>NC_064627.1:512124118-512749118 GCF_023864275.1 Schistocerca cancellata | reverse complement strand
CTTTCCTTTCGAGAGCCGGGCTCCCTGGAGCGCCGTTATGTTTTCCCGGGCCGCAGTTTCCACGGGCTACGCGAGCCTCGGGGATAATCCGGGCCGTCCGCGAGATTCATCAGCCGGCCACGACCACGGCGTCATAACCCCACGACACTAACTTCCGGCAACGCCTCTGCCTCCGACCGCCGCTACACATCGTCTTTGAGGCTTCCTTCAGCCCCTCCCATCTTCTACTCCTTTCTGCACAGAATTGCCGGACTGATCGCAGCTCACCTGAGGCAGTTTCCGTGAGCCCTTATCACCACAGACCGAACGGGGTTATCAGATTCAAGCGAAGTTTTATACTGAGGCCGGAACGGTACAAGGGGTTCCAAAAAGAATAGCCCGACTCGTGTACTTATTTATGTTTCCTTCACAAATACAGCTCATTGTCTGGATAATTAGAGTAGGGGATGAAACTGACATATTTGTATAATATAAAAAGGATTTAGACTGAGGTGACAAAAGTCATGGAGTAGTGTTATGTGAAAAAGTTTCCGACGTGAGTATGGGCTTTGAACGCGGAATAGTAGTTGGAGCGACACGCACCGGTCATCCCATTTCGTAAATCATTAAGGAGTCCAATATTCCGAGATCCACAATGTTAACACTGTGCCAAGAATACCAATTTTTAGGCTTAACATGTCGCCACCGACAACGCAGTTGCCAACGGCCTTCACTTAACGACCGAGAGCAGCGGTGTTAGCGTAGAGTTGTTGTCAGTGCTAACAGACAAGCAACAATGCGTGAAATAACCGCAGAAATCAATGCGAGACTTACGACGAACGTATCCGGAAGGACAGTGCTGCGGAATGTGGCTTTAACGGGGTATGCAGCAGACGACCGACGCCTGAGCACAACGTAGCCAGCAGCACCTCTCCTGGGCTTGTGACCATATCGGATGGACTCTAGACGACATGAAACCCGTGGTCTGTTCAGATCAGTCCTGATTTCACCTCGTAGGGTTGATGATACGGTTCAAGTAAGGCGCAGACCCTACAAATACATGGACCCAAGTTGAACAAGGCACTGTGCAAGCTGGTGATGGCTCCATTATGGTGTGGGCTGTGTTTACATTGAATGGACTAGTTTCTCTGGTCCAGCTGAACCGATAATTGAACATAAAACATTATGTTCGGCTACTTGGGGACCATTTGCAGCCATGGATTTCATATTCCCATTCAACGACAGAATTTTTATGGGTGACAAGGTGACGTGACATGTCAGCGGGTTATAATTGTTCGCGACTGATTTGAAGAACAGTCTGGACGATTCGAGATAACGATTTGGCCACCCAGATCTCTCGACATGAATCCCATCGAAAATTTATGGGACATAATCGGGAGGTCAGTTCGTGCAGAAAATCCTAAAGCGGCAACACCTTCTCAATTATGGACGACTACAGGGGCAGCTTGGCTCAATATTTGTGCAAGGAACATCCAACGACCTGTTGGGTCCATGCCATGTTGAGTTCCTGCACTCCAGGTAAAAGGTGGTCCGACACGAAATTAGAGGGTATCCCGTAACTTTTGTCACCTCAGTGTATGTATTGGAAATAAGAGTTCTAAACACACATCTTATCCTTTGTATTTTATTTGTGTACATTTCATTTTCTTGCGCCTGGTTTCACAAAGCCCTCAATGAAGCATACAGTCATGTTGTCAGGCTGGATGCTGGCATCCACAGGTGGACTGGACTACCTTCAGCGAAAGGAAGTATTCTATGACATTACTCTTTGTTGATGATTAGACTGTGATTGCTGATAACCAGAAAACACTTAGACCAGTTGCTCATGCTTTATCCACAACAGCTCTTCAAAGAAAATGTTAATTATGCCTTTCAGGGTTCAGGAGTCAGTTCTTAGGAAAATGATAATAAATAATCAGAAATTACAAAGGAAAAACTCGTTCAGTCTGTTAGAAAATACTATCTAATTCGTGACGGGAATGGACATACAAAACGAAGCAAAAAGCTTTAATTACATTAACGGAACAATCTATAGATCCCTCAGAAGTCAAGTAAGAGAGGAAACTGTGGTTAATCATAAACGCAGATTTTCACTACTGGCATTTGTGTTGTTGCTGATATTTGTTTTATGGGAATTAGGCTGAAGTAGAAGTTATACTTCCGTGCCTAACGGTCCGTGTCCCAACGCTGTAGACGTGACGAGTGCCTCCGGCATTGGAAGACGAAACGTTAGGAAGAGAATTGTGAGTTGGACTATGGCGTAGTTCCCATGAAATAAATATCAGCAGTAAAGCTGTACTTACGTTCTACAAAATTATGTCAGTATCAACGATGACATGTGGCAGTGAGCCGTAGACTGTAGCAAAAAGAAATGGACAGCGAACGTAAGCGTCAAAGAAGAGTAGCTGGGTAAACACTGTCCGACAACAGTAGCAGTTGTGACGTCAGAGACGAACTGGGTGTGAAAAGCTTAAATGAACGGGTCAAGAAATAAAGGATCAGCTGCAAGAACCATGTCACAAGAATGGAAGGCGACAGAATGCCAAAATTGATAGTGAATTACTGTCCGATGGATAGACGATCTTTGTGACTGAGGAAGTGGTGGGAACATCAGTAATTTCAACCAAGAGGACGTGACAGGCAAATCTATATATATAAAAGGAAGTCGTGTTAGTTACATTATTTATAACTCAAGAACGGCTGGACCGATTGGGCTGAAAATTGGTGGAGAGGTAGCTTAGAACCAGAAGACGCACATAGGATACTTTTTATCTCGTTCGACCGCTATAAAACGTGGTATAACAAAATCACATCTGGCATGGAATAACAAAACGCAAATGTCAGCTAAACGTCACTATAAAACGTGGTATAACAAAAACGCATCTGACATGGAATAACAAAACACAAATGACAGCTAAATGTCTATAGTTAAGTATCAGTATATATGATTAATTGAAAATTTAAAGAAATATTTTGTATTTTCTTTGAATCATCATTAAAAATGCCGCGACCAAGACGATCGAATATTTCCCGACAAAGTAGTAATGCTAGAAGGATACAAAACATTGCGAATGAAAGGACTGAAGAAGAACAACAAATTGCCCGTGAAGAGCGCCGCGTTAGTATGGCTCGACTTCGTGCTTCTCAATCACAAGAGCAAAGGGAGGCAGCCCGTGAAACGGCTCGGTTGGCAATGCGAAATCGCCGATCGAACAACAGAGATCAACATGTAGATAATTTTCGACGCACAAGAAGAGATTTAACACGTGATGATTTGAATCGAGCAACGTTTAGATACGACTGCAGCACTGATTACTGCTTGCATCCTTGCGTTTGCATTGGGCCGATGGACGTTGTTTGCAAGTATTGTGGCGCATTGAAGTTTTCCGGAGAAACGCACGGATTGTGCTGCCTTAGTGAGAAAGTGGAATTGCCATTATTGACTACGCCACCTGAGCCATCGTATTCATCGCTTTGTGGCGAAACACCCGAATCACGTCATTTTCTTGCAAACACCCAAAAATACAATAGTTGTTTCCAAATGACCTCATTTGGGGCAGACAGTATCGAAGAACGAGGATTTAATCCGACATTCAAGGTATTTATTTGCGGAACAGAGTTCGCCGGGTCAGCTAGTGCCTAATACATGCAGAAAGTAGGGGCTAGAATTGATGTCGTTTAAAATAAACTCTAGGTAAGAGGGGCGTTGAATAAGTAACGATACATATTTCTTTTTTTGGCCGATTTCGGTTGAAAAAACGCAGAACTGGTTGTGGTACATTGTGGAATATTCCCGCTTCAGCCCCTGTAGTTTCGTGAAGTTCCGATAGGTGGTGGCTCCATACGTAGCCTTCAAAATGGCACCTGTAACGGACATACGTTCCAAGCAGAGGGCTCTTATTGAGCTTCTTTTATGTGGAAACCAGAGCATCTTAGATATTCATAGGCGCCGGTAGAATGTCTGCGGAGATCAGGCAGTGAACGAAAGCACGTTGAGTCGTTGGGCGAGGCGTTTGTTATCATCGCAACAAGGTCGCGCGAACGTTTTCAATCTCCCACGTGCCGGACGGCCACACACAATTGTGACTCCTGCAATGTTGGAACAAGCGGACATTTACATTCGACGTGATGGATGGATTACAAACCAAAACTTTGCAGCTCAACTGGACGTCTCTTTTGGTAGTGCTGACACACTAGTGCACCAGTTGGGGTTCTCAAAGGTGTTTCGCTAATTTATTTTTAAGCTAGAAACTGATGATGATGCCATGTTTCTTCAGAGTTCCTGGTGTTTGACGTGAAGTAGTATAGAGAAGCGGTATGCAACTGGAATTGGACCTGCCTGCACAGGCTGCAGCAGCCGCACATCGTAACCACCTGCCGTTTCGCCCTGGTCTCACCTGCTCGTTCGGGCTGCGGCACCACGTGCTGTAGCGACGTGCCTGGCGGAGGGACGGCCGCTTGGCTGCCGGAGTGAGCGAGAGTCTCCAGTTGCACGTGAAATTATGCGAGCCCAGGGAGCGAGGCGCGCGTGCCGCGCTGCGCCGGGATTACTCTCTGTCCGCCCCGCCCCTCTGTTTTCCGTGGCCTTCTTTTTTGTCGCCACGCCGCGCCGCGTTCCGCGGTTTCTTGTCCTCCGGCCGGAGGTGAGCTGAGGCGAGGCAGGCGGGGCGGTGTCGCGTTGCTGCGGATGCCTGCCGCGCACTCGCCCGAAACGCATCCTGCCCGCCCCGTCTTTGATCGCGCCACACACCTGGCGCCCCGCCCACACCGCTTTACGAGTCATTGTCATAAACTTTCCTCAGCTAGAAACCATTGTTAGGAGATTATCATCAGTGCAGTACAAGAACACACAACGTCAGTGCGTCTACGACAATATTACGAAGTGTATTTGACGATAGGATAATTATGCATTGTCCTATATGAAATAACCGTAGGTATTTTCATTACTACAGTTCAGGGCACCACAGTATGACAGTAAATTTACTTTTACTTGTGAATTAAGTTATAAACGAAAATGAAATATCCTGCCTTCCGATCTTTTGTATGACCCTTTTTCTGCGGGCAATACGCGGACAATAGACAAACACTAACACTACACTTAGACTACACAGATACAGAAATAGATACATACACAGCAATAAGAGACGAAGAACAATGGGCACAATTAAACGCACTGCCAAACAGTATTTCAAAAACAACCCATGAAGAGTACATGCGGACATGACATTACAGACATGCCTATGTGCAGCGTAACAATAATCTCCAGAGGATGGACAGCGATACCGACAGTGCCAGCGAAAATAGTGACAATAAGGAGGAACAGGAGGAGGAAGCTGAGATGTGACAGTAGATAAGCAAAAGTGGTAGCGATCTAGCCAAGAAAACAACAAATACTGTATATGGATGGGCACCTACAGTAGTTAATACATTGGATTAGTAATGAATAGGATAAGCAACATTATTTCTCTACTAATAACCATTTGTGTGTGTGTGTGTGTGTGTGTGTGTGTGTGTGACTGGCGGTCAACGGCTCGAAGAAACCATTCCGAGGTATTCACCGTCAGTCACATTCGGTGATGGTACTAACAAATCTCTCCTCTATCCTATCTTCTTTTTATATTCTTCTTAAAAAAACAACAAAATTTTATTTATATTTCCACCTTAAATTATTGTTATTTTGAAAAGTATCATTCTTTGTAAATGTTGTAGATGAAACAAAAGAAAAGAAAACTGTAAAAAGATGAAAAACGAAAATTGTAAGATGTACGACCTGTTTTAAACATCAGGTAACAGGTCTATAATTTGGCAATAAATAAATAAATAAATAATGACCCTGGAACGAGAGAGAGAAGGAAATACGTTACATTATCTCCTTTGTGCAGGTGTAATTTTGCATCAGGTTAATATTAAGGTAACATTTTTTTATTTATAGCGGATACCACAGAAAAGAATTTATGAGCCGCCCTCTGTGGCCGAGCGGTTCTAGGCGCTTCAGTCCGGAACCGCGCTGCTGCTACAGTCGCAGGTTCGAACACTGCCTCGGGCATGGGCGTGTGTGATGTCCTTCGATTAGTTAGGTTTAAGTAGTTCTAGGACTAGGGGACTGATGGCCTCAGATGTTAAGTCCCATAGTGCTTAGAGCAATTTGAACCATCTGAATTTATTAAAAGAAGTCTGAAACAAAAATGTGAACAAATACAATTACTAAGACGCGCTGAAAAGTAATGCCTCAGAATGTTTTACGTGAAAACTCTTGAAGTTTTTTAAGTAAAACAACCTCTGTTAATATTCTACATCCTTATTCTTCGTGTCTACATATTTATTTCTCAACATAATCATCCTGGCGACGAAGATATTTCTCCCAAACGAGAGCAGTTTGTGATACCGACCCTGTTGAATGTTTGACTTTATTGACAGGTCCATAACGTTACCTCTGCCTGCACGACTTCATCACTATCGAAGTGAAGTCCTCGAAGATGTTCTGTAAGGTCTGGAAAGCGATGAAAATCGAGGATGGCCGATGACGGCAAAAACAAAGCATCGCATTGCTGCAATTGTAGCAGCGCTCGTGTGTAACTGACAGCGTCATGCTGAAGGAAAAGGTGCTATACGTGTGGAAGAACTCGTAGAATTCGTGCTTTCAGTTTGCTGAGGGTGTCGTAATGCCTTTCACAGTTTATAGCGGTGCCTCTTGGGATGAATTACAAATGGACCACACCTTGAATATCACATAACACTCTGAGTATGGCTTTGCCTGCTAATGATGTGGTCTTGAAGTCTTTTGGCGTCGGTGATCCTTTGTGACAGAATACGACCTCTTTTTCCAGGGTCAAAATGGTGAAACCGGCTTTCATCACCTGTCACAAAGTTGTTAAAGAACCCATCACCCTGACGCTCAAAATGCAAAAGAAATTGTTGACAGATGTCCAGTCTCCTCTGTTTTACGTCAGGCACTCATCGTACACACAGATTTCTGTACCGCAGTTCTGCAATGATTGCCTGTACAGCCGCTCGTGATATGTCACGCTTACCTGAGAACTTTGTGTAAGTTATCAGACGATTGTGCCTGGTGAGTTCATCAACCAGATTCCTGTGAGTCTCGTCGGTTGCCATACGCGGCTGTCCACTCCAGCTCTGTCACACATGTTGAAGTTAGCACATCGTTTCCAACATTGCGACCACGAACAAACCTAACGTTGCACATTTCTGATGTCCGTATAACCATCTTCGTACACAGATTTCATTGTTCTAAAGATTTCTATTGGAGGCACATTTTTTCTGCTTTGAAACTCTATTACAACACTGTGTTTCTCAAGCACCGATATAGTTACATTACACACCGGTATGTTACTCGCTAAGATTCGGAGCCCTCTAGCGGCAGAGGATTGCAGCGGGAAAGTCGTGCAAGTAATATACATTATATGTAATAGCTCAATTCGGTGGCATTACTTTTCAGCACACCCCAGCAAAAGTCGAAAATGCAGCTGTGTTTTGAGGCAACGCCTATCAAACTATAATTATTGGCGGTCACCAAGATGGCGGCGACCGTTAGAGAAGCTGCTTCTTTTGTAGAAGGTCGCCGGGAGCGTAGAAGCGTAGGATCAGATAAGTAATGGTGACCTAACAGAACTGGAGAATTCCCTGAGAACTAGCTGGTACGACAGACATTGCTTTTTGTAGGAACGGCCGTTTGAGGTGACAGTAGATGGTGGAGCCTACCCTGACAGTCTGCTGTTTTCTTGTCGTGAGAGTGTTTTGAAATAGAACGCAGTAGGGTCACCCAGTCGCATTTTGTCCGTGCCCTGGAGCAGTCTACACTTTGTGCCTGTGTGGAAAACCGCCAGCTACTGTCGCACAACACGACAAGATGCCAGGTCCTGCAGGCTAGGCAACACGTTCAAATGGTTCAAATGGCTCTGAGCACTATGGGGCTTAACTTCTGAGGTCATCAGTCCCCTAGAACTTAGAACTACTTAAACCTAACTGACCTAAGGACATCAGACACACCCATGCCCGAGGTAGGATTCGAACCTGCGACCGTAGCGGTCGCACGGTTCCAGACTGTAGCGCCTAGAAACGCTCGGCCACCTGCAACACGTGATCATGGTCCAGTGTCTCACGTTATTGTTGGCATTTTCCTCTCTTGCTCGTCTCAACCTTATAGAGGCTTCATCGATTACGTATTTGTAACATTTGTTTTAAGTGATTCTTCATAACATATGATATTCACTCTGAAAACAAGCACAGTCCATCCTGCCAACTTCAGTAGTTAACATTCGTTTTCTGCTGCCCTGTAAATCTGGAATACAGAATATACAGGAATGTACAAGTTGGTACGGAAGAAAATAAGATCTCCAATGGTGTTGTCGAACATTAGGGATGGGGGCCGGATGACGGAAACTTGGCCGGAGACCGCCGAGGACCTCCTCCAGGTCCTACTGCTGCTGACAGAGAAGAGAACGACTCTAATGAACAACGAAAAATTAGGATGCAGAATCAAAAAGGATATGAGAATAACACCTTGGTCTACTCCTTCTCTGAAGAAGAAGTTGCTGCCAAAGAGGGACAAAGCTCCTGGCCCGGACGGCATCACAGTGGAAGTGGTGCAATTCCTCGCCCCCCAGTTGGTGGCGCCTCTCACTAAGTTGTATAATTAGTGTTCAAGGCTCAAGAAATTCCCATTCATATGGAAAAAGGCGAATGTGGTGATAATCAAGAAAGATCCAGACAAAGACCCGAAAGAAGTAAAATCGTATAGGCCCATCTGCTTGCTGGACCTACTGGGGAAACTTTTTGAGAGGCTGCTGGGTGACTGTGCGGGATGAGTGACAGACAGTTCGGCTTTCGGTCGGGGCGATTGGCGTCTGACACAATCGCCCTGGCGGCGGAGTTCTGTGAATCAGCCCTGCACAAGTACATAGTCGGCATCATGGTGGACATTAGTGGCGCCTTTGACAACCTGTGGTGGCCTTCGCTCTTCTGCTCGCGGGAGAAGAAGTGTGCAGGGCCGCTTTATGGCTGTCTTAGGAGCTATTGTGAAGAAAGAGCGGTCTGTCTATCGTCCCCTAGAGGGGAAATCAGTAAAAGAATAACAAAGGGGTGATCACAGGGCTCTGTCTTGAGACCACTCTTTTGTGATGTCAACATGTAACCTCTTCTGGAGAGCTTGAAGAGTATTGATGGTGTGCCTACGCAGACGACCTCCTCCTGCTAGTTGGCGGCCGCAACCGCGAAGATTTAGACTCAAAAGTGGAAAGGGCCATGTCAATCTTGACAGCATGGAGCAGTAGAGCGAAAATGACAAAAACACCCAGCAAGTCCCCTTAACGATTATTAAAAGGACAAATTATTAGAAATCCCACCGGTAGAATAGACGGCTCACCAATTCTTCGGCGCCGCGAGGCTCGATACTTGGATGTAGTTGTTGACGAAATGTGGAATTACGCGACACACATTGATACTGTGACACAGAGGTCGCTTGAAACACTTAACAACTTAATTGCAGTCGGTCATAAGCTTTTTCACCAAATTTGTACCGCAACAGCAACTTAACGTTCATCGTAGGATATGGGTCAGGAGTTCGAGTGCAAAGGCTCACGAGGGTCATGTCTGCCATGGTCGTAAGAAGGGTGCAGTGGCATATGCTCCTACGCTCGGTTGGGGCGTATAGAACAACTCCTGGGGGGGGGGGGGGGGACTGTTAATATTAATGGGGCTCTGTTCAAACAAAAAAAAAAATGTTCAAATGTGTGTGAAATCTTATGGGACTTAACAGCTAAGGTCATCAGTCCCTAAGCTTACACACTACTTAACCTAAATTATCCTAACGACAAACACACACACGCATGCCCGAGGGAGGACTCGAACCTCCGCCGGGAAATGGGGCTCTGTCCCCTTGATATTAAGGTCAGAGAGCAGGCAGCTTGGCATCGGGTAAAGAAAGGAAAAAGACAAAAAATAGTTCAAATAATGGGAGTTTACATAGGAGATAAAGCCGGAATCGAAAGAGGGGGGTGAGGAATTGTGGCAGGAGCAGTGGGGTGGTGATGAAACTCGGCGGAGAACACAGGAGTTGCTGCCGAATATGAAGGAGCACCTGCAGCTCAGGTATTTTAAACCAACTAGAGGACTGCCACACTTTCTTACTGGACATGGACCGTGTCTGGCATACCTATGCCGGTTCGGGAGGCGAGCTACACCATCATGTGGCTCTGGCACCATACAGGGCACTTTAGACCATGTGGTGTATGAGTGCCCCCTTTTCGATGACGTTGCATCACAACCAAGGCAAGAATTACCCAATCGCGACTCGAACCATCTGCTCAGGCAACAGGACACATTTCACATTTTAAACGAACTATAAGCAAAGCAAAGTCCTGAGGGAATTGCAAAGGAACAATCAAAACTAATATAAAACCCAAATTAGACTCCATACAACCATCCTTTTCCGCCGGGGCGTGGACTTGGTCAGCCGCCTCTAGGCTGGGGTCCGCCACATCTCGGATTAGGAGGAGGGTGCATAACCCATCGATCTTGACAATGCACTGAACATGACAGTAGAAATAGGAATTAGGTTAGATCTCGGTTAAGATAGGATAACTTGCTAGTATAGAACTGTAGCGAATGTAATATCTTGGGCCAAACCGGTGCCAGGGGCATGCCCACTGGGATTAGCTCGGTGGACACGGCCGATAATGTAGGTTTGAATGTCATACTGGCACACCTGGAACGCTGCAGGTAGTGTAGATTAGTTTAAGTATTGCACAATATTATACAAATAGAAATAGACATGAATGAACTAACCTCGTAGGTAATCTAGTAAGTCCAAGCAACATGTAAAATTAAAATAGTAGCAAAACTTAGAGATGCCCATAGTGGAATAGTAACAGAAGTATAAACACAACGTGTAGTTGTGGTGTCACCGCCAGACACCACACTTGCTAGGTGGTAGCCTTTAAATCGGCCGCGGTCCGCTAGTATTCGACGGACCCGCGTGTCGCCACTGTCAGTGATTGCAGACCGAGCGCCGCCACACGGCAGGTCTAGAGAGACTTCCTAGCACTCGCCCAAGTTGTACAGCCGACTTTGCTAGAGATGGTTCACTGACAAATTACGCTCTCATTTGCCGAGACGATAGTTAGCATAGCCTTCAGCTACGTCATTTGCTACGACCTAGCAAGGCGCCATTATCATTTGCTAATTATCTTGTGATGCATGTACCGTTAGACCGATGTTCACCAATTATGGATTAAAGTTAAGTAATTCAACAGCTACGACCTTTTTTTGCTAAAGTCTAACTTCCTTAAATGTTCCAGACCTCACGCCAGCCTGCGTGAGCTTAACGCGTGCCTTTCCGCTACCAATCATAGTGGCTTGGCTGTCTTGCCAAGTCACAACAGTAGTAAATAGCGTAGCTGTAGTAATTGTAATCAATATGTAAAGTTAGGAAAAAATGTGTGAGATCTTATGGGACTTAACTGCTAAGGTCATCAGTCCCTAAGCTTACACACTACATAGTCTAAATTATCCTAAGGACGAACACACACACCCATGCCCGAGGGAGGACTCGAACCTCCGCCGGGACCAGCCGCACAGTCCATGACTGCAGCGCCTTCGACCGCTCGGCTTATCCCGCGCGGCTAAATTTAGGACCCACTAATGCAGTTAGGTAGTGGGTTGATCATGTATCAATTGTTGTTTGAATAAAGTATTAAAAAGAGAATAAAAATAAATTAAGGAGGACTATAGAGGCTGCATTGCTCAAATTTTTTTTTTTGCAGGGGACTTACAACGATTTGTTGAGTCCATGCCACGTCGAGTTGCTCCACTATGCCGGGCGAAAGGAGACCCGTCACGATATTGGAAGTTATCCCATGAATTTTGTCACTTCAGTGTACATCGGAATTAAGGAGTCGAATTTGGCTCTGAGCACTATGGGACTTAACATCTATGGTCATCAGTCCCCTAGAACTTAGAACTACTTAAACCTAACTAACCTAAGGACAGCACACAACACCCAGCCATCACGAGGCAGAGAAAATCCCTGACCCCGCCGGGAATCGAACCCGGGAACCCGGGAGAGTCGAATTTGGACTCTTCTCCATTGTTATGATGACGGTACCGCCCTTGCCGTTCACCTACATTCCCATGATAAGCTTCGATTAATCATTGTTCGAAGTGACTGCTTGATTGCTTGCAAATAGCGTCGAGTCAAAAGATTTTGGGGCCACACGGTATGACATCACCTCCACTGGGTGCCACTTGTTAACGGAAGCGGTGGGCAGGCGGTGTCTTGTGTGGCCGACGCCACGGTAACGTCTGAATTAGAGCTGCTAGAGGTGAGTTACCGGTAATGAATCGTGATCGGAAGGCGCCTGAGTACGGCGCGTTTGCATAAAGCGGTGATACGCGGTCGCGGGCAGAGTCGGCCAGCTGGCGGGCGGCGCGCTGATCCCCCGGCCTGCCTCCCTCTCCCCGCCCTCCGCCGCCGTGACTGATGGCGGCCGGCGCCACCGCTGCGGCGCTCCGATACCGCCAGAAATATGAAGCCGCCGAGGGCCGCGCGCCGCGGGCTAGCATTTCACTGGGGGAACGGGGCGGCTCTGCGCTCCTTAACGGCCGCAGGAAGAAATAGCACGCCGCATTTCACTTGATCCTCCTCCGAAATGCTGAACGCTGCAATAAATGGGAGAGGCGGCGAAGTATTAACGCGAACGGACGAGGATTAAACAGGACAACGGTATTTTTGGAGGGTAACGACGGGTTAGTAGTACGTCAGTGTTTCGTCAACAATGTTGAAAGGGTCCTGTAGCCACCTTTCTTTAGTCCGGTAGCCCATTTTCACTAGCTTTTCTCTTTCTTTTCCTTGTTTCTCTTTCCTCATAACTCTCATAGTGGTGTGATTCAATGAATGTGATTACCGAGCGGGGTGGCGCAGTGGTTAGACACTGGACTTGCATTCGGGAGGACGACGGTTCAATCCCGCGTCCGGCCATCCTGATTTAGGTTTTCCGTGATTTCCCTAAATCACTCCAGGCAAATGCCGGGATGGTTCCTCTGAAAGGGCACGGCCGACTTCCTTCCCAATCCTTCCCTAATCCGATGAGACCGATGACCACGCTGTCTGGTCTCCTTCCTCAAACCAACCAACCAACCAACCAATGAATGTGATTGTGTGTCACATTGCTAGACGGCGGCGTAGTCTGCCGCAGAAAGTCTGCGATAGTCATACAGATTCAGCAGCAGTTGTACAGAATAGCCAACTCTCGTAGTGGTCAAGTAGGCAAAGAGGTTTGCGCTTCTTGTGAGAAATCCACCTGCGTTTGGTTGGTGGCGGAAATGGCACCTTTGGGTTTTCCGGGTCACGAGGAGCGTGGAAGAGGCTGGAGAAGAAAAAGGGGGCAGTCTGCCGCCGGTACGGGAAGCGTCCACAGCTGTGCTCCACTCGAAGAAGGGTGAGTTAGATTGACCGCGTGGCGCGTTGTTACTTGGTGAGAGGAAAGTTGTTAGCTTTTGGTCTGGCTCTTCAACTCTGAAAGATTGCTTTGCCTTGTCGCAGCAAGGAATGCAAAACTTTGGCAGATTTTTCTTTTAGTAAATTTCTGTAGCAGACTTGAATCCGCCGGGAGAGCGCCACACAAAGGTGTCGATAAGAAGTGAGCACTCGCTTCTTTATGAATGTCTGTTAGCCTTCAGCTGTGCCTGTATACGCTTATATTTTTCTAAATATTAAGAGCTTTGCCTTCTCGTAAATTTTCCTTGCTTTATGTGTCTTTCGTCCGTGGAGAGCCAACCACGTGGTAGAACATTAGAGTCTGTAGGGCTACCGTCATCACTAATGGTTTGATCTCATGTTTGTTTTAAAGAAAGTTAACTGTTCATGATTGTGTGATGTGATATTCGCCACGATATCTAGAAATTGCGTCTCCACAAACCACGTGAGCGCGCGGGTGTACTGCGAAACGTGTACCGCTTTACGAGTTATTGCGATCAGTTATCAGGCAACAGCAGTTGTATGATTCACACCAATGATTTTAGGTGTAGATTATAACGGTGAACGTATGGATGCTTTTCTTTAATGTTTTAGGAATTAATGTTATCAGGAATTGTGTACATGCCTCACATCCATGTCTTAGGAACAAATGATTTTATTCACCATTTTCTCTTGTATTTCGAGATTACGTTTTTGCACCTAAGCCACTCGCCTCGTAGCTTTCCCGTTAGCACATCCAACGCGTTTCCTTACGCACAGGTTCAGTGATTAGTTTCCCATTTTATTTTAAAACAAATGCTTTAGATTAAGTCTTATTTTCAGGTGTGTTGCTGGGAGCTGATCTTATGTGAAACGTCCCCTTTGAACAATTATACATGACTGTGCTTAATCTGACACACAATATTTTTTTAGCGCAACGCAATCTGACTTTCAGAAATCCCTACAAAGGAATGGCACTGACTAACATTAACCTATACGTTTCACAAATCACTTACCTCACCAAAAATCTTCGTTACTCGAACTACCGCAATACAGCAAGCGCCACTACTGCCAGCTAAATAAAAGATTCAAGCTACAGAAGGCACTAACTACTGATAGGCATAGTTAGCAATTGAAAGATGTTAATAGAGATTTACCTTAATATCATCAAAAGTCATAATATATGTAATTTCAAAACTCCGCCATTTCCTTTCACACATCCACCACTGCTGGCGGCTCACCTCTAACTGTACAACGCTGCGCGCTGTTCACATCCAGCTGCCGCTGCCCAACACTACAGTGGCAGACAACAATGCAAACTAGCCACAGACTGCACACAGCACAGCCAGTGATTTTCATACCGAGCGCTACGTAACGTTGCCAATAAGAAAACATAAACAGCCTACTTACATATGCACAGTGTTGATGCAGTTTCTATTTTATTTTAAATGTTTGATTCTCGTGAGCAGTGCACGGGCAATACTACTAATTACATCGCATCCCCTATGAGCGATATCACGACGTATGCATTTTTATGAGTTTTTGGACTGTGATAAAATTAATTTATTTTCCGACTCTGCCAAACCTTTGATTAGCTGTATGGTTAGAGTCGGTGGCGACCCTAATCTTAACGTAATAACCCGTAGAAACAGGTTAGTTACAATGTGTTCAGAAGGATATGCAGGCGTTTGTAGTTTATATATTGCACATAAATACACTATATGGTCGGAAGTATCCGGACACCGCCATAATATGCGGAACTGACCACTACACGTCACCACGGGCGGACCCACCAGTATACAAGGCATGGAGTATTCTGTTGTCATCAGAAAGGCAGTAAGAGCAGGATTGGTCGGAGAGCTGTGGGACTTCGAACGAGGATTAGTCACTGGATGCCACCAAAGAAACGATCCACCATGGACATTTCAACCCTCCTAATGCTGCCCAAGTCGACAGTTGATGATGTGATTGTGAATGCCGGCCTCTCTGGCCGAGCGGTTCTAGGTGCTTCAGTCCGGAACCGCGCTGCTGCCACAGTCGCAGGTTGGAATCCTGCCTCGGGCGTGGATGTGCGTGATGTCCTTAGGTTAGGTAGGTTTAAGTAGTTCTAAGTCTATGGGACTGATGGCCCCGTATGTTAAGTCCCATAGTGCTCCGAGCCATTTGAACCATTTGATTGTGAATGACTGTGAAATGCGGATGGGAAGAAACAACGACACCTAAACTAAGACAGGTCAGACGTCAAGTACTGACGGACAGCAACTGTGGAGTATTACGGAGAGGGGGCGGGGGTTGTTGTATACAGTCCCACAGGATCAGCGGAAGGAATCATTCTTGTGTACCAAAGAGCTACCAGCAGTCCACCTAACACAGTCATCGCCGTAGGGAATTAAAAAAAAATTATCTAGACTGTTAGAGAACCGTCTCGTAAGCTACAGATTTCTGTAGTCAGCGCTAAGCGACGCCACTGGAAACGATTAATATGGGGAGATCAATGCCACTGTTCTCTGTGGAAATCCTATGGAACGGTTTGGGTTTCGCGAATGCCTGGAGAACGTTACTTGCTATCATGCGTACTGCTAGTAATGAAGTGCGAAGGAGGTGGTATTGCTTTATGGGGGCGTTTTTCGTGGTTATGGTGTAATTTCTTTCTTGTCCTTCTGAAAACGCTAATACGGAAGGATATGAGCACATTTTACGAGGGTAATCCGAGAAGTAAGGTCTCCTATTTTTTTTATAAGTACATAGACCTGTTTATTTCTACAGTGGTTTGCTTCAGTTTACAGCTTGAACATTTAGCTATTTTTCGACAATCACCATTTCTGTCGATGCATTTTGTAAACGGTGTGGCAGGTTTTGTACGCCCATGTCATACCAGCTCGCCGCCATTCTGTTCAGAAAGTTATGAACCTCTTCTTTCACCTCGTCCTCGGAGCTGAATCGCTTTCCGGCCAAATGTTCTTTTAACCTAGGGAACATGTGATAGTCCCTGCGCGACAAGGACTATAGCGTGGATTCCACTGAAACTGTTGCACGAGAGCAACAGTTTGCCGAACGCTGTGTGGGCGAGCGTTGTCATGGAGAATGTGTACGCCCTTGCTCAACATTCCTCTCTCCGGTTCTGAATTGCCCGTTTGAGATTTTTCAGAGTCTCACAGTACCTATCAGCGTTAATTGTCGTCCCAGCGATTCAACTGCGACAACGAGGTGATAAAAGAGGTTCATAACTTTCTGAACAGAATGGCGGCGAGGTGGTATGACATGGACATACAAAAACTGCCACAACGTCTACAAAAATGCGTCGACAGAAATGGTAATTATGTCGAAAAATAGCTACATGTTGAAGCTGTAGACTGATGTAAACCATTGAAGAAATAAACAGGTCTATGTACTTATAAAAAAAATAGGAGGCCTTACGTTTTGGATTACCCTCGTACACTATTGTACGAGGGTAATCCCAAACGTAAGGCCTCCTATTACTGTCTGCAGTAGAGGAACAGTTCGGAAATGATTGTTTCTACAGTACATGACTATGCATCCTGTTAAGAAGCTACACCTATAAGCGGGTGTAGCGCATAACTTTCGTGGAATGATCCGGCTTGCCCAGAGTCCTGACCTAAAGCCAACTGAACACCTTTGGGATGATGTATACGACCAGTCGGTTGCATAAACTTCTTCGTAAAAGCCCTGAATAGGTTTCGGTACCACCAATGTCCGCAGCTCATGGTCTAGTGGCTAGCGTTGTCGCCTCTGGATCACGGGGTTCCGGATTCGATTTCCAGCCGGGTTGAGGTTTTTCTCTGCCCGAGGATTGGGTGTTTGTGCTATTCTCATCATTTCATCATCATCATTCGTGACAGTGGCTAGATTGGACTGTGTAAAAATTGGACTATGTAAAAATTGGGACTTTTTACGAGCGCCGATGACTGAGCAATTGAGCGCCCCACAAACCCAACATCATCAGTACCACTAATGGTGTCTTCTCCTCAAGGAATGAAGACATATTTCGTTAAAATTGTAAGCGTACATTAAAAGCAAAAAGGCTCAAGTCTAACAGCAGAAATGATAGATAAAGTCCTCAGTGGAGAACAGTAAACATTATCAAACAATGTGTTATAGGAGCAGACATTACGTTTACTGTCCGCTATTATAACAGTATGTACCTGCGTAATAATTTTTCCTGTTTTCCTCTTAAGACTTTATCCATAATTTCTGCTGTCTGACTTGTTTGTTTTAGCTCATAAAGTATGCTTGCAGTTCCAACGTAATGTGACATTATTCCTTCTAAAGAAGATTCACCCAGTGGTATTGAAACGTGGCAATGCTTATTACAATAAACTTTATGCAGTCTGTTGGCTGTAAACATCATTTATTGAAAGTTTATTTACGGTTGCTACTGCCAGCGATTACGACCTCTGCGATGAACTAGAATGCCCACTTCGCACCAGACTACAGCAGCCAGTTTGATTATTCCGTCTGTCTTCACCTTTCAGGGAGAATGGACTGCTATTCTTCCACAGACGTTCAGACTCCTCGTTAAAGCTGACCCCAGCAGAGTTCAAACCATCATAAAGGCGAAGAGTGGACACAACTCATATCAATGTCCACTGATAGGATTCCGAATAATTTTGAACAGTTAGTGTATCCCACGCTAATAATTAACCTTACGACATTATTCTGAGGAGGCTACAATTAACAGCTTTTAAATTCTTTTAAAAAATTTTAATTTGGCGCAACAGTCTTTCCACTAAGTAATGATGGGCTCTTGTGAGTTTCGTTCTTCATGCTTGTTGTTGGTGTGTTGTTTCACCGAAACTGGTAGTTTTTAATCGGGGAAATGGAGCACAGATATCGTGCCAAATTATGCTCTTTGGACAGAAATTTCAATCTATTTTGCTTCACAAGGAAGGTGGCTCATAACAAGCAGAAAGCTCTACATCAATTAGTCTCCCTTCCGTAACGCAGTAGAGTCACTAAAGTCATTACCACATTACCAACCACAGAGAAAAAAAATTGGTTTTCAATGAAGTAGAAGAATGAGCTGCCCTCACCACCGGGTAGAACACAGTGTAACATTTTAAGGTCACGGCTGACTTTGTCTCACAAAGCAGATATGTAACACATAACTTTCTCTAGTATTTTTGATTGTGTACTAGCATCAGGTGAACATCAGGGCATCGATTCAGTCTGTTTGTTATTCTGATATATATAATTGCTATAGCTCTAGGCTTCATCAGGATAGCTCAAAATTCATAATGGAGACTCTATATCTACGTATACTCTCATACTCCGTAACCCACTATACAGTGATGTTGTAGAGTACCTTGTATCACTGCTAGCCATTCAATTCCTTTTTCCACTTGCAGACAGAGCGAGGGAAAAGTGACCGTCTATATGCTTGTGCACAACCAGTGATTTTCTTGTCTTGTCTTTGTCAACCTAACGTGAAATGTACATTGGCGGCATGAGAATTGTTCTGCAGTTTGTCGCAAATATCACTCTCCCTTTTTTAGTATTCAGTCTTCTGACTAGTTTCATGCAACCTACCACGAATTCGTCCCCTGTGCCATCCTCTTTACCTTACAGTAGCATTTTCAGCCTACGTCCTTAATAATTTTTGGATACATTCCAGTCTCTGTCTTCCTTTGCAGTTTTTACACTCTACAGCTCCGTCTATACCATGCAAGTTATTCCCTGATGTCTTAACACATTTCCTATCATCCTGTTCCTTCTTCTTGTCAGAGTTTTACGTATGTTACGTTCTTCACAGATTCCGATGAGAACCTCCTTATTTTTTACCTTATCAGTTCACATGATTTACAACAGTCTTCTGTAGCACCACATCTCAAACGTTTCGATTCTCTTCTGTTCTGATTTTCTTACAGTCCGTGATTCTTTACCATATAATACTGTGCTCCAGACGTACATTCTCAGAAATATCTTCCTCAGATTGAAGCCTGTGTTTGATGCTAGTAAACTTCTTTTCGCCAGGAATGCCCCCTTTGGCTGTACCAGTCTGCTGTTTATGTCCCCTTTGGTTCGTTAGTCTGGGGTCATTTTGCATCCAAGGTAGCAGAATTCCTTATTTTCGTCTACTTTGTGATCACCAATTTTGATGTTAATTTTCTCACTATTCTCATTTCTTCTACTTCTTATTACTTAAGCTTTCTTTAGTTTACCCTCAGTTCATGTTCAGTGCCCAATAGACACTTCATTGCATTCAACAGATTTTGCAATTTGTCTTCAGCTTCACTGAGGATACTACTGTTATTAGCGAATCTTATCAATGATCTCTATTCATCCTGAATTTCATTCCCATTCTTGAACTCTTCTTTTATTTCCGTCTCTGCTTCTTCTGTGTATATATTGAACAGTAGAGGCAGAAGATTGCATCCCTGTCTGACACCCTTTTTAATCCAAGCACTTCCTTCCTGATCTTCCAGTCTTATTGTCCCGTCTTGGTTCTTGTACATACGGGGCGTTTGGGAATTCCCGTTGCGAACTTCTAGGACCTGTAGAAATGAGTGAATACATAATACTTCACCAGGAACCCATGTCCGGAAATGTACCGTTTCCATTCTACTACGGTTTTAATTCAGATGTGTAACTTGTCCACTTCCGCTGTGCGAAAGAGAAAATTCTCAGATTCCCTTGCCCTGGTGAGCAGTAGGGTAGACAGAATGACGTGCAGTACGTCAGACAGTCACCTGATATCACTTAACGTCTGTCTTGCTGCGAGCTCTGTTCAATGCCTGTGCGTCTCCGACACGGTAAACATGGTTCGGTACACGCTCTCGGAATACACAGATATGCTCATTGTGTATGGCGAATCTTGAGGTAACGAAAGAGCTGCTAGCCTACTGTATCACGCCATCGCACGAACTTTTTGCCGAAGTTACGCAGTGGCTCCGAGAAACAGACACCATCACCGTGCGGAGGCAGGACTGTGATGCCTCACGGCAACGCCGGACGCCTGAATTTGAAGAAGATATGTATTGCATCGCGCTGGAGAGAACACGTCAACGAGTACTCGAACAATTGGCGGATGTAATGGGTGTTAGTCCCAAAGGTAAAGCTATGAGTCCAGTCGATTTGCCACAAGCCCTACCTAGTGCAAGTGGCTCCTGCACCGCTGCATCGAGGCGCCCCTCCACGTCAAGGTATGTTCACGGATGAGAATAAGTTCACTACGGACTGTGTTCTGAATTCGCGAAACAGCCATGTCTGGACAGACGAAAACTTTCATGTCACTCATGTTCAGGAATTTCAGCACCGGTTTGGTACTGAAGTATGGGGAGGTGTTCTAAATAGTCATATGATTGGGCCATGCCTTCTTCTACTCGAGCTAACTGGTCCTGCGTACTTGATCTTACTACAAAAGGTATTGGACCTGTTCTTGGAAGCTGTGCCACTGCACAGCCGTCACGAAATGTGGTTTCAGCATGGTGGTGAACCATATCACGTCCCATGTGCGACTTGGAGACTTCTCAACAGACCATATGGTGAAAGATGGATAGGCGGGGTCGTCCATCAGCGTGGCGCCGTGATCGTCGGATTTAACTCCTACAGACTACTTCTGTAGGGTTGTATGCAAGGTTTAATTTACGAGACTCCTCTAGCGACAGAGGAAGATCCTCTAGCATGAATTCTAGCCGCTGCACTAGAAACAGTACGTTTCCGAAAATATTGTGTACTCAATCCTCTCTACAAGTCCTAGAAGTTTGTAACGGGAATTGCCAAACATCCTATATCGTATACCTGTCATTTCTCTATGGCTTCGCCCACGTATGAGTTCAACACATATTTTGAACACACTTCCTCCTCCCCCTCTCTGTGTCCTTATCTTCCTCCCTCTGTATGTCCACCTTATCCTCCAACCTCTATCTTTCTGTCTCATCCTCCCCATTCTCTCTCTCTCTGTACCTTTATCTCATCCTCCCCACTCTCTCTCTCTCTGTATCTTCATCTCATCCTCCCCCTACCTTTGTCTATTTCCTCCACTCGCTCTCTCTGACCATATCCTCCTCCCCCAAATCTTTTCATCTCCCTGCTACCCTTTCTTTTTCACCTGCCTGGCACCCCTCTAGACCTTCCATTTGCCTCATGCACCTCTCCCTCCACCCTGCTTTCCATTTCCTGCTTCCCTTTGCTCTGTCCATTCCCTCCTGTGTCCATCTCAACATGTCCCCAACCACACTCAGAGGGACATGTAAGCCCTGCAGTACAGTTCAATAGGACTACTCCTACAACACCTCAGTGTACGTGCTGTGGCCCAGAAAACCGTTTCTTGCTCATGGAATGTAGGCTACACTGCAAAGCAGGTTGATTTGAAAGACCGATACTGTTCCCACTCAATATGCAGCCCATTCCCACTAAACATGACTGTTGTGCTGGCCAGCCTACAGGCCATCGGCTGGAAAAAAAACATGTTTTATCTGTATCTCTACTCCTATTGGAGCTAGGAGGCTATCAACCCTAAAGTGCTGATGTACATGACCCTGATATTTCTGTGTCAAATTTGCTTGAAATCATTTCAGGAATTTGGGTAGAGATCCCAGGCATACAAACATACACTCAACTTTATATTACCTGTCATTCCCCATAGCTTACTCCTGTTTTTCACAGAATAGAAAACATCTTGCACCATTTTACATTGGCAAACGCTTTTTCCACATCAAGAAGTTGTAGGAATGTGTCTTGATTTTTCTTCAGTCTTGGCTGCATTATCAAATACAACATCAGAACAGCCCCTCTGATGCCCTTACCTTTTCTACAGATAAAGTGATTATCATCTAACAGTCTTCAGTTTTCCTCTCCATTCTTCCATATATTAGTTTTGCCACGAACTTGGCTGTTAAGCTGATTGTGCAATACTACTCACAGTTACCTGTTCTCGCTAGATTCGGAATTGAATGGATGATATTTTTCAAAAAGTCTAATAGTATGTCGCTTGTCTCATAGATTCTGCATACCAACATGAATAGCCGTGTAGCTACTCCCTCCAGTCATTGAAATTCCATTGGAATCTTATCTAACCCTATAGCCTTACTTAATCTCAAGTGTTCCAAAGTTTTAGCCTCTAAACTGCTTATGACAAAATAAATCGATAAAGGAGGCTGCTGTTGCTGACAGTACCTAAAGACGAATACGATTTCTTATTGCAGAAATGATTTCCCGAAAACAATGAGAAACTGTAGTCAGTTTAGGGTTTAGTGTCGTCCACTGGGGAAAGACGTAAAACCAAAACATGGCTCAGTGAATCGAGATTTGTATCCTGCTCCCTTCAAAACAAACTGTATGGTTTAACCACTGCACCTTTTTTTTTCGTAATGATTCACAAGTGCCGGCCGGGGTGGCCGAGCGTTTCTAGGCGCTACAGTCTGGAACCGCGCGACCGCTGCGGTCGCAGGTTCGAATCCTGCCTCGGGCATGGATGTGTGTGATGTCCTTAGGTTAGTTAGGTTTAAGTAGCTCTAAGTTCTAGGGGACTGATGACCTTAGAAGTTAAGTCCCATAGTGCTCAGAGCCAATTGAACCAAAATTGAACCATAAGTTTCTATTTTTTTAAGGCTTCATTCTCCCCTCATAGCCAAATGTTGTGTTTGCCATTAATGGTTTCTTTACTAGCTAATTTCGCTATATATTTGATCATAAAACGTCATCATCATTTGGAATAAATATTAATTCAAAGTATATATTTTTGTATAAAAAAAAATAAAAAGGTAAATGCTAGTTCACAAAAGTTAGAGAGCGATATGAATAACTTGACAACTGAATTGTAGTGTCATAGGGTTTACAAAATGCAGCGGGGTCACTTCCGCTATCTTGGTGTTTTTAAAATTTTCCGCCACTACCATCTTGAATTTTTTAAAATTCCTACCACCACTACTTCGATTTTGGTATTGCACTGCAACCGCCATCATGGATTTCTTAATTTTCCGCCACCACCACTACCATCTTGGAATAGTCAGCGACTGCAGCGCCGACTAGCGGCCGAAGGGGCTATAGCCGTACAACTCACCTCACCCGTCTCTGCCAATTTAGTCCTCGTCGACTAGGCTGGACAGTAGCTGTTGCAGGAAGTCAGAGGTTTGACCGACAGCACAATTTTTATCGTCATTTGGGAGCAGCTGACGGCTGAACGCACGGGGGAGCGACAAAAGAGAGGAAGAGGGCGACTCGTCGCGTGACCGACTGGCCGGAGAGGACAGCGGGCGGCGATAAATCAGGGGTAACGACGCGACGCGGCGGGGCGCGGCCGGGCAGCCAGCGCCACGCGCCGCCGCCGCCGCCAAGTACAGGAATTCGCATGCATACAAATCCGGGCTTTATAACGCGTATTTTTTGAATCAGATAAAAGGGTGACGGCCGCTAAATGCGGCCCGGCCCCGGCGGCGGCGGGCGTCGCGTCGCGTCGCGTCGCGGGCACAGACAGGCGGCGGCGGCGTCGTTGTGTATGCATGGAATACGTTACCCGCGGCGCCCGCTGCCCGCTGCCCGCTGCGGCCGCGCGGCCTTCATTAGCCCCGCTGGCTGCTGGCTGCTGGCTGCCAAAGACGGGCCCGGCCACCAGCTCACTTAAAAGTCATGCGCCACAGCGCGCTCTATCAGCGCGCGATTGACAGCGCCACGGTCCGGAGTAATGCTGCTTCTCACCGCATCCGTATCTGCGTCAGCTATTGCATATTCTCACCGGCGTGTTCGCTACAGCGTTCTTCTCAATATACGAGGGTCCCACTACAAGCAAAAAGAAGGTTGCCGAAGCTGTGAATTTGTTAAAGGACAGTTCCATGGCTCCTGCTCGGTTGTTACTTAATTAATAAGTTTATATTTTATTATGCTTCACAGAGTAGGCCAATTTCCGTCTTGTACGTCGTTCTCGTCCGCAGCTCGAGGTCTTGCGGTAGCGTTCTCGCATATCGCGCACGGGGTCCCGGGTTCGATTCCCGACGGGGTCTGGGATTTTCCCTGCCTCGAGACGACTGAGTGTTGTTGTGCCGTGTTCATCATCATCATTCATCCCCATTACGGTCAGAGGAAGGCAATGGCAAACCACCTCCGCTAGGACCTTGCCTAGTACAGCGGTGTGGGTCTCAAAAAACGGTTCAAATGGCTCTGAGCACTATGGGACTTAACATCTATGGTCATCAGTCCCCTAGAACTTAGAACTACTTAAACCTAACTAACCTAAGGACAGCACACAACACCCAGCCATCACGAGGCAGAGAAAATCCCTGACCCCGCCGGGAATCGAACCCAGGAACTCGGGCGTGGGAGGTGTGGGTCTCCCGCATCGTTCCCTACGCTCCTCGGAGTATGGGACCTCATCATCATCATGTCGTTCTCAAGCGCTGTAGGTATCATATTACGACATGTTGCTACGTACTGCACGTGAGAACGGTCCGTAAAGAACGATTTTGCTCAACCGTGCAAAACCTAATAATGTAAGAGGGGTATTCAATAAATAATACAACACATTTCTTTTCTCAGCCAACTTCGCTTGAAAAAAATGTAATTTGTTATGG
The DNA here is from genome assembly GCF_023864275.1 of Schistocerca cancellata. Classification (NCBI taxonomy): domain Eukaryota; kingdom Metazoa; phylum Arthropoda; class Insecta; order Orthoptera; family Acrididae; genus Schistocerca; species Schistocerca cancellata. The sequence goes on along the minus strand of NC_064627.1, from coordinate 512,724,122 downwards.
GAAATCGTGAAATATTCCCGCTTCAGTTTCTAAAGATTCACAGAACCTCCGACAGGTGGAGGCGCTATATTTAGCCTACAAAATGGCATCTCCAACGGAGATGCGTTCCAAGTAGAGGACTGTCATTGAGTTTCATTTCGTGGAAAACCAGAGCATCGCAGATATTCATAGCCGCTTGCAGAATGCCCGTGGACACCCGCCGGTGAACAAAAGCCCGGTGAGTCGTTGGACAACGCGTCTTGTCTTCATCGCAACAAGGCCGCGCAGACCTCTCCGAGGCCGTTGTGGCCGAGCGGTTCTAGGCGCTTCAGGTTGGAATCCTGCCTCGGGAATGGATGTGTGTGATGTCCTTAGGTTACTTACATTTAAGAAGTTCTAAGTTCTACGGGATTGATGACCTCAGATGTTAAATCTTATAGTGCTCAGAACCATTTGAACCAAGACCTGTCCGATCTCCCGCCTCCCAGTCGGCCGTACACAGGTATGGCTCCTGCAATACTGGAACGTGCGGACACTCTCATTCCTGGTGATCGACGGATCAAAATCAAACATCTCCCTACTCAACTGGACATCTATATTGGAAGTGCTAACAAACTCAGAGGTGTGTGCCTGCTGGATTCCCTTCCGTCTATCAGAACACCATGAAGAGCAACGAAGGACCATCTGTGTGGAATTCCTTGCGTGTTACGAGGCTAATTGTGACAGTTTTTTTGCCGAACATCGTGACAGGCAATGAAATATGGGTTCATCACTCGAACCGGAAACAAAACGGCAAGAAATGGACTGGTGTCACATCGTCTCTTCTCGGAAGGAAAACTTCAAACTTCACCCAAAGCCGGTAAAGTGATGGTATTCTCGAACTCTGAAGGGGTTATTGTGTTTTATTTTCTCTCTCATGATAAAATGATCAACTCTGAAGTGTATTGGGCTATCCTCATAAAATTGTAGAAACAACTTCAGCATGTTCGTTATAAGGAAAAAAATGAAAATGAACTTTTTCAATTACAACGCAAGGCTCCAGATAACTATGCTCACTCGAGAAGAGCTCACGAAACTTCATTTTATTGTTCTTCCTCATCCACCGGGTCTCTCACCTTCCGACTTCCATCCATTTGGCACAATGAAGGATGCACTCCGCGTGAAGCAGTCCGTAGATGATGGAGAGGTTATTGAGGCTGCAAGACGTTGGCTCCTACGTCTACCTGTAGAGTGATACCATGCAGACATACAGGCCCTCCCAGTAAACTGGTGTAAGACCGCCGCACTGAACAGAGACTGTTTTCAAAAAAAGGGATTTGTAGCCAAAAGAGTGGGGAATGATGTGGTGTATTGGAACCATGAATATAACCAACCTGCTTTCAGAAAAATAATGTGTTGCATTATTTATTGTACGCCCCTCGGACTGCGATATGTTGTCGGCACCTATAGCACGCGAGAATGGTTTGCAAGGCCGGAATAGTCCAACTGTCCGAAATGTAACAGAATAAATTCTTATTAATTAAGCAACAGCTGTGCTGGAACCACGATACTGTCCTTTAAAAGATACTAGCGAACCCGTCTATGCTTCGCAGTACCTAAATATGCAAGGGAACTGAATATACGACCTAATCCCCTTCCACCTCTCTCTGTCAATCTCTAGCTACCCCATCTCTTTGTCCATCTCCTGCTTCCCTCTCTCTTTGTTCATCTCGTCCTCGTTCCCCATCTCTCAGAAGCATCTTTCACAACTTTCTCCTCCCAACTCACCCTGTCTATCTCCTCCTATGTCCATTCCCTTCCCCCTCCCCTCTATCTAGCTCCTCTCTCCCCCTGTCTCTGACCCCTAGCGTTGTTTATTGTTATCGCGCACCAAACCTTGACTAGGAACTGAAGCCGCTTACAACGAACGAGTAAATCGGTTGCGACCATTGGTACAGGAGGTACGAGAACCTCTTCAGCGGCTGGATCTGTGAGGATAGTACGTTCAGTGACAGTGTTTCGGGTAGGATTACAAAGTTTCGGACAATTGAGATTCCGTAGATTTTCTTTTTTTCCGATAAAATCGATTACGATCAAGAAAACAAAGCAACACATAGTAGTGTATACAATTTTAGTTTAAAATTTTATGTAAGAAGAAAGAATACACCTAGAGGATACAACTGGTCTAATGTAGTTAAAACTGACTGTGAGGAAGAAAACGAAACCACACATTTCACGGGACAGCATGTCCTTTTTTAGGGGAAAATAAGCATTAATGGCATACTCCTGCCAAATGTACTTGGAGGTCCAACCAGCCTAAAAACATACGACTTGTAACAGCTATAATTACTACCGGTAGTCTACAGAGGGCGTAAATTCTGATGTAGTGTTGTTCAGTACACCGTCCTCAGCTACCAGTAGAAACATCTGCCCTTAAACGCGTTACGCACTGTATTTATGAAGAAATATGTAGCCTGTGTCTGTCGATATCTATATGACAGTACCGTGTAAAGATGTGAAGTAAAACGGTCAACAAATTTTCGAGATTTTTCGTAACATTGTTACTATGTAGCAGTGTAGGATATAGATTAGTCACTCCCTTGCAAGAGCACACTGGTTGCTTTGAAGCACTGTAGACGTTGGTGGTAGGGGTTCACGTGACCCTACACCCCTGACATACGTCAGGGTAGTGAAGTGGTGTGTGTGTATGAGAGAGAGAGATAGAGAGTCGGTTGTACAGAATCAGCACAGTAAAACAGGTCGACGTGGAAGCGCATTAGGACGGGTCCAGGACCACACCATGAATGAAGTTGCCCGATTTGTTGCTACCGCGTCAACGAGGACTACATAGTCTGTCTACAACGAATGGTGCACCACTTACAACCATGTAACACGTTATAAGAAGTGTGGTCGAGTAATTTCCTAACCGACAGGGATCGGAAACGACGGTTACGAATTTTCGATGACAATCGGTTTCTAGCCCGACAGGACTTGCTGCTTTCATTGGCTCCAGGTCCACTTCAGCCAGTCTCCAGTTGAACAGTAAGAAGGGAAATGCGTGTCATGCATGTTTGGAGGCAGGAACCACGAGAAGGCCGTTTGTTACAGCAACGGCAAGAGTTGAACACCTTCAGCGGGCAAAACAATCCAGAAACTGGACAGTGACTAACTGGAGGAGTTTAACGTGGTCCTAAGAGTCGCGATTTTGCCTCCTTCAAAATGATGCAAGCCGCCGAGTGCACCGACAGCCGAATGAGGTCCCTGAAGGACGTAGGTCAGGCAACTGGTGATTCTGTGATGTTTTTGTGGCATTTTTCGGACCATGACCTGGGACTAGTTATTCAGAGAACTGTGAACATTTACCACGATATTCAAACAGCTTAAAGATATGGAGCGTGTGACCTCATCGACGACCGCTGATATTTAGACACGTGAACATCCCGTAATTTTCAAGTCACAAATACGTCGAAAGAGCGCTGTACAATGATTTGTATTTTCTGGCCGGTAGTTGTCACCATACGACCCATCGTGAAGGAGAGCTTTGTACCTTCGTTCATAGGGTCCACGTCATCTCCGACCCTGAAAATTTGGCAGCTGAATTAGATTCAAAGACAAATCAAATGCGCGTTGTGCTATCGACCAACCGTGAATCGAGAGTATACCGAAAATATCAAGATGGCATGTATGTCTACGGCAGCTACCTTTTCCGACAGTATTTATCGTATTCTGCGGAAACACGGCGTAAAGTGAGTTTTTCGATCACGATCTAATATTACCATCCTTTTAGGATCTATATAAAATGATTTTCGATCGCGTAATGCGGTTCTACGGTATCCACTGGAGTTGTGACATGTCGTAGATTTGATCAGATCATCTAGACCGTGGAGGACCGGTGTATGGAGCATAGGCGTCACATATGCTTAGAACAGCCGTGCAAATCTGCTATTGCAGAACACTGTCTTGGCATCAGTCGTCCTGATGCAGAGATTCTGGCGTACGCTTCCAGCTACTGGGATAGCGTTATTAAGAAACCAGTTAAGACTGAATAGCAAGTTATCTTCAAAATAGATACGAAGGTTTTCGCGTAGCATCTAGTTGGAATCCTCTCCCTCCATCGTGAAACAACAGAAACAGTCTTAATGCTGCTTGTTCACCCTCCGGCAGTTACCATAGTATTCACTGTAGCTAAGTTCTGACTTTGGTCATCTTTGGTTGTGTCGTGGAGTTAGTTGTTCAAGGTGTATGCGTGTGTGTGTGTGTGTGTGTGTGTGTGTGTGTGTGTGTGTGTGTTTGGTCGGCGAAACACCACCTACGGAGAGTTGCACTCTCTCGTTGCATTTGTCCTTTGAAAAGACGCCATGTCATGTGCAATTGCGCAACTTCCTAAATTGGCACGTACACAGACTAACCTAAAGGAAAGCGTTGAACATCTGACAGAGCGTCAAGACATTGTAGACCACCAAATTAACGTATTAACGGGTAAATTATCCGAAATCACATTAGAAAACGAAAGGCTGATGTGTGAAAACGTTGAGAAAAATGTTAAGGCAGCATTCCAGAGTTTATCTGGCAAACAGGAAGAGAATTTGTTTGCGAAAGGACTTGAGGAGGTGCGACAGCAGTTAGGTGCTGATTTGGAGCATTGGAAACAAACGATAGAAGAGTCGATGCGCGCTGCACAACAAAGCTCAGAACAAATGAATACAGGGCAGCAGCAGAAGTTGGCAGCGACTACAGAGCCAGTTACTGCCCATTCGCACACAATACCGACTGGTGCAAGTAATTCAAACATTAAATTGTCACAAGCTGGTTGTTCGCGTGAATTCTTATCTAACGGAGATTACGAAAGCCTTTGCCATGCCGAAGAAAAAATGATAAAGCATCGGCAATTCCAGATTTTTAACCCTGACAAAAGGGGAGTCCATCCAATTGTTTTTATTCGAAGTTTCAGAGGAGTGCTACCCAGAAATTGGTCGGAGTGGCAGAAGTTCAGTTTTGTTACAGGATATATACAAGGTTCGGGGGCGATCTGGGCCTCGGGCATGACTTCTGTTTGCCCGACATATGACGTTTTGAGAAGGCGTTTTTAGCAAAGTTCTGGTCAGAAGGGGTACAGGAACGCCTAAGGCAGGAGGTGCTCTACCCAGAGCCTTTCTCCTTTTCGAAAGGAAGCCTTAAAAGGTATTCCGAAAAATATATAAATAAAACGAGATACTGGGACAGACCTATGCCCTTGCCAGACATAATAAACATACTTAAGGCAAGACTACCAACTAGCATCCGGAATCAATTGATTTACGGCAACGACAAAGACTTGGAGTCGTTCCTCACGACGTTAGACCATATAGATATAATCGAAGAGAACAACCAGAAAGCCCGTGATAACAGATTCCAATATAGGGCGATAGAACCTCCGCCAAACGGTAGGCAAGGTGGAAGTATGGGTTATACCAATGGCAATCAATCGGCACTTAGAAGGAATGAACAGAGATCGTTAAATAATGGAGGAACCCCTCAAAATCTCAATAGTAATCCCGGCAATGGTTTTGCGAGGGGCTATTCAAGGAACAACAGGAACGGGAAAAGATACAACCCCGTGTGGGGGAACGAAAGAAATTTCAGACCCCAAGCCTGGGATAATAACAATAATAGAAAGTGGAATCAACCGGGAGGAATGAATTCAAATAGCCAACATCAGTGGGGACGGACATCTACGAATCAACCGGTAATTACTGAAGTGACGGATGATGTGAACCAGCAGACAAATCAAAATCCAACAAACTTGTAAGGACCCACTCGTGCCCCGGAGGAGCGGTCAACAATTGGTTGAGGGGCAACAGGATATGTGTACCCATGCTAACGTATAATGATGGACGATTACTGGCAGATGAACTGACCGAGGACTTAGAACCACAAGATGAGGATAAGGAACAGGTGGCAGTAGCCGAAGCGCAAGTCATTATGGAGACCGTACCTATAGTGGCGGTTTTAGACACAGCTGCAACCACAAATGTTATTTCGGAGGCACTACTCAACAGGTTCAGAAATATAAGACGAGTACCACTTTTTCAAGTTCAGAATTGCAGAATAATAGGCGCCGTTGGGGTTCGATCGACTAATGTAAAGGTGCAGTCACTACTTGGTGTGGAATTCGGAAATGTAGCAATATTAAGCACATTCCTTGTTGTGAAAAATTTGGTGGTAGATTGCATTATCTGAGTCGACAGCCTACGTCAATACGGATGCAGAATAGATTTTAAAACAGGGAAAATTTGTTTGAATGTTAATAAACAAGAAATAGAGTTGGAGTTGTTAAAAAAAAGCCTTACGAGAAAGTATAATTGTGGGATCAGTGCGCAAGTAATCAGAACGGCCCAAAATTCTAAAGAGCACGTAATTAATGAGTTCCAAGTCAAAGAAGATTTCGGTCAATTAGTGTTTGAAAAGTTAAATGAATCCGACTGCATTATCGAAGATCAGAAGAAGCAGTTCAATGAATTATTATTAACGTATGAAAACGTTTTTGATGAAAGGCCAGGCGTTATTAAGGGATACATATGCCATCTCTACGTTAAGCCGCACGAAACGCATTGTAAAACTTTCTATCCTGTTCCCTGGAGGTTAAAGGCTCAAGTTCAAAAGGAAATAGAGCGCAGACTGCTTGGGAAAATTACGTGGAAGAATTTGAGCAGATATACAACAACATGCCCCACTCCTCCACTGGATATACACCTCATGAATTGATGTTCGAGGCAAAAGAAGAAAACTTCTGGACTGAACATATGCCCAAAACTCAGGAAACTGAGATGCCTTGGGAAGAAAAAATAAGACAAGCCATCATAAATATGACGCAAAAGGCTGATCAGAGAAAACAACAATATGATAAATTAATCAAGAGGGTACAGGCGTACCACGTCGGAGAGAAGGTACTAGTCAAAAGACATACCAAATCATCCTTAATAAAGAAGAGTATAAAGAAATGGGAGTTATTATATACTGGCCCATACATCATTCTACAAATTCGGAACCCTGGGGCTTATCTGTTAGCATACCCGGGATCTAACAAAATTAAAGGGTTATTTGCCCATAACGACTTGAAAAAATTTAATGAAGATTAGAAGATAGGGAGGAATGGTGTTGCGAGTGACAGAGATGAACGCTCGTAAAAACATAACAATAAACTGTGTGTGTTTAGTGTTAGAAAACTTTAAACTGAAATAATTAATTAGTGACACAGATTGTAGAAATAGTGACTAACTATTACTATCGAGTGCTGCAAACAAGATAGTGGAGATAGGCTTCACCTGTGTTTGGGTAAACATAGAACTTTAGCATTGCTAATGTCGTCAAGAATTATAAAGGATCTGAATGACCTTCAAGAAGAAAGAAATATTTCGCTAAAATGACGCTGCATAATCAAAAGAGGTTCCCAGTGAATGTTCATATATAATTTCAAGTGCAAGCTTAGATGTGTAAACGTGTGAAGTGAAGTTTTGTGGTTAAGTAGTGAATCATGAGTGACGGTTAATGCCTCAAAAGATAATTTCCCGCGCAAAACAATTGACGTCGACGCGAGAGTTAGAATCGATATAGACGACACATATATGCTTTGTAAGAGACACGCATCAAACGTGAGGGGAAACTGATTGATGTTGAACTTCAAAAAAAAAAAAAGTATCATAAATAGACGTTAAGAGTTCTTGATTTATTGTTGAATGTCAAAAGAAAGTAATATTCATAGAATTAGTAGTTATTTAATGGGTCTTGTTCACTTTGGAATTTTGTTTGAAAGTCCATTTCCATGTATGTGCATGTATGAAAGCCGGATGAATCGGAGAATAAATGAAAGAAGTGAATCCACATTCCTCACTACTAATAACTTTTACATTACAGCAATCAAGCGGAGAAATATACGTATTGAGGATAAAATTTTTATGAGTATACGTAAATGATATGACTTTTCAAGGAAATGATAGATTATGTCTTTGTATAAAATGAACCACACTTTCCATTATTCGATGATTTGAACCCAAAATCTACTGCAAGTTGCATAAATCCTTTAAATTACGAAGAATAAATCATTGACAGAAAATGTGTCAGAATTTTTGGACTTATAAGCACAAGTGGTGATGCGAAGTCCAAAAGAAAATTCAAACTAGAGTAAATATTATGATGTTTTCGGCAACAGTATTAGTCAATCGATAAATGGAAACCTTGAGTCAATGGCTAAATTCCTTGCAGTACATCGTAAGAAAAAGGATGCATGAAGCCATAGGGATTTTGTTTTCAAAAAGGAGAATCTTGGACGGTGCAACCTAACCAGTTCTTTTACAGGAAGAGTTTCCCTTTCGATCATTGCTAATTCTTTTGGAATGAATGTTGCATGTAAAATCTGGTATCCCTGTCCCTTCTACTCTTCCCATTGTGGGCCGCGTAGAAGACCGACTACAAATGTGGACGTCGGGGACATGCAAGATCCGGGGGAGTTTCAGCACCGCAAGATATTGTCCTGGGAACAAGATTGTAAAAAAAAAAAAAAAAAATAAAAAAAAAAATCGATTTATTGATTGTAAAATTTTTTTTAGCTAGAGGCACAAATCACTCTTCTCCAAATCGTTATATAAATCGATCCGTATCTTTCCTTTAGAGATCAATTTCAAAATTATTTTTTCTCTTCTGTAGGCTATCCTATCTTCTATGTACCGTACGCTGGGGGTCTAGGCTTAAGAGGTTTTCCAAGTTTTCACTGCTTAAGAAAGTTCCCGAATGGGTAGACCCTGATAACAGTTTCATGAAAGATCATCTTCCTTGGTTGTGCACTGCAGACATAACACCTTGATGCACGTAAAAGCAATACAGCCGCGGTACCTGTCTCTTCATTTCTTCTGTTTTCAATGTTTCTTTTCTTCGTCTGTCTTAAACATAATTTTTTTTTCAGTCGGAGAACTGACACTCATCACTTCCGGGTTACCCACACTAATAGATAGCTCGCGAAGTGTGTTCGGTAAATCAAAACTAGGCTCACAAACTTCGCTCGCTGCGAGGGGCATTGTAATGTCCCCACAGAAAATACCCTCTACCACGCACCAATTAATCATTTTCAATCAAACCATCCACATTGATTCACTTTTGAAAAGTTATCTGATCTGATTTTCTCGTAAGATATGCGGCGACAGCACGACGACGCCAAAGTATTTTCTAGTGCGCTTATTCTTTGAAATAACAGAGATGCATATATGCATTCTCCATGGTTGTTAAGAGTGGTAACTAGGACAGTTTCTGGAGTATCTCTTGAGGGATTGACGTGTGTCTGAGAGATACATATTCTGCTTCTGCTAAAGCGAGTCAATTAACATTTGTGCCGCTAGCGGTTTGTTTGAAGAGGAAGAGACTGTAAAAGGAAAATAATTAAGGCGTGGAATCACCGGAGATCTGGATATGTAATGGAGATGGATTTAATACACAATTTCCTCCATAAATAAGATTTGTGACTTTTTTTTCTGGAGTGAATGAACGAATGAGTTTTTTCTGAAACATTTGATGATCACGTTGGCCCTGTAATTAGTGGGGAAGTTTCAGCTGTGTCGAAGAGAGCCTGCAATCACTGAGTGTGTGTTAAATCGTCCAGAAAGGCTTCGTACACATCTGGAATTCGCAATCTTTCGTAAAAGGAACAAATTGTCCAAACGATTGATTCTCCCGATTGACTGCAGTGTTTAACAGTAATAATAAATGTAAAGATCTCTTACAGCAAGCCAGCCGCTGATTACCAAGACGAAGGACTCCACCAAAGATCCTATTCGGCTGATTTCACGTAATGAAATATTATATTAAAACTGTACATAGATAAAGGAGAGAAAGAGAGAGAGCGAATGAAAATAGAGATAATACTAATAATCCTCCATTAGTCTAATTTTTCGCCTGTCTTATCACGGATCAGCCAAGAACTGGGAGGGCCTTACTTTACTGTATAGACGTATGTGTGAAGGTGAAGTGATCTTAAAGACAACAGATACACACCTATACGGACAAGACATTACACAGAGATAGCGGCTAGCTGCATTGATCATCTATTCTTAGATAAAGAGACGGCAACTTATTATCCGAAAATTTAAAAATGTTAAAAGTTGTCTGGAGCATCATCATGGAGAATCGTCATGGAGACTTTGAAAGATGTTGCTGTACAGTGAGAGGACAAAAAAATATAAACTAATTTACTATATTTAAAGAAAAGTTGTAAATAACATAGTAATATAATTTGTACTTAGATCTAAGCAAATTGCTGCTCCATCTGGGACTGACTCGAAGTTGTTCCGATGCCCTCCCACCTATAACACCCAAGTAGTGGGAAACTTTCATTCATCAAAAACCTCTACTATCATCTATTAGTTTCTTCTTAAATTTTTAAATTGTTTCTTGTTTTCTTTTCCTCAATTTATGTTCATTTTATTCCAGTACCAACTCATTATTGTTACTCTTGTTTCACTGCTCAAGAAAAAATGTTAGAAATATGGAACAATGTATTGTAACATGCAAAATTGTAAAATGTACGACCTGCTTTTTTAAAATAGGCAGCAGGTCTTTCAGTATTCAACAAATGAAATGAAATGTCAAGGGAACTGCACACAGGACAAAAATAGATAGTAAGTATCGACGATGAAGAAGCAGATGTTGACCTTCACCGAAGTTTTCCAATATTTATCCCGAGAAACGAATGTACTTCGCATTACAAAAAGAAAGTGACATTTTTGTACCATGGAAAGTGATAAAGATGGTTAAGAATGTAGATGACCAAACATTCTTGGATGATCTACGGAAGAAATACGTTTACGTAAGGGTCGTAAAAGCAGGAGAGCAGGAAAAACGTATGGTATGAGGGGCAAATGTGGGAATCAACAACGTGATGAGAATCAGCAAACATGAAAGTTTCATAAAAATATCGTTCGAAACAAAGACATTAGATCAAGTAAATTCTTTTAGGTACTTATGAAGTCTGGTAACCAAAAATAGAAGCGGTAGGAAGGAAATAAGAAGCAGAATGTCCATGGTTAAAAGGATTTTGGAAGAGGTGAAGAATTTGTTGATAGAAAAAAGAATTCGAAAAGAATTAAGAAAGTAATTCTTGTTTTCTCTGGATTGTAGTATTACATGCCGGCGAATCATGGGCAGACAAGAACAAAGAAAATAAGTACTTGGATAGTTTTGAAATCGAATTTTTCTTAAAAATGCTATAAGTGAAATTGGCTGAAAGTGTGACGAAAGAAGAAGTACTTTCGAGGACAGGAGGGGAGCGGTAACTAATGGAAACCATTAGATTGAGTGGGACGTGTGTTGCGAAAAAAACGTCTGCAGCTAAGAAGAAAGGAAGATTAGACTTTAATTACTCGTTCACGTCAAGGAATGAGGAAAGGATGGCGAGGGAAAATCGTTGAATTTCAGAGAAACCATAGCGCCATTTTTCTTAAGGTATCTATGGAAACCATACAGAAGAGGAAGAATATTTCAAATGTTGCATGAAATTAAAGATATATTAGCTGCTTAAGAAAGAGATATACAATAGAGTAAAGGGGAGACTGCCCAGATGATACTTGTCGTAATATGGATATATCAAAGAAAATTCTGTCTGTTGGGCTACACAATTTCCTGTTTCCTGTGTCGTCCTCGCGTGTTCCGTGAACACTATAATTTTTCCAGCTTAATCCATAATGTCTCAGCTTAGCATGGCTTTTGTCAAGAGTCTGAAATCTTTTACGATGTGTGCTGCTTTCAGAGATAATACAACAAGGAACTGCGAAACCATTGACAAAGGCACGGATCTACTGATGACCCTGTTAGGCTGGGAAGATGGTCGTAGGGGCATCGCGTTACGAGAGCAGTGATGGGCCGTTACTCCCGTTACTCAACCTCGCAGTGCGGTCGACGTCTGCGATCCGATTTCCTTCTGTCCTTACGTCGCGAAGAAGCTAAAGGGGACGATCCACTAGGAAGCTTGAAGTCAGTCTAATGTGTTGAGTGCCGCGTATATCATCGAAAATGCACGTTTAGCTACGGAAATGCACGTTTAGACGTAAATATATTTTTCTCATAGTACTTCCTTGAAGTTCAGGTATGGTCTGTGTGCAAGTCTCGAGCCACTAGCATTTGTAACAGATTATAAATTATAACTTGGTGCATTGTTTGCGTTCTATATTCTTTTACTGACATCCAGGGCAACGAACCACCTATAGCGTCTTATTAGAAAATTCAGCGATTCTATATTGTATCGGTAGATGCTTGTCTTCGTTACCTCTACAACCTACTGTTCGGATGCAGAAATAGGTGCCTACAAAGATGAAAGCAATTACTCGGGTATTCTCCTGGTTGATAACTTATACTGGTAATTACATCGAGCTGATGACCTTCACAGAGCGACATTACTCGCGAAAAATAAATATCAAGAGTTCCACAAAAATTGCAACTGGTGACTGATTTCTTCAACTCGAACACCACAGCCTCAGTAAATTCCAAAATATTCGTCAGAATTTCCTCAAAATCTGCGAAGCTATAATAAATTTTGTTGTATTTTATTTTGACCACCGATAGCTTTCGCCATTTGCACACCTGCGCAATTCACTTGAATGCTGTATCACGACGCGCACTTCTTGCAAGGATGTTGTACACTACAACACGCACTTAGTGTAACAATGTTATAATCCACGTATTCTTCACGGTGGTGCAAATGCTGTAACCGGTCGGCTGTCCCCAACAAAGTAAAAACATTTGCTCTAGCGAACAGCTTTCACGGACTTGATGAGGTTCTTGTAACTGGCGTCATACAAGAGTCGCGCGGCCATTTTAGTCGAAGAACGAACAGCTTGTATGGCCGCCACAAGGAGGACTCATGTTTGGACCACAGTATATCTGTGGACGTTCCTTGGCTGAAAATCGTGACTGTTACATTGAGCTTCGTGAGCACAACTAAGAGGCGACTTGAAGAAGAAGTAACGGCTCCGCTTTCGGATGTCAGCATTAACGGGTTGGAATGAAAGCGATAAGTAAATGAAACCTCCATTGTCGGCTTCTGATGAGTCCCATACTTCGCCTATGAGTTTCTGTTCACACCTCCACATGTGGCAACTGCTAGAAGCTTATGGTCAGTTTGTTTAAACGTAAGTCACAATATCTTATTTCAATCTTCTTTGACTGACAATTTTCAGAGTGTGAATGCAGGCTATCAGACCAAATTTAGCAGATTTCAGCATCTTGAGTTATTAGCCCAGTGGAAAATACTCTCTTCCTGTAACGTTTCGGTGAGTCTTGCACTCGTTACATTATGGCGTAAAGAGGAAGCTGTTACTCGCCTTATACCCCGTGAAGGTTCTTGTGTTGTGCTTATCTTAAACAGTGTGTGACGAATTGCTCAGTTTCTCTTGGGATCAATATCTTTCTTTCCAGACCACCTTGGTAATAGTCTCAGGCAGGTGAGCAACAAATAATGGGCTATAAATGCCTTCCGAACGCTACTCCTTCCATAATTTAGTTAAGAATGTTGAAGAGTCGTGCGATGATGCTGTCTGTGGTTGGGTTTTTACCTGATATTGTACGTGATTGTTTAATCCCACAAGGCTTCAGCAGAAAGTTGCTTCCAGTGTCCCAAGCAATTTGTCACCGACAATGCAGTTAAACAACATATCTTTTTCGATGTTTAATGCATATTTCTGTATTTTTTTTTCTATGACGCTTGGTTTTCTTCTGTTACGTTGGACATCCACGAGGGATCGAAAGGGAAGAGAGTACTGTCTTTGGCAATATTATTTAAAGCTAAGTTTGTGAGGGTGTTAATACTACCTTACAAGATGCTTATATCTTTCAGTGCTACATCGTCGTATCTGTTCCGCAATCTTCAGTACTTGGTACTAATAAAACCGCCTCGCTGTGCTACTCCTCCGGAGCAAGGAAAACGGTATACGCCTTACATAATTAATTGTTTTTATTATCCCTAAGCGACATATAAGACAGAGGAAACAAAACTGATTCGCCATCTATTTAGAATACTGTTTCTCAAAATTGACACGAAATTTTTTCGTGAACAACGTCTCTTTTCCCATCAAGCATTCCCATTTAGTCTCCTGAGTTTCTCCATTGCTCTTTTGCATTGACAGTTTTAATTTGGTAGATGATTCAGAATAGTGCATGTTCTGTTGTGGGGTGAATGTTTTATTCTGGACATTTGAAACCATCACTGATAAACGACTAGACCAAATTACTTATTGCTTACGGCACTACTCCGTAAGTTGTACAGCGTTCACTTTCTTTGTACATTATGTCCTCTTTTTCTTTTCTTGGCACAGAGATACCTAAGGTCATTGAAAATCCATCGAACTTAGAGGTAGCCTGGGTTTAGTTTTGCTTTGGTTCTCACACTAAGTCGCATGATCTAGCCGTTTGATTGTTGTCTGGAACATACAAGAGGCTTACTTGGCTTCTAGTAAATGCTATTTCGCACTATCACCTTGTCTAATCGACATATCTAAGCTAATGTGCTGAACTCTATTCAATTATTTGTAAATAAAAATCTTCCGTGACAATATAGGATTCAGATTCGACACTTTGTATAGATGATGATCAGTTGACGCGTAAGCATAGTCATCAGTGAGTTCTGAATTGTATTTTTTACTCGTGCCAGAGGATGTAGGAATAAAACAGTAATAACCGTTACTTATGTGTCTCATGATAATATTTACGACTATAGTTATTAATGTGGAACATTTCAACTGAACAAAAGCTACACACACTTCTTAAAAAGAACATTTATGTTGCTACATTGAACACTCAGTGAAGGGAGAGAATGGGCGATAGTTTTCAGTGTCTTGGGAGTCACCCAAACGACGGCCTATTTCAACCTGTGTGTAGAGTTTCACTCTACCGGCTTAAAGCACAGGAAAAAATCGGTCATTCAGATTATATTATCAGATACAGAACTAAAACTAAGTAACGATGCGATCAAATGGTAGTTTAGATTTTTCTCTCGCCATTTTAATCAACGGTATGCGGATATAATACTTGAAGTATGCTTATCCGGCGTAGGCAGAAACCTTATGATCAATAAATATGGACAGATACGTTCGACATAGAGCGTAAATCATTACGTAAGGTTGGTAGTCGATATGACTGGTTTGGTGCCTGACGTTTTAAGTGCAAACGAATGCCGTTATCATGTAAAATCTTCACAGTCTCATTAAACAGTGGAAGCAGCCATTAGTTTCTTTCGGTAACGCAAAAGTACTACCATTTGCTACGGGAAGTTTCAACTGTGTCAATACAAAATCGTGAACCAGCTGGTCGTTGGTGTAGTGTGTGCATAATGCCATGGCCGCTAGATGTGCAGTCAGCTGGGGAAGCGTGGGGAGAACGGCAGTGGTGGGGGGTCGCTGGAAGGGAAGTGCAGTCTAAACTGAAGCCTGTGCTCACATTTTTTGTAAATATTAAGTGATACCCCACCACGCCACCCTTGCTGGTGACCATTCAAAAAGATCTACTGACACCTCTGCATTAGTAGTATCTAAAACGAATTCCGCCAAAAATGCAGGCATTTATTTTCGTCTTGCTTGTTAACCATTTGTAACATTCAGAGAAGCGTCATGAGTGGCGAATTTTGAGTAAAACCTACACATTTCTGTGGTTGCCATGTCAAAATTTAATTCTTTTGACAAAACACGGCGGAGTTTACCCTGTCTCACCTCACTAACATGTTGTGGAAACACAATTGAGAGAGATTCTGAAACAGTGGCTTATTAAGTGAGGAAAGTAAAGTAGTAGCTTATTGAAAAGCACATCGTTGATACAAAAAGTGTAATGTCTTCACATACGCTGTTCCAAAACCCATAGCATTTGTCGTTTAACCAGCTATCGATGGCACTCAAAATTTCATTACATTCTTTCACTGACAAAATTTGTAGCTATTGGTAGTATGCAAAATTTTGCAATATCGTCATTATGCAAAACTACATTATCTACTGTATTATTCCAGTTGCTAAAATCTCATTTTGCTATCTGAAACTGTTTGTGAAATATGACGAATGTTGTGGATATTTCACTCTAGCTTTATCGCTGGCATGGCGCATCGCCAATGAGTGTACTACATCAGATCAGTTTTCTCGAGACTAGTGATAGATAGATACCTCTACCCAAGTCTAAAGAAAAATTCAATTTATCTGGCCAAATTTCATACTCAACAACATACACTCCTGGAAATGGAAAAAAGAACACATTGACACCGGTGTGTCAGACCCACCATACTTGCTCCGGACACTGCGAGAGGGCTGTACAAGCAATGATCACACGCACGGCACAGCGGACACACCAGGAGCCGCGGTGTTGGCCGTCGAATGGCGCTAGCTGCGCAGCATTTGTGCACCGCCGCCGTCAGTGTCAGCCAGTTTGCCGTGGCATACGAAGCTCCATCGCAGTCTTTAACACTGGTAGCATGCCGCGACAGCGTGGACGTGAACCGTATGTGCAGTTGACAGACTTTGAGCGAGGGCGTATAGTGGGCATGCGGGAGGCCGGGTGGACGTACCACCGAATTGCTCAACACGTGGGGCGTGAGGTCTCCACAGTACATCGATGTTGTCGCCAGTGGTTGGCGGAAGGTGCACGTGCCCGTCGACCTGGGACCGGACCGCAGCGACGCACGGATGCACGCCAAGACCGTAGGATCCTACGCAGTGCCGTAGGGGACCGCACCGCCACTTCCCAGCAAATTAGGGACACTGTTGCTCCTGGGGTATCGGCGAGGACCATTCGCAACCGTCTCCGTGAAGCTGGGCTACGGGCCCGCACACCGTTAGGCCGTCTTCCGCTCACGCCCCAACATCGTGCAGCCCGCCTCCAGTGGTATCGCGACAGGCGTGAATGGAGGGACGAATGGAGACGTGTCGTCTTCAGCGATGAGAGTCGCTTCTGCCTTGGTGCCAATGATGGTCGTATGCGTGTTTGGCGCCGTGCAGGTGAGCACCACAATCAGGACTGCATACGACCGAGGCACACAGGGCCAACACCCGGCATCATGGTGTGGGGAGCGATCTCCTACACTGGCCGTATACTGCTGGTGATCGTCGAGGGGACACTGAATAGTGCACGGTACATCCAAACCGTCATCGAACTCATCGTTCTACCATTCCTAGACCGGCAAGGGAACTTGCTGTTCCAACAGGACAATGCACGTCCGCATGTATCCCGTGCCACCCAACATGCTCTAGAAGGTGTAAGTCAACTACCCTGGCCAGCAAGATCTCCGGATCTGTCCCCCATTGAGCATGTTTGGGACTGGATGAAGCGTCGTCTCACGCGGCCTGCACGTCCAGCACGAACGCTGGTCCAACTGAGGCGCCAGGTGGAAATGGCATGGCAAGCCGTTCCACAGGACTACATCCAGCATCTCTATGATCGTCTCTATGGGAGAATAGCAGCCTGCATTGCTGCGAAAGGTGGATATACACTGTACTAGTGCCGACATTGTGCATGCTCTGTTGCCTGTGTCTATGTGCCTGTGGTTCTGTCAGTGGGATCATGTGATGTATCTGACCCCAGGAATGTGTCAATAAAGTTTCCCCTTCCTGGGACAATGAATTCACGGTGTTCTTATTTCAATTTCCAGGAGTGTATAATGTAATATGCACCCAGCACAAATCCATAGCGACCTCTATTTTTCATTACACACTTTTCCGAATTTTGTGTAGTGTCTTACTTTCACGTAAATATCACAGTAAGTATAACCATTAACGAAATGATAGGCACATAATCATGAACTGTTCAAACCCGCGTCCGGTCATCCCGATTTCGTTTTTTCGTGATTTCCCTAAATAGCTTCAGGCCAATTTCGGCATGGTTCCCTTGAAAGGGCACGGCGGACTTCCTTCCCCATCCTTCCCTAACCATCTAGGAACGATGAACTCGCTGTTTGGTTCCCTCCCCCAAATCAACCAACCATCATGAACCTGACGTATAATGCTATAAGTAAAGCAAAACTGAAATTTTTTACCCAATAGTTTTGTAAAATCGTTTGAGAAAGATTGCAGGGTGCGCTCCTCGAGTCTGCCATCGCTGACCGGCCGAAAGGTGGAAAACTCTTATCGGCCTCCCCTTCCGGACAAACTAATGAACTCGAGCAGCGCTTTGGACGAAAACAGGTCACTACGCATCGGCACCGTATCCTGCGCGAGCTATACGTCCTTTCGTAGTTATACAGGCTGCCTACCTCACAGGCACTCATTCGTTTGTTGATAGCACGTGCGAGATCTGTGCCAGCTGTGAGAGGTAACAACATACACCCAAGGCGACCTTCTTTTAACACTCGACGCCCAGAGGGGTCAAAATGACCATTTTCGGTTTTTAAGTGCTAGCTATATTTTGAAGAATGATTCAAGCGACATTTACTTTGTGAGATTTATTTATTCGGCATGTACTTCAATTATATGAAAAAACAGTGCATTTTACCTAATTGATTATAAATTTTTCCAGTTTTGCCTTTAACGCCCAGAGGGGTCATACTGATCCCTTCGGAAAAAGGTATAACTTTGTTTATAGTTATGCCATACATTTATCTCATGCATTCTCAAGCCTCAGCCACTTTAGTGCAGTAATTTACTTTCATTCATCTTATTGCCATATGAAATGACAACAATCGACTCGGTTCACCATTGTTCGGCATTCACTTGTAAGAATCAGTCTTTCAAAGGTGATTGTGAGCTGAAGACTGAAATGAATCGGAAAGAGTATTTACCATATGAAGAGTTTCTTGCAGAGTTACAAAGAGTTATGGAGTGTGATTCAGATGGTAGCGAACTTTTTTCTGACGATTTGGGTTAAGAGACTATTACTTACCATCAGTCATCTGATGTTTAAAGGTTTACTAATTATTAGTTATTGTGAGTGAGTGAATGACTTCTCAGTTTCTCTCTCTCTCTCTCTCTCTCTCTCTCTCTCTCTCTCTCTCTCTCTTTCTCCAGATTTCCAGCTGTCAACGTGGAAGAATCGCCAGTGATAGGTTTGCTCTAAATGGGTTCCAAAAGAAAGATTTCCTCTTGAGAAATGGATCCGTTTGAGATATTCGCTGATTATAAATAAATGGCAGTAATGCAGCAAAGAAGGAAAAGCCGTAGATCTCATTTCTCGTGAATACCTGGTCCATAAGTCTGGTGTCATTCCAACTAAGGAGTATCTCAGGTGTTTCAACTGTGCTTTGAAATGAATTATAAGATGAAATGTCATCAGAAATTATTTTTGTGCTGCAATAAGACAGTAAATTTTAAATTCTCTACACGTTTCTGCGTTAGTTCTTCCTTTTTATCATTTCTCTAATTTCTAGCCTCTAGTTTTTTAAAATATTTTCCTTGTTTAATATGTATTGTGTGATTCCCCAAGTCATTTCGGGCAGACATAAAAAATGCTCATTTGAGAATGTTCTGCCGATTTCCTTTGCCATCCTAGCCCCGTTGAATTTGGCTTAAACTCTAATGATTTGGATGTCAACGGGACTCCAGTTCAGGTCATCTTTCCTCCCCCCCCATCTATTTTCAAAAATATGTAACGTCCAATTATTAACTTTCAGTTACGATTTTTATATTAGACTGCATACTGACGACAGTAGTTAGTAAAATTTCTAGCTATACTGCGGGTGTTTACGCCATAAAAAGTAACGCAGATTTTTATTGAACAAATACTTTGTGATTGATTTCCAACAAAGTTTGACGTCTAGAAGAGCAGTAGAGTTCTAGGAATGGATTAAATACGGTTAAGTTTCGTCTGTCTAAAAACAATCTTTCAAACTCTGCAAAATAAAAATATTACATTTTTATTGTCTTTGCCAAATACAAACTTGTGTACGATAGTGTATCTTCATACGAAAGTTATTTCTTTCTGCAGTAATAAACGAAACACATTTCACTTCTAAAAGAAGGATGAATTTCCTAAAATAAGACCATATGAATAGGTTCAAAAATCTACTGGTATTTCCTGGATAACTTGCGGCGAATACTGCGAAGCAGGATGATTCATATGAAATTGCCCTCAGATGTTAACGGCGTCGGTGATGATATTAAACACTAACTTTTCGCCCTTGGAATTAGATTTTTTCAGACAGATTTTTGCTATACACTACGAGAAATTTAGCTGCATACAGAAATTCAGGACAGACGACTGAAAAAATTTTCTGCACCTATAGTTGTTGATTATTGACTGTTTGCGGTGCTCGCAGTTGCTTAACGGGAGAGGTATTTCTGATCTGTTTTCTAAGAATGGGTCTGGAAAGCCAGTTCCTCTTGCTTTCCATCTCGATGTCTGCTTCACTTTTTGCTGATGTTCTGCGTCTATGTTAATTGGTTAAAATCGCTTTAAAGACGCTTTCGTAAATTTTTGTCAGAGTATGTACAATACATTCAAGTGTTTGGGATTCGTAAACTTCACGTTCTGGACGAAGACCAACAAAGAAGCGACAAGTTTCTGTAGAAGTAATTTTCTGATCTACATACTGGAATCAGTGAGCTATTGTGATAGGTATTCAGTTTACTGATTACTTGTTCAGATTTCACCCAGTTGGGTGAACGATTACAGTTCAATGTGTGAGTGTATCACATCTGCTGATATCAAGTTCTGTGGGAAATAGATATTCGTCGGGCTCTGTTATGCTGAAAACGCGAGTTTGTAGGCTAGAGCACGCGTGCATTTTTGAAGACTCGACTGTGAGTGCAGTAAGGTTGAGGTGAGCAAAATCTGGAGTGGAACGAATGATTTACAATATTCATGAACATCAGGAGCGAAATAATTGGCTACGATCGGTAAAAAGTGGAAATTTGGTATGGAAAGAAGATTAGTTATAGAGGTATTATGAAAAAATAGTAATAACAGGTGGTTAAGAAAGTTGCATTTAGGTTCAAGTTGTTTAAGTGCTGAAGGTTAAAAATCACTTATGCATAATGAGAAACAGTAATTATGTACACAAGATCTCATCTGCACTTTAGCACATTGTCGTATGCAAATTTGCACAATGGCACTGAGTATAGTTAAAAGAGTATTGTGAAGCAGTGGTGAGTATGAGTGCTTAGTGAAGCTTGTTAAGGTTGAAACGATTGTCTTCTAAACGGTGACTATAAATTAGTGTCAAAAGTAGTCCACACTCAGAAAATGAGCACAGAGAGCAGATGCAGGAATCCTGGATAGATGGTCTAGCCAAGATCCTGGTGAGGATGGTTTGCCGTTGCCTTCCTCCGAGGTATTATGATGTGTCAAGTGTATATCTGCGACGGGTCAGTGTGACGAGGACTTGTACAATGGAGTGCTGGGTTTGTGTTGTTGCGAATGAAGGGAAGGGAGGGGGTAGAATCTGGTGGTGGGACACCTACTCGTACTCCTCTCGGAAAGCATCCCCATCCGTTGGACGGATCATCATCAACAGTGTCGCATGACCTCATTTCACGAGACACTGCAGAGAGGTTGAGGAGCTAACGCAGAACATTGGCGCAAAGGCTGGTGATCAGAAACTTAACGCCGCCACCTCTGCTCCCTTGCCGTCCAAATACTAGCGCTGAAAATTTTTCGCCACCAGGTTTCGAACTGGCTTACCCCAAGCCGAGCGCAACCGCACAATCTTGCGTTATCGACCTCGGTGTCGGTGCACTTATTCCTTCTTATTTTCTCAATATAAATAGTCATATTCTATTGTCTACTGAAACGAATATAATAAATTTATATTAAAAGATCGAAAGCGGGAAATAGGATTGGTTCTAGCCACAAAGACACAGCTGTTAACCTTCCCTTGTTTACCTGTATGTAAGTTCTTCAGCGCAACCAAATAACAGTCGATTGCTTTTACCGTATTTACGTGAATCTAACAAACACTTTTTTTTTTAAAGCATTCGCTTTATTCAGAATTGGGGTCATCTTAGGATTCGATTGATTCGAGTGTAGGTCTCAATCCGTTGCTGACCGGAAATATCATTGAAATTTAGGTTCTGTTCCTTACGACACAACGCAATGTTGTAATTCTCTGTTTCGATACATTATTGTTGGCTTATTACTGCGCGGTGTGTTGCATTAGATAGTCATGAAATGGAAGGCAAACAGAGAAGAATATGATATGGTGCTACTTTTGAGCGTGAAGTAATTCGTTATGACCAAAAATATGATAGTAGGAGAGCGGGAGAAACAGAAATTGATAATATTTGCAACTACCGCCACTAGAAAGAAATTCACTGGCCCTCGCAAAGAAAGGCATCCTGACTTTGAACTAAACGTTTCGGAATTCGTTGGGACACCATAAGGAACAAAGCAAAAGAGGTGGCCACTATTCTTAACATACCGAGGCAAGACTGAAAGGTCCCTGTTGGATTCTTTTCACGTTAATTTCTTAAATCTGTTGTCATTTACGGCATAAATTCCTCTTCTAAATTTACTGTGGCGTTTCTGACTATCTGGGAGGAGACTGAGCAGTGAAACGTGTTACTTTTACACGTAAACAAGAACGATCTGTCACACTACTACACTTTAAAACACAGTTTATATGTAATTCATTTCACACAGTCTCATAGGGAACCTACATCCGCTTTCTTTTATATACTGTATATGATAAGATACTGTCATCCCCCTTCCTTTCTGTGTGAGAGGATGAATGAGCAAATGTATTCTAGTTGCATGCTTGAGGTTAGCAGACAAGCCTGTCTGCTAGAGAACAGTAGGACCAACGTCGGAACAGGTAGCTACGCTTTCTAAAAGCAAAGAGGTTTCTATCCTTAGTATGGTCCTGTCCGTCCCTTGTCATGTTGGTATAGGAAGCTGCCCCTCTGGCCACTTCCGTTTGTACACTCCTGGAAATGGAAAAAAGAACACATTGACACCGGTGTGTCAGACCCACCATACTTGCTCCGGACACTGCGAGAGGGCTGTACAAGCAATGATCACACGCACGGCACAGCGGACACACCAGGAACCGCGCAGCATTTGTGCACCGCCGCCGTCAGTGTCAGCCAGTTTGCCGTGGCATACGGAGCTCCATCGCAGTCTTTAACACTGGTAGCATGCCGCGACAGCGTGGACGTAAACCGTATGTGCAGTTGACGGACTTTGAGCGAGGGCGTATAGTGGACATGCGGGAGGCCGGGTGGACGTACCGCCGAATTGCTCAACACGTGGGGCGTGAGGTCTCCACAGTACATCGATGTTGTCGCCAGTGGTCGGCGGAAGGTGCACGTGCCCGTCGACCTGGGACCGGACCGCAGCGACGCACGGATGCACGCCAAGACCGTAGGATCCTACGCAGTGCCGTAGGGGACCGCACCGCCACTTCCCAGCAAATTAGGGACACTGTTGCTCCTGGGGTATCGGCGAGGACCATTCGCAACCGTCTCCATGAAGCTGGGCTACGGTCCCGCACACCGTTAGGCCGTCTTCCGCTCACGCCCCAACATCGTGCAGCCCGCCTCCAGTGGTGTCGCGACAGGCGTGAATGGAGGGACGAATGGAGACGTGTCGCCTTCAGCGATGAGAGTCGCTTCTGCCTAGGTGCCAATGATGGTCGTATGCGTGTTTGGCGCCGTGCAGGTGAGCGCCACAATCAGGACTGCATACGACCGAGGCACACAGGGCAAACACCCGGCATCATGGTGTGGGGAGCGATCTCCTACACTCGCCGTACACCACTGGTGATCGTCGAGGGGACACTGAATAGTGCACGGTACATCCAAACCGTCATCGAACCCGTCGTTCTACCATTCCTAGACCGGCAAGGGAACTTGCTGTTCCAACAGGACAACGCACGTCCGCATGTATCCCGTGCCACCCAACGTGCTCTAGAAGGTGTAAGTCAACTACCCTGGCCAGTAAGATCTCCGGATCTGTCCCCCATTGAGCATGTTTGGGACTGGATGAAGCGTCGTCTCACGCGGTCTGCACGTCCAGCACGAAGGCTGGTCCAACTGAGGCGCCAGGTGGAAATGGCATGGCAAGCCGTTCAACAGGACTACATCCAGCATCTCTACGATCGTCTCCATGGGAGAATAGCAGCCTGCATTGCTGCGAAAGGTGGATATACACTGTACTCGTGCCGACATTGTGCATGCTCTGTTGCCTGTGTCTATGTGCCTGTGGTTCTGTCAGTGTGATCATGTGATGTATCTGACCCCAGGAATGTGTCAATAAAGCTTCCCCTTCCTGGGACAATGAATTCACGGTGTTCTTATTTCAATTTCCAGGAGTGTATTTGTGAGCCACCCTCAGGAAGGGACCAGGTCAGTCTGTCCGCGGCGAGCGTCTGAAGTGGTAAGATATCCGGCTAAGTGCGTCTCTGCTAAGTCCGTAGGACAATGGATTTCTTAAGTTCAGTCTAACTGAAAAATTAATCACTTTTCTTTCAGGTTTAGCTCTAAAATATCTAATGTTATCTTAAATTGCAACGCAGTGTATTTCGAGTGTGAAGTTCAGAATATCTTCCAGTAGTTGCTTTGTCACTACTTTGTGAGTAAAGTGGAACCACGTGTTGGTAACTCTAACTAAGATCATCAATCGTAAATGCGAATGTGCGTGAGATTATAACGTCTCGTCTTGACAATATTTTTCAATATAGCAACTTTTATTTATGTTCAACCCATGTGGGGTGTACTTTGTGACACCAGTACCACGTGCTTATACAATTGTTTGACCCATCAGGTTAATAGTAAGACGATAGTAACCAGTTCGAGGTTTTTCTTTTGTAAATTGCGTTTCGATATAGTTTATTTTAATTATCAAAATTATTGTGGAGTAAACCAAGTTGACCACTTGAAGCATGTGCTGTCAGCATCAAAGTAGCCCTCAGCTATTCTTTTCGGGAACATTTCACAGAGAGTTAGTATGCATTTAGTATACCAGTGTGTGGTAATTTCATGACGGACAGGATTGTGCTACGAACGAAACTTCTTTGGGAGAAAATTGAATCGGTTGGTTGCGATTAATTTCCTCTTGGATATGTTTCAACGTTCTTCGTGTGTTATTTTATGAATGCAGTGTTGTATGTAGTCTCCCAATCTTGGCTCCCTATTTGATGTGTTCCATAAGATTAAAAAAATCACGTTTTTACAATCCTAAATAAGGCACCAGTTTAGTTATGAATCAAGTTTAATATGCTGAAATTTCAATGATCAATGTTAAAATAAATTTCCAAATATAAACTGATTTATTTCTTTTTATTTAAATTCTCTTTTATATATATTATATATTATATCACCGGTTGTCGTATGACGATTAAAAGATTATAATTAATGTTAGTCTGGTTGGGAATTTGGTAAGCTAGACTGGATACCTGGTGAAACAGTTGCTCAGTAATGCAAGGTTAACTTCCCCAGACAGCTCACAGCTTTTAACCGGCTTTTATTGTCTATCAGCACCGGTTTCATAACAAATTAATGCAACAACATTACAAGACTTTAATGCTAGCCGTGAATTGGTGGGTCGTTTTATGAAATAGGCGATCTTATCTGTACGACGCCGTACAACAGTATGCCAGAAGCTTCCGTAGGATTTTCAGAAAAAACTTCAAGAATTTCAGCGGTATGTCATCACACTTTGGAAAGAGAAGAATTTTTTGATGGGCCAAATACGCAACGCTGATGATGCGCCAATTTGTTTTGAAATGCCGCGGAATCACACTATAAATGAGAAGGAGAAGTTACCATCTGAAGATCATTGTGTGGCCGGCCGCTGTGGCCGAGTGTTTCTAGGCGCTTCAGTGCGAAACCGCGCTGCTGCTACGGCGCAGGTTCGAATCCTGCCTCGGGGATGGATGTGTGTGATGTCCTTAGGTTAGTTAGGTTTAAGTAGTTCTAAGTCTAGGGGACTGGTGGCCTCGGATGTTAGGTCCCATAGTGCTTAGAGCCATTTCAACCATCATTGTGTGAATACCAACGCTTGTTATTGTTCATACAGGAATGGCTTATGTGTTACAACACCTGGGCGTTAGCATAGAGTTTACGTTCAGGAACAGTACGCAAAATGGTTTTAGAAACAGACCGTGAACTGACTCCGGCAGGACAAATTAAGCGTGCTGCATCCCACATATCTGTGCAATGGGTTTAGACTGCCCGGAAATCGTGAATTAATGATCGTAAAATCATTCAAGAAATGCTGTATTTCAAATACTCTGGACTACAGTGAAGATGATGTGCTTTGGAACGACACCGAGGATGATGGAGAAAGAGGAAATGAATCTGTTTCTGATGTAGACTCCTCTGAGGATACCAATAATGCTGGCGTTAGCGGGTAATGCTAAGTCTCGCCTCTAATTCTCTAATTTACGGTATGTTTGTTTGCATGTCATGTAGGCAATCAAGTTACACATTCCTTTTTAGTAATGACTGTGTCACTTAACAATGGATCACTTAACAATGGCTCACTTAAAATTGTTGTTATTTTGATAGTTAATGTACACATCTACTATTATGTAAAATAAATGTAGGTTACTAGTTTTGCGCCAATAAACCCTTTTTTATGACTTTAATTTTTAAAAATTTGTGTGCATTAGATTTGATGGCGCAATAGATCCGCGTAGGTACGGCAATTAAACCTGCGGCCTCTAATGACAATTGAAGTATAGAGAAAGATGGTGGAAGCTTACAAATGCATCGGCTCCAGCCTCTTTGTTAGAAGGAATAATAGCAAAATGCAGTCTCATTAACCACTGCTGATAGCATGAAGTTATCTGTAGTTCCTCTCTCATCTCTAGT
Organism: Schistocerca cancellata; assembly: GCF_023864275.1. Taxonomy (NCBI): domain Eukaryota; kingdom Metazoa; phylum Arthropoda; class Insecta; order Orthoptera; family Acrididae; genus Schistocerca; species Schistocerca cancellata. Next base: position 512,697,435 of record NC_064627.1, on the reverse strand, counting down.
TTCAAGTTTGTGCTCACAGTTTTTTTCTTTTTTCCAGTTTCTCGAGAACACGTCGTACTGCCGCGTGCAGATTTGCATCCGTTTAATGCCGCCCTCTGCTTCTCATTACAAGCAAGTGTTAGCCCGTTGGTTACAAATCTAGTCCGCCTGAAGCAGAACCACACCTTTGAATTGACGGTACGACAGCTCAATGCCGGTATCTAGCTTCTACTACTGTGCGGAAGCGCTCTTACAGGGTGCGAGATCTGGAAGATAACACGAGATATTGTCTAGCTATCTCTCGAGCGACCGCCGGGGAACGGCGTGTGGAGCGGTCAGCGGCGAGCAGTGAGCAGTGAGCGGTTGTCCGTCCGGCGCCATTATGCGAGAGCCGTGAGTGGCTGACTTTTGCGAGGATGCATTATTCAAAAGCGTTGCGCGCAACTCCCGCACTGGCGCAATCTGCCGGGCGGCAACAAATCAGCGGAAAATGGCGCGCCAAGACCCCGCCGCAGCCGGCGCGCCGCCCCGTGCGCGGACAATAACCAGGGTTCTATGCGCGCCAGCGTTCCGGCCGACTGCCTCAGAAATGCCGACAGGGCATTATGGTCTTCTAAATGTAAAATTTGCCGAAAAAGTTCGTGACTGCGACTTTCACTAACAAGCTCTGTATCACAATGTTTTAATGCTTGAATGTTTTAGAGGTTTCGTCAATGTTCTTTCATTGAGCCAAATTTCACCAAAATTGATCAGCTCATTGGCAGTGGACGACCCGTTCAGCTGCAGACGCCTTCAACTGCGGCGACGTTCGACGGAAAACGAACGAGAGGGATTCTGCAAAATTCCATCATTATCGAAAGTGTTCGATTGGAGGTGACTTCTTTCAGAGTAGGATGCATTAGCGTCTACACTCGAAGCGCCACAGCGCCTCCTCCCCCCACCTCCCCCTCCTCTTCCTCCCTTATACCTCCTCGACCCAGGTTTCCACTCCGCCAGCACAAAAACACATCTGTAGTAAACTACTCTTCTGCTGCCATCCGATAGATAATTTTGATAAAACGTGTCTCGGCTCGTTATAGTCTTACTTCATGGAGGGAAGAAAATTCGTGTTTTGGTTAACTAAAGGAGACAGAGGATTCAATCAAGATATGAGACGGTTGTATTCTATTTCACCCAGTCCCTTTAACATTTAAGTGACAATCTCTATAAAAATTGGAAATCAAACTACTATTCAAGAATCAGATGACACTAGTACATCAACCTATGGTGGACTAGTATTTGGAGATGAGAAGGTGTAATAATCAAAGAAGGTAAAGGTGAGTTACAGCTAGCAGAACAATGAACAGACCAAATATGTAGGCTACAGAATAAAATCCTAAAAAATCGCTCGAATGGCTCCGAGCACTATGGGACTTAACTGCTGAGGTCATCAGTCCCCTAGAACTTAGAACTACTTAAACCTGACTAAACTAAGGACATCACACACATCCATGCCTGAGGCAGGATTCGAACCTGCGACCGTAGCGGTCACGAGGTTCCAGACTGAAGCGCCTAGAACCGCTCGGTCACAACGGCCGGCCTAAAATTTGTATACACACTCGTATGAGGAAAATTGTGGGCTTTGAAGGTAAATGCACTGAGGTCCCAAAAGTCAAGTGATATCTCGTAATACCGTGTAGGACTTCCCTTCGCCCGGAGTAGTGCAGCATCTCGACGTGGCATGGACTCAACAAGTCGTAAGTCCCCCGCAGAAATATTGAGCCATGCTCCGTCTATAGCCGTGCGTAGTTGAGAAAGTGTTGCTGGTGCTGGATTTTGTGCACTAACCGGCCTCTCGATTATGGCCCATAAATGTTCAATGGGATTCATGTCTAGTGATGTGGGTGACCAAATCATTCACTCGAACTCTCCAGAATGTTTTTAAAACCCGCCCGGTGACATGGCGCATTGACATCCATAAAAATTCCATCGTTGTTGGGGAACATTTAGTCCTAGAATGGCTGCAGATGTTCTGCAAGTAACGGAACATATCCATTTCCAGTCAGTTACAGGTTCAGTTGTACAAGAGGACCTACTCCATTCCATGTACACACACGCCACACCTTTATGGAGCCACCACCAGCTTGCACAATGGCTTGTTGACAACTTGAATCCATGGCTTTGTGGGGCCTGCGCCACACTCGAATCCTGCCATCAGCTCTTATCAACTGAATTCGGGACTCATCTGACCAGGTCACAGTTTTCCAGTAGTCTAGGATCCAACAGTTATGGTCACGAGCACAGGGGAGGTGCTGCGGGTGATGTACTATTAGCAAAGGTACACGTGTCATTCGTCTGCTGCCATAACCTATTAAAATCAAATTTCACAGAACTATCCTAACGGACACGTTCATCGAACGTCAGACATTGATTTCAGCGGTTATTTTACGCAGTGTTACTTATCTGTTATCACTGACAACTATACGCAAAAGCCACAGCTCACGGTCGTTAAGCAAAGGCCGTCGACCACTGCATTGTTCGTGGTGAGAGGCAATGTCTGAAATTTGCCATCTCGGCACAGTTTTGACACAGTGGCTCTGAGCACTATGGGACTTAACATCTATGGTCATCAGTCCCCTAGAACTTAGAACTACTTAAACCTAACTAACCTAAGGACATCACACAAAACCCAGTCATCACGAGGTTTGACACAGTGGATCTAACGATATTGAATTACCTAACGATACCCGAAATGGAAAGTCTCATGCGTCTTGCTTCAACTATCATCCCGCGTCCAATGCCGTTGAATCATCTGAGTACAAATGCGCTGCCCTTTTATGGTTTGTGTACGCGACACTAAATATCGCATTCGTCACCTCAGTGTATTCGGTGCGGTCGACGATGGTAATTAACAATGAAATAGCTGAACTTGTGTCACATATTAAATATCTAGGCTGCAAAACGAGTTGTGGTTTCGGTCTTCAGTTCGAAAACTCGTTTGGTGCAGCACTCCACGTTATTCCATCCTGTGCAAGCCTCTGCGACTCTGAATAACTGTTGCAGCTTACATCGATTTGAGCCTGTTTCCTATAGTCATCACTGTATCTCCCTCCACAATTTTTATCTTCCACCTCCCATCAGTTACCGAAATGAGAATTCCTTTACATCTTAGGATGTACCCTCTCAATTGATCCCTTCATTTCAGCAAGTTCTACAGTAAATTTCTTTTTTCGCTCGTTCCATTCACGTATTTCCGCGGTTGTTATTCCCTCTACCCATCTAATCCTCAACGTTATTCTGAAGCAGCACATTTCAAAAGCTTTCAATGTCTTGTTGTCAGATTGATAATGGGAGTCTTTGTCTTGCTGGTGGTCGAGACGCTAGCCCATCCACGTGGATAAGGAAAATACGCTGCGTTAAACATCGCTTGTAATATTCTAAAGTTCGTTACCATTTCGGTTTTCATACTACCTGAGAAATCTGGAAATTTGTGTATATAAAAATGTAAACGCTTTTAATAACTATTGTGGGTGGAATGGAGAGGCTTCGTGGCTCCCATGACAACCCGCTTCCCCCTCCGATCTGCACTGATTACAATGGTAGAGTGACCATACTGTTCAGTGAGGAGACCAGAGGACGCTGAGCACCTCGTGCTCGATTACCAGCGACCGTAACAAGCAGCACATCGTCAGTTGCGGCACCAGGATACCTGGGGCCTCACAGCTTTAAAACGCTTGTCATAGTCTTCAGACTGTACCGCTGCTGCATATTAGCAGTCCCTGCGGGCAAGGGCGGTGCTGTCGCAGCCAGAGTTCTGGTAATTCTCCTTGTTTTACCGCCTCTGTTAGTACATACTCCTTCTAATCAGGGATAAAATTCCGCTTTAAAACCCATTTCCTTTTATAATGGGAAACAAACTGACGCGTTTCGTCGACACTGCGAGATCAGACACTTCCAATCGAACAATCTGCAGGGGCGAATTGTCGCGAAGAAGGAAATGCATGACAGGTATGTTACATGGGGTTGCATGGAATCAGGCGAAACCTCGCATACTACAGTGAGGAACCAAAGAAACACCTGGGTAATATCGTGTAGGGCCTGCGAGCACGCAGAAGTGCCGCAGCCGACGTAGTATCGACTCGACTAATGTCTAATACCTGAAGTAGTGCTGGGGGGAACTGACACCATAAATGCTTCATGGCTGTCCATAAATCCGTAAGAGTATGAGGGGGTGGGGATCTCTTCTGAACACTACCTTGCAAAGCATCCTAAATATGCTCAATAATGTTCACGTCTGGGGAGTTTGGTGGCCAGGGGAAGTGTTTAAAATCAGAAGAGTGTTCCTGGAGCCACTCTGTAGCAATTCTGGACGTGTGGGATGACACATTGTCCTGCTGGAATTTCCCGAGTCCTTCAGAATGCACAATGGACGTGAATGGATGCAGGTGATCAGACAGGATGCTTACGTACGTGCCATCTGTCAGAGTCGTATTTAGACTATCAGGGGTCCCATATCATCCCAACTGCACAAGCCCACGCCATTACACACCCTCGACCAGCTTGAACAGTTCCTTGCTGAAATGCAGGTCCATGGATTCATGGGGTTGTCTTCACACCCGTACACGTCCATCCGCTCGATAAAATTTGAAGCGAGACTCGTCTGACTAGACAGCATATTTACAGTCATCAACAGTCCAATGTCGGTGCTGACGAGCCCTGCCGAGGCGTAAAGCTATCTGTCACGCAGTCATCAAGGTACAGGTGTGGGCCTTCGGCTCCGGAAGTCCATGTCGAAATTGTTTCGTTGAATGGTTCGCACGCTGACACTTGTTTATGGCTCAGCACAGAAATCTGCAGCAAACTGCTAAAGGGTTGCACTTCTGGCACACTAAACAATTCTCTTCAATCGTCATTGATCCCGTTTTTGCAGGATCTTTTTCCTACCGCAGTGACTTTGTCGAAGATTTGATGTTTTACCGGATTCCTGACATCCACGATACACTCGTGAAATGGTCGTATAGGAAAATTCGCACTTCATTGCTACCTCAGAAATCGTGCGTCCCAACGCTCGTGCACCGACTATAATACGACGTTCAGTCTCACTTAAAATCTTGATAAGCTGCCATTGTAGCAGCAGTAACCGGTCTAACAACTGCGCCAGACACTTGTCATATACAGGTGTTGCCAACCGCAACGCCGTATTCTGGCTGTTTACATATCTCTGTATTTTGTCTGTGTTTGAATACCCATGCCTATACCAATTTCTTTGGCGCTTCAATGTAGTAACGCTGTCCAACTCGCATCCGCAAAGCTTCATCTGATTTTCATTGTCGTTTCCAGTTCGCGACATGTCGAACCCTGCTATTCGAATAGCTCTCCTGACTTGTAATTGTTTCTCACTGGAGTTAAGCTTTACAGGGCATTACGTAACTAATCAGGCAAGAGATCAATTTACTTGAAGCTCAAGAGTGTGTGTGTGAGACAGAGAGAGAGAGAGAGAGAGAGAGAGAGAGAGAGGGAGAGAGAGAAGTAGAGGCGATATCGCACCTTTCTACCGCTGTTGCAAGCAGCAACGGCTTGATTACTACACAGTGCGCGTGGACGTGCCGTTGACTGCGGCCTCGTGCAGAGACGTTGGCGCCACTGCGCCAGGTGCGGGCTGGCAGCGGCGCGCCGGACGCGAAGCCTGGCTCCTCTGCTCCGGCAGCCAAGGCCAGCCGGCCGGCTTTTTGCGCCCTCCCCCTCGCGCCTGCTGCCTCCTCCTACTCCTCGGCGGCCGGCTGATGTAGTGCCGTCGTCCTGCAACAATGTTGCGCGCCCCACGCCGCACAGTCGTGACTCAGCGCGCCGCGCCGCTGTCCCGTTACGGCTGCGGCGGTGCCATCCGCCTTCCTTCCACACTCGCCTCTCGACCGCGACCTCCACCTTCCCGAGCAAACGTGTTCTCATTATGATACGATTACGAGGGCCTGCTGAAAAGTAATGCCTCCGAGAAAACGCCTCTTAAAGCTTTTAGAATAAAAGAAAAACATTCTACCTCTTTGTTCTTCATCTCTACATATGCACTGAAGGGCCAAAGAAACTGGTATAGAAACGCGTATTCAAATAAAGAGATACGTAAACAGAATACGGCGCTGCTATCGGCAACGCCTATATAAGACAACAAGTGTCTGGTGCAGTTGTTAGATCAGTTACTGCTACTGCAATGGGAGGTTATTAAGATTTAAGTGAGTTTGAACGTGATGTTACAGTCAGCGCACGAGCGACGGGACGCACAATCTCCGAGGTGGCGATGAAGTGGGGATTTTCCCGTACGACCATCTCACGAATGTACTGTGAATGTCAGGAATCTGGTAAAACATCAAATCTCCGACATCGCTGCGTCCAGAAAAGATACTGCAAGAACGGCACCAACGACGATTGAAGAGAATCGTTCAATGTGACAGAAGTGCAACCCTTCCGCAAACGGCTGCAGAATTCGATGCTGGATCATCATCAGGTGTCAGCGTGCAAACCATTCAACGAAACGTCGTCGATATGGGTTTTCGGAGGCGAAGGCCCACTAGTGTAGGCCTACCCTTGATGACTGCACGACGCAAAGCTTTATACCTCGCCTGGGCCCGTCAACACCGACACTGCACTGTTGATGACTGGAAACATGTTTACTGTTCGGACGAGTCTCGTTTCAAATTGTATCGAGCGGGTGGACATGTACGGGTATGGAGACATCCCCATGAATCAACGGACCCTGCATGTCAGCAGGTGACTGTTCAAGATGGTGGAGGCTCTGTAATGGTGTGGGGCGCTTGCAGTTGGAGTGAGATGGGACCCCTGATACATCTATACAGGGTGTTACAAAAAGGTACGGCCAAACGTTCAGGAAACATTCCTCACACACAAATAAAGAAAATATGTTATGTTGACATGTGTCCGGAAACGTTTAATTTCCATGTTAGAGCTCATTTTAGTTTCGTCCACCTACGCTCAATGGAGCACGTCATCATGATTTCATATGGGATACTGTACCTGTGCTGCTAGAACATGTGCCTTTACAAGTACGACACAACATGTGGTTCATGGACGATGGAGCTCCGGCACATTTCAGTCGAAGTGTTCGTACTCTTCTCAACAACAGATTCGGTGACCGATGGATTGGTAGAGGCGGACCAATTCCATGGCCTCCACGCTCTCCTGACCTCAACCCTCTTGACTTTCATTTATGGGGGCATTTGAAAGCTCTTTTCTACGCAACCCCGGTACCAAATGTAGATACTCTTCGTGCTCGTATTGTGGACGGCTGTGATACAATACGCCATTCTCCAGGGCTGCATCAGCGCATCAGGGATTGCATGCGGCCGAGGGTGGATGCATGTATCCTCGCTAACGGAGGACATTTTGAACATTTCCTGTAACAAAGTGTTTGAAGTCACGCTGGTACGTTCTCTTGCTGTGTATTTTCATTCCATGATTAGTGTGATTTGAAGAGAAGTAATAAAATGAGCTCTAACATGGAAAGTAAGCGTTTCCGGACACATGTCCACATAACATATTTTCTTTCTTTGTGTGTGAGGAATGCTTCCTGAAAGTTTGGCCGTACCTTTTTTTAACACCCTGTATACGACTCTGACCGGTCACACGTGCGTAAGCATCCTGTCTGATCACCTGCATCCATTCATGTCCATTGTGCATTCCGACGGACTTGTGCAATTCCAGCAAGGCAATGCGACAACCCACACATCCAGAATTGCTACAGAGTGACTCTAAGAACACTCTTCTGAGATTAAACACTTCCGCTGGCCACCTAACCCTCCAGGCATGAACATTAGTGAGCAAATCTGGGAAGCCGTGCAAGGCGGTGTTCAGAAGAGATCTCCATCCCCTCGTAATCTTACGGATTTATGGACAGCCGTTCAGGATTCTTGTTGTCAGTTCCCTGCAGCACTACTTCACACGTTCATAGAATACATACCGTGTCCTGTTGCGTTACTTCTGCGTGGTGTACAAGTTTCTCGTCGTGACAACGAACACGTATCACCCAACGAGAGATCAGTTAAGAAACAATAGAATGCTTGACGTTGTTGACGGAGGCACAACCTCACTTGTGCTTGCACTCCTTCATCACTATCAAAGTCAGGCTCTGATGACCGCGCAGTTGAGCGCCCCAGAAACCAAACATCGTCATCCCTATCAAAGTGAAGTCCTCGAAGATGTTCTTTAAGTTATGGAAGCAGATGAAAATCGAATGCGGCCATATCGGTTGAGGACGATCGATGACGGCGAAACCAAAGCGTCGTCGGATTGTGGTAGATATCACAGCGCTCGTATGGCATTATGCCAAAACAAAGGGTGCTTCATGCGTGGAAGAACTTTCCGAATTCGCGCCTTCAGTTTTCTAAGGGTGACGCAATGCCTTGCAGGGTTTATGGTAGTGCCTTTAGGCCTGGATCCCAAAGGCAACACAGCTTGAAAATCCTAGAACAGTATGAGCATGACTCTGCCTGCTTATCATGTGGCCTTGAACTTTTTGCCGTTGGTGATAGTTTGTGACGTAACTCGACTGATGTTCTGTTGTCTTCGAGGACGTAACGGTGAACCCGGCGTTCATCTCTTGTCACAGTGTCGTTAAGGAACGCGTCCCCACTACGCTCAAAACGCAAATAAAAAACATTGTTGGCAGATGTCTAGTTCATCTGTGTCATGCCAGGAGTGAGCATTCGAAGCACCCGCCATGCACACTGTACTCTGTACCGCAGTTCTGCAATGGTGGCCTATGCGCGCTCTTGTGATGGGCCACACTTACCTGGTAGCTGTGTCTTTGTTATCCGATGATTTTCTCTAATACATTCACAACCCGATTCCTCTGTCCCCATATGCTGTCGCCCACACCAGGCTCTGTCATATGTTCTGTGGTTAGCACCACCGTTTCCTTCATTACGAGCACGAACAACCGAGTGTGGATACAATCACAGCTTTCATCCTATAATGGATTCTAATTGTTGGCACGTTTTGTACGGTTAGTAACTAGATTACAGAATGCTGTTTCTCATACACCGACATAGTTACGTTACACACCGCAATGTTACACGCTATAGATCGGAGCCCTTTAGCAGCAGAGGGTTGCAACTTGCGTTAGCAAAGCGGGAAAGTCGTTTGTATAACTTGAATGATATATTACAGCTCAACAGATATTGAGAACAGAGTAAAATTTCGCAGCCATTACTTTTCAGTAAACCCTCGTACTTGTCTCCAAGGGCAGGTCGGACACACTTGTTTGGTATATAACTTAACTACTACTGATTTATTCATCAGAATTTCATGTTAAAAATACCCTCCATTTAATACTACAGAAAAAATTAATTATAGTACGTAAGCCACAAAAGAATAAAAAGTGATCGAGATGGAACAGGAAGATGGATAGAAATGAGAAGATAACAAATATATATTTAAAGTTTTTGGCTTCTCACAACTCGTGATTAATCTGATATGGTGACGAATAAAACGTCATAGCGTCTCGGAACATATCCGAGTAAGCAGTGGTACCGTGATATACTCATGGGTAAGAGGATGCATCTGACAGAGTTTTTGCATTCTCGAGTGACAAGAACAGGATACCTGCCTTTCTTTTAATTCATTCATTATCCTCTGCAGTTGGAGGCGTTGGCTCGTCGTGATTTCCAACGACATTTTGGTTCAAACGGCTCTGAGCACTATGGGACTTAACGTCTGAGGTCATCAGTCCCCTAGAACTTAGAACTACTTAAACCTAACTAACCTAAGGACATCACACACATCCATGCTCGTGGCAGGATTCGAACCTGCGACGTAGCAGTCACGCGGCTCCGGACTGAAGCGCCTAGAACCGCACGGCCACCGTGGCCGGCACATTTGGGAGGGACGCCTGCTGTGTAGGATTTACGAACTTTGTATTGACTAGAGTATCAATGGTGCAGGATCACTACTCGACATATCTGCTTTACAGAATGCTGGGGTATTTACCGAGATAGCTACGACAAGATAATGGTACAAGGTTCTGCAACAGTTACGGAATTAACTACGTTACTGCTGTTATTAAAATGTAAATATAATATGTAACGGTCAGGTAAAATGGGCAGTTTCTGGTTAACGAATTTTGCAATGAAACTGGTCAAATTGTGCTGCATTCGAGACAATTGTAATCCACATCAAAATTTATTCATATGTCAGCCTTTGAATACTAAAATAATACATGTGGCAAGCGACTTGCGTATTTTGTCAGTACAGTCCGACATTATTGATGACAGGACTTTAAACTTTAAAAGTATTTATTTCATCTTAGTGCTGTTATGGTTCGGCAGAAAAACGTGAAATTATTTAGGTGATACTGTTACGTTGACTTTCACAGCATATTTCCCGCGATTAGGACGCATCTATTACGATAGAGAACCCATTGTCAAGATTATCAGTGGTAAAAGATCGTTGATTATGGAGCAGGAGGTATTAAAGCTAGATTACTTGAGGAGGAAGTCGTGCAGATACCACATCACACACGCAGATCTCAATAATTTGTTAAGACTTGAACACTGTAAATAATTAACTTTGGAAACAATTAGTGTCCACACAGATGTCATGTTTTCTATGCTGTCGCTGGCACTTATACCATTAGCACTTCGTTCAATGCTGAATAACAATTTCACATCTGAGAGCGATTGTCTTTACCAAGTTTAGAATAACTGTTCTATTGCCACGCAGCCAGATCTGTGCTAAGACGACACTGGCATCGTTAGTGATGATTACAAGAGGTCGCTGATTACATAGAGACTGAGGTATTACCAGAGTTGCACTCTGCCAAAACTGCGCTTTGGTGGTTTTGGTACACCACGTAAATTACGTAGTATATGATAGGATTACCGAGTGTATTAGTGGGAAAAGAAACAAAAGTGAACGTGTAAGAGAGAAAACTGGAATCGAAGAGTTCACTTTGTTCATATTTTGATGGTTTGTTGTGCACATAACTAGAACCGCACATCATTCATTGTTAGTGCTCGTGTACTTTATAGCCTTATAGAATATGAACTGCATTTCATAAGGAATAAAAATTAGTTGGCCGAGTAATTTCCGCGCACTTATATAATCAAAGCAATAACTTTCGATGCAACTACAGTTTAAACGCACAAGCATAAAAAGATATATACAACTGTTGTTGGTATTTAGTACTCAATAGAATGTTCTTCATCATGATCAAATGCAAGAGTTTTCTGTTAGTAGTGATAAATGAGAAAGTTGTATATGAATAACAGAAACTTGTTTTATATAAGGTCGACGAGGTACTGAAGCGATGCTCGACATATTTTGCTTTTTATTTTTTTATTTATTTTACCAATTTTATGAGAAAATTGCCTTTTCCTGTGACATGTAATATTGTTTTCTTTATTTTTACTACAGTATCCCTCTGTTTCACGTTATAAATCAACGGTTTTTTAATAATATCCTAACTGAACATTGACAATTTCAGTTTAGCTATAAACACCGTTTATTGTTAAGGAACACCCCAGGAGGACAATTATGCAGAACAAACGTGTTCCGTAGGTTACACGGCTCTTTATAGATCCTCAATCAGTTTACAGTCTGTTGACCGCTTCTTATTTTAAGGGATGTAGTAAGACACTGATCACATATTTAAAGAAAGCATTCGTTATGAGGTAACGCCCGACAGGTAAGCAATACATCAAACGTACGGGAAACGTGATTACGTCCTTAACTGATGAAATCTACTAAGGAAAGTACCGCAGTCTACGCTTGCTTATGGTAGTCTACGGAAGCCTACGGTACTTTTAAAACTGTAGATAGAAGAGGTTGAAAAAATCAGCTAACCAATTGGCAAACACAGGTTTATTAGCCGGTGACCTAGTTTTCGATATTTCTAAAAGTGTCTTCTTCAGAAGGAATGGGCCTTGTTACATCACATGATGGTACATTAGATTAGCTGAAGCCGCGCAGCTCTTGTCATGTATAAAATTAACAAAACGAGAATTACCACTGCCATGGCTTTAGATAGCACCCAGATTACATTTAGCGTGCTTCAGTATGAATGATCATTAGTAATTTCCCACAAGTAGAGGCTCTTGCCAACATCTAATTGTAACAGGATTCACAGCTGGCCTTTGTCTCTGGCATGACGTATACGTATGTTATGCAAATATTTTATCCTGTGACTCCTGTTACAATGTTATGTTGACAAGAGCCTCTACCTGTGGGCATTTACTAGTGCGCTTTCTTTCTGAACCACATTAATGTAATCTGTCGTCTATAGCCATGGCTGTGATTACTCTCGTTTTGTCAATTTTATGTATGTCAAGAGCCTTTCTGCTTCTTCTAATCTAATGCACCATCATGTGATGTAACGAGGCCCACTTTCAGAAATATCGAAACATAGGTCAACGGCTAATAAACTTTTGTTTGGCAATCGGTTGGCTGATGTTTTCAGCCTCTTCAGATTTACACAGTTGTTGCTTCGCAAATATGTTTAACATTTCGACAACTCTTAGATATTACGTAGAGACTCGGCAGGGCGGCACTGCGCTCTGTCAAAAATAACGTTCCGGCTACAGTGGCATAAGAAAACACTACGCCGACATCTCCGATTCGATGCTGCGTCTGGCAGCGACTGTCTTTTTTACTTGCTGTGTCGTTTTGAAGTACCACCTTTTTGTATGTGACCTCGTTCTGCAGATGATGCCAAATTTTCAATGTGGTTTTAATTTCACGACCGATAGGACCTTGGAAAAAGATATAGCCCTTGTGTGCCTCAGTCATCTTTGTGTTATCCGTGTTATTACATTTTCTGCTGTTAATCACTGAGTTGGCGAAGGTCATGGGATAGCGATATGCACATATACAGATGGCGGTAGTGTCACGTACACAAGTTGTGAAAGAGCAATGCGTTGGGCAGCTGTTATTCGTACTCATGTGAAAAGGTTGCTGACGTGATTATGGCCGGACGACGGGAATTAACGGATCTTGAACGCGGAATGGCTGTTAGAGCTATCAGTATGAGACATTTCAGAAATAGTTTGGGAATCAATCTTCCGAGAGTTTGTAACGCCGGAAATGCATATCCTCCTATTTCCATTTATTGTACTATAAATTTGTTTTCCTTATTTTTGTTACCTGAATATATAACATTTCTGTGTCTTCGTATATTGTAATTGTTTTACTATTTGTATATATATATTTATGCATTTATGTCGATGTATAATTGGTTTGTTTCGTAAATATTATTTGTATTTTTACGCTGGGTCTTGCCTAGGGAAAACTGCTATCGAACGATTACCTCGATAGGTCGTGTGAAGAATCAAAGTGTTTAGGATCTTTGGTAGTGTTAACTCTGCCGCGTGGAGCGCGGGCAGAGCATAGGAGGGAGTCTGACTGGAGTAGCGAGTGGAGCAGGTGTGTTGTGTGAAGCTCCCGCGAGTTGCCGCGCTTTCGGGGTTTGGCAGCATGTAATTGCGCTCGACTTGCGATGATAGTTTCTGACATGGTGTCGCGGACGGGAAGCATTAGCTGGCGCACATCAAGAGCCCGTTTCGTCTGGTGACCGTGTCGAGAAGAAGGCGCGCCAACATCCAGCTTCTGCAACAGCGACGGCCGACAATGAGTGACTGTCGCCACCACCTCGATCGACGGCTTCAAACCTTCAATCAGCGAACAAGGAAGACTGGAAGCACGTAAAGTTTTAGAACTGTATGGCAGACCTCAGCTTTTCATACTCTTAAAATGGTTGCATCACAAAATTACAGCAACTTAGCTTGAACCTTTGTTGCTCATTGTCCCAATTGCATTACCAAGCAGGGTCCCTTCCTTTTCCGGAATGAACCCTAGTGTCGTTGAAATTCAAACGCCAGCCTCATTGATTTCACTGCTTTAATTTCAAAGTTCAGTTAAGGTATTCATATCTGGCTACAATATTTAGATTACACATGCACAAATTAAGAGTGCGAGTTTTGTTACCATATTTTAGCTTACCTATGACTGCAGCTCAGCTTGGTACGTACTAAATTTTACTATTGTTAATTGTTCAGAATCATTTAATTCAAGTTCAAAGTTAAATCTCTTATTTCTAAATTGCGTAGATTCAAGTAGCTTTTGAAATGATTGTCGAGGTAGTCCAAGACTAACCGTACTTTACTGAATTTCGATGTGCTTCAGAAAGAAAGGTCACCATTAACTTCAGTCACTAAATTAACTTTCGATTTTCCTGTTTTATTAATTCTTTTGCTAAATTAAGTCAGAGTGTAGCGAAATTTATTACTTCCGACAAACTTTCAGTTTTCACACTGCACATGTCAACCTTCAGTTGCCACGCTTCTAGTGCTAATTATATGTGTAATAACATTTCTTTTTCAGTTACTATAGTAATTGTCCTTAGGACTGGCGACCGTAATTTCCCCCAAATCTCAATATCTAATTACCGCTAGTTAACTGTTAACGTAACGGCCGCACATTTACTTTCTTTATTAACTTTACCCTTTTTCAAAATTAATTTCCACCAGTTGCATTAGCATTTTTCCTTTCATTTAGATGTAACCCTTTCCTCCCTCTTTACCGACAGATTAACTTCGGTGACGATTGCTTTTCCCAAATTTCCATTAGGTACACGCGGTTTAATTTTTCACTGTCATTAAGGTCGATAAGTGAGGGGGAGGTTACAAGTTACAGCGTCAAGAGGGTATCGAGAATACAAACTTTCAGTCATTACCTCTCATCACGGACAACGCAGTGGCCTACGTTATTCACCTAACGACCGAGAGCAGAAGCGTTTGTGGACAGTTGTCAGGGCTGACGGACAAGCAGCGCTGCATGAAATAACCGCAGAAATCAATGTGGAACGTACGACGAACTTATCCGTTGGGAGAGTGCGGCGAAATTTGGCGTTAATAGGCTATGGCAGCAGACGACAGACGCGGAAGTGTTTGCTAACAGCGTGACATCGCTTGTAGCGCCTCTCCTGACCTCGGGCCATATCGTTGGGCCCCGGACGACTGGAAAACCCTGCCTGGTCAGATGATCCCCGATTTTAGTTGGTAAGAGCTGATGGTAGTGTTCAAATGTGGAGCAGACCGCACGATGCCACGTCTCAAGTTGCCAACAAGTCAATGTGGAAGCTAGTAGCGGCTCTGTAAAGAAGTGGAATGCGTTTGCATGGAACGGACCGGTTCCTCTCGTTCAACTGAACCGATCGTTGATTGGATATGATTATGTTCGACTGTCTGGAGACCATTTGCAGCCGTTCATAGACTTCATATTTCCAAACAACGATGTTATGTCACCGGGCCACAATTGTTCGCTACTAATTTGAAGAACATTCTAGACAATTCGAGCGAATGATTTTGCCACCCGGATCGCCCAATTTGAATCCTATCTAAAATTTACGGGACAGAATCGAGTGATGAGTTCGTGCACAAAATCCTACACCGGCAACACATTCGTTATTATCGATTGCTATAGAGGCTGAATGGCTCACTAATTCTGCAGCGGACTCCCAACGACTTGCTGAGTCCATGCCACTTCGAGTGGCACTATGCTGGGCAAAGGTAAGTCCAACATGATATTAGGAGGTGTCCCACGACTTTTGTCACTTCAGAATAGAATCAGCGTGTACGAGCGTTATGTTAGGCAGTAAATTACACTACTGGCCATTAAAATTGCTACACCAAGAAGATGACGTGCTACAGACGCCAAATTTAGCCGACAGGAAGAAGATGCTGTGATATGCAAATGATTAGCTTTTCAGAGCATTCACAGAAGGTTGGCGCCGGTGGCGACACCTACAACGTGCTGACGTGAGGAAAGTTTCCAACCGATTTCTCATACACAAACAGCAGTTGACCGGTGTTGCCTGGTGAAACGTTATTGTGATACCTCGTGTAAGGAAGAGAAATGCGTACCATCACGTTTCCGACTTCGATAAAGGTCGGATTGTAGCCTATCGCGATTGCGGTTTATCGTAACGCGACATTGCTGCTCGCTTTTGTCGAGATCCAATGACTGTTAGCAGAATATGGAATCGGTGGGTTCAGGAGGGTAATATGGATCGCCGTGCTCGATCCCAACGGTGTCGTATCACTAGTAGTCGAGATGACAGGCATCTTATGGCTGCAACGGATCGTGCACGTCTCGATCCCTGAGTCAAGAGATGGGGTCGTTTGCAAGACAACAACCATCTGCACGAACAGTTCGACGACGTTTGGAGCAGCATGGACTATCAGCTCGGAGACGTTGGCTGCGGTTACCCTTGACGCCGCATCACAGACAGCAACGCCTGCGATGGTGTACTCAACGACGAACCTGGGTGCACGAATGGCAAAACGTCATTTTTTCGAATGAATCCAGGTTCTATTTACAGCATCATGATGATCGCATCAGTGTTTGGCGACATTTGGGGACGTTTGCAAGACAACAACCATCTGAACGAACAGTTCGACGACGTTTGGAGCAGCATGGACTATCAGCTCGGAGACCACGGCTGCGGTTACCTTTGACGCTGCATCACAGACAGCAGCGCCTGCGATGGTGTACTCAACGACGAGCCTGGGTGCACGAATGGCAAAACGCCATTTTTTTCAGATGAATCCAGGTTCTGTTTACAGCATCATGATGGTCGCATCAGTGTTTGGCGGCATCGCGGTGAACGCACTTTGGAAACGTGTTTTCGTCATCGCCATACTGGCGTTATCACCCGGCATGATGGTATGAAGTGCCATTAGTTACACGTCTCGGTCACCTCTTGTTCGCACTGACGGCACTTTGAACAGTGAACGTTACATTTCAGATGTGTTTCGACCCGTAGCTCTACCCTTCATTCGATCCCTGCGAAACCCTACATTTCAGCAGGATAATGCACGACCGCATGTTCCAGGTCCTGTACGTGCCTTTCTGGATACAGAAAATGTTCGACTGCTGCTCTGGTCAGTACATTCTCCAGATCTCTCACCAACTGAAAACGTCTGGTCAATGGTGGCCGAGCAACTAGCTCGTCACAATACGCCAGTCACTGCTCTTGATGAACTGTGGTATCGTGTTGAAGCTGCATGGGCAGTTGTACCTGTACACGCCACCCAAGCTCTGTTTGACTCAATGCTCAGGCGTATCAAGGCCATTATTGCGGCCAGAGGTGGTTGTTCTGGGTACTGATTTCTCAGGATCTATGCACCCAAATTGTTTGAAAATGTAATCACATGTCAGTACTAGTATAATATATTTGTCCAGTGAATACCCGTTTATCATCTGCATTTCTTCTTGGTGTAGCAGTTTTAATGGCCAGTAGTGTATTTCTCGCTGTTTGACGCTGTTGGGCGACGTGGGGACTTTTCGCTGACACACGCGGCGGGTGTTCGAAGCGCACGCCGTGCTGTCGTGGTATCGAGCGCGGCCCGCGTGGTGGCTACAGCGCGGCACGCACAGCCTGCCAGACAGGCAGCTGTTGTGGTTCCCGCGACGGCCGCTCGCCGCCACGGCGCCACGCCCAGCGACGACAGCCGCGGCCGCCGGCGGCGCCACCGCCGCGACGCCACGCCGTGCTGCCGCCGTGTGACGTCACCGCCGTGTCGTTTGCATAATGCGTGTGTGTCTTGGCATCTGCCGCTTCCTGCCCCTCTGCCGCTCGCCAATTTCGCCACAGTTCCCCCCCGTCCTTTCCCTTCGCACCGTCCTCGGAACGCCCCCCGGGCCACCAATTTCGCCCCCACCTAAAATACAAATTTGTAAGTTAACAAGATTCTTAAACATACATCCCAGGGAAAACGGCCGTGAAGCCTGTGCTGCTGTCGGGCCAAAGTTTTCTGCGCTGACGTGCGAGGATAAAGCGCGGTCTTACGACGTAGAAGGCCGGTTCGGCGGTCGTTGCCTCCGTGTAGCGCTCACGAAGTCACAATGTCGGCTGTATAATGCTCGAGTGTCACGTACATCAACTAAGTATTTGTTCAGCCAAATTGTTCGCTGCCGCTGTTCACGTAACCTTGTGTCGAAACCCGTGCTACCTAGACAACACGTTGCGGCGCTTACGTACATAAACTATCTCTGAGATGATACTACTATGGATGACAATTATTCGAGAACCAATTGGTTTTTGGCTGTATCGTATTTCTTCCCTCATCAATTTAATCTTACTATTAAAATCACTCATAATGACCCGTTTGTGGACTAACCGATTTTCGCTTTTTTGATTCTTGTTATTTCCTGTAATAAAAACAGAAATTGAACAATGACCGAAAGAGTTTGACTCAGTTCCAAGATACGTAGAATCGAAATTTTATATTAAATAAGCAAGTAAAAGAGAACTTTTTCCGTCCACCCCATTTTCTTCAATATTGTCCGTCTGATACGCTGAGTGCCTACCATGCAGCGGGCCCGAGTTCGATTCCCTGCCGGGTTTCCAGATTTTCTCCACTCGTGGACAGGACGTCATGTTGTCCTCATCATCCTATAGTTATCATCACTGCACTCCAGTCGCGCAATGTGGCGTCGTCTGAAATAAGACTTGGAACCCGGCTGCCGAACTTCCCCGGACGGACCCTCCCGGACAACGATACCACACGATCATTTCGTTTTGTTTCTTCAACATTGCAATTACATGTTTTACTTCGTGATTCCATTTTAATTCTACCATCTTCATCGCAGTAAATATTACCGTTTATTTCACAATTTAACTTGGTACAGCAAGTAAACAGAGTGCCATACGCGAAAATTTTTACATCGTAGCCTAGGTGCGTATATGCACTTGGTAGAAGAAGGTGCTTATAGCGGTGCGTCTTTAGCGGAGATGTCGATGGGATCAGCTGAAATTCTTGCACTTAGCTTCCTTACATATTTAGAGCCTTTTCTCGGGGTTAGCTAGTGTTCATTGTATCTCAAATCGTAAAAAGAAGTATTATTATTTAATCTGTGCTACCATTGTTTCCAACAGCCGAGGGTCACTTGTATGCAGTGACATTTTTGTAAATACTGCAAGCTCCCTATTATCTGGGTTAATGCGGCCTCGAGGCTGCACGGGTAACTGAATAAAAAACGGGTAATTCGAAATAAACAATTTTTTTTCAGGAATTGATTTTTAAATTATTTGCAAAATATGTGCCATATCGCATTTGAAAGTCCACGGCATTACCTACGTGTTACTTGGCGCAGACTGGCAACCTATTTACAAAATTATGCTTAAAACACAGTGTATTTCCTTCACCTGCGTTCACTGCTCTTTCGGGAAATAATCATCCAGTCCGTTTTGTTACTGCTTTTCATTCATTTTTTTCTGACGACGGTTTTCATTTTCTGAAGTGTCAAAACACCGGCAGAGTCAAACGAATTTAATCGTGCGTATACTGATAACACCGCATTTTGAGAGATATAGAAATGTATACGTTTCATTTTCATTCAGAGCTAAATACCAAGCCGCAGTTTTTATTTCTGTATAAATATTTGAAGCCAGAAAATGTCCTACACCAATGACACTTCTCAAGTTTTTAATTACTTCATTTGTTAAGTAGCAATATTTTTCCGCCTAATTTCAGTGTCAACCACACTATTGTGGTTAATTGTCATTTTTTTAAATCGAGCCATATACCACCGCCAGAGACACGACGTAAACGTGACGCACTCAGCGAGTACTTCAAGATTAACAATAACCGACAGCTGCTGGTACATAACGACATAGCTGACCTGGATATCGAGAAGACCAGCAGCAATCAATGTCAAAGAACTGATGAACTCAAACTTTGACATTTGCAATGCCTGGAAAGATCATTGCAAAGAACAATGCCTAGCACAATGTCAAAATGTCGCGATAATGGAGAAGCCTTCTGGCTTCAGCCACTTATGCAAAGAGTGGACGACATTAAACCGAATAGCCAAGGCGGTAGTGCCGACGCCATCTACAAACGGGGGAAGAGACATCTCCAAAATGTGACTGCGAAGCCGAAAATCATACAACACAACACATAGTGGAGGAATGTTCAGACATAGCCTACAAGGGATGCTGCGCCAATTTCCCTGCAGCAACAGATGAGGTACTGAATATATCCGATGCTTGGATGTAAATTTGAAACTAAATTCTGTACATACTATATACATACGTATAAGAACTATGTCAACTTTATTATTACATGACTATATATGATGGTTGGAACGTAAATAGTGGCGCCTATTTATTCACAACCGATACAAAAGAGTTACGTGTTTGCACTTGTTACTGTCCTTCAGAGTAGTCACCAGCGTTGTGAATAACCCATTGCCAGCGATGTGGAAGGCGCAGTATAACGTTAGCAGCGCCTGTTCTGTTGAAGGTGCGAATGGAGCGGTCTACTGCCAGTCGAATCTCTGGAACAGTTCTGAAGCGAATGCCACGAAGTGGTTCCTTCATCTTCGGAATCAAATCAAAGTCACAAGGACTTTAGTCCTGGGAATATGGTGAATGGTACAGTACTTCCGAGTCCCATCGACCGAACAGAGCTGCCACAGCTTGCGCTATATTCATTGTCGTGCAAAATGATGGGTGGGTTGCGCAGGAAGTGTCGCCGATTCTTTCGCAAAGCTGGTCGCAGGTGATGCTCCAAAAACGAACAGTAATACTGTGCATTGACGGTCTGCCGTGGAGGAACGTAATGCGTTAGGATAACACCATCACAGCTGTACATGAGAATGACCATAACTTTCACCATACTGAGGCTCTGACGCGCTTTCGACTTCCGTAGCGACCCATAATGACGCTATTCGTTGGACTGGCGTTTCAGTTGTGGCTCGTACGATGTGGCCCATGTCTCATCCAGTGTTACGATACTGCGTAAGAATGCCTCTCCTTGGCGCTCATAGCGCTCCAAGTGGGTCTGAGCAGCGCCGTAACGCATCTATTTCTGTATTTCCGTCAAGTCATCGTGATGCAGTTTTTCGCATGCCCAGGCGTTCCATCAGGATGCGAAGCACAGTCGTATGCGCTAATCCGGTTTCGTGGGCGAGCTCACGAATCGTATAGCGTCGATCACTGTCCACTAATGCGGCAACAGCATGCACGTCTTCTTCAGAGACGCTAGGACGACCTGCCCGATGCATGTCTGCCACAGTTTGCCGACCTCCGTTGAAGGCTTTTACCCAACTAGCCACAGTTCTGTACGCCTTCTTGAAGATCTTGATGACTCTGCCGTGCTGTACGATCTCTGGCACATTCAATCTTGATCCAACTCCGTTATTCCTGTTTCGAAAACATGGTGACACAGTTAATTTAGACCGTTCGCTCACAAGTGACTGTGTTTCCCTCGATTGTGCGCACGCCGATGACGTGGGACGGGCGAGTCCATTTGCTCGGAGGTAAAGTAGGTATGTCAGCAACGTGTGCTATCAGCGACAATAGTAGATTCCATTGCATAGTATCACCACAGCAGTGTTACCACTATTTACGTTCCAACCTACGTATGTGCCACGATATACGTCATATGATAAATAAATAAACAAATAAATTTGATCTTCAGTCGAATTTTCGCTAAAACATTTGTTTATTTAACACTTAGAGCCGCCAAAGGGTGCGGTTCACATGAACATTTGTACCTTTTCGCACCCCAGGTAGAGCTACGAGAATTTACAGGGCGTACATAAAGTCCGCTAACATTAGAAAAAAAAATCATAACACGGAAACTATTAGGGACGCTGAACCATGCTTTGTTGTAGAACGCTAAGCAGCTCTCGAATATCCTTTTCCATTGTCTTTTGTTGGAGATTTAACTTGGTCAGGAGAAGGCACAGTATGCCGTCTGGATACAGAATCCAAATCTGTGACAAGGGCACTGCGGAAATGTCGACGCCAGTACGGGAGGAGACCACCGACAAAGAAGCATGATGAGGTGGTTCAACGACTTTAAAGAGAAGAGTAATGTCAAAGACCTTCTTCTAAATGTACGTTCCCCTGTGTCTCAAGCACATGCTGACAGAGTGCTTGCTGCATTGCAACACAACCCCCAGTTTGGTGTTTGAACGCCCAGGATGGGCTGAATGACACGTTTCCTGAGAAATGGACGGGTCGTGATGGAGCCATCGGATGACCCTGCGCTCTCCCCATGTCAGGATGTCGCACTTCTTTTCGTGGGGTTCCGTCATGGACCACACGTGCACACCACCAGTCAGCGACATTGCTACCTTTCGTGCTCGAATCAATGAAACGATCAGAACAATTGATGCGGCGGTCCTGACCTATGCATGGACTGAACTCGAATGTCGCCTTAATGTTCTACGAGCAACTAGAGGGACATGCATTTAAATTCTAACATAAAAGGAAAAAGCTGCTAAACGTTTTACAACGAACCACGATGCTCTATCTCTTACACTTTCTAAATTATAATGTTTTGAAATGATACTAGGACTTAATGGATACCCTGTTCTTCCCCTTTCATGATTACAAAGACATCTAGCGCTATTTCTTCTCGAATGTACTACTAACTTGTTCGAATGTTGGTTGCTACAGAGCGCTTCATTCACAGACTTGAGGGCAAGAAGACATCTTGTAGAGCTTGTGCAGTTGGTTCAGGCACGTATTTCAGTGTTTCTTATTACTAACAAATTATACATGCACCATGACAGTTTTGTTTAAGGTTATTCTTATTCCTATTTGTAGTTTGTTACTTAATCCACATGTAAGGGTAGGTTACGTAGTACAGTGTGCTTTGACTGGACCAGTTTTACTTTTCGCTATAGACGTTATTCTCTTAGTCAGACGGCTGATTACGTGGCTGTGCAAGATATGAATTCAAATGGTTCAAATGGCTCTGAAGACTATGCGACTTAACTTCTGAGGTCATCAGTCGCCTAGAACTTAGAACTAATTGTACCTAACTAACCTACGGACATCACACACATCCATGCCCGAGGCAGGATTCGAACCTGCAAGACATGAGTATTAATGGTTTCTTCTACTGTACAACTACCATGTGCTGAACATTTCTTCAGGTTTACAGAGGATGACATTTCACATATTTCTGGGTCCTTATTTTGTGTAACGCTGTGCAAAGTACGCTACTCTAATTATTCGGTTTGATTAATGCCTTCTGTGGTGTCACCGCCAGACACCACACTTGCTAGGTGGTAGCTTTTAAATCGGCCGCGGTCCGCTAGTGTACGACGGACCTGCGTGTCGCCACTGTCAGTAATTGCAGACCGAATCCTGCCTCGGGCATGGATGTGTGTGATGTCCTTAGGTTAGTTAGGTTTAGGTATTTCTAAGTCTAGGGAACTGATGACCTCGGATGTTAAGTCCTATAGTGCTCAGAGCCATTTGAACCAGTTCTGACCTGAACTCAGTCTCCGTGCCAGTATACAGGATACCAAGGACCAGGTGGAACACTTGTGGGCCAGTTTGCCTCAGGAGAGAATACAATGGCGGTATGACATCCTTCATAGCACAGTGTACGCTTCGAGGCCAGCAGGGGCGCAACGTCGTACTGATAAGTAAGCTCATATTACGACGTTCTTCGTAAATGTGACTAGAATTTGTAATCACTGAAATAACATCACATATCTTCTCAAATCCTGAAGTTTCGCTTTGTTTCCTCCTCTCCCTCTGGATATTCGAGTTTTACTGCCAGTCACTGTGTGCAGAGCGTGACTGAACGTCAGGTATGCATCCACACAGGTGCAGTGATTGAAAAACTTACTGTTCTTGATACTGACTTGTGGCCCTAGAAAGTGCTAGTGATAATAGCGGCTTTACAATGGGAGCTAGTGGTGATACAATATGCTTTCCGACGTTGTTATTCTCAGTTTTTATTCTTAACAGAGGTATGTCGACGACGAGTTAATTTCATCGAACCTGAACAGAACTTACAGCCTGGGTTTTCGAGTGCATAACATGACGTGCATCAGGTACATTCCTATTGTTGCTTGAATAACGTTCATATCGCGCGTTAGGCGTTACATTTCTGGTGAGGGGCGAAGCTGTCTCTCCCCTTTGTTTGTCATCGTCGGCAGTCACCAACTGAATTAAATATTTCAGAATAAATTAAACTCCATTATTATGGGTATTTTTAAGCCAAAAAGTAAGTTCCTGGAAAATATACGTTTTTAATTTTATTCTTCATTCAAGCAAATAAAGTTATAAGTTTCCTGATGAGAAGATCTTACTTGCAGCAGTTAGGAACCGCTACCCCCTCACAGGAAGTGCGTCTTTGGGTGTAAAATATGGAAATGCGAATTACAAATGCGAGAAACTCAAAATAATGAGAGCGTTCACGTTAAGCGCTGTCGTAACTGACGTATTAGGGATTCTCGTTGTTTGTTCTTTTAATTTTTGCTTCTACCTTTCGGTGTCGCATGGAAATGGAGGTCTTTAACGATCATCTATGCTAATACATTAACTTACTGTACCTCAAAGCGATGGAAGAAAATAGCCAGCATTCCTTCCGTGACTGTAATTGGTTCAAAATGTTACCAATGTCAGTGCTGTGTTAGCATTTAACAATAGCTCTTTCTTAATGGTTTGAGTGCGAAATAAGGCAAAAAGGGATTTAAGACCGAATAAAAATCATGCACAATTTATGGAAGTTTACCTTAAGTAACTGAAGACATAGTCTTACGATTGACACTTTGTGGAAAACGGCCACATAAAATGACCTGAAACTTTGTTGTAGGTTCATCTCCGTTTTCTTTCCTGCGGTAAAGCAATGTACAGTCGGTTGTATTCCCAAGGAGCCCTACTGATACAGACACAGAAACACCTAGACACATTTGCGTATCATACGTCAAATTGAACTAAACCTGTTCTACGATTACCGCCCAAAGCACAGAAGATTCAGAAACATTTTCGACTTTAAGCGGTGAATTTTCTTATGTAAGAGATGCTGCCTTACTTCGTACTAACGCTGCTGGATATAGGACTTACCAAGTCTTTCGAAGGCGTTACGGCGTCCAACGACACGCATCAAGGCCTGTTTTCTAATGTCATCTAGCCAGTTTTGATTAGGTGACCCTCTCGATATTTTCTTATATTCTGTACACTGATTAGCCAGAACATTATGACAACAAACCTAATAGCCGGTATGTCCACCTTTGGCACGGATAACAGCGGCGGTGCGCCGTAGCATGGAAGCAATGAGGCCTTGCTAGGTCGCTGGGAATTGGCACCACATCTGCACACAGCAGTCACCTAACTCCCGTAAATTCCGGGGAGGGGGGGGGGGCGATGAGCTTTGACGCCGCGTTCAATCACATGCCAGATGTGTTCGATCGGCTTCAGATCTGGCTAGATGTGGGCCCAGCACATCAACTGGAATTCGCCATCACACTCCTGGCCTTGTGACATGGCGCATTATCTTGTGAAAAACGCCACTGCCGTCGACAAACATGATCCTCATGAAGGGGCATACGTGGTCTGCAACCAGTGTACGATACTCCTTGGCCTACGTGATGCCTTGCAGGAGCTCCACTGGTCTCGCCGACGACCATCATCCAGGATAATACAGAACCGCTAGTCATCACTGTCAACAATGCGGCACCATTCAGCAACAGTCCATGCTTCCTTGTACTGGCACCACCCAAAACGCAGCTGTTAACGGCAGGCTACACACGGGACAGTGGTTCCCTAGTCCGGTTGTTGCTAATCTCCACTCAGTGGTGCGGGATGACAGAATATTGCAAGGAGTCCATTACTCGTTCTCGGGTGGCAGGTACAGATGTGAGAACATTACGATGTGCTTGGTGCACTGCATGGCGATCCTCCCTTGTAGTGGTCAGATGTGGTCGACCAGAACCTTGACGTCGAGTATGTTGTTGCCTCAAGTTGCCATGCGTTCCACCATAGAGCTACTGTCACATCCGAATGCCCCACAAATCTGGGTGTTGCACCATTCAACCAGCCGACCGTATGACGATCCACATTGAGACCCTTTTAATCTCAGTCACTTGCTGATAATGCTGTCTCACACGAGTATGAGGTCTCTCCGTATTCTTCATGTGATAACTCAACATCTGATGCCGCTTATGTACCCTATCTGGCCAGGTAACAACTCTAAACTGCTTCGGCGATAATAAGGAAATGCTGCATTACTTGGACAAAATTTCCATTTGGTGCAATGAATGATAGCTCTCTTCAGATGACCGCAACAGTGACAGGGATTCGTATACAAAATTACTGGAATAAATATGAAAAGGGACGAGCGCGTTGAATCTATGTATTAGAGAAATCGAAGAGAAAAATTACATTTGACAGAACGGTATTGGAAAATTCCGGAGTATCTGTACAGAAAACCGCATACAAGACGACAGTGCTTGCTGTTGTAGGATGTTGTTCCAGTGTTCGGTGTGTTTCTTAAAAAGGGATGAGAGTATAAATGAAATTCAGAGACAGATTGGTAAGACAATAAGCACGAGGGAGTTAGACGGGGATCTTTCGAAGACGAAGCTTTCCCGTAAGCCTGTTAGGTCAGTTTAGAGAATGATTATTGCAACAAGACTGTAAGTCAATTCTGAGGCCATCATCTCGTGTAAGGATGATCATGAGAATAAGATAGTGAGATTAGGGCGCCTACAGAGCCATACAGTCATTTTTCACTCGCTCTAAACGCGAAAGGGCTAAAAAAAATTCTGATATTGGTACGAGCTACCATCCACCACGCACTGTACTATGGATCTTATAACCACGCGGTATATATACCGGATGGCTATAATTAAACTTTCCCTATTTAACACGTTATCACACGAAAACTAATTACTGTACGAGTATCAAATATGGTAGCATTAATGTCGAGAGTACGGGGTGCATGATTTCCATGCACCGGAGCGCCACCGTGCAGTTCCTACTATGGCCACTAGGTACCGTGATCAGTCATCGTGATTCATAGTCTTACACACCTGACCAGCCGCAGTGCATTTGTTGATGTGTCAACATGAGCTTGGACAAAAGGAGCAGGCCATTATTGGTGAAGCTTTGTTATCAAAACAACAGTAATGCTGGAGCTGCACCTCGAGGATATCGCCAGCTGAAATGATTCCCCACCTGCTGTGCAGAACATGATGAATAAGTTCGAATCAACTCGAGAACTGAGCGTCGCTCAGGGAAGAGACCGACGACCGGCTGCACCACAAGTGGTTGATGAAATCGTTGTTGCTATGACAGACAACGTTGCGTGCAATTCCCGACAGTTAGGCAATGCGCGTGCTGTGTCACGACAGGTGGTTATGCCTTGTTCCACTGTACGGAAGGTGCTTCGAACCATTCTTAAATTGTATCCGTACACGATCCATATCGCACAGCAGCTTGCAGCACGACATGTCGACTTCGTTCTCCACTTTCTCGCAACGACTGAAGTTGACGAGGGATGGCCCGGGACCATCCTATGGGCAGACGAAGCTCATTTTTCTCTGACGGGTGAGGTGAATACACAGAACTGCCGAGTGTGGGGATCTTCAGCTCCAGTAACTATGCATGAACTTCCTCTGTATGGTGAACGTGTCACCGTATGATGTGGCTTCATCATTGGCCCATTCCTTTTTTGAACAGGTTGGCGCTCAAGGACCAAAGACGTGCAGCGTGACTGCCCAGCGTTATTGCTATGTGCTTCGCTAGCATGTCATACCCGCCTTACATGACACAGACGCATTTTCATGCAAGATGGGGCCCCACCGCACAGTGATCGTGATGTTCATCTGCTTCTCCGAAACACATTTGCAAACGATCGAATTATCAGCAGATCGTTGGTGGTGAGTCTACTTGAAGGACAGGGTTTACCAGGGAAACATCCAAACATGTGCTGATATTAAGAGCGGCGTATCAAAAGAGGTAGCCAGCATACGTCCGGACATGCTTCGTTTTGCTGTGCAGAATGGAATCCTGCGATTTCAGTCTCTTCTGATGGGCGTCATATTGAGTCCCTATTGTAGCAGTAATGATACTGGTATGTAATGGTATGATGTACCGTAGTAGCACATATAAAGTATTTCAGTTGAGTTGATCCTGCATTATCTCTCTTCCCCATGCCCTTGACATTAGTGCAACCAAGTCTGGCACTCGTACGGTAGTTAGTTTCCGTGTTATAACGTGTTAAAACTTGAAACTTCCTGGCAGATTAAAACTGTGTGCCCGACCGAGACTCGAACTCGGGACCTTTGCCTTTCGCGGGCAAGTGCTCTACCAACTGAGCTACCGAAGCACGACTCACGACCGGTACTCACAGCTTTACTTCTGCCAGTACCTCGTCTCCTACCTTCCAAACTTTACAGAAGCTCTCCTGCGAACCTTGCAGAACTAGCACTCCTGAAAGAAAGGATATTGCGGAGACATGGCTTAGCCACAGCCTGGGGGATGTTTCCAGAATGAGATTTTCACTCTGCAGCGGAGTGTGCGCTGATATGAAACTTCCTGGCAGATTAAAACTGTGTGCCCGACCGAGACTCGAACTCGGGACCTTTGCCTTTCGCGGGCACTTGCCCGCGAAAGGCAAAGGTCCCGAGTTCGAGTCTCGGTCGGGCACACAGTTTTAATCTGCCAGGAAGTTTCATATCAGCGCACACTCCGCTGCAGAGTGAAAATCTCATTCTGGTGTTAAAACTTGTTGGATCTCAGTATTTTGTTATATCAGTGATACCACAGTTATACGAACATGTTCATTCTCTTGTCTCGAAAATAATTCCATTTGCTTGGGACATTCTAGTTGTGTGATGGGAATTCCGTACTTAATTCCTGAGATGGGACAGTTCAGCACAGTAGTTACATTTTCCATTAATGACAGAACTTGTTTATTACACTTACTTATTAGCTGCACTGCGGCGTGTTAGTAGTCGCACAGTTGGTAGACTGGCAGGCGACAGGTTACAGTGGCCACCCACTCACCTGTCAACACAGAGAACGAACACTGTTACCGTCTAGCGCACAAGTAAACACACTGGCTACTGTTAATCATCTGTTGTAAACTTTCAGAAAATAAGCCACTTATTTCTGACAACAGTAGTATATTAAACATCTCATGAAAACGGGAATAACAGTTTTCTCAGTTTTCTCTCTGTCACGATGAAGCATCGCCTTGGCTGCTGGTCAGCCGCATTTCAGCGGTGTTAAATTTACACCATGCGCTGTTCGACTATTTTGCTTGTAGCCAGAGCACCAAACAATTAACTGAGGAAAAAGAGAATCTATTAACTGACTACGGTAATTTGAAGCTGATACATACGTCCAATGAAACTTTGTATCATAAATGGTTACACAGCAGAATTAAAGCAACACGTGTGAAGAAACTAGGTCAACTCAGACAATCAAACACTTACCTCACTTACGACACAAAAAGTCAGACTTCCCACAAATTTTTCCCAAGAGTAGTCAATTCCACAAACATTCAGTTTAGCAACAACAAACTCTCTCTACTAAACAAAGGCCTTAAACATAACCTAAAACCAGAACTCAATCAGCAGAACATTAAAGACATCATTTGCTCAGCCAAAATGGCAGCAGATATAGCCAAACTAAACATAACTGATCAAACAGTAATAGGACATAAAAGTAACAAATTAATAGAGAAACACCTTAACAATAATGCACTAAAAGAAGCTAAAGAAGAGAGCCAGTTACTTAAGAACTTCAACAAGAAGCTCATTGAGGGCAATGCACTAGCAGTAAAATCTGACAAAGGCAATGCAGTAGTTATCACGTACAAACATGAATATATGAACAAAACACATGAGTTCTTTCAGAATAACCACACACAAGAAATCTCTCATGACCCCACACAGAAACTGAACAGTAAACTGAAGAAACAGTGGAATAAAACATGCTTCTTATTGACAGGGGCCGGCCGGGGTGGCCGATCGGTTCTAGGCACTACAGTCTGCAACCACGCGGCCGCTACGGTCGCAGGTTCGAATCCTGTCTCGGGCATGGATGTGTGTGATGTACTTAGTTTAGTTAGGTTTAATTAGTTCTAAGTTCTAGAGGACTGATGACCTTAGAAGTTAAGTCCCATAGTGCTCAGAGCCATTTTATTAACAAGGGATGAAACACAGGGTTTAACAATTATGAACCCAACAGCTCCAAAGTTAAGAGCCCAGCCTAAGATCCATAAACCTAATATCCCTATCAGGCCAATTGTCAATGGTATAAATTATCCAGGCTACAAAGTTATGCGTAAGCTGCATTCAATTTTACAAAAACAATGTAAATTTAAAACCTCTTTTTCAGAGAAAAGTAGCTACCAAGCAATTCAAAGTACTAAAGATCTTCATATCCCATCCAATGCAAAGCTCATCTTCCTTGACAAAGTACCCTCCCTTATATAGCAGCAAACCCATCGAAGGATCCATAGACATAACAAAAATAATTGATTAAAAGATCAGACTATGTCCAAAGCTGAAGTAGTTGAATTAACAGAATTGCTAGAGCTTGTTCTTTCACACAATTATTTCACATTTAATGGTAAAATGTACAGACAAGATGTAGGCCTAGCAATGGGAAGTTCTCTAAGTGGAATAATTGCAGAAATTTTCATTAACCGCCTTGAAAATAAATTTCTCAACAACAAAGACGTAATAACCCAGAAAATAGTACACTACTGCAGATATGTTGATGACACATTCATTGTATACAATGGAACTGATGAAGAAATAGAAACTCTATTAAACAGAGTCAATAATTTACACAACAGTATCCAGTTCACCATAGAACACGAGAAAGATAGCAAAACTAATTTTCTAGATATGACAATAAGTAACACAGACCAAACCCTAAATATCAATGTATACAGAAAACCAACATACAGAGACACAGTCATTAATAAATCTTTCACACATCCCAACTGACATAAACAAGCTGCATTCACATCCTTCTTAAAAAGAGCACAGAAATTCGCTCTTAATGCTGCCAACTATGAGACAGAAATGAAGACTATCAAATACATTTCACATAATAATGGCTATCACGAACATGAACTAGACACACTATCACAACGCACAACTAAAAATAGCAACAAACAATGTGTAACATTACCGTATTTAGGTGTCAATCAGACAAAATAGCCAAGCTGTTTAAAAAAAAAGTAAACAGACATCAGGGTCACCTTTGCCACCAACAACAACTTAAAGAAGGAACGGACACATGACATCTCACATCCCACAGAGAAATCTAACAAATCAGGAATATATAAAATTACATGCAGTCATTGCAACAAATGTCACTTTGGCCAAACGGGAAGAAATTTTAAAACACGCTTTAAAGAACACATTGACTGTTTCTGACTTGGAAAACCGAATTAATCAGCTATAGTGAAACATATAAATGAAACAGGACACAGTGTTAAAATAGCCAACGGTCTCAGAGTACTGCATAATTTAGAAAAGAGCTGGAAAATTGTCATCTTGGAAGAAATGAAAATATTCATCCATGGCCACATGGGGAATAACGAGATCCTGAATGAAATGACAACTTCAAAAATTCACATTTCGTTTTCAGTTTCACTACAGCACTCTTAGAATAAAAGATACGTAACATGACAGCCGTTTGACTCTAGCCCCAACAATAACTTAGAAATATGTAAAATAAATAGTTTATATCATGATTTGTACAGTAATATTGTAACAGGTGCTCAATTTGTAATGTATTTTGTCAGCCTGCATCTGTAATACGAGAACAAGACGTGCAGAAAACATGTAAACATCTGACACCACATAAATCGACAGATCAATAGTCAAATCGAAACCAACTGTATTTTGACCGCCGTCTTGTCCACTGCACTACAGATTTGTTTCTGTGATCGTGTTTCCAAGTTAATGTTACGTTAGTGAAAATTTATGAACAGTGATCAAGAGAGCCACGAAAATGGAATCACCTCAGCTCATCACAACGAGACTGCCACGCCAGAACAACAAAGTGAGTGACCGTTACAAAGCATTTCCATGCAAACATCAGTCCAGCTTCCAAAGTGACATCGCCTCTTACTAAGTTTCGTCCTCTTCCACAGGATAACCACAGCATTTATGAAAAGCCTATGTAACATCAGTATAATCTTATCGCGAAATTGTTTTTGTAATGCCATGTAGCCTGAAGATCAGGTATTCCCTCGAAACATGTAGCAAAATAGATAAATAATACAATAGTTAACAGAATTTGTGACTGGTAGCGGTAATTTAAAAAACCTTAATAGCGTGTTGGTCCGTTGTTAGAATATAACGCAGAAGCGATTCTCCGTGGCATGGACACGTCAAGTCCTTGGTAGGTTTTCGGAGGTGAGTGACGCTAGTCACGCAGTTTCGTAAATTGTGAGGCAGTGGCTTGTGGACGCGATACGAGCCATAGTTGAGGATAAGCACTGACATAAGCGATTTTTACAAAGCGCAGAATGATGTCGCCCGGCGCTTGGGAACGGGCTGGTCGGCTGTTCGCGTGCTACTTCGTGAGTATCTACAAACAGTTGTTGAACGAAACTGAAACCACGAGTGTACGACAAAGTCTTGGACGTACGCACCTCGCCCCAAAACGTGGACTTCCGCCCTGTAAAGCGGGATAAACGACGATCTGTTTACAGAAATAGATTTTTTATTGTAGCGATTCCAAGTGAGCTTATATGCTTATCGTAATTTGGAGATTCTTTCTTGATTGGCTATGGAGTTCAGTCCTAGATATTGGAAGGGAACAACTGAGTTGTAATGAGGAGATTATCTGCAGGCTTGCTTTCCGTGTATTGAGTTTTCTCGTAGAAGATTTTTAGGCCAGTTTTCAGTGAGATTTCGTGAAGCTTCTCCCGTGCAAGTTTGGCTTCTTCTCTAACGTTGGTTAGAATGGCAAGACTGTCCGCGAAATCCAGACGCTTCACATTGATGCTGTGCTCTTTTTTAATCACGAAATGAAATCCCTTTCTTTCCTTTTCCCATGTTCTCACATTGTTTTCCAGAACCGTGTTAAATAAAAGAGGGCCGAGGCCTTCCCCTTCGTGAACACCGTCAATATGATATGCTTCTGACGTTCGTCCCATGAAATTAACTTTAGAAGTTGTACCTGTTTATTGTTGGATAACTGATCTTCTTTTCCTGTCAATGTTGAATTCCTGTAAAGTATTTCCACATCTACATCTACATCCATACGCCGCAAGCCACCTGACGGTGTGTGGTGGAGGGTACCCTGAGTACCTCTATCGGTTCTCCCTTCTATTCCAGTCTCGTATTGTTCGTGGAAAGAAGGATTGTCGGTATGCCTCTGTGTGGGCTCTAATCTCTCTGATTTTATCCTCATGGTCTCTTCGCGAGATATACGTAGGAGGGAGCAATATACTGCTTGACTCTTCGGTGAAGGTATGTTCTCGAAACTTTAACAAAAGCCCGTACCGGGCTACTGAGCGTCTCTCCTGCAGAGTCTTCCACTGCAGTTTATCTATCATCTCCGTAACGCTTTCGCGATTACTAAATGATCCTGTAACGAAGCGCACTGCTCTCCGTTGGATCTTCTCTATCTTCTCTATCAACTCCATCTGGTACGGATCCCACACTGTTGAGCAATATTCAAGCAGTGGGCGAACAAGCGTACTGTAACCTACTTCCTTTGTTTTCAGATTGCATTTCCTTAGGATTCTTCCGATGAATCTGTCTGGCATCTGCTTTACCGACGATCAACTTTATATGATCATTCCATTTTAAATCACTCCTAATGCGTACTCACAAGTTAATTTATGGAATTAACTGCTTCCAGTTGGTGACCTGCTATTTTGTAGCTAAATGATAAGGCAACTATCTTTCTATGTATTCGCAGCACATTACACTTGTCTACATTGAGATTCAGTTGCCATTCCCTGCATCATGCGTCTATTAGCTGCAGAGCCTCCTGCATTTCAGTACAATTTTCCATTGTTACAACCTCTCGATACACCACAGCATCATCTGCAAAAAGCCTCAGTGAACTTCCGATCTCATCCACAAGGTCATTTATGTATATTATGAATAGCAACGGTCCTATGACACTTCCCTGCGGCACACCTGAAATCACTCTTACTTCGGAAGTTTGGCTATGTATTGAATCATAAGCTTTTTAAAGTCGACAAAACTTACCACAGTATTTCTACGTTTTTTTGATTTGCAAGATTGTCTTTAGGTTCCATATCTGTTCAGTGCAAGATCGACCTTTTCGAAGTCCTGCGTGATACTCTCCTATTAATTGGCCCGTCTGTTCTTCTAGTCGACTTCACCGGGCTCTTGAAAGAATTTTGTATACTATAGGGAGTATAGAAATTTCCCTGTAATTATTTGGATCGGTTTTCGTTCATTTTTTTGTGGAAAGGGTGAATTGCACATATTCACACTGCAGGTATTTGTTCAGTTTCGCAAATGTTTGATATAATTCTGTGAGTAGCTTGTGTGAGATTATTGTCAATTTTCATGTATCTGCTATGATTCCGTCTTCCCCGAGAGACTCGTTGTTCGTCAAAGAGTTGATTATTTCCTTTACCTCTTTAAGAGATGGTGGTTTTGAATAAGGATTATTTGTGAGTTTTTCAAAATCTAGTTGCTCTCTCTGAGGCTCGCAGTTGAGAAGTGAGCAAAAATACTTAGCTAAAATTTGACAGTTATTTCTTGTGTTGGTTTCCAGTGATCCGTTAAGCCGGCGAAAGCCCAGATCAGGTATTTGATGTCCTGCTAGCTTTTCTCTGAAAGTTTTGTAAAAACTTCTGGTGTTGTTCTTGATAAATTCTTGTTCAATTTCCTTAAGCCGGTTTGCACAATATGTACGTTGTTTTTTTCGTATTGCCTTAGATAAACTTTACTGTATTCTCAAAAATTCCAGCCATTTTTCTGGAGTTTTCTTGCTACATATGTATTTACATACAGATATATTTGTAAATAAAAATAAGGCTTCTCCTCTAAGAGCCGCCAGGCGCATTTTCTTTGGCACTTCAGCAAATATCTGCGATTTCTTTCTTGCGACGTTTAGCTGGAGCCAGACCAAACAAATAGTGCTCATCTCGTATTTCTTGCGACGCCCAGGGTCTACGAAAGCGTCAGTTTGTTTCCAGCAACAAAAGAAATTATTTTTTATGTGTAATTTTACGTGACTATTCGACAGATCGGTCGTAAATTTATCTAGTGTGTTATTCTTTTTATCGACTTGTAATAACAGGAACAGTGAGATCCAACCCTCAACGGTCATGGTGAGGCTGAGCCTTTTTTTTTTTTTTTTTCTTCTTGGAAGGTCTCGGTGTGAAGCTAACAGATTATGTCCTTTAGGGACAAAGCGTCAAAGAAACATACTACTGAAATCTTATGATAAGATTGTGGTTTGTTGTCAAGACGAAGCGATAAGGGAACATTTCCAGAATGACGACGAGGTGACTCTTAGGAGGAAGATATTCTGTACAGGCCAAAAGTACATTATTTTATCCCTTGTCTCTGCCAAATGATTAATAGTAGGAAAAAATGAGTCGGACTGAAAGGGGAATATGTAGAGAAGGTATAAAGTGAGAATTTGCCGCAATGTACAACATGAAATTGAAGAGGACTCAGTTGCTGTCTAGTCCAGGCCTTTAAAAGCGAAGAACACTTAATTACTCGATAATCAGTGTTTGTAATCACGGGTTCGTACGTAAGACTACATTACAATTCAAGTGGTAGCAGTCTCAGATCGACTGCGTAATTAGTTAACAAGTCCAAAAACTTATTACGCAAATTTATATTATTATCAATTTTCCTCGGCCATCTTGACCCTCCAGTGTATTGCCTAGGTACAAGACCATCGGATGGTGTGGCGGACTAATGTTAACATCAGCCAGTTAAATAGTTTAACATAGCCACAAGATGGCGTAAGTTAGTTGAGAGGGGCCATGGCACTCAAATCTTGACCACAGACGTACCAGTGCGGAAGGAACAGTTTTTTCCCTGGGAGTCGTTCTTCTGGCCCCATCACAGGGCGCCCAACCTAAGCCCAATGCATCTTCCCGCCCTCCGGCCGATACACCGCAGGAACGGCCAGTGCTGCCCCCGGCGAGGTTGACTATAGGAACTACTTTATTTAAGATTACACACTCCACTATGCTTATTCGGAGGCTACAAAAGCACGGAAAAACGCTTTTCCGGCCCCCTTTCGGTCGCAGATCTCAAATGGTCCTCATTCGTTCACAGATTCACGGAGGTGTTGCTGAACAGTTAACGCAGAAGTTGCGGCCATGGTGTTTAACATGAAGTAGTTTCCTTTACTTCGGAAGCAGTCTCATGTAAAATTACATCTGCAGAATTTCGGTCACGCCGCGAGAGTATGCACGCGCCCACTTTGCCCGCCGTAATTACGTAAGCAAGCAGCTTGCACTGCGAGCAGTCTGCACAACGCGCTCACAATTCTGATCTGTTAAGGATAGTCGCGCTCGTCTCCCTTTGTTTTCGAACCCTTCGTTTCTCATGGCCAACTAAGATCTCTCCTGTATGTTACTTGTGATAATTCACTAGACAGGGCTCTCTAAGAACTGGACGTTATTTCCCGTTAAGCTATTTTTCTCGGATCTTTTATTCATCCTATGGAAGACCGATAGAGAACTGTGGACTGTTGTCGACCCATGCAGTAACAAGGCTACCTCGCTTTCAGTTCGCTACTTTTGTTTTGTAGCTTTCTTCCAGTCTATTACTACAGCATTTACTCTGGCAGCAGAAACACCTGTAGTAAGGTTGAATTCCGACACCTCCACGATCAAGATACAGACGATCTCATGATAATATTTTCTTTACTTGCCAACAGGGAAGTAGTACCTGACTGGCCAGTTATTAACTTAATTAATTCTCAAGTTCTCGTCTTACAAGGGCTACGGAGACTAATGGGCACATTTTAAGCCTTCCCTGTGATTACAGAACAACGTCTCAGTAGTTTAGCGTGTTCCCGGAAAGCATTGTAAAGATGTCTATATCATTTTTGTGTTGTTTCGTTTGTTTTATTTTCTGCATAGTATATGTAAACGAATATGTACAAAATAGTATTCAATGAATTTGTTATATTAATGTGGACATCTATATACACTCCTGGAAATGGAAAAAAGAACACATTGACACCGGTGTGTCAGACCCACCATACTTGCTCCGGACACTGCGAGAGGGCTGTACAAGCAATGATCACACGCACGGCACAGCGGACACACCAGGAACCGCGGTGTTGGCCGTCGAATGGCGCTAGCTGCGCAGCATTTGTGCACCGCCGCCGTCAGTGTCAGCCAGTTTGCCGTGGCATACGGAGCTCCATCGCAGTCTTTAACACTGGTAGCATGCCGCGACAGCGTGGACGTGAACCGTATGTGCAGTTGACGGACTTTGAGCGAGGGCGTATAGTGGGCATGCGGGAGGCCGGGTGGACGTACCGCCGAATTGCTCAACACGTGGGGCGTGAGGTCTCCACAGTACATCGATGTTGTCGCCAGTGGTCGGCGGAAGGTGCACGTGCCCGTCGACCTGGGACCGGACCGCAGCGACGCACGGATGCACGCCAAGACCGTAGGATCCTACGCAGTGCCGTAGGGGACCGCACCGCCACTTCCCAGCAAATTAGGGACACTGTTGCTCCTGGGGTATCGGCGAGGACCATTCGCAACCGTCTCCATGAAGCTGGGCTACGGTCCCGCACACCGTTAGGCCGTCTTCCGCTCACGCCCCAACATCGTGCAGCCCGCCTCCAGTGGTGTCGCGACAGGCGTGAATGGAGGGACGAATGGAGACGCGTCGTCTTCAGCGATGAGAGTCGCTTCTGCCTTGGTGCCAATGATGGTCGTATGCGTGTTTGGCGCCGTGCAGGTGAGCGCCACAATGAGGACTGCATACGACCGAGGCACACAGGGCCAACACCCGGCATCATGGTGTGGGGAGCGATCTCCTACACTGGCCGTACACCACTGGTGATCGTCGAGGGGACACTGAATAGTGCACGGTACATGCAAACCGTCATCGAACCCATCGTTCTACCATTCCTAGACCGGCAAGGGAACTTGCTATTCCAACAGGACAATGCACGTCCGCATGTATCCCGTGCCACCCAACGTGCTCTAGAAGGTGTAAGTCAACTACCCTGGCCAGCAAGATCTCCGGATCTGTCCCCCATTGAGCATGTTTGGGACTGGATGAAGCGTCGTCTCACGCGGTCTGCACGTCCAGCACGAACGCTGGTCCAACTGAGGCGCCAGGTGGAAATGGCATGGCAAGCCGTTCCACAGGACTACATCCAGCATCTCTACGATCGTTTCCATGGGAGAATAGCAGCCTGCATTGCTGCGAAAGGTGGATATACACTGTACTAGTGACGACATTGTGCATGCTTTGTTGCCTGTGTCTGTGTGCCTGTGGTTCTGTCAGTGTGATCATGTGATGTATCTGACCCCAGGAATGTGTCAATAAAGTTTCCCCTTCCTGGGACAATGAATTCACGGTGTTCTTATTTCAATTTCCAGGAGTGTATCTTTGGATGCCTTGACCTGATTGGAAACATGTTATGTATTTAAAAACTGTGACAGCGGATGGAGTTTGGAATCAGGCACAAGAGCGGAGTAAATTTGTGTAAAGTTAATTAGTTTACGAAAAGAAGAATAGTTTTAGTATTGGTAAAAGCAATACAAGACTGGAAAACCTCAGGATCAGTGCGTTGAGACGACCACCGCTACAATTTACAAAGAGAGACGAGAGGCACTCATAAGATTCTGAAAAACGATTGCCGCGCGGGGTTGCCGTGCGGTCTAGGGGGTCTTGTCACGGTTCACGCTGCTCCCTCTGTCGGAGGTTCGAGTCCTCCCTCGGGCATTGGTGTGTGTTGCCCTTGGCGTAAGTTAATTAAAGTTAGATTAAGTAGTCCGTTAGCCTAGGGACCGATGACATAAGCAGTTTAGTCCCATAGTCCTTACCACAAATTTCCAATTTTTTCAAAAACGATTGTTTTACTATTGCTGAAATAATTTAATGTTTCGAGAAGAAGATTTTTAAAGTTTTAAAAATATCATATTAGTGCCTTGAACTGCTGGTAGAATTCTTTATGTGTGAAACTAGTTTCGGTCGGCTGACCATCATCAGGTTCACAAACGTATTCACAGCTTCATGTCAGGCGAAAAAAAAAAATTATGGTGAAATGCTAAGACCATGAACTACACACAGTTGTAACATCGTAATATAAATTACATCGGCAGTCTATAAAAAACCGTGCTAGGTGGTGTACTCGTTCCTGGTGATCAGCTGTGCAATCGGCTCTATGTAGTATGTATCTTGTCCACAAGGTTACGCCGATTACTCTTATAACCAGCAGTCCGGGTCGTAATATGACATTTTTCAAATACACTGCCGGGAAAGAATTAGTAGACAGGGAAATACGACGTCTATTTTGATCTGATGACAGCATAAGCCACCTGGGGGATAGTAGATTTAATAGGTTCAACGTCGCCCGCCAACAGGTAATGTAGTGGCATAGCTATGTGAGTGCCATCTCTTTTTACCATTTAACAGGGAGTGCTCACAGCCAAACTGCTCAGTATGATGCAGACGTGTGAGACAAGCAGGCAACCATACCACAGAGATGCTGTCGTGCTTCCTGCAGCCAACCGAGCGAGTTTGAAATGGTTTAAATTGTGGCCTTCCGAGTAGCGGGATGATCCTTTCGGAGAATTGCCACACAAGGTGGACGTGCTGCGGCAGTTGTGCAAAGATGCTAGTTGAGTGGTCACGTATACATTCCCACACCGGTAGACGAGGTCCTGCTCGTCAACGTAGCATAGACACCCGGCAGGATCGTCGTATTGTAAGGGCAGCAGTGTCAGATCGTACAGCTACCACAGAACAGATAAGACGGCCTGTGAGACCAGACGTGTCAACACGGTTGCGGACCGGTTATTAGCACTGGGACTACGGGCGCGCACATCTCTGTTCCGTAGTCCACTCACGCTACAGCGTCGACGAGCACGGCTCGACTGGTGCCATTAAAGGATCGCTTGGAAGGCGGGCTTCGACGATGAAAGCAGATTCTGCCTGCATGCAAGTCACGATCGTCTGCACGTAAGACATAAACCTGGTGAGCGCACACCCCAGGCCTTACAGTCTGGGGTGTGATAAGCTACAACTCTCGTTCACGTTTGGTGTTTCTGGAGGGGACGTTAACCAGCGCTGGGCACGCGGCACGTGCAGAATGTTGTTCGACCCGCCCTTTTGACATTATTGCAGCAGGAAGGTGATGTGTTGTTCCAGCATGATATTACTGGCCCACACACTGCCCGTGAAACTCAATATGCTCTGCAAGAAGTGCAGCAACTTCTCTAGCCAGCACGTTCCCCGGACTTGTCTCCAATCGACGGAGATGATGGAACAACACGTAACTCGTGCAACTCGTCAAACAACAACTCTAACCGGCCGCTCCCGGTGGAGGTTCGAGTCTTCCCTCGGGCATGGGTATGTATGTTGTTCTTAACATAAGTCAGTAAAGGAGTGTGTAAGTCTAGGGACCGTTGACCTCAGCAGTTTGGTCACATAGGAACTGACACACATTTAAACATTTGAAGAGCTCTAACAGTAGTACTTGAACAGGTCGAGCAGCCGTTGCATAACGTAACCGAGGGAAGTATTCGCCGTCTGCATGATCGACTGGATGCCGGAGTCAGTGCGTGCACTGTCGCCCATGGAGGCCACACCACGTACTAAAATGGGTGTCTCAAGAAGGAGCGGTACCTGGTATATGAGAACTGCTTTTGCTATTGATCTGTGAATGTAATCATTTCACGTACTCTATATACACTGATACAAAAATACATCTTGAGTGAACTGGAAACCTCTAAAAGGATGTACTAATTCTTTGTGGTAGTGCATATACTACACTACTGGCCATTAAAATTGCTGCACCACGAAGATGACGTGCTACAGACGCCAAATTTAATCGACAGGAAGAAGATGCTGTGATATGCAAATGATTAGCTTTTCAGAGAATTCACACAAGGTTGGCGCCGGTGGCGACACCTACAACGTGCTGACATGAGGAAAGTTTCCAACCGATTTCTCATACACAAACAGCAGTTGACCGGCGTTGCCTGTCGAAACGTTATTGTGATGCCTCGTGTAATGACGAGAAATGCATACCATCACATTTTCGACTTTGGTATAGGTCGGATTGTAGCCTGTCGCGACTGCGGTTAATTGCATCGCGACATTGCTGCTCGCGTTGGTCGAGATCCAATGACTGCTAGCAGAATATGGAATCGGTGGGTTCAGGAGCGTAATACGCAACGCCGTGCTGGATCCCAACGGCCTCGTATCACTAGCAGTCGAGATGACAGGCATCTTATCCGCATGGCTGTAACGGATCGTGCAGCCACGTCTCGATCCCTGAGTCAACAGATGGGGATGTTTGCAAAACAACAACCATCTGCACGAACAGTTCGACTACGTTTGCAGCAGCATGGACTATCAGCTCGGAGACGATGGCTGCGGTTACCCTTGACGCTGCATCACAGACAGGAACGCCTGCGATGGTGTACTCAACGACGAACCTGGGTGCACGAATGGCAAAACGTCATTTTTTCGGATGAATCCAGGTTCTGTTTACAGCTTCATTATGGTCACATCCATGTTTGGTGACATCGCGTTGAACGCACTTTGGAAGCGTGTATTCGTCATCGCCATACTGGCGTATCACCCGGCGTGATGGATTGGGGTGCCATTGGTTACACTTTTCGGTCACCTATTGTTCGCATTGACGGCACTTTGAGCAGTGGACGTTACATTTCGGATGTGTTACGACCCGTGGCTCTACCCTTCATTCGATCCCTGCGAAACCCTACATTTGAGCAGGATAATGCACGACCGCATGTTCCAGGTCCTGTACGGCCCTTTCTGGATACAGAAAATGTTCGACTGCTGCCCCGGCCAGCACATTCTTCACCAATTGAAAACGTCTGGTCAATGGTGGCCGAGCAACTAGCTCGTCACAATACGCCAGTCACTACTCTTGATGAATTGTTGTATCGTGTTGAATCTGAATGGGCAGCTGTACCTGTACACGCCATCCAAGCTCTG
Organism: Schistocerca cancellata; assembly: GCF_023864275.1. Classification (NCBI taxonomy): domain Eukaryota; kingdom Metazoa; phylum Arthropoda; class Insecta; order Orthoptera; family Acrididae; genus Schistocerca; species Schistocerca cancellata. The sequence continues at coordinate 512,655,507 of NC_064627.1, read as the reverse complement.
TTTGACTCAATTCCCAGGCGTATCAAGGCCGTTATTACGGCTAGAGGTGGTTGTTCTGGGTACTGATTTCTCAGGATCTATGCACCCAAATTGCGTGAAAATGTAATGACATTTCAGTTCTAGTATAATATATTCGTCCAATGAATACCCGTTTTATCATTTGCATATCTTCTTGGTGTAGCAGTTTTAATGGACAGTAGTGTAGCTGTGGGGCACCACCTTCTTAAAATATGTTAAGAAGATTTTATACCGAAGATTGAAGCAGGAGAGGAACGTGCATGGTTGGGGGGGGGAGGGGGTGGTAAAACAAGATAAGAAGATTAAGAAGTGAAATATATCGTGAAACTATCTTAACTAATATGATTACGGAAGATGATATAGGTTGTTGTTGTTATGGTCTTCAGTCCTGAGACTGGTTTGATGCAGCTCTCCATGCTACTCTATCCTGTGCAAGCTTCTTCATCTCCCAGTACCTACTGCAACCTACATCCTTCTGAATCTGCTTAGTGTATTCATCTCTTGGTCTCCCCCTACGATTTTTACCCTCCACGCTGCCCTCCAATACTAAATTGGTGATCCCTTGATGCCTCAGAACATGTCCTACCAACCGATCCCTTCTTCTGGTCAAGTTGTGCCACAAACTCCTCTTCTCCCCAATCCTATTCAATACTTCCTCATTAGTTATGTGATCTACCCATCTAATCTTCAGCATTCTTCTGTAGCACCACATTTCGAAAGCTTCTATTCTCTTCTTGTCCAAACTATTTACCGTCCATGTTTCACTTCCATACATGGCTACACTCCACACAAATACTTTCAGAAATGACTTCCTGACACTTAAATCTATACTCGATGTTAACAAATTTCTCTTCTTGAGAAACGCTTTCCTTGCCATTGCCAGTCTACATTTTATATCCTCTCTACTTCGACCATCAGCAGTTATTTTGCTCCCCAAATAGCAAAACTCCTTTACTACTTTAAGTGTCTCATTTCCTAATCTAATACCCTCAACATCACCCGACTTAATTCGACTACATTCCATTATCCTCGTTTTGCTTTTGTTGATGTTCATCTTATATCCTCCCTTCAAGGCACCATCCATTCCATTCAACTGCTCTTCCAAGTCCTTTGCTGTCTCTGACAGAATTACAATGTCATCGGCGAACCTCAAAGTTTTTATTTCTTCTCCATGGATTTTAATACCTACTCCGAATTTTTCTTTTGTTTCCTTTACTGCTTGCTCAATATACAGATTGAATAACATCGGGGAGAGGCTACAACCCTGTCTTACTCCCTTCTTAACCAGTGCTTCCCTTTCATGTCCCTCAACTCTTATAACTGCCATCTGGTTTCTGTACAAATTGTAAATAGCCTTTCGCTCCCTGTATTTTACCCCTGCCACCTTTAGAATTTGAAAGAGAGTATTCCAGTCAACATTGTCAAAAGCTTTCTCCGTTTTAAAAAATCAGCATCCTCGCAGAGACCCATTGTCCCAGCATGATTCTTTTCGATGACTAGTGCTCCTAGTGTGCTGCGCATGTAGTGCACTTTTGGTGCCCCCACCCACAGCTGGTGGAATAGTAAGTGGCGGGGTCTGTGGCAGGTGCGCGCCCGGCAGACGTCCCGGAGACACAACGTAGCGCCTCGCGCCGACTCAATAACCCAACCGAGCGGCTGCGGCGAAATTGGAAAGAACTTTATCCATCGAGGGGCCTTTTCTCTTTCTGCGGCGGCGGCTCCTTTCTTGCGCGGCGGGACGGCGATTAGATCGACCGCGGCGTGGCGCGGGGCAGGGCATGGCCTGCGGCCGTGGCGGCCGTGGGACGTGCGCCGACTGCCGGGGGCGGAGCGGAGGCGGAGGCGGAGGCGGAGGAAGCAGCCCGTCGCAGTCGCTGCGTCAGCGGCCGCCAGACTCCAGCCGCCAGCCCTGAGTAAATTCCAGGCGGAGGGCTGCTATTGCTGTTGCTGCTGCTGGCGAGGCGCGGACCTGCCCGGAATCGGCAAGTGGCCGCGCTGCTGCCTCTGCATTAACCGCATGCCGATGGCTCGTCCTCCCCCGCACCTCTTACATTTCGGCCGCGATACAAGTACAGACTACCAAATCCTACGCTCCATCCCTTTCTCCCTGTCTCTCTCTCTGACATCTAGCAGCAATTGACGGCCTCTGGAAATATATCAAGTTTCCTTAGAGTCAACCATATATAACACAGCACCTGTGAGGCTTCCTGTTAAAACCTCCTGAATGAGTAGTCGCGGTCGATGCATTGAACTGTTCACTAACGTTTAGGAGAACAAATTGGAGAGACCAAACGCACCTTTACAAATAAGAGTATTTTACTTAATGGTTCTGATTTCAAATAAAGAGGTGATGTTATGCCGCCACTGAGGTGGAGAATTACCGAACAATGGACAAAAAATTTCTCAGCTTTTTTTGTCATTGGTATGTACACTGTCTTACCAAAGAAATCTTCTTAACAAAATTTTAAAAGTTTTTAAAAAGTTGTTAATGCTCTTTTTGTAAAAATACTCTTACGTAACGAGTAAACCTAGTTCCTAATAAAACACCCTCATGAAAGAGTGGTTCAATATACCTATTAGTAACACCTACAAAGCTACGTAACGGACATAAATATGGAAGTATGTAAATGCAAATACATATAAACAGTAGGTTATTTAACATCAACTTTCTTAGATTATTACCACTCGAATATAATCTAAGTTGGCATCCCATGCCTCTTGTGGCACTTTCTTATGTTAATTTTTATTACTGTAGAGCTTTCACGTTTTATTCACAATATCTCTTTATACCTTTTGACACGCAATACTGAAATACATTGAGTATACTTTTGTTAATGTATTTTAATCCATTAGCGTAATTACAAAATTTTAGGCTAATTATAAAATTTGACTAGGTTCTGTCGCCATGTAGTCCCATGGATGACGCCTCCTGTCTTTTATGAATGTATTTGGATTTAAATTCTGTTGTTCACTCTTTATGCATTTATAAATATTCAATACGTAATTTGAATAACCCAGATATACGGTATTTTAAGATTCATTTACTGGTTATGGACTTCAATAAAACTGGCTGTAGTTTCTCGCATGTACACTCCAGTACAGTACACTACACGTTCCCGATAACGCATATCCTCGTTGTCTGCCCTGGTCGTGAGCAATGGCTTCAGTTTTTTTCCCTTTCTGCCATGTAAATGTTAGCGTCAGTTGTTACATTTTTATGCTCTTGCGTAGTTATGACTATATGACTCTTCTGGTAATGGTTTATTCTCACTTTGTTCCCACCGATATCGATTCGTATAACCTCGTTATATACGTATATTTATTTTGTACCTGTTCTTGATTCGTTCTGTTACTGTATTTTAGCATCGATGATGATAATGTTATAACCTAAATCAGCATCTTCAATGAATTACGGATTCTGCAACTGGCTGCTGTTCTTCACTTGTGTACTAAAAACACTTTAATAAAAAAATAAGAGCGAATTTCATGAAAATATTTATTTAGAGCATGTTAAGCTACTGTACAGAAACCAGGCGGCTGTTATAAGATTCGAAGGGGGTGAAAGAGAAGGAGTGGTTGGGAGACAGGGCTGTAGCCTATAACAGATGTTACTCAATCAGTACGTTGAGTAAGGGAAACTACAGGAGGAATTAAGGTTCAGGAAGAAGAAATGAAAACTTTGAGGCTTGCCGAGGGCATTGTAATTCTGTCAGCGACAGGAAAGGACTTGGAGTGGCATTTGAATGGAATAGATGCTTTCTTGAAAGGAGAATGTAAGATGAACATCAACAAAAGCAAAACAAAAGTAATCGAGCGTAGCTGAATTAAATCAAGCAATGGTGAGGCACTGTATTAGAAAACGAGACAGTAAAATAAGCAGATGACTTTTGCTACTTGGGCAATAAAATAACTGATGATGGCCGAAGTACAGGTGATATAAAATGTAGACTAGCAACGGAAAGAAAACCATTTATGAAAGAGAGAAATTTGTTAAAATCGAATAGAAAATTTAAGTGTTAGGAAGTCTTTTTATAGACGAGAGTGTATCTTTGTATGGAACTGAAAAGTGGGCCATAAGCATTTCGGAGAAGAAGAGAATAGAAGCTTTTGAAATGTGTGCCGGAAGAGTGCTGTAGGTTAGGTGGCCAGATCGCGCTTCTAACAAGGAAGTACTGAACAGAATTCTGTAAGAAAAAGAATTTGTGGCATAACGTGACTAAAAGAAGGAACCGGTTGACAGAATACATTCTGAGACATCAAGGAATCAGCAATTTGGTATCGTAAGAAAGTGTGACGGGTAAAAATTAAAGAGGCAGACCAAGAGATAAGTATAGCGAACAAGTGCAAAAGGATGAAGGTTGCATTATTATTCGCACATGAAGACGCTTGCACAGGATAGAGTAGCACGGAGAGCTACAGCATACCGGTTTTCGGACTGAAGACTAAAACAACGACAACAGAGATGTGGAAATCGAGAACAGCTACAAAAACATTCTGGACTGAAAGGAGGTCCAATGAGCAAATACTAAGAAAAATTAAAAAGGAGGGCATTAATTATACTTTAATTAGAATAACAAGATGATAGACAGCTATTTGTATAAAGCAAGAACCAGTCAGAGCTTGGTCACGATTACGGTTGTCAGCTTTCACAGCATTTCCAGTAAGGGACATCATGGATAACAACATATTACTTTGCTGAGGGAAGGATGTACACAAAAAGTTAATCATTTTAGCTTAACTCCTCTATTACTTTTCCCATCTTGCTAAAGAAACATGTCTGACTCGCTTCGGAGGTGATTTTGATAATATTACTTCGATGTTAATCATAAATGTGCAGCAAACAACTAATGTTGAGTATATCTTTAGACTCAGGTCTATCGTCTACGATCAATTGCTGCTGTTTCAGAACTGCAGGTAGTACTTGACCGTTTAAAAAAACAATTCTACAACTTGACAGTACTGTTTGGTAATACACAGACTGTGTTATTTGAGTTACTTTGACAACTGACTTAGTTTTCAGTTTAAATAGCGCAAATTTACACTTAAATGCGTTGTCTAATGAGAAATAAGCAACGTAATTTACCATACCGTGATTCCGACAATATTTTATATTAAAGAAACCGGCACAATCACGGTTAGATGATCTCCTTTACACAAACTTCCATAGTTTTATATTGAGACCAACGAGAGGTCGCTGACAAGCGAACGTTCACTTGCATCGCGTCGCCGTCCCGCCCTCCAGACCACTGTAGGCAGGCAAGTCGACAATGTAAGTGTACGTTTCACTACACACATCCCTGCCGCAAACAAAATATCTAAATACTGCAGTACAAGGACTTACATAAGTTTAGTATCATTCATATTCCTTAAGATTTTTTAAATACATCATAGTTTTATTTGTATCGGACAACTTTTCGCTGTGTGTTGGGAAAAATAATCCGACTTAGACCTCGGGAGTAGACAACATTCCATTAGAACTACTGACAGCCTTCGGAAAGCCAGTCCTGACAAAACTCTACCATCTGGTGAGCAAGATGTATGAGACAGGCGAAATACCCTCAGACTTCAAGAAGAATATAATAATTCCAATCCCAAAGAAAGCAGGTGTTGACAGATGTGAAAATTACCGAACTATCAGTTTAATAAGTCACAGCTGCAAAATACTAACACGAATTCTTTACAGACGAATGGAAAAACTGGTAGAAGCCGATCTCGGAAAAGATCGGTTAGGATTCCATAGAAATATTGGAACACATGAGGCAATACTGGCCTTACGACTTACCTTAGAAGAAAGATTAAGGAAAGGCAAACCTACGTTTCTAGCATTTGTAGACTTAGAGAAAGCTTTTGACAATGTTGACTGGAATACTCTCTTTCAAATTCTAACGGTGGCAGGGGTAAAATACAGGGAGCGAAAGGCTATTTACAATTTGTACAGAAACCTTATGGCAATTATAAGAGTCGAGGGACATGAATGGGAAGCAGTGGTTGGGAAGGCAGTGAGACAGGGTTGTAGCCTCTCCCCGATGTTATTCAATCTGTATATTGAGCAAGCAGTAAAGGAAACAAAAGAGAAATTCGGAGTAGGAATTAAAATCCATGGAGAAGAAATAAAAACTTCGAGGTTCGCCGATGACATTGTAATTATGTCAGAGACAGCAAAGGACTTGGAAGAGCAATTGTACGGAATGGGCAGTGTCTTGAAAGGAGGATATACGATGAACTCAACAAAAGCAAAACGAGGATAATGGAATGTAGTCGAATTAAGTCGGGTGATGCTGAGGGAATTAGATTAGGAAGTGAGACACTTAAAGTAGTAAAGGAGTTTTGCTGTTTGGGGAGCAAAATAACTAATGATGGTTGAAGTAGAGAAGATATAAAATGTAGACTATCAATGGCAAGGAAAGCGTTTCTGAAGAAGAGAAATTTGTTAACATCGAGTATAGATTTAAGTGTCAGGAAATCGTTTCTGAAAGTATTTGTATGGAGTGTATCCATGGATAGAAGTGAAACTTGGACGATAAATAGTTTAGACAAGAAGAGAATAGAAGCTTTCGAAATGTGGTGCTGCAGATGAATGCTGAAGATTAGATGGGTAGATCACATAACTAATGATTAAATATGGAACAGAATTGTGGAGAAGAGGAGTTTGTGGCACAACTTGACAAAAAGAGGGGACCGGTTGGTAGGACATGTTCTGAGGCATCAAGGGATCACAAATTTACCATTGGAGGGCAGCGTGGAGGGTAAAAATCGTAGAGGGAGACCAAGAGATGAATACACTAAGCAGATTCAGAAGGATGTAGGTTGCAGTAGGTACTGGGAGATGAAGAAGCTTGCACAGTATAGGGTAGCATGGAGAGCTGCATCAAACCAGTCTCAGGACTGAAGACCACAACAACAACAACATAGGATTGCCAACTTTTTCTGTCCAAATAGGGGAGAGTTCGACCCGACAAAATGAAAAGGCGTAACGCCTTTTCTACGATCTTAAAACAGGTTTATTTCATCAACCAAAATACTTCTTCGTAACAATTACAAACTGGAGGTCCATAGAACTTTTTACGTAAAAGTGTATTTGCGTACCTAAAGTTTCGTATCATTCTTTAGAAATTTAGTAAATTTCTTCACACGTGTAATCAACATTAACTCTTATGTATAATTCAGATTTCGTTAAATCTATATGACAACAGTTTCTTTCATCAGACCATTCAATGTTCACCAAAGAAAAATTTCTTTCTGTGTGAGCGTTAGATGTCGGTATACTGAGAACAAAGCTAAGAATCTTATTTATCTCCTGGGATTTAATACTTCTAGCCTCTGACTCAATCGTCACTGATATACACTTTTCCACTTTGCTATCGTTAATGGTAATTTTTGTTATTATTGTTTCTTTCAAAGAACGAAATCAATCATATAGGTTATCCTCTTTTATGTCTAGCTGAATATGAGTAAACAGGTTCTGAAAATCATTGAAATTGTCAGAATTCCATGAACAGTGGGATTAAGGACCGAACTGTAGCATTGTAAGAAATGTTTACTTTTTCTGCAATGTAAATAAGAAAAGTATCATACAATTCAAGAAGATTATTTTGAATTCTCTTCTGACTGACAGGATCAAATTTATTTAAAAGTTTGCGCTTATTGCTTCCAAAAAAGTGTAACTTTTCTTTGCAAAACTCTCTTCAACAAAGTGTAAGTGGTATTACAGGACCCCACTGAAGTTAAATCTGAAATCTCTAGAGTGAGGTTTCCAAAAAAATATTTCCAACATAAGAAAAATAAGACTGTCATTTGGGTACTGAAAATAGCCATATACCTTAAAAGATCTATGAATTCCAATAATTGTACTTTTGTGTCTTTCAGTTACGACGTTCTGCTGGGTGTCTGAATTACCACCGTGTGCTATGCTGAACTCATGCTTGCAAAGGGAACAATACACATCATAGTTGTTACCTTTTACCGGAATAAACCTTTAATGAGTTTCTTCGCACTTCTTCTGATGTTTACGTAAGCATTTTCCTTTCTTTTTAGTCGGAGTTTTGGGTTCGTCCATGTTGCGTTACTCTGATTAAGCGAAATGAAAACTCATACGACCGCATTCTAACAAGAAACAACAAGAAAACGGCAGTGTGGCTCGCGACGCGACGCCATGTTCAACATTGTTTTGTGTTCACTACATATCGATGTAGTCACTGTGTCGATATTACTTTGCCATATCGACTAAGCGGTGTTGTAACGATTACCCAGAAAACAGATTTGAATAACATGCAGCAGGTTTAACTGTTAATCGGTATCATTTTCTCAAATATGGGAGATTCAATCTCCCGAAGACAATAAAAATATGAGACGAGTTTTGGCGTAAAAATTCAGAAAGATACAGGAGTTCTCGTACAGTACGGGAGAGTTGGCAACCCTAATGTAATTTGAGTCACATGTCCGGGAATTTTCAAGTCTTTGTCCACAGTCGGCAATTTGATGATGGCTGGCCTACCTTTGGTGCCTAGTGACGGTGAACCGGCTGAAGTGACAGAACCACTGACCAGCTGCGGGACTCTATTCAGCGATACGTATAAATTTTTAAACTTATTTTTCTACTTCCATATAATGTGTGAAACTAGGTCCAGTAAAATATTATTTTACTAATTTAAGCAATCGTTTAAACATTAACAGATAACCACTAATAAGTATCTTGTGGTGTAAACACATAAAATTTAATAATCTGTCCTTCGTGGTGGACTACAATCGTGCAGAACTTTTTGAGAAAATTTTCCACAATTTGACTGTTAATTGATCATTTATTTTATAAAAATCATGATTTCGGTTTAACAACCATTCTCAAGTGCATTTTGAAATATGAAAACATGTCTGACCCGTCTGTAACATCTCATCGTCGAAAAAAACATATTTCTGGTCTTATAAAACAGTTGTCGTACTACAGAATATGAGGACATACCGAAGGTACATAAAATGGCTGTTGTTGTCGGCAGTGAAAAATTATTAACATACAGTATGGAGTAGTTAACAGCAATATATTCCAGTGACCTACATTCGTCTGTCACTTGAGGGTGGCTATAAAGCCGAATCATGACTGCTCAAAATAAATGAACAATAAACAGCAAAATGGTGGAAATTTATTTCAAAACATATAAAATTTGGATCTGAAGATGCAACAAAATTTCACAACACACTCCACAGGACTATGGCATTCATTAAAACATCACGATACATCGGTTGGAAGAGCCTGATATAGCTTGAACTTGATGGTGAAATCCGGAAAAGTAATCCTGAAACATTTGTAGGGAGAGGAATAGCATTCTGGCGTATCCGAATGGGTTGAACACTAAAGAATTGAAGGAAACATACGTACAAACGTACTGTACTTGAACTCAAAATTACTGAAAGGAATGTAAAACAAGATCGTGAAAACAGCAATAAGTATACTAGATTGTTCAAACGAGTTGCTATCAGCTTTGGAAGTAGTCTGGTTAGCCTACTGTTTCTAAGTGTCCTGCGTCCTTTAGAGAGATCGTGTACGTAAAAATTATATTTATGTGGTCTTTGCTGACAATGGAAGCAAATAATCCCACTAGTCGATATTGTAGCGCAGCTTCACACGCAACGTATCATTTCTGGACCGCGCTATTTGATAGATTCTGTGGCTATTGTGTGTTCGATGGAAAGAAGTTCTTTCCAACCTGGAGGTGATGGGCTGGTCTTTCGGCTGATCTTTTCTAAGCCTCCTCAATGTATGGTGGTCTGTGTGTAAGAAGCTAGCTCAAAGTCGAGCGGCTTCCCATGAAGGCTGGTGTTTTGCAGACAGACTTCTGAAGTCCTGACGAAAGCAGCAGCTTACAGAAGCGGTATAAGCGGGAGCAGGAAATGGCCAACGCAATTGCCGACGTTCTGCTCCTGAGCCTGATTAGCTGGAGGCCCTAAACATTAACAATTTCTTGGTGCTATGTCCGCGGACCTAACCGAATCACGCGCGCCCTGCCGTTGCTCAGCCCGGCCGCGCATGCGCGGTGGTCGGCCTTAGCTTCACGTCGCGGCCGCCGGAGGTTCACGGCGTTATCTCTGGCTGAAGACGTCGTGCCATTCCATAGTTACTGTCTGCAGCTCCCTCTATGGCCACAAGAAATAACGGGAGCACAGACCTGACGCCACGGCCACTCGCTCTTGCTCGCTAGCTGTGTTAATGTTGAAGTGTTATTGCGTAGATCTTATATGACAACCTTGGGCTTAGAACTTAGTTACGATTTGGATTGCACTGTGGATTTGTGAATTGTATTGTGAACTTAATTACGTAGCTACTTGCTATGAGAGCAATAGACGGTGCCTGCTTCAGTGTGGAGAATAAAGAGAAGTAATCTTCCTGATCGCTGGCGCCTTACTCTGAGACTAATCTTCTCTCGGCCATCAGATCTTGCGTCACACCCCGGTCATATCCTGCTACTAATTCCAACTTATATTTGCCACTCCAGGCAGACATAAAACTTGGATCACCTGGGGGCTTGTGAACTCTGGGAGTCTGTCGACAGCCCTCGTGCAGTGTTACCACTATCATGATCATCAGCAGTAGCAGCAGCCTTTTCTGTCATGAAATGATATGGCCTTCCGAGTCCTGAGCTCACGTGTGTCTGCAGCTTCTTCTTTCATAAGAAACGGTCTTAGGTGATATTCAGCCAGTAGATCCCAACGATTTTGCGTAGGTCTTCGTCCCATCGGCAGGGCAGTCTTCCTCGTCGTCTGCTTGTCTGTCTGTCTCTGTCTCTTACATTCCGTTCCAGCAACCCCTTTGTCATTCATCGTTTCTTCTAGCAGCACAGCCGACCCATTGCCATTTCACAGTGGTTGTTCCCTCCAGGATGGCCTTGTCGTAGGTAAGTGATCTAATGTCTTCTGAGCTTTTTTCTATTTCCCTGTAAATTCCAACGTAGACCTTTCCGTGCCTTCTCCGTGCAGTTCTAAGTTTCGGTCTTGTGTATTGTCTCTGAGCACTATGGGACGCAACTTCTGAGGTCGTAAGTCCCCTAGAACTTAGAACTACTTAAACCTAACTAACCTAAGGACATCACACACACCCATGCCCGAGGCAAGATTCGAACCTGCGACCATAGCGGTCTCGCGGTTCCAGACTGTAGCGCCTAGAACCGCTCGGCCACCCCGGCCGGCGGTCTTGTGTATTGCTACGTCGCTTCGCAGTTCTATGTTTCCGTCTTTAAGTGACGAGGTTTCACAGCCGCAGTCAAAATGTAGAGGAGTCGCCGACAAAAATTATTTTTTGCTAGTTATTCTACCATTTTGACCTGGAGATAGTTGAATGTCTTCCAAATGCTTGCCAGCCTATCTTCATCTCATATACGATGTATCCCAACATATTTACAAGCTGGCCGAGATATATGTACTCTCTGACAGTATCCATTAGCGTGGTTTTGGGTTGTACGCTTCCTACCGTTCTCCAAAAAAATGGTTCAAATGGCTCTGAGCACTATGGGACTCAACATCTTAGGTCATAAGTCCCCTAGAACTTAGAACTACTTAGACCTAACTAACCTAGGGACGTCACACACACCCATGCCCGAGACAGGATTCGAACCTGCGACCGTAGCAGTCCCGCGGTTCCGGACAGCAGCGCCAGAACCGCTAGACCACCGCAGCCGGCTACCGTTCTCCATTTGTTAGACATAATTTTTCTCTTCGAGACATTTATGCTCTGCGCCACTGTCTGACATTCTGAGGCGAGACGCGGTATCGACAACTGTAGTTCTTCAAAATCATTTGCCGTTAGTACGATGTCATCTGGAAACCTTAGTGAGCCGTGCGCGGCTCGTGTTCATGCCATTTATTGTTCGTCATCTTCTTTTACGGTACTGCCACCTCGTTTTCTTATTCCATTTACTGGCGTCACTAACTTTTGCCTTACTTGCTCGTGAGTGGCAGCAGCAGCGCTTATCGATAAGTGCACTGTCGTACCATCTCGAGAGCGAGCAATAGTATTTCCGGGCTGTCGTGTGTCTGGTAGTCAGCTGGAGACGGACCAGGAGTGCAGTCGGGCACGGCGCAGCGTCGGAGACGGAGTGCCAGAGAGGTGCTGACGCACAGTACTTGCCGACCGCTGGGGACACACATGCACTGTCCGACGGGAGGAGACTGGAGCGGGAACGACCGTTGGTTGGTCGTACAGTCGGTCCTCTCATCGGCCAACGTGTAATCGGCCTTTTGACTGTTTCCGTCTGTGAGGCAGTCGGTCGGTTGGGGCAAAGCAGCGAGGAAGTCTCTGTGGCGCGTGGTCAGGCCGGAGCCGCAGCCGCTGGCGGCGTGCACGCGCGGCTGGAGTTGTGAGGAGCTTCTTGCGAGGGTTACGAAGTCCGTCGCCCACCGATCCTGGACACTAAAGTTGAGTGCTCACTTAACCTACTATCAAGCCTCAACTGCTATCACATCTCTCTTAAATTAAAAATTCAAAATCCTTGTCTTGCCCTTAAGTCATAAGATTGTTGTTCTTTAGTATGAGGCCTTCAGCCGAGTTTTACACGAGATATTTTAAGATAAGGCCTTCAGCCTTTTCAGATTGAAAGCTCTTCTTTCTAGGACTTAAGCCGTTAAATTGTTTTGTTGATATGCGGCCTTCCGCCGATTTTTCAGCCTATTTAGATTAAACATTTAAATTTTTTTTCTCGGCCTTAAGCGGTAGCACTGTTCTTGGTTAATGTGTCGCTTTCAGCCGACTTCTATGGGAAAAATTTATGCTAAGGCTTTCAGCCGATTTATACTGAAGAAAATTTTTTTTCTAAAGAAGTGAAACCTCCAGAACTCCTGTACCTCAATTCCTTGCTTAGGCCTTGTGCCTTGGATTTTCGATGTGGCCTTCAGCCGATCTAAATTAAATCAAAGGAAGTATTTCGTTAAAACCTTGAGAGTTTGTGATTCTTGTTTGTGTGATTGTGTGTTTTAACGAATAAAGTTTATATGTTGAGTGCAACTGACAGTATCTTATTTTGGCCCCTTTCAACAAATATAACCTCATCCACTCTGCCCTGCTAGCCCAGGGATTTCACTTAGATTGTTAAATCTCATCTTGTTAATTCTAATACCTTTTCCTTCTGTTTCAGTTGTGACACCTTCTCATCCTATTTCAACTGGGACACTGTCACGTCCAGGACGCCAAGGACCAGGTGGCGTTCTCGTAGTGTGCGAGGGGCGAAATGCAACATATTTTTTTTCGGCCAGTTCCGGTTGAAAAAATACGGCATTTGTTGTGGGACACCGTGGAGCATTTCCTCTTCAGCCCCATAATTTCATGAAGTTCCGATTGGTTGCGGCGCTATACGTAGCCTTCAAAATAGCGTCTTTTAACAGAGGTGCGTTCCAAGCAGAGAGCTGCACTGAGTTTCTTTTGGCGGAAAACCAGAGCATCGCTGGTACGCATAGGCACTTGCAGAATGTCTATGGAGATCCGGCAGTGGACAAATGCACGGTGAGTCGTTGGACGAAGCGTCTACCATCATCGCAACAAGGTTGCGAAGTTCTGCCCGGGCTCTCGCATGCCTGCCAGCCGAACACAGTTGTGAAGCCTGCAGTGGTGAGACGTGTGGACACTCTCATTCGAGGTGATCGACGAATCAGACACAAACACCTTGCTGCATAGCTGGACGTCCCTGTTGGTAGAACGGACACACCTGTTTACCAGTTGGTGTACTCAAAGGTGTGTGCCCACTACTAGCACCTTCTGACTTCCACCTGTTTGTCCCAATGAAGAATGCAGTCCGCGGGAGCAGTGCGTGGGCAGTTGGGTGGTTATTGATTCAACAAAACGTTGGCTTCGACGTCGACCCATAGAGTGGTACCATGTCGGGATACAGTGCCTCCCAGTAAAGTGGGGTAAGGGTGTCTCATTGAACGGAGATTTTGTGGAGAAATATGACTTTTTAGCCAGAATAGTGAAGAAGAAAACGGTGTGTTTTCAAAAGAAACGTATTGCGTTTCTTATTATAGTAAACGGCTTTCGTATTTAAGAAGTCTGAATGTGTTGATAATTTGTAATCAGCCGAGTTATTTCTTGGGATACGAAAGTGCGTTCCCTTGCTCGGACGTGGATCTCGTGTTGGCTTTTCAGTTTTCTAGGCGAATGTTTACTATAAACGAGTATGCACGTGCCCAATAAGCACGGCCCCATCGTTAGTTCGTGGAGACAGTAGCTGGCTGAACGGTTCGGTTATAGTGAACGAGACGGACTTCGCGAGGTTTAGTATAAACCAGTTATTAATACAGGTTGTTTGCGAAGTCCCTTACTATGTTTGTCTCAACGTTAACAAATATGACTCCTTTGCCGGTTCTATAAAAGAATGTAAATAACACAGGGAAGAACTGCTGTTGCTACTAACTTCTGGGTCCATCTCAGTGCCACTTCTCCTGGGAAATGGATTGATCCCACTAGAATTTTTCATGTAGGAGATTATCAAGTTCGAGGCGTATCAAGTGAAAAATCAAAATCTTCAACAATTGAAAAACCACAGTTTTGCAGGTGCGGGCAAATAGCTCCAGATGTGTTATCAAGGATGTTTTTGGCTACACAGTAACGATGGGACTCGTGCTTACATTTGCAGGGTCATCACACTGCAGTGAACTGAATTTGTATCAAGAAATGATTTTTGTTCATGTTGTTTATAGTTGATTAAGTGTTCAAGTGGAAAATACCAAGTGACTTTACAAACATCCTGCATTTGTGGTCCGTGGAAATTTGAGAGCGATCATTTATGTGTGAGCCTTTCCTTAATGACTCTGAACTGTAATCCTGTTTTGCTATTGTGGACAGAAGTTGCTAGTGGACAGCTGGAGGCGGCGCACTGAAATGTCAGCGGTGAACGTATTCCAGTCCGGTGGTCGGATCTCGGAGCTTTTGCTGAAACTCGTTGGACTGCTGCACGGCATTAATTATTGACTCTGGAGCAGCGAAAGTTTAACCCAGTCTTGCGCATCAAAGCGAGTCTGTCCATCCCTATTCAGACTGATTTCACGTGTTTATCAGTGCAGAAAATTAATCCGAGTCCGCCAATAAGCGTTTCCGATTAAATCCGTGAAGGCGGACGTCGCGTAATTTGTCCCGCTCGCCTGCAGTCGGTAAGAGTGCTTGGACCCTGGCTGCAGCAACGTCGGGGACTTGGTGCGGCCCTACGGAAGCTCCGAGGCGCGGACGGAAGGGACGTTACATGCAGTAATGCGCAGAAGAGGAACCGAATCTATACGTATTGTAAAAACATGTACGTGCGTATGTTCAACATCTCTTCCTATACCACTGGACCGATTTCAACGAAACTTAGTACTGTTATTCGTTACTGTCATGCAGCAATTACTGTGTGAGTAAGAACTACCTGCTCATCGTAGTTCAGAAGATATGACGTCATAAACAATAAGATGCGTGAAAAATTGCCGCATCATACATGTCGTTTAAACTTGTTACTTCTATCCTACTGGCTCTATTCGCAACACATAGTGCAGACAGTATCCACATATGCTGCTGAAGGTACCTACACAAATATATCACTGTACGATACTTAGTTCAAGAGATACGACGTCATAAACAGTGAGATGCGTAAAAAATGCTGCATCGTGCATGTAGTTTTAATACATTCTCGTACATTTATTTTTTACTACTAAGACACTGCTACGATCGAGTCAGCTCAATGACATCCCTGACACCTAGCAGTACTTTTGACAGCTTTCAACTGCGAAGTGCAAACGACTGTAGACGAAAACAGTAGCTGATTATAAAGCTATGAAGAGTCGTTGGCGTAGAGACGTTTACCAAACAGCGCTGTAGACACGCGAAGCAGCTGCTCCCAGCGTACAGAAACTGTCTGGGATCGTCATCTCAAATCGAATCTACTGCAAGAAAATTCGTTTTTCATACCATGTTTCCTAATTTGGATACTGGTGCATTTGGACATTATGCGTATTTCTTTGTACGACTGTTTCATAACTTCAAAGGCGTTCTCATCAATACATGCAAATGGATATTTTTTTGATATTACAGTAAAAACGCAATTCATTATTTTGTTTTCGTTTCTAATACATGACTGGAGAAATGAAATGCAAGGCAAAGCCGGGCTTGTCGGGAAGTATCTAAATAAAATTGTTGTGCTGATTTGTAATTTGTAGAGTGTGGTTTAATGAAATACAATTAGTTCCAATGTGTTCTAGAAACGTTCGAAAAGTCACACAGTAATAAATAATAAATAAATAATAAAGTAATAAATAAGGGCGTTATGAACTGTTACAGGACACGACTGTTCATCGCGCGATGCCCTCTGTGACATAGTCCGTTACAAGCATGCAATGACTGCAGTTCCTCTCTCTGTGCCAAGTTGCCATCCATATTTACTTTACTAAGACGCTGCAGTCATGAACTGTGTGGCTGGTCCCAGCGGAGGTTCGAGTCCTCCCTCTGGCATGGGTGTATGTGTTTGCCCTTAGTATAATTTAGGTTAAGTAGTGTGTAAGCTGAGGGACTGATGATCTTAGCAGTTAAGTGCCATAAGTTTTCACACACATTTGAACATTTACTTTAAATGACGGTCTGTGCCTTTCCGCTAAAGTTGCTATGGTGTGTATAAACTTGTGTTGCCTCCATATAGAAGCTGTCTGCGTCCCACACTGGCTGACCTCGGATTTGCAACCGAGCTAAGTGCTGCGGTGGTAGGACAACGGACTCGCTCCCGGGAGCACAGTGGCTCGAGTCGCCGTCTGTCCACGCAAATTTAGTTTTTCTATGGTTTCCCTCAATCTCTTAAGGCAGGTGCAGGGATGGGGACGACTTCGTCCACAGTACTGCTCCGAACCCGCCCTTTGCGCCGTCTCTGCGAAACGCGGTCCAGCTGTAAATGTCGAGTGTGCGTGCTGCCATTACACATGGAACGGCGTTTGTGTATGTGTGTGTGTGTGTGTGTGTGTGTGTGTGTGTGTACAAAAATGGCTCTAAGGATTATGGAACTTAACATCTGAGGTCATTAGTCCCCTAGAACTTAGAACTACTTTAACCTAAGGACATCACACGCATCCATGCTCGAGGCAGGATTCAAACCTGCGACCGTAGCGGCAGCGCGGTTCCGCGGTTCCGGACTGAAGCGCCTAGAACCGCTCGGTCACAGCGGCCGGATGTGTGTGTGTGTGTGTGTGTGTGTCAAAGCAGTGTCCAGAGAATTAAACACCTCTCAAGTAGTGCATGTGCAGAAATCTGTTACCTTTATAATCCATAACAGAAATACAGCACGAATTCGTCGCACGTATACATACATAACGACACCAGACAAGTAACGACTTCAAAATGAGGGCCTAGAAGGATTCCACGGAAATCTGTGCGAGCTACCTGAAAATATATCTGTGATAAATCCGTAACTGGTGATGACTTGACCTTCATTAACTTTTTAAAACCGTACTTTTAGTTGGTTGCTGCTTAAATTACGAGCGCGTGCTGAAAAGAAATGTATCAGAATATTTTATTTTGTTCTCAATATCGGCTGAGATATTACATATTATGCCTGCTATTCGATCGACTTTCCACTCCGCTGATGCAAGTTGGAACCTTCTGCCGCCAGAGGCCTCCGAATTGTAGCGCGTAACACGGCGGTGTGTAATGTAACTGTGTCAGTGCCTGAGAAACAGGGTACTGTCATCGAGTTTAGAATTCTCTCCTTCAACACACCAACGCCAGATCACACACGAGCACTGCGACATCTGCAGCAATACGATGCCTTGGGTTCTCTGTCATCCATCATCCTCCATACAGTCCCGATTCGGACCCATCCGATTTTCATCTGTTTCCAAAAATTAAGGAATACCTTCGAGGACTTCACTTTGATAGTGATGGTTCGGTGCAAGCAGCTGTAAGGTTCTGGCTCCGTCAACAAAATCAAACTTCTTACACTGACGGTATCAATAAACTGGTCTCTCGTTGGGAGACATGTGTTCGTCGTCCGGGTGACTATGTTGAGAAATAAATTTGTAGACATGAAGGATGAGGATGTAGAATGTCAATGAAGTTTGTTTTATTTAAAAAGCTTCAACGGTTTTCACATTAAAAAATTGGGAGGCATTAATTTTCAGCACGCCTTGTGGAATTCTAATACAGCGACGATTCTCAATATCTCAACTTACGTCAAGATAGCGTACTATAATTCGCATAGAACCTCGTTTGGCTATCTTGAGCCGCTCGTGAAATAAAAATAGGTGGAAGTGTTCGGTAATTCACTGTGGATGAAAATAGTAAATTACGTCTTTCTGGTAAGCAAATAATGATTGTTTGCAGAAGAAGTATGAATTAGGCTACTTATCACTGCATTAAATGATAAAATGTTGCTCACTCAAAAGTCCTAACCCATAGAGCAAGGAAAGACAAAAAGATATGACGTCAGTGAGGTACTGGAAACTTTGCACAGAGGTATTGGTTTAATAGATACAGACTGAATGAAGGGTGGAGAGAGAGAGAGAAAGAGAGGGAGGGAGAGAGAGAGAGAGAGAGAGAGAGAGAGAGAGAGAACGGGGGGAGACCCGAGGCCGGCTGCGAACCCGACACCGCAGCTGGCGCGGTCCGCGGTTGCCAGACCGGCACATCCGCAGCCACGGCGCTGCAGTTCGCGCTTTCTGCACGCAAACAGCTCACTCCACGACCGTCTGCTAAACATACGTTCTGGCGCCCGCTCGCGCGATACATCTGCTGGTTTCTCAAACACGCAACTCACTCTTTTTTTAGTCAGCACATCGTGGAAAAAAGTCGTAAAGGAAAGAAATAGCACCTAGTCACAAAGACACAACTTTTTCCGTGCGAATGGTAAATATTATAGGGGATGGTTGTACTCACAACGATGTGGAAATGTTCACACTGTTTTCAGGGGGTGTGGAGAATACGGCTACTTACAGGTGACGTGTACAGCTCATGCGAGCAGGGCCGTAACGACGGGATGGAGAGCCGGCCGGAGTGGCCGTGCGGTTCTAGGCGCTTCAGTCTGGAACCGCGTGACCGCTACGGTTGCAGGTTCGAATCCTGCCTCAGGCTTGGATGTATGTGATGTCCTTAGGTTAGTTAGGTTTAATTAGTTCTAAGTTCTAGGCGACTGATGACCTCTGAAGTTAAGTCGCATAGTGCTCAGAGCCATTTGAACCATTTTGAACGGGATGGAGAAATCGGGCACGGACGAGGGCACAGGCATAGTCAGGACGCAATAAATGCCCTGAAATTACGAAACAAGAACGACGGCTTAACAGTTTGAAACCTCCCCCTTCCTAATCGGCTTACTGGATTGGGATATAACTGACCGTGATCGCGTATGGCTCATGAAATTTTACAGTGAGTAAGCCTATCGTTACCGAAGGAAAATAACACCGTTTAGCTGGAAGAAAGTGTACAACAGACCCTTCTGAGGAAAAAATCTATTCTAAACCTAATCTAAATTCTGATGATAATTTTGAAATTGGTGAAATATACTGCAGTCGCTCACGAACCAAACAGGGGGGAAGTGATACCACGTAATATTTACTACAAAAATTACTCATAATATAAAGAAAACACTGATTAGCTGAAACGGGTATAATTAAACGGTCGTCAGCCCGCTAGGGGAATGAAACTCCCGAATCTTATGAAAGATAATGGCAAAGAAATTGAAGCAAATACTCACTGGTAACAGAAGATTGTCACGCTTTTCTACAGCACAACGGCTCTCGAGAAAAATAAACGAATCAGAAAGTACTGAGTTTGCATTTACTTATTCTGAAATATCAAATTTTGGAAGTAATATTAAATCGAGTTAGTGGTTAAAAAATTTAAATAAAACTTTATGTAAAAAAAATTACTTTCGGTAACCTCAATGTAATGTAATCCAAAATTTAGAAAAACGAAAGCAATTTACTTTTGATTATTGAAAGATTGAATTAAGTTTACTTTGAGCTAATAGCAACTGATTTCATTTTTAATATAACACCAATAAGATACATACCAAGCCAGCAGAAGTCACTCTCTAAGCTTAATACAGAATAAATGAAATGTGCACTCTTAATTTGTGCTGTATCTTTAGTTATTAGTTTCGCCATTGAATTTTTTTACCTTACTATAACTGAATGAAGTTAATAATCAAAATTGCAAATTAATTAAACCTCAGTTATGCAATACAAGAATGAACAGTTACCGAGGCAGAAAATTTGGAGCGAAACTGGTCATTAGCAAACACACAAAACTGGCAGATCGTCAAACGAATTTATGTTGTGATCAAAGACTGGAATAAAAAAACATTTGGCAGTAAATAGTTAAACAATTTTCGTATTATTACGACACTCGGTGATTGCATGGAAAGGAAAGGGATCCTGCCTGGTAATAATGTCTGAGGACAGTGACAATACAGGGGCCCTAAGTTTTAACTGCTGCAAGATATTAAAGATAGTCATACTTTGTGAAAGAAATGTCACTGTGTAATGCCTACGAAAGTTCATAACTTTTCACTTAACAGTGTTACGATGTAGCTGTGCGGAAGACAGAGCATGAAGCCGAGGACGATGCTGAGCTGCTGCTGGTACAGCTGCTGGATGAGAACCCCGAGTTGTCTCCAGAGCCACAGATAATTATGGGACAGGCAACAGTTAGAATTTCAACTTACTCCGCCTGTTCACTCCTACCGTGCTCTCAATGGTTGCAGGTTAACGAATAGCGCGCGCCTACACTGAAATGACCACAGCTGCACCCCGATCTGCGGGAGCGCCCAACAAAAACTTCCACACACCACGCTCTTTCATGACTCAAGCTGCTCCGCCTCCTCTCTGCTAGCATCACGACAGAGTCTCCATATGCAAAAATAAACAACGGCACAATTGCTGTCATTTCGTCGTTGCTATCGATACATTTAAGTAAAGTTCCTTTGGCTACTACCCAGCAATTTACAATATTTTCATTATAAATCGAATTAATTATATACAGTCAGAAATAAATACACTATTAGATCAATTACGTATTAAATATAGTTTCTGTAACGTAGTAACAGATTCAGACTCAGAAGTACGGTGTAAGTTATCAACGGATATTAAACGGCGAAAAATTTTGGATGGTCTAGAAGGTATTAAATCTGCATTTTCGGTGTTAGGCGTTAACCAGGAGAGATACGTGAGTTCTCCTACAGTCATGTTCTTATTTTCTGCCTACGGTAAGGAGACTTTCCCTCCGCCTACTACTGCAGACGCGCGTTGTAGTCACAGAGCCATTTTCACAGTGTCATTTTGGCGAAGTTGCGTCTCGAAGAAACGACCACTAACCAACATACAGTACGTCCAATGAGTTATGAGAAAACAGTACGCTTTCACATAGCAGCCGCTCATTTTCTCACTGTTACTGCGCCAGGCTACTGAAGCGGTGGAGTGCGAATAGTGAAGTAAATACGCTACTTGACCGATGGCTTCCAACTTCTACCGATTTCTGCCGACTGAGGACTGCAGTGAGATGCGACGGAGGAGAAAGCAAGCGAAAACGTCAAAGGTAATATTTAATTTACTTGCCCCTCCTACCACTGCTTTTGTTGTTTCCAACTTCCTGTCGTATAGTCTGCTGTATAAATCCAATACGTTTTAAGAATAAGTCTTGTGTGGCTTATTACTAATATTATATCAGAGCTGTTAAAAAGCGCTGTTACAGTTTCCCATTTGGATATTTTTGAATTCTTATTTTCTTTTCTTTTAAGGTATGGATTTAGAGATGATTATCCAAACAACTAAATATATTTTAAGGTATTTACCACAGTCAGTGACTACAGCATCAAATTAAAGATGATACGAAACTATTTACTGTCGAGTTCAGATAAAAGCAGTCAAAATTAGCCATCTTGTCAACAGGATACCAAACTTGACTTCAGCGACATAACGAATGGCTTCGGAATCCAAACTAAAAGTATAATAAAAACACTACTCCGCGAAAACAATATTTTCCCAACTCTTTTCTTTTATTTCCGATTAATAATTTATCCTCTATTAATAATTTATGAGCGGGAAATTAAAATCTCTTCTTTATTACATATCGTACTGTATAAGAATGTGCAGTAACTGCTATTAACAGTAGGAGAAATGTCAAGTTTCACTTTCATATTTTTAGAAATTTTATAAAGTTTCTAATGTGTTTACTGCAAGAATGAATTTAATTTGCTATTTGGAATATTTTTTGACAATATAATTCACCGAAGTAATATTTTTAATTCATACTGCATTTTTAAAACCTATTTACTATTTTTTTAAATATGAGTTGAAAAAAGTTACATAGATGAAGATCAATTTTTTTTGGGGGGGGGGGGCGGAGGGCAAGGGGTAAGGTAGAGGCGCAGATTTGGCAGTACTACCAGGGACGCAGGACAGCCTGCGTGTGAGCATACCATACTCGCGTTAACATTTATTTATTGTTTTACTTATTCCTTTTACTGAATTATTGCTATACGACTATTAATGTTGCGCAGGCAGTGCACAGGAACAGTATACTCATTTACATTGTTTTTACCAGTAAATGAATTTTATTAAGTTCAGTAAATGCGGAAACGTGAACTATGGCGATGTTATTACCAAATACGTCCAAACGGGATCAACTTGCTGTTGCTTCTTTTCTGACTGTCGAGGGGTGACAACCTCACCATTGAGCGCCCGTATACCCCGAAAACAACAATAATAGCTTCCTTGGCTGCCAAAGGACAAACAGCAGTAGAAACCCATCAGAAATGAAGAACGTGTGTATCAGGCAGCATGTCAGTCGAAAACCACCATTGTAGAAAACTACGCCAAGTTCCACGCTGCTTCATGACAAAGCACGTTCCCATATCGCAAATGTCGTAACGCAGAGCTCAAGTGGAGGACACTTGAGCGCCCGCCCTATAGCCCTGATCCCTCCCCATGCAATTATCACGCCTTCGGTGAACTAAAATGATCTTGTAGGGTCGACAGTTGCTGTCCGACGACGATGTGCGGCAGGCAGTTGAGGAATTTTTCACGCAGCAAGACCTCGGAGTTTTACCCCACTGGTATCTTCAAAATGGCTCTGAGCACTATGGGACTTAACAGCTGAGGTCATCAGTCCCCTAGAACTTAGAACTACTTAAACCTAACTAACCTAAGGACATCACACACATCCATGCCCGAGGCAGGATTCGAACCTGCGACCGTAGCGGTCGCGCGGTTCCAGACTGAAGCGCCTAGAACCGCTCGGCAACTGGTATCTTCAAACTTGTACGTTGGTGAGATGACTGCGCCAATATTCACGGAAATTTTGCCTGATAGCATACCGTTTTTGGACTGTACGGCCTTTGTGATCCTGCCTTATAATACAGGCGATACTAGCCCGGTTATTAGGACACCAGAATAACGACAATTACGTGAGCGGGACTGTACACATAAAGTCTGGAACAGAAAACTTCCGTTGGAGACTTTGCCAGTGAAACAAGACTGCAGTTCTTTGTGATACAGCTCCAAATTTTGGCAGATTCTGGATACGTTGATAAAGTGTTTGTTTGTTTACGAATTATGCATTGTAGATTATCTTTCTGCTTGTCATGAACAGCATATACTCATTCTCAACGTCAAAACATCGGATCTCATGGTCTGTCGGAATGGAGACATACTTGTTTAGAAACAATCTCATTAACGGTCCTTTGCAAGTGTATTGTGTAATGTGACTGATAATCAATTAATTGGAGATGTTCCCTCTGCGAATCGTCATGTGGGGCTACTTACAGAGACTTCCTTCAAGATCAACTGTATTGCTGCTAGATGAGGTTTCTTTGGCTACAGGACGAGGCATACATATTCTTTCAGCGACATGGCGCATCTGCATATTCCACCCATCCTGTAAAACATCTTGCAAATTTCACATCCCTAGACGATGGAGATACACCGGTGATGTTCGTACTCTACGTTCCCTGGACCGCACTTTATACACACGTGCAGGTGAATAAAAGAGAAGTGCACAGAGAAATACTGTAAATAAACGTTAGAGACGAAATGGTCGCTCGCCTTGGCGGAATATTTTCTTTATGAAACTGCGCGACCCGTCTGCACCAGAGTTACATGTAATATTACGAAGGTAGTTGAAAAACGCGTAGAAATGGATTGTGGAAATTCCGAAAATTTGCTTTAAAGTACTATAAATTATTATTATTGTTTTTCTGTGTCAATTAATTATTTCAATAAATGGCTTATGCACTCTTTTTTGTTTTGTAGCTGTAAATTCTTACGTTTTGGTCTTGTTAACTCCGTATAGGAACACACTGTATACATTGTTTCCAAGAAAAGAATGATAAAATATTTTATATAAAGCTTTATCGGTCGTAGTAGAGGCAGGTACCTGCATGTTTATGTGCCATCTAAGAACCCTTAGTTACCCAAGCAGCTTCCTAATGCATGTGGGATATCATTATGACGTCTGTGTAAGATGAACCCTAGCGTGCATTATATGTTGCCGACTCTAAAGCTTCTAATAGGGTGCACATTAAGGTTTACTACCAAACAGTGCCAGCGTAAAGACGATAAATAGGCGATTTCGTACATTCTTCGTAACCAGAGGCTCCTAAGAGTGTAAATCGAGCGTAAGAATCACATGTCTTCGTTATTATTACTATTTTTATTTTATCCATTTGGGTGTGACTATCCTTGTTTTACTGATTGTAGAGCACGGAAGGCTCTGAGACTCAACAGGAAAGATACAGAAAGACTGTAACAATGCGAGGACGATGATTTTTTAGAGTCGCGAAAAGCGATTTTAAAATAAAGTTTTTGTATGCAGCTATAAATTTAAATAGTTTTGTATAACTGGATATTCGTTGATTATGCTAGTAAAACCGTTGGCGCAAAAAATAAATCTTTCACAAAGTAGGACAAAAATTTCTTACAGGATTCAGGTATCCTTTAATAATTTATGATGAATGTGCAATTTATTGGCTTAATTAATACAATACAATACAATCTGTCAGCTAACGACATCATCAGAAACTGTGATAGCAAAAAGTAAATACAAATAAGGTACATACACTTGACAATGAACAATGTTGACAGTCGGCAACAGAAACCAAAACATTACATTGAAACAAGCGTTCCGTTCATAGTGCTGTGGAATGTGGGAAAAAACCGCAAATTGGTATTCATAAGAAGAAGAACAACACCAAAAATGCAACAGGAGCGTAATATGTAAGAAATTGTCCACGCAACCCTGCCACTGATGATGCCTTGCAGAAAATAAATGCAAAACGCGTATGGCTCTAAAATTGTGATTTATTCAGCTGCTGTCAGACGGTCAATAAGTAAAAATTATCAATATACCGTAAAACCATACCTAATGCTGATTGTTAGGGAAAGATAACAATTCCCGCCAGATGGCGCTAAAAGTATTTTTAAAAATAAAAAATAAAAGTTTGCTGGAAAGGAACAACAGTGCATGAAGGAATTACAATTTCGATTTCTTTTAATTCCAAGTAGCCTACAATGAAAATTATACCGCACATTCCTGACATTGTCAGGACACACTGGCGTAGTGTATGATAACTGAAGAAAACTTGATAAGCCAAGATCGCTAAAAGAGCATTTTATTGGATGACCAGTTTCGACAGAGAATGCTGTCATCATCGGATCTTATGCTTTAAAATTCTACAACATATTATACATCAGTGTTGCAACACGTCTGACATACAATTTAGAGTATGTGAAAATAAAGAACATTTTATGCGTTTTCGTGAAACTAAGTATAACGTGTTTGTTTATGGCATTTAATCAATATCACTTTAATTTTTATCTAAATTTCCGGATTCGAACTATTCCATACAAACGAGGTTCCACTGCATTCAACTTTACTTTCAATTCCTTTATTTGTTGTCGGCTTAATTTATGGAAATGTCGGCCCTAATTTATGGAAATCAATTAAGTTACTGTCCAACGTTTCGGCTTGTACGACGAAATTTTTTTCAGAGAATTCCATCCTTCCCTGAAATGAAGATTTGAGCATGAAAGTCAAAATGGAGGGCGAGGAAAATTCTACCTATGGTTTACACCTCCACTAACAGACACGAAGACCTTCGCTCTCATGGAAGCATCTTTACTATTGGTGCTTCAGACGTGTGCGATACCATTTACTACTTCATAAGGTGCTGTCTGAATTCGCTGTGTGCGACATTCTGATACGCCATTCGGGACTGTTCGTGACACATGTCTAGAAGCGAATAACGAGTACAATGGTGACCTCTGCATCTTTCATTTTCTTTTTTGTAATGTCAGTAAAACACTGAAACTCAATTACCCATATTCACAAATTAATTACAAAGTTCGCCGCGCTGTTAGTGATTTGATTCCATGGCGTAAGCGTGTACTAAATACCCGAACGGGGAATTAAACATTTTCAGGTATGATAATGGATGTAGCGAGTCTCCTGACACACGATCGACGCTCACGTGCGATATTACGGACGTGCGCGTTTAATTTGACACGAAACGCGTAGAATTATTGTCGTGAAATGTGGCCTATAAAACAACATAATGAAAACCGAGCTGCGCGCTCCGCCAGCCTGTAATTAATTCATTGCCAGTTGTTACCCGTGAAACCTCGTCCAGTGATAACATGCTCGTTTGCAGTTAAATCGAAATTATAAAAGTTAGCGACTAATTTTTGGTTTTATTTTCTTTTTTTTTTCATTTTGTGCGAAACGCATATTGTTTCGCGCATTCAGCAAAACACTGAGCGCTATATAAAATTCACAGGCACGTCGCTGGTGCGCCACAAGAATCGAGAATTCCCAGTTTACAAAGTGTCTCAGATTTTTGTAATAATTTTACAAAATATTACCTGGCACTGATATTATCATTTTTGAAAGTGCTTAAGGTGCTAAGTTTCGAAGCTCGTTTTAACAGCTTCATGGCTCCATCATAAAAGACAGACTGGAAGTATCCATTGTTAAATTTATGAAATAATATTTAATACTGTTGTAAACACATACAGTGACCGCTCCCTTACACGTTGTCACATGTAGTAAAATATGAAAAGTCATCATAACGTTGTAGTTGATATTTTTAAGCTGACTTGTTTCACATGACCACCGTTTCGATGATGAAAGTCGAATACGAGTAAGCTTCAACTGAAATGGTTCATAGCATTTAAGATAAAGTGGATGAGATAGTTTCTCATTTTCATAAGACTTTCGCTTTCACTAACGACATCACTTTGCAAGAGTAATTTCAGTTCGATGGATATGGTGATCTGTGTGTGTATGTATGTGTGTGTGTGTGTGTGATGGCAAAAACATCCATCATCAGAGTGAATTTTGTCATGGATACCAAGACGCAGTGCAGTATCTTAAAGCATACCGATCTTTCCGTTTCGTAAACGTTTCGTTAACTCATGCCTAACTTTCTGTTGTTTTCACCAGCATCATGAACCTAGCGTCTAACTACGCACAGTTCAGAAAATAATGTACCTTTAAGACTTCCATTCGATGATTAGGCAGCAGTGCTTTGAAAACTAGTTAATGGTACAATAAATCGTATTAAATTCAAAAAGTGACTCGCTGAATACTGTACCTACACAAACCGCCATCAGAAATGAATGGACCAATGGGATGGAATTAATTAAAGTGTAATGACATGAAATATCAGCGGAAGCCGTTCGTCATCATGAAAGATTCTACATCGGCCAATGCCGGTGGCGACAGTCTAAGAGAACATTTTAGACTTTATGTGTCAACAATTGTATGTGTGCAAGACTTAAGCTCGAAAGTCACCTTTGTATGGTCTGTCATTTTGAAATAACATAGCTCTCTGAAACTTGAATCATACGTCGAAAGAATTGCTACGCTATAGTATAGAAGGTTCAAATGGCTCTGAGTACTATGGGACTTAACATCTGAGGTCATCAGTCCCCGAGAACTTAGAACTACTTAAACCTAACTAATAACCTTTAATAAGAGAAACTGTATCCAGCGTGATAATTAACACCGCTGTTTGACCCATAAAGGGTGGGCTGCAGATCCGGCCGTGTTGTAAATTTTGCAAAGTTGTTAATTTTGTAAAAAAAAAAAAAAGAAAACAAAATGTTATGGTTGTATATTGTTAAATAAACAGGCTGTGTGAAAAGAATGTTATATTGGTGACCCCTCCCTTCCACATTTTCTTTAATTCCAGTAAGCATCACGTATCAATTTGAAGAAGCACTAATTCACGGAATAAAACAAGTAGAGAGGTAAAATTAGACGCAAAAATGTCTGAAAGGCCATGGGGTTTCATTGAATGCAAAAAAGACTGCAAAAACTGGATAACGGATGGCGTTGGAGATAATACGTCAGTGGCGCCGCAGGGGAATCGTGTATAAAATGAGCTGTAGCGAGCGGGTGAGTCATATCATTCCTAGTCTGGTTGATAAAAACCTGCTCGAAGGTACGACTTTTACGCAGGATGGCGCTGCCCTCCATAACGCTACTACGTGTTTGACACAGCTCTTGTGCGCATTGTTTGGTGAGGACCACGTGCTGAGGCGCCACTTCCGTCATGTTTGGCCTCAAAGGTTCCTAGATTTTTGATTTTGGGGTTACCCGAAGTCGCAAGTCTATCTCGATCGTCGGACCTCATTAGGAATACTAAAAGACAACATCGGGCGGCAGTTTCTCAACATACACTATGTGACCAAAAGTATCTTGAGACCTGGCTGAAAAAGACTTACAAGTTCGTAGCGCCTTCCATCGGGAATGCTGGAATTCAGTATGGTGTTGGCCCACCCTTAGCCTTGATGACAGCTTCTACTCTCGCAGGCATACGTTCAGGCAGGTGCTAGAAGGTTTCTTGGAGAATGGCAGCCCATTCTTCAAGGAGTGCTGCACTGACGAGAGGTATCGATGTCGGTCGGTGAGGCCTGGCACGAAGTCAGCCTTCCAAAACATCCCAAAGGTGTTCTACACCACCACAGGCCGTGCATTATTAAGAGGTGCTTGATCGTGTTGAAAGATGCAGTCGCCATCCCCGAACTGCTCTTCAGCAGTGGGAAGCAAGAAGGTTGCTTAAAACATCAAAGTAAGCTAGAGCTGTGATAGTGCCACGCAAAATACCGAGTGGTGCAAGCCCCTTCCATGGAAAACACCACCGCCTCCGGATTTTACTGTTGGCACTGCACATGCTGGCATATGAGTTTCACCGCGAATTCGCCATACCCACACCCTGCCATCGGATCGCCACATTTTGTACTGTTTTTCCACTGTCAATCGTCCAATGTTTACGCTCCGTACACCAAGTGAGCCTTCGTTTGGCATTTATCAGCCTGATGTGTGGCTTATGAGCAGCCGCTAGATCATTAAATCCAAGTTTTCTCGCTTCCCGTATATCTGTCATAGTACTCGCAGTGGATTCTGATGCAGTTTGGAATTTCTGTGTGATGGTCAGGGCAGATGTCTGCCTATTACACATTACGACCCTCTTCAACAGTCGGCCGTCTCTGTCAGTCAACATTCGAGGTCGGCCTGTACGCTTTTGCGCTGTACGTGTCCCTTCACGTTTCCACTTCACAATCACATCGGAAACAGTGGACCTAGGGATGGTTAGGAGTGTGGAAATATCGCGTACAGACATATGACACAAGAGATACCCAATCATCTGACCACGTTCGAAGTTAGTGAGTTCCGCGGAGCGCCCCATTCTGCTCTCTCACGATGTCTAACGACTATTGAGATCGTTTATATGGAGTACCTGGCAGTAGATGGCAGCACAATGCACCTAATATGAAAAATGTACGTTTTTGGGGTATCCGGATACTTTTGATATCATAGTGTACCTGTTGATATGCTCTACATTGCTGTTCACAACACTATCACTCGACTGCAGGTACTGTTGATGAATGAAGGCCAACATGTTGAGCATTTATCATAAAGAAGGGTTTCGTTGCTAAAAATGAGCTATTATGCTAATTATTGCTTTTGAATCATAGAAGCGCCATATGTGGGTAATTTTACGCACTTTTTTTGGCTTCTCTAAAAACTCATGTCATTTCAAGTATGTGTGTGAATTTTTACCTTTCTACCTACGTTATTCAATAAAGTATTGAAATTTCAAATGTTATCAGACTATTGGATCACCTGTATATTTTGTGATCTATCACTACTTTCACTCTGACGCTCCATAGTGTACGTGAAAAATGCATAGGTGTTCGGTCTCTGTTTTATTGTGAGTGCACCATGCGACCTGATACATGATGCACTTCTCAGGTGTCAGAGGGAAGGCTCTAACATTCCTAGTTAAACACGGCGCTACCCTCTTAGTTGTTGGCTCATTTCCTCCTGTAATTAACGAATACGATTTGAACACCATTACTTGTCACATATGCAAAGTCTTTGTGAAGGGAAGATAGACTCGTCGGGTCTGGTGAAACGGCTGCAGCCAGAGTCCACGAACTCGTAGCGCCATGCGGTGCGCGAGATAAATCTTATGTCGTTTTGCTCCACAGACTTCCTTCGAAACGTTTGTTGATGGACCCGGGTAATTCCTATGCAAAGCTCCACTTATGCTATCAAGCTAAATCAGTATCGCCAGCATCGCTTTGAACCGCGAGAGAGCGTTAAATTAGTCACTTCCGCTATACCACTGCTTAGTGCCCTGACGCCTGCCGACTACTGTCAAAAGACTCACAAGTTCGACCGCCAGATTGCACAAGAAACCCTCGTCAGTCTTTACAACGTCACCAACCGGTTTTTCTCATCTCTTATGTAAACAACACAGGGCTACAATGCACTGTCAAAGAGATAAGAAAACACAAAAGAAGTTCACACTTCCTTCAATTTTCTGTTTGATTAAAACTCAGTTTGCTAACATTATAAGTTAACCGTCGCCAAGTCCGCTAGATAATACCTCCTTTTAGCTACGAGCGATGTTCAATAAGTGAGGCAACACATTTTTTTCCCGGCCAATTTAGGTTAAAAATGAGCAATTTGTTGTGGGACATAGTGGAATATTCCCGCTTCAGCCCCTGTAGTTTCAGGAAGTTCCGGTTTTTAGCAGTCAGAATGGTGTCTGTAACGGGTCGTGTCATTGAGTTTCTTTTAGGGGAGAACCAGAGCATCGCAGATATCCATAGGCATTTTTGCAATGTCAACGGAGACCTGACAGTGAACAAAAGCACGGTGAGTTGTTAGGCGGAGCGTCAGTCATCATCGGAACAATGTCACACAAAACGGTCCATCTACCGCATACCGCCGACCGCAGAGACTTATGACTCCCGCAATGTTGGTTCGTGCGGACACTCTCGTTCAGGGTGGTCAACAGATCACAATCAAACACTTCACTGAACGACTGGACGTCTCTGTTGGTAGCGTTGACACACTCGTCCACCAGTTGGAGTGCTCAAACATGTGCGGCCGCTGGTTCCTCGCAGCCTATCAGAAGCCCATAAAGGGCAACGAAGTACGATCTTTACGCAGCCTATCAGAAGACCATAAAGAGCTACGAAGGACCAACTGCACGGCATTGCTTGCACGTTAACGGGCTGATCTTGACAATCTTTTGTCGAACATCGACACAGGCGGTGTAATATGGGTTCATCACTTCGAACCGGAAAAAAACGGCAAAGTCGTGGCGACGGTCTTCTGGGGTCCTGGAGAGACTATTCTTTTTGATGTTCTCTCTCATGGAGCAACGATCAACTATGAGGAAACTTCAGTGTCTTCGTCGCTACAAAAATGCAAGAGAACTTCTCTTTGAAACTTCCTGGCAGGTTAGAACTGTGTACAGGACCGAGACTCGAACTCGGGACCTTTGCCTTTCGCGGGCAAGTGCTCCACCATCTGAGCTACCCAAGCACGACTCACGACCCGTCCTCACAGCTTCAATTCTGCCAGTAGCTCGCCTCCTACCTTCCAGACTTCAGAGAAGCTCTTCTGCGAACCTTGCAGAACTAGCACTCCCGGATGTTGCGGAGACACTCCGCTGCAGAGTGAAAATCTCATTCGGGAAACATCCCCCAGGCTGTGGCTAAGCCACGTCTCCGCAATATTCTTTTTTCCGGGAGTGCTAGTTCTGCAAGGTTCGCGGAAGCGCTTTTGTGAAGACCGGAGAGGTCCCGCTCTGTCCTAACAGATTTGTTCGTTGTACGTCAACACTGATTCCTGCGGTTATTTCACACAGTGCTGCTTGGTTATTGGCACTGACAACTCTACGTAGACGCCGCTGCTCTCGCTTGTTGAGTGAACGCCGTCGTCCACTTCATTGCCCGTGGTGAGAGGTAATGCTTGAAACTTGGTATTCTCGTCACAGCCTTAACACTGTAGATCTCGGAATATTGAATTCCCTAACGATTTCCGAAATGTAATGTCCCATGCGTCTAGCTCCAAAGTCTGTTAATTTCCGTCGTGCGGCCATAGTCATGTCGGAAAACTTTCACATGACTCACTTGAGTACAAATGACACATACGCGAGTGCACTGAGCTTTTATACCTTGTGTACGCGATACTACTGCCGTCTGCATATGAGCATCTACATCTACATCCATACTCCGCAAGCCACCTGACGGTGTGTGGCGGAGGGTACCTTCTATTCCAGTCTCGTATTGTTCGTGGAAAAAAGGATTGTCGGTAAGCCTCTGTGCGGACTCTGATCTCTCTGATTTTATCCTCATGGCCTCTTCGCGCGATATACGTAGGAGAGAGCAATATACTGCTTGACTCCTCGGTGAACGTATGTTCTCGAAACTTTAACAAAAGCCCGTACGGAGCTACTGAGCGTCTCTCATGCAGAGTCTTCCACTGGAGTTTATCTATCATCTCCGTAACGCTTTCGCGATTACTAAATGATCCTGTAACGAAGCGCGCTGATCTCCGTCGGGTCTTCTCTATCTCTTCTGTCAACCCTATCTGGTACGGAGCCTACACTGGTGAGCAGTATTCAAGCAGTGGGCGAACAAGTGTTCTGTAACCTACTTCCTATGTTTTCAGATTGCATTTCCTTAGGATTCTTCCAATGAATCTCAGTTTGGCATCCGCTTTACCGACGATCAACTTTATATGATCATTTCATTTTAAATCACTCCTAATGCGTACTCCCAGATAATTTATGGAAATAACTACTTCCAGTTCCTGACCTGCTATTTTGTAGCTAAATGATAAGGGATCTATCTTTCTATGTATTCGCAGCACATCACACTTGTCTACATTGAGATTCAATTGCCATTCCCTGCACAATGCGTCAATTGGCTGCAGATCCTCCTGCATTTCAGTACAATTTTCCATTGTTACAACCTCTCGATATACCACAGCATCTTCCGCAAAAAGCCTTAGTGAACTTCCGATGTTATCCAGAAGGCCATTTATGTATATTGTGAATAGCAACGCTCCTACGACACTCCCCTGCGGCACACCTGAAATAACTCTTACTTCGTAAGACTTCCCCCCATTGAGAATGACATGCTGCGTTCTGTTAACCAGGAATTCTTCAATTACACAATTAGTCTGATAGTCCACATGCTCTTATTTTGTTCATTAGACGACTGTGGGGAACTGTACCGAACACCTTGCGGAAGTCAAGAAACACGGCAACTACCTGGGAACCCGTATCTATGGCCCTCTGAGTCTCGTGGACGAATTGCGCGAGCTGGGTTTGACACGATCGTCTTTTTCGAAACCCATGCTGATTCCTGCAGAGTAGATTTCTAGTCTCGAGCAAAGTCATTATACTCGAACATAATACGTGTTCCAAAATTCTACAACTGATCGACTTTAGAGATGTAGTAGTTCTGCACATCTGTTCGACGTTCCTTCTTGAAAACGGGGATGACGTGTGCCATTTTCCATCCTTTGGAACCCTACGCTCTTCTAGAGACTTACGGTACACCGCTGCAAGAAGGAGGACAAGTTCCTTCGCGTTATTGTTGTTGTGGTCTTCAGTCCTGAGACTGGTTTGATGCAGCTCTCCATGCTACTCTATTCTGTGCAAGCTTCTTCATCTCCCAGTACTTACTGCAAGCTACATCCTTCTGAATCTGCTTAATGTATTCATCTCTTGGTCTCCCGATACGATTTTTACCCTCCACAGTGCCCACCAATGCTAAATTTGTGGCCCTTGATGCCTCAGAACATGCCCTACCAACCGGTCCTTTCTTCTTATCAAGTTGTGCCACAAACTCGTCTTCTCCCCTATTCTATTCAATACCTCTTCATTAGTTACGTGATCTACCCATCTAATCTTCAGCATTCTTCTGTAGCACCACATTTCGAAAGCGTCTATTCTCTTCCTGTCCAAACTATCTATCGTCCATGTTTCACTTCCATACATGGCTACACTCCATACAAATACTTTCAGAAACGACTTCCTGACACTTAAATCTATACTCGATGTTAACAAATTCCTCTTCTTGAGAAACGCTTTCCTTGCCATTGCCAGTCTACATTTTATATCCTCTCTACTTCGACTATCATCAGTTATTTTGCTCCCCAAATAGCAAAACTCGTGTACTACTTTAAGCGTCTCATTTCCTAATATAATTCCTGCAGTATCACCCGACGTAATTCAACTACATTCCATTATCCTCGTTTCGCTTTTGTTGATGTTCATCTTATATCCTCCTATCAAGAAACTGTCCATTCCTTTCAACTGCTGTTCCAAGTGATTTGCTGTCTCTGACAGAATTACAAATTCATCGGCGAACCTCAAAGTTTTTATTTCTTCTCCATGGATTTTAATTCCTGCTTCGAATTTTTCTTTTGTTTCCTTAACTGACTGCTCAATATACAGAATGAATAACATCGGGGATAGGCTACAACCCTGTCTCACTCCCTTCCGAACCACTGCTTCCCTTCCATGCCCCTCAAATGGTTCAAATGGCTCTGAGCACTATGGGACTCAACATCTGAGGTCATCAGTCCCCTAGAACTTAGAACTACTTAAACCTAACCAACCTAAGGACATCACACACATCCATGCCCGAGGCAGGATTCGAACCTGCGACCATAGCGGTCGCACGGTTCCAGACTGAAGCGCCGAGAACCGCTCTGCCACACTGGCCGGCCATGCCCCTCGTCTCTTGAACTGCTATCTGGTTCCTGTACAAATTGTAAATAGCCTTTCACTCCCTGTATTTTACCCCTGCCACCTTTAGAATTTGAAAGAGAGTATTCCAGTCAACATTGTCAAAAGCTTTCTCTAAGTCTACAAATGCTAGAAAAGTAGGTTTGCCTTTCCTTAATCTTTCTTCTAAGATAAGTCGTAAGGTCAGTGTTGCCTCAAGTGTTCCAACATTTCTACGGAATCCAAACTGATCTTCCCGAGGTGGACTTCTACCAGTTTTTCCATTCGTCAGTAAAGAATTCGCTTTAGTATTTTGTAGCTGTGACTTATTAAACTGATAGTTCGGTAATTTTCACATCTGTAAACACCTGCTTTCTTTGGGGTTGGAATTGTTATATTCTTCTTTAAGTCTTAGGTTATTTCACCTGTATCATACATCTTGCTCACCAGATGGTAGAGTTTTTCGCCTACTCTGTGTAAAATCGAACTGGTATCCCATCAGGTCCAGCGGTCTTTCCTCTTTTGAGCAATTTTAATTGTTTCTCTACGCCTCTGTCGTCTATTTCGATATCTATCATTTTGTCATCTGTGCAACAATCTAGAGAAGGAACTACTGTGCAGTCTTCCTCTGTGAAACAGCTCTGGAAAAAGACATTTAGTATATCGCTATCCCGGAACGTCTGTCAGCTCAGTGCATGTATGCGAGGTCCCGGCGTGCCATTTCGGCTTGGCTGCCACTCGCTTCCAGCTGGCGGGGAGCCACCAGTCCGCCGCTAACTGGAGGGTCGGCCCGCCGCAGCTGCGGCCAGAAGCTGGAGGCTGCCGGCGCGGGGCGGGCTTCGTTATCCGCCGCGGTCTGCAGGCAGCCGTGGTCAGCTGAGCGTGCGACGCGCGCCCGGCTCGGCCCGTTAGCCCATTGTGCGGGCCAAGGACGCCGGCGGACCACGCCACGCACCGTAAAAAAGCTCGCGCTGCCTGCCCTTTCCACGGGGCGCCGTTCCTACGTAACAGAGACCAGCAATCACCTCGGCCGTTACTCGAGCGCACTGCCTAACGCACGCAGATCGTGCGAGATAAAACTGCAATGCAATGACCTTTCCTCTACTGTAAGGTCTCTGCAAGTGTTTCGACCTTGTGATCTTTGCAAAATTAAATTGGCACACCTCCAACAGACTTCCAACGTCGGCAGCCTCTAACGTAGTGATATTCATCAACGATTACCGAGCTGTAAGATTTGCCTCAGTGGCCTCCTACAGAACGCGTTCCGCCGCTTGCAAATTGCCGCCTATCGTATCTGTAAACGCTGGTTCCTGGCCCATTCTCGTACATGCAAGCTCTGAATATTATTTAAACCACACACGAAGCTTGTGAATTAATAAATCATTTTCCATATATCAATCGCTATCAAATTACACAACATGTGAATAAATACCGTCATTTCCCGTTCACAAATCGGAATACCATTTTATATACTACACTACTGGTCATTAAAATTGCTACACCAAGAAGAAATGCAGATGATAAATGGGCATTCATTTGACAAACATATTATACTAGAACTGACATGTGATTACATTTTCACGCAATTTGGGTGCATAGATCCTGAGAAATCAGTACCCAGAATAACCACCTCTGGCCGTAATAACGGCCTTGATACGCCTGGGCATTGAGTCTAACAGAGCTTGGATGGCGTATACAGGTACAGCTGCCCATACAGCTTCAACACGATACCACAGTTCATCAAGAGTAGTGACTGGCGTATTGTGACGACCCAGTTGCTCGGCCACCATTGACCACACGTTTTCAGTTGGTGAGAGATCGGTAGAATGTGCTGGCCAGGGCATAAGTCGAACATTTTCTGTATCCAGAAAGGGCCGTACAGGACCTCCAACATGCGGTCGTGCATTTTCCTGCTGAAATGTAGGGTTTCGCAGGGGTCGAATGAAGGGTAGGGCCACGGGTCATAACACATCTGAAATGTACCGTCCACTGTTCAAAGTGCAGTCAATGCGAACAAGAGGTGATCCAGACGTGTAACCAATGGCACCCCATACCATCACGCCGGGTGATTCGCCAGTATGGCGATGACGAATACACGCTTCCAATGTGCGTTCAGCGCGATGTCGCAAAACACGGATGCGACCATCATGATGCTGTAAACAGAACCTGGATTCATCCGAAAAAAAAATGACGTTTTGCCATTCGTGCACTCAGGTTCGTTGTTGAGTACACCATCGCAGGCGCTGCTGTCTGTGATGCAGCGTCAAGGGTAACCGCAGCCATGGTCTCCGAGCTGATAGTCCATGTTGTTGCAAACGTCGTCAGACTGTTCGTGCAGATGGTTGTTGTCTTGCAAACATCCCCATCTGTTGACTCAGGGATCGAGACGTAGCTGCACGATCCGTTACAGCCATGCGGATAAGATGCCTGTCATCTCGACTACTAGTGATACGACGCCGTTGGGATCGAGCACGGCGATCCGTATTACCCTCCTGAACCCACCGATTCCATATTATTTTAACAGTCATTGGATCTCGACCAACGCCAGCAGCAATGTCGCGATGCGATAAACCGCAATCGTGATAGGCTGCAATCCGACCTTTATCAAAGTCGGAAACGTGATGGTACGCATTTCTCGTCATTACACGAGGCATCACAACAACGTTTCACCAGGCACCGCCGGTCAACTGTTGTTGTGTATGAGAAATCGGTTGGAAACTTTCCTCGCGTCAGCACTTTGTAGGTGTCGCCACCGGCGCCAACCTTGTGTGAATGCTCTGAAAAGTTAATCATTTGCATATCAAGGCATCTTCTTCCTGTCGGTTAAATTTCGCAGCTGTAGCACTTCATTTTCGTGGTGTAGCAATTTTAATGGCCAGTAGTGTAATAGTCAGCTGCTGTACGAGTTTTAGTTTTATACTTGAAACATTTTCGCAGACAATGAAGTTTAACTAAAACCTGAATGGTTAATTACGATTTCAAAAACGCTGCTAACTCAGATCGTTTTATTCGTTGCAGATGGCCTGTTTCGGCAAATACCTATCGTCAGATTATGTGTATGTAAATGGCATATAATTTTGCTACAATACATCTAACATTATAGGTAAGTATTAACTAGAAAACATTGTTTTAAAATTTGTTACATACGTCAGATGGGTTTGACATCCATACGATATCGTGGTTCTGCCCCTGCCTCTTCCTTTTGATTACTGTCTTCAGTGTTCTTGGAGTAATAACGGCTGGGTATACTAGATATGACTTATTCTCTGATATAATTTTCAACTTGTCTTTCTTTCCTTTAGAGCAATAGTCATGTGACAGGTTGTTTAACAGATGTACCAGCGATATTGTATGATTACAACCAATATTATTTATCATGCTGTAATTTCTATAATTTTTCCTAGTGGTATAATTGACGGCGTTGTGTACTCAGTGGTTGTTTCAAAATATTTTTTGTCTATGTCCGTTTTCTTGATTGATAATTTCAATAAATTTTTCGGTGTATTTTTTGTGTTTAGGCGATTTGCTCGCTAGGTTTCTTTAGTGGATAGTTGTGTGTATGTAAATAGGTTTCCATTTCTTGCAAAATGTTCATTAGTGGTCTTTTGAATGTTATGCGTAGAATTTGGATAGCTTATTCTAAACTTTAGAAGAGGTGGAAAAAGAAGAAGGAACAATAGTACGAGAATATGGACTAGGGTAAAGGAATGAAAGAGGAATCAGCCTAGCAGAATTTTGCTCAAAGCATAATTTAAATCATCGCTATCCCTTCGTTTAAGAAACATATGAGAAGAATCTATGCGTGGAAGAGACTAGGATACATTGGAAGGTTTCAGATTCTTTACCTAAAAGTATGATAGAGGTTTTGACACCAGATTTAAAGCAGTAAGACATTTCTAGGAGCGATGTTGATTCTGACCATAATTTATTCATTACGAACTGCATTTTAAAACTGGCGAACTTGCAAAAACATAGGAAATTAAGGAGATGATATCTGGATAAGTTGAAAGAACCAGAGGGTGTTGAGAGTTTTCGAGAGAGCATTAGGCATCAATTGGCTGGAACAGTGGAAAGGTATATGACAGAAGACAAAGGATAGCTTTGAGTGATGAAATGCCGAAGACAGCAGAAGATTACTTAGGTAAAAATATAAGGAATAGTAGAAATTCTTGGCTAACACAGTACATATTTAATTTAATTTAAGTATGAAAAACTATAAAAATTCAGTAAATGAAGCAGATGAAAGGGAATACTTACATCTAAAAAATGAGACTGACAAGAAGTGCAAATTGACTAAGTAGAAATCGTTAGAGAACAAATGCAAAGTTGTAGAAGCATGCCTAACTAAATGGAAGATATGGACGATAGATGCTGCCTATATAAAAATACAAGAGATGTTTGGAGAAAAGAGAAGAAACTTCTGACTATAGAGAGCTCTGATTACAAGTCAGTAGCAAGCAAAGAAGGGAAAGCGGAAAGTTCGAAAGAAAATAAAGATGCTCTATACGCTGGAAATTAACTTGAAAACAGTTTTAGAAAAAGGGAAGAGCAATTAGATGAAGACGAGAAGGGAGATATGACACTGTGAGAAGTAGTTGATAGAACATTGAAAGACCTAAGTCGAAATGAGAGCTCTGGAATAAACAATATTACCTTAGCGTTATATTATTTTTGAATAATCGAGTTTTCCAAGATCGCTAGCAATTCTTTTTATTACTATGACCAGTTTCGACACATCTAAATTGTCATAATCAGATCTTGTAACAGTGTTAAATGTACACGCTTGTTACAATATTGAAAATATTGCGTCAAATTGTAATAACAAGTGGCAGGGCACATCAGCACGTCACAAATGAAATTATACATAAGCATATCATGCAACATCACTATGTTCACATAAGACACATCTTCCAAAAGACGAAAACCGAATTTCAGAAACCGTTTTTCCTTGTCGTGTGTACATGTTGAGGTCTGAAGCGGATTTAAATATGGCGTCTGGAAAACAGCTGTTCCAGTTTCTGATTGGGTCAGCTGTTTCTCTCCACTTAAATTTTTGAGGTAGACAGTTTTATGCTCAGTCTAATATTTCTGCTTCTTCTTCACTGCACAATAAGTCACTCCGTCCATATCAGCGTAACCTGACAGTTTATACAGGTATCAAAAATGGTTGTGCGTTTACATAGGAGTGAAAATAGATTGTGGGAGTGGAAAACCGGCAGCTAGAAACTGATTTGCACAATCTGTTTTGGAGTGTTAGCATGATTAACGACAAACAGTCGTGAAATCGGCTTACGAAATCCGGTTTTGGGAGCGCCATGCAAACATAGAGCGTGCTGTGATGTCCCAGCCTACACTGTCCAAACCTGTCATTAATAATAAAAAGCGATCTTGGCAAACTTGATTCTTCAACAATAATAGAACCTTCAGATCGCCTCCAACGACTGCCACAATGTCAGACATATATTCCTTCAATATTATTGAAAACTTTTGGAGATACTGCATGACAGAACTATTCTATCTGGTGTGCAAGATATATGAGACTGGCGAAATAAGCCCAAACTTAAGAACGTAATAGCTGCAATTCCAAAGAAGGCAGGTGCTGACAGGAGTGAACACTAGCGAACCATCAATTTAAAGTCATGGTTGCTAAATGCTGACACGAATTATTTAGAGAAGAATGGAAAAATTGGTAGACATCGGGGAAGGTCAGTTTCAGTTCTGGAGAAATTTGGGAACATATGAGGCACTACTGACCCTACTATTATCTTAGAAGATAGGTTACAGAAAGGCAAACCAACTCTCATAACATTTGTAGCTTTAGAGAATGCTTTTAACAATGTTGGCTGGAATATTACTCTTTGTAAGCAGTAAGACGAATGTCGACAAAAATGAAAGAAAGATAACAGAATATAGCGAAATAAATTTTCTGTACTGAGGGAACTAGACTAGGAAATGAGACACTAAATGTAGTACATAATGTCTGCTATTTAAGTGATAAAATAACTGATGATGATTTCAGCAGAGAGGACATGAAACATGGACTGGCTGTATCGAGAAATGAACCTTTGAAAAGGATGACTTTTTTAAAACGTAATGTAAATTAAGTTTCAGGAAGTCTTTTCTGAAGGTACTTGTTGGAGTGTAGCCTTGTACAGAAGAAAAACATGGATAATAAACATTTCGGATAAGAATTGAATAGTAGCGTATGAAATGTGTTGCTGGAGAAGAGTGCTGAAGATAAGGTGGGTAGATCGAGTAATTAATGAGGTGGTTCTCAATCATGGAAAAAAGAAATTCATAGTGCAACCTGATTAAAGGGAAGGATCGGTCGACAGAACACTTCTTAAGGCATCGAAGACTCAACAGTTTAGCAAGGGAGAGAGTGTGACGGGTAAAACTGTAAAGGGACTGGAGGATGAAGACAGTAAGCAGATACAAGAGGATGTAAGTTGCAGTAGTTATTTATAGATGAAGAGGCTTGCACGAGATAGTGTTGCGTGGACACCTGTATGAAATCAGTCTTCTGACTGAAGACCACAGTGGTACAGGAGGAACATCTTTGGTTCTGTCCTTGATAATAGCGAAGACGAAATTTTTCTGTTTATTTGATTTTCGGAAAATAGTAAGTTTGTGAAGCGTTTTCAATAAATTTTGAGTTGGTGCTTGGTCAGAGAGGCAAATTATTGTGCCATCATCGCGAAGATATGAAGTTGATTGATACATCATCTTCCAGACAATCATACAGAGCACAATCGCGGGTTCTGAAACAAGAGCGATTTGCAAGCGCGTCTTGAACAGTGATATCATAGTGCGAGGACATACGTTTCTGTGTCGTAGTTTACTTTCACTGAGAAACTGACTCATTGGAAAATGATGAGAGCTGGTGTAAACAACATTTTTGAGAATTTTGTAAAATTTTGTGACTTTCTTTTGAACTGCTAAGGAATTCCATCTGACATTCTGTGCTGTCGAAATTTCAGATTATTGAATATTCGTGAAATGTATAGTATTGTGAAAGCATATCCGAACTGATAACCATCGTGTAAACTTTCAAACCGTTTGTTGATTGGAAAGTGTTGCGGTGCCTGGAACAGTTCTTATCCTGGGTGCTACTGACAAGGCAATCACATGGCTGTAGGATTTTTGTATTTATTTGTCGTTATGGTGCGTGAAGTTCAGAAATCTCAAAAACTCTCGAGAAAATCGACTTTGAAGTTTTCCGGCTGTCTTTAATATGCTAAAGGAAGTTTGGGTTTTCTGGACCGGTCGTGTGGCTATGTGGTAGAATGCTCGCTTGCCATTTTAGATAATCATGATCATCCATTGTCGTAGACATTGATTACAATAGGAGATTTTTATCTTCCAAGGTGACAACGTCCTCACTACCATATCTAGAAATGTTAAAGATTGGTTTCATAAACACGAGGAAGAATAATATGTCTTCCGTCTTCCCTGTCCTCAGTCACAGAATTTGTATATTATAGAACCACTGAAGCCAATAGCGTACCTCCGTCAGCATCTTTCAAGAAATCAGAAGTTTAGTAGTGAGAAAAAGTATACAAGTTCATTCATAGCCGTTCATGGTCTTTTCATCGGTCCTCCGGAGGATTTCAGACTATTTTAAATGACACGGAGGATTCTACACCACATTAATCCGGTGTTCATGTTATATTGTCCGTCCTTTATATAGCCGTGTAAAAAAAAAACGAAGAAGACATTAAATTAATTTGCTGACTCCCAAATGAAAATCATTGTGGCCTGCTGCTTTTGCTGAATTGCGAAGAATAAGTTGGCTATACAGTGAAGACTGTTCAAGACAT
Organism: Schistocerca cancellata; assembly: GCF_023864275.1. Lineage (NCBI taxonomy): Eukaryota > Metazoa > Arthropoda > Insecta > Orthoptera > Acrididae > Schistocerca > Schistocerca cancellata. Next base: position 512,612,651 of record NC_064627.1, on the reverse strand, counting down.
TCGTGTGAGTATTTTATAACATGCATGATTTCACAATGTTACAGAAATTCTTACATTTGTGGTTTACTTGTTTAGTCCAAATCTGTGATGTGCACCTTGAAGCCTGTAGGGGAAGAGTACTATGAACGAGCGGCCTATTTGGCTTGATTTGCCATTCAGACGATGCACTGATTCATGGTATAGGCATAAATCATTACCCCAGCGCGTATTTTTCAAAATCCACCGTAATAATTTTCAGTCAGCCACGGAGCGAATATTAAATTACGACTATCAGATCATTTAATAAATGATGCGTTTGGACAAAAGCAATCAAATCGCAACTCTCGATTCAAAGGCACGCGCATTCGCTCACAGCAATGAATATCATTTATACGATTACCAAAGGATTAACACCCTGGCCAAACACGAATATTAAATACACGATGGCAGGTGCGCGGACGGATTGATGTCTGATTAAAAAAAAGGGGGTATAGCTTTCACAGTTGTGAATTTTTGATAAATGTGTCAGCTAGTGCCATTGATCGCATTTTCATTCGCTTTTTGGTGTTAAAACATACAAATATATGGGTTTCATATGTTTTCTTTAATTCACTTTAATGGAAATTTTTTCCTGGTTGTGGAATTTTGTGTTTTTTTTCATAGTTCAAGTTAAAAACAAAGTTAATTATAAATAATCATCACTACTGTGTAACTGGCAGTAGAGAAAGTTTCAGTGACATTCTGAGATTAATTGATAACATAATGCTTAATCATAGTCGATGAGAGAAACGTGTAAAGTAGGAAAAACGCCGGAACCCTGGGCGAATGTAAAACGTAGCTACAGCAAAGTGGAAAGCAAATGTGGTAACCTGCAAATCGCGAATGTGATACCTCTGTTAGACGTAAAAGAAAGCACAGATAGATGGCAGCAGTACATTAGTGACCTACACGATGAAGAAGAACTGCCCTAGAGTGTGACAGAAGCGTGTGGAAGAAATAGGTGATGCAGTACTAAGTTAAATTTCGTCAGTGAACTGATTGGCTTTAGTTCAGATAAGTCAGTGGAAGTCTGTGCCGTACACTCAGAGTTATAGCAAACTGAAAGAGGAATAAAAGTCAGAATCTTATTTGTGTTGCTGCCACAAAATAATTAAACAAATTTCAAGAAAAGCCTTTAATCCATGTTACCAAAAAAAGGGACTAACAGATAAACTATCCGTGGATTGCCAGGTAATGTTACTCTAGACCAGAATAATCTACAGAAGATTGGAAATAAAAGTTGAAATCTTACTCGACGAAGACCACTTTGATTTCAGAGAAGGCAAAAGTACCAGGGAACTAATTTTGACTTCCCGTTTTGAAATGGAAGGAAGACTGAAGGGAAGTCAGAATACTCTCTTAGCATTTGGGGATATGGAGAAGGAATTCGACAATGTAAGACGTAATAAAATGTCCGCAGTTGTGCGGAGCTGGGTCTAAAGTACAGAGACAGACGAGTAATCTACAGCATCCACAATGACTAAGTGGGAGTAACAAAAGTGAAGGATAAAGAAACACAGGTTCATATGAAGAACGGTGAGAACGGTATAAGACACAGTCGCATCATTTCGCCACTGTTTTTTAACGTCTACGCCGATGAATTAATGAACCAAGGGAAGGAAATTTCGGGAGAGGAGAAATGTGTAGGGGAAACATATACCAATGCACACGACGTAACACTTATAGCCGAAAGTAAGAAAGATTTAGATTTGCTGAAAGACATCAACAAAAAATTAGCAAAGAATGTTGTCTTATTTAAACTGTAAGATTACACAGGATGACCAATGTGAGATTGATATAAGATGTAAACTGGATCAGGCGAAAAAAGGATGCTTTAGCATAAGAGCTGCTTTGGAATGACATCTGGCGCACAACACTGTAAGGAAGTGGAACGTACACCGTTTGGAATACGAGGGAGATGAAGGAACCTTTTGAAATGCGGCACTATCAAAGAATGTTAGGAATTAAGAGCACGACTGAAGTATGAAATGAAGAAGTACTAAAGAGAATTTGTGAAGAAAGGAGTCTGTGGAAGATCTTCACCAGAAGAAAAAAAGAAGTGAGTTGCTTGTTTAGGACTAAACTTGGTCCTGGAAGGAACACTTGAGTGGAAAAATAGCAAGGCCAGACAACGGACAGTATGTTGGGTGCGTTGGTTACATAGAGATTAGCACAAACAGCCACAAGGCTGAAAAAAAAGAAATTTCTTTTTGTAGACAAAAAGGGATAATTGAGAGGAATTTTAAACTGTTTAAGCAGTGTATCTATGACGACTCAAACACAGCAAGTCAGCTCTTCTGTCGTGGCGCTGTAGTATCTTGCGGTGGTGAGAAATTAAAAAATCCAAGAAGGCAGTTTGCAAGAAAAATTCAAAATTTCATGATCACACAGATAGAAAATCTAAAAATGCGAGATGGCGCTGGTGTACTACTAAAAAAATGCAAAATGGTGAAAATTAAAGAAATACATAAAAATTAAAACATTTCAAAGAATGTAAGTTGCTGGAATAAGTTCAGTAGCATTTTGTAACTCCCCCCCACCCGCACTTAGCCTCTCCTTCCGTTCTGTTTCCTTCAATCACATCCCACTACTTTACAGCCCATGAAAATGAAACTGCCAATCAGACTTTGGCCCTGAGCCACCATCTTGGCCCAATTGCTCGAATGTATCCCATTGATCTGAAATATTTGCGTCATTTTCAGAAGTATTTATCCAAAAAATTACATATAAGTTGTAACTTGCTGTATTTCAACATCAAAATACAGTCAATCACACGCGCACGCACGCACCCACCCACCCACACACACACACACACACACACACACACACACACACATACACACACCTATCAAATAGGTGTCTAAATCATGGTTGTGAACTCTCATATCAATTGCCCCAGTCCCATTTTCATGCCAATACACATTTGACTAAAAATAAAAGACTAAAAAAATAACTTGCTGAACAGGAAGTTGACATTTCAGGTAAGACCCAAATGAGGTGATGTAACAAAACTAATCCGACCAAACCTGTAACTACAGAAAACACATTCTAGCTAGAGTACTATGCCTAGCAGGTAAGCACATAAATTGGTAGTCTGAATTGCTGTCAGCTAGTGGAAAAACGTGCTTGGTTCCTTTTTGTAGACTTACACTATGTATAACGCATAATGAATCCATAAGTTAAATATTTACTTATCTAAATTGTTCTAAGATGCTTGTCAATTATTTCTTGGCATCTCCAAGTCCAAAACTCGTCAACGTTGTTAGTATTTCAGTCTGAGATTATGTTACTGGTAGTTCATAAAACAAACTGCAATCAGTTGTCTTTTTAACAAGTTTTTAAGTATTGTTTCACTTTAGTGGGCATCAGTGAAGGTGGGACGAAGATCATGCACCCTGTTCTCCCCTATAAAATACAATGTATATTATTAACATCCTAGTATTTTTTATTTGCGATTTGGAATAGGGCTGCTAGAAGATATATATAAACCGAAAATTTGAGGAATGCTGCAATATTTGCCAACAGGAACTATGGTACAACGGCTCACTAAAACTATATTTCTAATCAATACTGAAGAACCTCCAATTCTAATCAAAATACGTGATGTAAAAACACCCATTCACACATGCAATATAGGCAGAAGACAAGCAAACTGCCAAACGCCATTTTAGGAAGACAGATCTTTATTGTGATGTATCACTTAAATTCATATTTTTGTAATAAGCAAACATAACTTTGTAATGCGAGATGTAAACACACAACACAACCAAAGATGATGGTGGTGGAAGAAGACAGTGATAAAACATGATTGAAGATAATGGCAAAACAAGACAAAGAAGAAAGGGATACATCCAGAAAATTTAATCTTTGTCACAGAAATAAAATTATTTATCACAACAAGTAACTATTTAAAGTACACACACACACACACACACACACACACACACAGAGAGAGAGAGAGAGAGAGAGAGAGAGAGAGAGAGATTGCTTATTGACGTTACTGATGAAGTTCATGGGTTAAGCAGCACCTGTTGACGATCAAAGTCTGATATCTGTACCACACTTTACAAGTAGTATGGACCTTTCAGTTAAATATTTCCAAATCCACATTGTCTGTACCACTTATTAAAATACATGTGTCTTGCTTATTGGCACTACTGAAGTGAAGTATAGGTTTGTAGACAAGCGTAGTTCGGTTTTTGTACCACACATTAGCAAAACACAGTACATTCATCCAAATACATAGAAACTGGCTCTCTGACACTGCAAAACACACATGATCTGATGATCTGACTTAGACTTTAAAGCGCACTTGTCTGTGAGAATCAACAAACTGAGACTATGCTAAGGTATTAACTTCAACTTACAATTCAAAATATGTCATTTTCTGCTGTCACACAGTGGAAAATGCATGACACTTCGATGAAATAACATACTGCACTAGAGTAATACGCTTTCATACAGTAAAAACGAGAGTTGCTACACTTTCAAAGTCACCCAAAGATTATAGCGACTCCATGCCAGAGTATAAACTTTATCTTGCAGTACATGGTGTTCTCCATCTTCTGATGGTAATGCTACATCATACTGTCACGTAGTGGAAAATACATTACACTTCGACGAAATGTTCACTGAACCATGGATGGGGACTGTCATTACCTAAATCGTGTTGTCTACCATTAGCAAAATGCATGGTTTATACTACTGTGGGGACATTAATGATGAGTTTTCGGGTGGGATAATAACGATCAGTTTACTGTGTGTTTACAGCTACCCCGTATACGTATACCTATACATTTTGGCATGGCCTTCCTGATATCACACAAGAAGTTCAGAATGAAGTTAAGTTCATTCTTACATTAAGTGGCAGCAAGTCAGAGTGTCTGTTTAGGTACTGACATGCTTAGCTTACTATGTTAAACAACGTGTGCTTTCGGCAGTTATAGGTTTGGTCTGGTTGGTTTTGTTACCTCACGTCGTTTAGGGCTGACTTGAAAAGTCAGTTGCCACTTAGGCAAGCGTTTTCGTCAGATGTTTTTACGAATGAAAGTAGCTTTGTCGCACTTAGCTGGAGAACAAAAATCACATTTGAGCACAATTTCGACGAATATGTTTGTGTGGAAAATAACATTGTGACACTTGGATTCTACAAAGCATTGTTTGTATAGCTAACGCAGTTTTGCAGACATTTTAGACATTGAACTAACACTGTGAAACTTGATAAGCATCACGGAACTACACTCCTGGAAATGGAAAAAAGGAACACATTGACACCGGTGTGTCAGACCCACCATACTTGCTCCGGACACTGCGAGAGGGCTGTACAAGCAATGATCACACGCACGGCACAGCGGACACACCAGGAACCGCGGTGTTGGCCGTCGAATGGCGCTAGCTGCGCAGCATTTGTGCACCGCCGCCGTCAGTGTCAGCCAGTTTGCCATGGCATACGGAGCTCCATCGCAGTCTTTAACACTGGTAGCATGCCGCGACAGCGTGGACGTGAACCGTATGTGCAGTTGACGGACTTTGAGCGAGGGCGTATAGTGGGCATGCGGGAGGCCGGGTGGACGTACCGCCGAATTGCTCAACACGTCGGGCGTGAGGTCTCCACAGTACATCGATGTTGTCACCAGTGGTCGGCGGAAGGTGCACGTGCCCGTCGACCTGGGACCGGACCGCAGCGACGCGCGGATGCACGCCAAGACCGTAGCATCCTACGCAGTGCCGTAGGGGACCGCACCGCCACTTCCCAGCAAATTAGGGACACTGTTGCTCCTGGGGTATCGGCGAGGACCATTCGCAACCGTCTCCATGAAGCTGGGCTACCGTCCCGCACACCGTTAGGCCGTCTTCCGATCACGCCCCGACATCGTGCAGCCCGCCTCCAGTGGTGTCGCGACAGGCGTGAATGGAGGGACGAATGGACACGTGTCATCTTCAGCGATGAGAGTCGCTTCTGCCTTGGTGCCAATGATGGTCGTATGCATGTTTGGCGCCGTGCAGGTGAGCGCCACAATCAGGACTGCATACGACCGAGGCACACAGGGCCAACACCCGGCATCATGGTGTGGGGAGCGATCTCCTACACTGGCCGTACACCACTGGTGATCGTCGAGGGGACACTGAATAGTGCACGGTACATCCAAACCGTCATCGAACCTATCGTTCTACCATTCCTAGACCGGCAAGGGAACTTGCTGTTCCAACAGGACAATGCACGTCCGCATGTATCCCGTGCCACCCAACGTGCTCTAGAAGGTGTAAGTCAACTACCCTGGCCAGCAAGATCTCCGGATCTGTCCCCCATTGAGCATGTTTGGGACTGGATGAAGCGTCGTCTCACGCGGTCTGCACGTCCAGCACAAACGCTGGTCCAACTGAGGCGCCAGGTGGAAATGGCATGGCAAGCCGTTCCACAGGACTACATCCAGCATCTCTACGATCGTCTCCATGGGAGAATAGCAGCCTGCATTGCTGCGAAAGGTGGATATACACTGTACTTGTGCCGACATTGTGCATGCTCTGTTGCCTGTGTCTATGTGCCTGTGGTTCTGTCAGTGTGATCATGTGATGTATCTGACCCCAGGAATGTGTCAATAAAGTTTCCCCTTCCTGGGAAAATGAATTCACGGTGTTCTTATTTCAATTTCCAGGAGTGTATTTAGATGTCAAAAATATTAAATCTGAGGATGGCTTACACCATTTATGGTACAGAGATCGAAACCTCCACAATAGCTAGTGCGATCAAACCTGTAAAATCATGGCAAAAATCGTGTGTATGTGTGTGTTGTGTGTTGCTGGTGTATTTCAGATGGGAAAATATTGGAAGTTACACCCTTTACTAAATTTTTGGATAAAGACTTTTGAACATGACACTGTTCTTTCCAGTTCCGACAGTTCGTGGATGCCGTCGTCCGTTTCTCACTAACTTGTATCTTTTTTGGTGAGAGGTGTCCTCAGAGTCCCTTCATCGCTTCAATTTTCTTACATATCTCCTATGACTATTTTTCACTTAACTCTTAGAACCAAGAGAGGTGACGCGTTTGCGAGGTCCTGGACACGTGTTCTGGAGAGTGGTGTTTCAAATCGCTGCCCAGCCATCCAGATTTAGGTTATCGGTGGTTTTACTAAATCGCTTAAGGTAAATACAGGGGTGATTCCTTTGAAAAGCTGCGGTCAGTTTCCTTCCACATTCTTCCACTATCTATTTGCTACGTCTATCATAATTTTGCCGTCCACGTGAATATTAAACTCTAAATATTCATTTCCTCTTTCAGTTTAAGCATACTCTATAGTACCATATTTCAAACTATTCAGATTCCTTCCGGTCCAATTTTCTGACAGTTCGCGCTTTCTTACGTGGGATGTTATAATCGACACACGCCTTTTCAAGGATTTGTTTCTTATTTCTAGGCCAATGAGTTTTCGAAAGAAAATCAGGTATTTTATATAACTGACTCATCATCATCAACGTCGTGTTATTGTTTCTACCCACAAATTCTACTTAGCAGGCCACACAACTGAGTCATCGGGATTCTTCGGTGACCGTTGCAGCGATAAAAATTGCATCCACCAAAGAACGTCGAACCACTTCAGCCTGGGTCAAGCGGCATTATACCACCCCGGCCGTTCGGTGTTCAGATTGCAGTCAGGATAATGGCTAAAGTGCGGTCGCTTCGCGGTGAAGCCAAACTCGAACGAAAAGGTCGCATTCTGCGTATTTGTGTAACGCGATGCAATATGGCACAGCGCGACCGTGAGCACGCGGTCTGCCTTTTACTAAATCGAAAATCCCCCGCCGTAAATGCACTACAATGTGTTTCATTAGTGAGCTTAATGCGTAATTGCTAACAGTTATTACCAATTTGTGTGTAATTACTGCATAATACTTGCCAGCTGCTGTCGGTTATTTCTGCTGCAGCCGTACTCTCTTGTTTCTAAACTGTTATTCCACTGTTTTCGTTAATGTTTGCACAGTGATTTCATAAGCAAATATCGTAATTTAGTATCTGATAACCAGGTAGAGGGCAGTTATTCTCAAAGGGTGGATTCTTCTTTTTGTTATTACTGCGAATTATCGAAGTGACTCTGTTGGAGCTAACAGGCGAGAATACGGCGTGGGAGGTGCTGCATGCATTGCATAAAATTACGTGCAACAGGGTTATTTCAGGCTGCAGAGACAATTGTGTAGTCGCCACATTGTACGTCCTATGAACTAACCATGGAACTTACAAAGGACGCACCAGAAATACTTAACGAAATTGTATGGGTAGTGGGTTCACACCATAATGAGAGATAAATGTCAAGAGGAAAAGTGTGTTTGCAAATACTTCATTTTCGAAGTACTGTTGAAAGAATTTATTTAGAGTTACAAACCCACAAATATTATTGACAGTGGCTTCATTTTATATAAAAACACGCTAACTTTTTTGATCATAAACCGTCGCATTCTTTCAGACAGTGGAAGACGGTAACGAATAGTTTTGCATGTTTCCAAGACACATACGCGTAAATAAACAGCCCCTGTATTTGTAATATCCGCTGTATAGTTATTTTAGATATAAAAAATGGTTCAAATGGCTCTGAGCACTTTGGGACTTAACTACTTAAAGCTAACTAACCTAAGGACATCACACAACACCCAGTCATCACGAGACAGAGAAATTTTAGATATCCTTACACATAAAAATTAGTTCAGGCGACTGGCAGGGCTATCGGATTCTACCTACACTCATAGGAAATATCGGCCTATGAGCCGATCCCCCCCCCTCCCCCCCCTAAAAATAATATGACTGAAATGTGTTGGAGTACTGTGAAGCGAAACTAAAGAAATACCTGTTGTTGCCAGCAACTTATTCGTTGAATATATGAAGAAGTATTCCATATCTCTCTGTATCTAAGCATTAATCCCGACTTGTGGGGTCTGCTGGTTAATCGGATGTGGCATGGTAATTTTTTTTTAATTTTAAGGGGTGGCTGGATGCCCTTCCTGTCGCGCCCTGTACCCCTCGGGAAGGAATAAGTGTACCCCAAATGTCTGCATCTAGTGTAATCCATGCAATAGTGCGAGCTGTGTAACTGAGGCGGAACGTGGGGACTAGCCCCGCATTCACCTAGTGGGATGTGAAAAACCGCCTAAAAATCACATCTAGGCTGGCCAGCATATCGGCCCTCGTCGTTAATCCGCCGGCGCACCTCCCCGAGTCCAGGAAGCAGCGCATTAGTGCTCTCGGCTACCCTGGCGGTTATGTACTCCCCACAACTTCTTGTAAATATCAGCTGTTAAGCGTGAACTGTAGGTAATCTGTCGGTTACATCTCAGTCTTGAACGGAATCTGGAGTCTAACCTGAACAGTATTATGTGGATCTGACTCAACTGAAAATACGGGTTTGCATCCTCTCTTCTAAGAGTTTGCCGCTCTTGACATGGTACCTAATCATCTTAGTGGTGCAGGTGTTAAGGTGTGTGGAGGCATATTGTTGCATGGGGGTACTGCCCTTAGAATTTCTGAACACAGAGCACTCAGCGGTTAACGTTATCGGAATTTTGTACTCCTTCCCGAAGTACGTCTTTTGAAGGGCGCATTCGGTCCTGACCTCATTTTTATGGATGACGATGCGTGACCGCATGGAACTGTACAGATGGATCAGCTCATGGCACGAGAGGGTATTCCAGGAATGGACTTGGTTGCCCGTTCCCCGACGTAAATCCCATCGACCAAGTGTGGGTTGTGCTGGGGAGACGTTGAAACTACCTCTTGATTATTTTTTTATCAAACACTGACCTACAGAATTTTCCCTGACAAAGACAACTCAAACTTAACCTATTCGTTTATTAGCCACAATATACAAGAACAGCGCAATCTGACTTATATACACTCCTGGAAATTGAAATAAGAACACCGTGAATTCATTGTCCCAGGAAGGGGAAACTTTATTGACACATTCCTGGGGTCAGATACATTCCATGATCACACTGACAGAACCACAGGCACATAGACACAGGCAACAGACCATGCACAATGTCGGCACAAGTACAGTGTATATCCACCTTTCGCAGCAATGCAGGCTGCAATTCTCCCATGGAGACGATCGTAGAGATGCTGGATGTAGTCCTGTGGAACGGCTTGCCATGCCATTTCCACCTGGCGCCTCAGTTGGACCAGCGTTCGTGCCGGACGTGCAGACCGCGTGAGACGACGCTTCATCCAGTCCCAAACATGCTCAATGGGGGACAGATCCGGAGATCTTGCTGGCCAGGGTAGTTGACTTACACCTTCTAGAGCACATTGGGTGGCACGGGATACATGCGGACGTGCATTGTCCTGTTGGAACAGCAAGTTCCCTTGCCGGTCTAGGAATGGTAGAACGATGGGTTCGATGACGGTTTGGATGTACCGTGCACTATTCAGTGTCCCCTCGACGATCACCAGTGGTGTACGGCCAGTGTAGGAGATCGCTCCCCACACCATGATGCCGGGTGTTGGCCCTGTGTGCCTCGGTCGTATGCAGTCCTGATTGTGGCGCTCACCTGCACGGCGCCAAACACGCATACGACCATCATTGGCACCAAGGCAGAAGCGACTCTCATCGCTGAAGACGACACGTCTCCATTCGTCCCTCCATTCACGCCTGTCGCGACACCACTGGAGGCGGGCTGCACGATGTTGGGGCGTGAGCGGAAGACGGCCTAACGGTGTGCGGGACCGTAGCCCAGCTTCATGGAGACGGTTGCGAATGGTCCTCGCCGATACCCCAGGAGCAACAGTGTCCCTAATTTGCTGGGAAGTGGCGGTGCGGCCCCCTACGGCACTGCGTAAGATCCTACGGTCTTGGCGTGCATCCGTGCGTCGCTGCGGTCCGGTCCCAGGTCGACGGGCACGTGCACCTTCCGCCAACCACTGGCGACAACATCGATGTACTGTGGAGACCTCACGCCCCACGTGTTGAGCAATTCGGCGGTACGTCCACCTGGCCTCCCGCATGCCTACTATACGCCCTCGCTCAAAGTCCGTCAACTGCACATACGGTTCACGTCCACGCTTTCGCGGCATGCTACCAGTGTTAAAGACTGCGATGGAGCTCCGTATGCCACGGCAAACTGGCTGACACTGACGGCGGCGGTGCAAAAATGCTGCGCAGCTAGCGCCATTCGACAGCCAACACCGCGGTTCCTGGTGTGTCCGCTGTGCCGTGCGTGTGATCATTGCTTGTACAGCCCTCTCGCAGTGTCCGGAGCAAGTATGGTGGGTCTGACACACCGGTGTCAATGTGTTCTTTTTTCCATTTCCAGGAGTGTACATTGAAAACATGACTTCCAATAATGCCGGCCGGAGTGGCCGAGCGGTTCTAGGCGCTTCAGTCTGGAACCGCGCGACCGCTACGGTCGCAGGTTCGAATCCTGTCTCGGGCATGGATGTGTGTAATGTCCTTAGGTTAGTTAGGTTTAAATAGTTCTAAGTCTAGGGGACTGATGACCTCAGCAATTAAGTCCCATAGTGCTCAGAGCCATTTGAACCATTTTGAACTTCCAATAATAACACAAAAGAATGGCCCTGAATTGCAAGAAATCCTAACAATATTACAAATCCAAAAAATTTCAAATTAAACAAATATGAAACTACCTCTAACTGTGTTAATTGCCTAAACTCATTTCAATCACGGATCCCGATAGTGCTAATCCCATTCTTTTTCATAAGTCACTTACCTCACACAAAATCTTCATAACATGAACTACAGCAATTACAGCAAGTACCAACAATGGCCAGCTAAATAAAAAGATTCTAACTACTATAGACTCTAATTACTAGGAGGCATATGGTTAATAAAAGAAACAATTTTTTTGAAGAGCAAAAAATATATTTAGAAAATTTTATCCTATTCATGGGACATCCAGTTCCAAAAATTATATAGTTATCCATAATTACACTACCTAAACATTATCAGCGACATTGTTCATCATACATTTCCTTGCATATTTTCTTATAAACATACCATTTTATTTCACTTATATTCCGTGTCCTACTAACACAAGTCTGCACTAAGAAAATCATGCCCATACACTTCCCTATCCACTCGCTAACTGCCAGTCCGTCCAAAAAGATGGTTCAAATGGCTCTGAGCATTATGGGACTCAACATCTTGGGTCATAAGTCCCCTAGAAATTAGACCTACTTAAATCTAACTAACCTAAGGACATCACACACACCCACGCCCGAGGCAGGATTCGAACCTGCGACCGTAGCAGTCCCGCGGTTCCGGACTGCAGCGCCTAGAACCTCACGGCCACCGCGGCCGGCTAGTCCGTCCAACCACAGAATATCTTGCCGAGGGCGCAGAGCGCTTTCAGCGATATTAACACAGTCTATAGCGCTGTCAACATACAAACATGTTAGTCGCCTACGCTCGTCGGAGTACGGGACCTCATCATCATCACAACGTATTGTAGCACGACAACATAAATCATCGAACACCCAACAGTTGTCATCCACGCTGATGGAGGAATCGAACGCTCTTCCAGAAAACCTTATCAAGCTTGTGGCCAGCATGGGAGATCTTTGGAGAGCATGCAGTGCCGTCCGTGGTGATCACACACCCTATTACGAAGTATTTCCAGGGGACCGTCATGAATCGGAGTGACGTCAGTGTAATTATTGTCTCTGGATAAAAGCTTCTTTTCAAGTAGTCTCATTGCGTATTTCTTTCGGTTACCTTCTGTAATATACTGCACTGTACCGTAGCAATTATTTCTATGTATGGTACAAGTTTCATCGATCTGTGCTACTTGGCAGTGACGATCACGCGAAAGTTACTTTCGTCCTTAAGTTTTGTACACGAGCGCACTTAACATATTACATCGTGACGTATTTAGCAAACAGCACATGAAGTTCTTAACCAATGTAGATTCTATATAGCATTCTATTGCATTTACAGAGCATGTAAAGAAACGATACATTCAGAAACTTCACATATGCCCAATACGGATGAATAACTTTCGCTTTTGGTGTGGCAACGCAATTATGCCCTCATGGCATCATATCACTGTGAAGTATACAACTAAATCGTCTGTAATTCAATTTGTAACACCTAAAACATTATTGCAGCAATAATTAATAAGCGAAGTGTTACATTTCTGTCTTTTTTTGTGTTAGGACACGTTCTTAAGTCTGTATAAATACTTTTGCCGGCCGGAGTGGCCGAGCGGTTCTAGGCGCTTCAGTCTGGAACCGCTACGGTCGCAGGTTCGAATCCTGCCTCGGGCATGGATATGTTTGATGTCCTTAGGTTAGTTAGGTTTAAGTAGTTCTAAGTTCTAGGGGACTGATGACCTCAGATGTTAAATCCCATAGTGCTCAGAGCCATTTGAACCATTTTAGAAATACTTTTGATGCACTCTATCTATCCTCGGAAACTGAAAGGACAACACGAATAAAGTACGAGATCAGTTTATGAACATTGCGCTAGAAGGCTGGTTGGGGAAGAGTTTTCTCCCTCACGCTGTCTTTACACCATTAAAAGAAAATTACGGTGTAACCTCTCGCAGAATGTTTATTTGCAGAAAGCACGAATAACGAATTTACGTACAGCTGGGCGAGGATTTTATCCCCAATGCTCTCAAATATACGTATAATCGCAAATGGCTTATCCATCGCTTAGTCTCAACCAATTTGAAAGGATTACGGAAACAAACCTCACTCGAAGGATGATGAGAATGGCGTCTTCGTAAAGGAGTGACTACGATCTTGTACGTAGCTGTCGAAATTTAGTTTTTTTTAACAATGTGTGTAACACTATTTTTATTTGTTATGCTGTTTAATTTTAATTGCCTATAATTTTGTGAAACTTTTGTACTTTCTGGAATTAACGTACTTAACAAAATGAGGATGTTTAAAAGAATATATCAGATTAGAATTAAACGATTTAAATGTTATATTGCACCTGGTAAAATATTGCTTACTAAAAGGGTAGCTATCAAACGTTCTGGCAGCTTAAACCGGACCGAGACACGAACTCGGGACGTTTGCCTTTCGCGGGCAAGTGCAGGAGAGCTTCTGTGAATGAGATTTTCACTCTGCAGCGGAGTGTGCGCTGATATGAAACTTCCTGGCAGATTAAAACTGTGTGCCCGACCGAGACTCGAACTCGGGACCTTTGCCTTTCGCGGGCAAGTGCTCTACCTTCGGTAGCTCAGATGGTAGAGCACTTGCCCGCGAAAGGCAAAGGTCCCGAGTTCGAGTCTCGGTCGGGCACACAGTTTTAATCTGCCAGGAAGTTTCAGCTTCTGTGAAGTTTGGAAGGTAGGATACGAGGTACTGGCAGAACTGGAGCCATGGGGAAGGGTGGTGAGTCGTGCTGGGAAAGCTCATTTGGCTCGGACAGTCTGCCTTCTGCCTTTCTTTTTTTTATTTTTGCATTTTATTCGTTGTTGATCGTTGTGTTTGGTCGTTGCGGACGTCACATGACATCCGTTCAAGTTCGTTTGTTGATCCTTTCACTCTGTTTTTTTTTTTTTAATTATTACAGAGGCCAACCTGCTCTCTGACCGAACACGCTGAGGTACCGTGCCGGCATGAATACGCACGACCCAAAGCACTGGCCGTTGAACGCTTCCTAAGCGAAGATGTGAAGTTCCCCCGTGACGATCTTATCGGCATACACCTACTGATCATTAGCAGCGTCGTTTATGTTAAGATGACTTCCGACGCTGCCTCCAACGACATTATTCAACGGACGCGACATGGACTAAAATTTCGACTCTCCGACGGCAATGTCGGGCCTGTGGAAGACCGTGCAGGACTTGGTCTTCGAATAATCCGCGTATTCGAACTGCCTTTCAAGATGAATGAAGATATGCAGTCATCGAGGCTCTAAGCCCGTACGGAAAGTCCAGAGTTACGTAGCCGAGACAAGGGCACAGCTCACGACGTATCCGGTGCTTAATGGTGTGAGAAAAGTCCAGACAGATCTCAAACGGCACGCCCCATCGTACATTTCTATCGGCGGCTGCTGCGCGGTGGTCATTTACGACGGACAACGTCAAACATGTTCCGGTTGTGGCAAAGAAGGCCACGTCTGTAATGAATGTCTGAAACGCCGTATCACATAAATATGGCCCGACGATACGAACAACGACCGAACCACAACCGCCCTTCCTATCACGTATACGGCGACACTGCACGTCCAACCTTCACAAGACGCAGTTCATGAGCGTCTGTCTGGACCGATACACCCGGAGGTGTCACAGCACCTTTCCACCGGCAGTGCCTCCCGCGGACATACAGTCGGACACACCCACGCTAGAAGATCACAAGGATACCAGCGAGAGTTTTATGGAGACTGAAGACCGCATCATAGCACCCGCGGCTTTTATACCGGAACGACCGAATCTCTTCCTTCCTCAGACACCGAAACACATTGCCGGAAGCAGAAGTCGCCCAAACGACGAGAAAAACGCCTCAAGACATCAGAATCGACCACTGAGCCCCATCCACAGGTCGAAGAGATGCAATATAAATCGGACGGAGTACACGATAACTCTTTTTCCTTTGCCACGGAGACGCATCATCCACAAGACGGTGAGCCGTCCAAAAGAAATGGTGAGCAAGCACCGGGCCCAGAAGCCATGGAACATAGCACGTCTGTCGTCACCAACGGAATTCAGCCGACTCGGCTAGCGCTGACACCTCTCATGAATGTTGAAACTGATGGACATTCTTCATGAGCGGATGACACGGATTTGCCACCTCCACCCGATGTGGAAATGAGATCTGTTCCTCAATTAGACCAACACTAAAATGGGGGATGATTCTACGACGAATCCTGCGACTGCTATGAACTTCCAGAATCCACCACGACAACTTCACCAGCTACGAACTTATCGACAGCACGGATCCCCCATCAGGCATACTGAATAGTTACCATCAGCACCAATAATATCGGCTGTCACGTTAAACTTCAACTGCTCCGCGACACGCTAAGAACAGCGGTCATCGACATCGCCCTGCTACAAGAACTGAGGACAGCAACTTGGTCCGGGTGTTATGGATACGAGACGTACGCCGCCCCGGTGGCTATGGAACACAAAGGCGCAGCCATCCTCCTCCGAGAAGGGATTGCAGTTTCCGATGTCGCATATCTCCCAACGGCGCGAGGGGTGGCCTTAACAGTTGAAGGAATCAAACGCCCCATCGGGCACTGATAAACGGAGGGATCGCTCACAGTTCTACGCAGAAGATAAGACGCCTTTATTCCTCGCCAGATAAGACCATCTCATCGTAGGTGGAGATTTCAACGAGCGTACAGACCAATACCCTAACTTCACCACATGTCCGGAACTTGCTTCCCCGTCCGCCGCCTTCGTCTCCTCGACACGTGGAGAATGGTACACGGCGACCGACCGGGCCATACACGCATCACCAGCCACTCCGCCAGCCTACACGATACAATATTTATCTCTGACGCTCTAAAACCCGTTCTCCTCGACGCGGAACGTTGGCCGACTGCCTTTTCGGATCATGACATCTACGTCTGTACCATGAACCTACGTAGGCAACCTATATGGCGCAGTGCAGGACATTGGAAACACAACGTCACGCTGCTACGGGACCCTGAATGTTGACAACTGGTCACCGACACGTGGCACATTTGTGTTCAACGCATAATGCGTTACGAGACCACACTGCAATGGTGGTTATTGTGCGCCGAGCCGGCCATCCGACGCACCTTGACACACTACGGCAGAGCCAAAGCCAGGTGGAATCACCACACAACAGATTTCTACTATAGCTCTCTAAGCGAGCTCATGAATCATCCTCCATCCCCGGATCGTCTAAAGGAAGCTCAACGCATCAAGGCAAAGATTTTAACCTTGACCAGGAGCCGTCCAGAAGGAGCCATTGTACGAGCACGCCGACTGACCTTAATGACAACTTTAGGCCTATCTGATGGACTTCGCAAGCTACCATTGCGGATGCCTTCACAACGCACTATAGCCTTCTCATTCAAGTGGTACCTGTCGGTCCAGAGATCACTGCTGAGGTTGCCCAGGAGATACATTGTACACTAAACGCCGTGGCTGCAACCCTCCTGACTCAGATTACGCTGATACAATAGCTCCCTACTTAGCAATCATATACAACCGCTCGCTCACCGATAGATCTGTACCTACAGATTGGAAAATTGCGCAGGTCGCACCAGTGTTTAGGAAGGGTAGTAGGAGTAATCCATCGAACTACAGACCTATATCATTGACGTCGGTTTGCAGTAGGGTTTTGGAGCATATGCTGTATTCAAACATTATGAATCATCTCGAAGGGAACGATCTATTGATACGTAATCAGCATGGTTTCAGAAAACATCGTTCTTGTGCAACGCAGCTAGCTCTTTATTCGCACGAAGTAATGACCGCTATCGACAGGGGATCACAGGTTGATTCCGTATTTCTGGATTTCCGGAAAGCTTTTGACACCGGTCCTCACAAGCGACTTCTAATCAAGCTGCGGGCCTATGGGGTATCGTCTCAGTTGTGCAACTGGATTCGTGATTTCCTGTCAGGAAGGTCGCAGTTCGTAGTAAAAGACGGAAAACCATCGAGTAAAACTGAAGTGATATCAGGTGTTCCCCAGGGAAGCGTCCTGGGACCTCTGCTGTTCCTGATCTATATAAATGACCTGGGTGACAATCTGAGCAGTTCTCTTAGGTTGTTCGCAGATGATGCTGTAATTTACCGTCTAGTAAGGTCATCCGAAGACCAGTATCAGTTGCAAAGCGATTTAGAAAAGATTGCTATATGGTGTGGCAGGTGGCAGTTGACGCTAAATAACGAAAAGTGTGAGGTGATCCACATGAGTTCCAAAAGAAATCCGTTGGAATTCGATCACTCGATAAATAGTACAATTCTCAAGGCTGTCAATTCAACTAAGTACCTGGGTGTTACTATCACGAACAATTTCAGTTGGAAAGACCACATAGATAATATTGTGGGGAAGGCGAGCCAAAGGTTGCGTTTCATTGGCAGGACACTTAGAAGATGCAACAAGTACACTAAAGAGACAGCTTACACTACACTCGTTCGTCCTCTGTTAGAATATTACTGCGCGGTGTGGGATCCTTACCAGGTGGGATTGACGGAGGACATCGAAAGGGTGCAAAAAAGGGCAGCTCGCTTTGTATTATCACGCAATAGGGGAAAGAGTGTGGCAGATATGATACGCGAGTTGGGATGGAAGTCATTAAAGCAAAGACGTTTTTCGTCACGGCGAGATCTATTTACAGAATTTCAGTCACCAACTTTCTCTTCCGAATGGGAAAATATTTTGTTGAGCCCAACCTACATAGGTAGGAATGATCATCAAAATAAAATAAGAGAAGGTCGTAAATGACCACCGCGCAGCAGCCGCCGATAGAAATGTACGATGGGACGTGCCGTTTGAGATCTGTCAGAGCTCGAACAGAAAGGTTTAGGTGTTCGTCTTTCCCGCGTGCTGTTCGGGAGTGGAATGGTAGGGAGATAGTATGATTGTGGTTCGATGAACCCTCTGCCAAGCACTTAAATGTGAATTGCAGAGTAGTCATGTAGATGTAGATGAAGTAACTACCGACAACATCCATGGCGCTAAGGCCGAAGGATTACTGAATCAGTCTCTTGGCCCGGATGGTTTACCGCTCGAATTTTACAGAAACTTCCAAGATTTGATGTTGCCACGATGGAGAGACGTGTACTCGTACTGGGAACTTTTGTCTGGCGCGGCACTCCAGCCACCAATGTTCCTGAAAGGTTTCATCATACCAGTCCCGAAACCTGCAGGAGGACCACACCTCGGTAGTTATCGGCCGATCACATTACTAAATTCCGACTTCATGGTGTTCACGTGCCTTCTAACTGTGTGAACTCGCGACTGCCAGGCGCTTTAATTCCATTGATTTCAATCAAGCGTTTGACCGCGTCAATCATGCATTCCTCAAAGCAGTGATGGACCGGATGGCGATTGCCCCGACGTTCACGCAAGTGATATGCGGCTCCTTCGTGGGGCAACGTCCAGTCTTCTTGTCTACGTCAGACTTACAGAACCTACACGGATTGAACGCTCAGTACGGCAGGATTGCCCACTGTCGACGGTGCTTTATGCCACTGCGATGGAACCACTCATTTGCGAGTTACAGCGACGCTTGACAGGTATTCCACTCCGGGATCATGTGTTCCGCTGCCGAGCCTACACGGACGACTTGGTCCTCGTCGTACGGTCAGCGGCCGACGTACAAGATGCGATGCCGAGGATTACACGTTACTGTGCAGGAACAGGGAGCGCTATGAACGCCGCAAAATCATGCGCCATGAAGATCGGCCGCGGCCTTCCCGCAGACAGCGCGGTCCTCTTTCAACTGGTGGACACCCTTCGCTGTCTCGGATTGGTGTACACGCGATACATTCGCCGCACCTCGGCAATCAATTTTCGGGCGCTACTCCAACGCATCCGGGCCAAGATACAAAATCACCTGCTACGCCCGCATCTTCGTCAATACCAATCTGGCCGCCCGGATATCCCACATCGCGCAGATTCTGTTCATCACTGCGACAATGGCAGCCAGACTACAGGCGGCTTCCGGGTATTTTATATCTTCTGGACACATCTTCAAAGTCCAATATGATGCTCTCACCTTACCGAAGCGGGATGGTGGCTTCGATCTGATTAACGTGATAGCCAGGACTAAGGCACTTTACACCAATACTATGCTCCGGTTATGGGAAAGCCAAAATGATAGTTTTACTGGAATGTTGAACACCGAGCTCGCACCTGTTTCGAGACGCCCACCAACGCCCTTAGCACACAACGCACCTCCGATGCCGCACATCGTCCGTTTCTTTTTGGAATACAACTACATATGCACCAAGCTCCCCAGGACCAGGAAGACGATCACCCGCGACATCTATCGCCTTCTCCGAAAGTCCCCACCCCGAAACCCCGTCGAATCACGTCACCCCACGTTTCATGGCCTACAGTTTGGAAAACGATCCACCAACCAGACCACACCACTGACACCACCACGACGTGGTAGCTTCTCGTCAACGGCAAATATACTACAAGACAGAAACTGCATCGCATCGCCCTGGTGTACTCACCCCTGTGCCTCAAGTGCGATGTCGAAGATACAGATTTCCATCGTTTTGAGTGTGGGACAGCAGCAGCTGTCTGGGCCCTCGCACAGAAGATTGTGGCTTTCTACCTCCACGTACCGCCACATCACATTTCTCCTACAATGATGATATATCCTGACACGACCTTCTTTCCATCCTCTAAGTAGTACGACATCACATGGATCAGTGGCCCGGCTATCAGCTACCTCTTCCGGAACGACATCGTCGATCCGGCGGAGTTTTGGACACGCCTCCATGTACACCATCACATCCTCCGCTGACGTCGACACTACCTGTGCCACTTTCGCGAACTATTTACAGAGTATTTTCCTCAACCCGCCTCGGAGCTTGAATCTCAACGAAACGTGCCAGAGAAGACTGGACGATCCCACGTTCCCCTTCTGAAGGTCAATGATAGAACGGATGTTGTTCTGATGGCGCGCCAAAGTGGATCATGTCGCTGCAAGTAGGAGGAGGAGGAGGAGAAGGTTAGTGTTTAACGTCCAGTCGACAACGAGGTCATTAGAGACGGAGCGCAAGCTCGGGTGAGGAAAGGATGGGGAAGGAAATCGGCCGTACCCTTTCACAGGAACCATCCCGGCATTTGCCTGAAGCGATTTAGGGAAATCACGGAAAACCTAAATCAGGATGGCCGGAGACGGGATTGAACCGTCGTCCTCCCGAACGCGAGTCCAGTGTGCTAACAACTGCGCCACCTCGCTCGGTACGCTGCAAGTATTCCTAATTTCTTCCACTTCTCTTTTCTCCTCATCTTCTAAGTTTTCTTTTCCTTACACATGTTTATCCTGTTCACGCATAGCTCTGTATCTGCAGCCTATTTGTTTTCTTTCTCATGTGCTCCCCCATAAAAATTAAAAAAAAAATTTAAAAAAGTTGGGTTGCTGCTGATGTTGAGACTGTATACTTACTTACGTTTACAAAAAAAGAAAAGAAGAAGGATGTTGAGGAAATATACTTATTTATGTTTTACATTTTCAAGGAGTATTGTTTTATTTTATGAAGAACGTCGTCTTTTATTTTCAAACAACAGAGGTTTTAATATGTTTTCTCAAAACCTGCAACATTTTGCTAAAAAAATAAGAAAATAAAACGAAAAAAAATAAGAAAATAAAACGAAAAAGTGGTCAAAGGACTAAAAAAGAGCTGGTAGAGCACTTGCCCGGAAAGGTAAAGGTCCCGAGTTCGAGTCTTGGTCCGGCGCACAGTTTTAATCTGTCAGGGAGTTTCATATATGGGCACACTCCACTGCGGAGTGAAAATTTCATTTAAGATAGTTATTCTTCGTTTAATAAGGTAGTATACGTAGGCAATCATCTTCCTGTTCAGTAGCGTAGGACCATGTATATCACATTGCCGGTGTTGCTCTTGTCTTTGCCCATCCTCTTGGATATCTAATATAGTGATTTAAAATGGAATGATCATATAAAGCTGATCTTCGGTAAAGCAGATGCCAGAAGAACCCTAAGGAAGTGCAGTCCGAAAACAAAGCAAGTAAGTTACAGTTCACTTGTTCGGCCACTGCTTAAATATTGCTCACCAATGTGGGATCCGTACCAGATAGGGCTGATAGAAGAGATAGAGAAGATCCAACGGAGAGCAGCGCGCTTCATTACATGATCATTTAGTAATCGCGAAAGCGTTACGGAGATGATAGATAAACTCCAGTGGAAGACTCTGCAGGAGAGACGCTCAGTAGCTCCGTACGGGCTTTTGTTGAAGTTTCGAGAACATACCTTCACCGAGGAGTCAAGCAGTATATTGCTCTCTCCTACGTATATCGCGCGAAGAGACCATGAGGATAAAATCAGAGAGATTAGAGCCCACACAGAGGCATACCGACAATCTTTCTTTCCACAAACAATACGAGACTGGAATAGATGGGAGAACCGATAGAGGTACTCAAAGTACCCTCCGCTACACACAGTCAGGTGGCTTGCGGAGTATGGATGTAGATGTATATGTAGATGTAGATGTAGTCCCAAATTATCTCATACATTCCCAAATTCTGACGCATTCCCAAAAAGCCTTTATAACGTTTTAAATGCACCTGATAGATTTGCTACACAGGTGGCATCCAATGATTAGTCAGCGTTCGAAGACGCTGACATCTCATAATCATCTCACTCTGTTGTTACTGCTTCTCTACTGACGACAAAGTTCTCCCCGACTCCTTTTATTCTGTCGGGTCCGCCTATCATGACATCTAGCCGTCAGTCAAGCGTTACACAAAGATGTCCAGGTACTTTTGATCAGATAGTGCAGTACTGATATGAGTAAAAATATCGCTTGAAAAGTGTCGAGTAAAAAAAGTATTTCTTTCGAGATGAAAGTAGTCCATACCAAAAAGTATCGATACTTTTTCCGTGACCCTACGTGCAAGGTGAAGGAAATTCGATCGACGGCAACTGTGTACGTGAAGTGTGACATTTTGGGCTCTTGAAGCAACAAATAAAATTTACTGTCCAAGGTACGGTTGTCTTTTTATTTGTTTGAGGAAGAAGTAAACCGGTAACAGGGTGTTTCCCCGGAGCAGCACCCCTGCTGGCAGCTGAAATGCCACTGAGATTCGGTGAATAACGGCGAGAGATTACGGAGCGTCACAGCGGACAGAGCTGCTCCGCGTTGGGGGGGGGGGGGGGGGGGCGACGGCGTCGAACGCAATAAAAGGGACGCCGCCGCCATACTAGGAGATGCCGGCGCGCGACTGCGCGGGTTATAAAACTAATGCACAACGGGCGGCGCCCTGTCTGCTGTGTCGTATTGCGCGCTGACAGTCGCCGTTAACCCGCCAGTGATTATGCAGCAGCGTTAACTCCGCGTTTTGCTCGTCTATTCTGCCCCTCCCCCCCTCCCCCCTCCATGACCTCGCGATGGGCAAACATCACGTGGGTAAGTGGCAGCCGACTGGCGTCTGACTTTGGAATTATTTAAAAACACTCTTGATCGCAACCGGTTTCGGCCTTTTAATTATCGGCCATCATCAGAGTTTGTACTACAACAACATAAGTAAAAGTGCTATATTACATAGAGAAGTCAATGATATAAGAGTATCCGGATGACGGCGATGGCGCCTGGATCGCTGTGGCAGCCTCAGTCACTGTAACTGATGCTGACGGCTAAGCGGCCACGTGTTATGTACGGTAGACAGGGAGCGCTTCAGAACCGAAGGCATCTCCGTCAGCCAATGAGGAACGACTTACATATCGATTTGATCTTCACTTTTAAATATGTATCTTTTACATTTAACTAATCAAGAAACGAGTTTTTTCGACAAAAAAGAAAAAAAAAGTTCAAATGTGTGTGAAATCTTATGGGACTTAACTGCTAAGGTCATCAGTCCCTAAGTTTACACACTACTTAACCTAAATTATCCTAAGGACAAACACACACACCCATGCTCGAGGGACCAGCGCGCAGTACATGGCAGCAGCGCCTGAGACCGCTCGGCTAATCACGCGCGGCAAACGAGTTTGTATTCCTTTCTGGTTCATAATCTATGTTACAGTCAGCCTCATAAAATGAATTAAAATTTAGTGTACTTCGTTACCTGAGCTCGTGAGCGTCGTCTAGAGGAAATAAATACCACTGTAAGATCGATAATTCTATTGCTACTGCTATTTATTCCAAATGAAACAAAATGTATGGCGTATTAATACGAAACTTATACATATTGACTTATTTGTAGCCGGCCGCGGTGGCCGAGCAGTTCTAGGCGCTTCAGTCCGGAAGCTACGGTCGTAGGTTCGAATCCTGCCTCGGGCATGGATGTGTGTGATGTCCTTAGGGTAGTTAGGTTTAAGTAGTTCTAAGTTCTAGGGGACTGATGACATCAGATATTAAGTCCCATAGTGCTCAGAGCCATTTGAACCATTTGAATTTATTTGTATTAGTAATCAGTATGACTTTGGTCCCGTCGGTGGTCTTGCAATTTTTCTCTGTGGAAGTCTTTTTGTAAATCAAAGATCGATTTTGAGCACCCTTTCTTTACCAAGTCTTTTGCCTGAGAAGTAAAGCCTTGCGTTCATCACAAATTAAAGTTTCACATTACGAACGTCGGTTCTGATGTAACAAACAGACACTTTCTACTACTACTATTACTGCTTGAATTGCATCTTCCCGTTTCGATCCTTTCAGTTATATTTATTTTTCGCTATCAGATTTCTTTGTGTAATTCAACTTTCGTGTCTGATTTCTATTATAGGTGTTTTCATTTACGTATTCTGACACATACAGCGCCATCTATTGATCAATTTTCACACTATTTTTTTCTTCTGTCACACGTTTTCCCCCTTCTCCGATAATATGCCGTTGCATTTTGACGTCATTCTGACCAGTGGTGTTATTTCTACAGCGGTTTGAAAGTTTAACTTTAATTATAATCATCCTGTATGTATAACCATTTTGTTTAGTTTCTACATAAGTTTAGATTTTTGTAGTGATTTTAGTTTTTGCATATTTTTATCCCTTTATCTCTATGTCAGTTCTGTTGAATTAACGTATTATAAAAATGATGTGCATACATAAAGAACCGAGAATATATGAATGTTACGATTTATATTTTGAACCACTAAATTATACTGAAAACTGGACGTCAGTGTTACTAGAAATTGTGCAAATGATCATTTGACTCATATGTCAGTTTCAACTGCTTATCTATTAATTGGCTAACACCATAACAGTGGCGTCAGAAGCCACCACAATAAAAGAAAGTGAGTAGTCGTGACAAGTTTCCAGTGAGTTTGGCCAGACACTGTGGGAGCAGCAGTTTCATATTTTCTGGAGCACCTGCGATTCTCATAAATACAGTAGTATGGTGGCAACGCTGCCGACGTAAACTGAAATGGAGCAATATGTTTTTATTTTGTGGCAACTTACAGTAAACAAGCGTCACACAACACATTTTCATTGTTAATTATTACTTTAAAATCACTTTCGCCGTGGACCTACTGTTGTGGACAAATGAACAGCCATAATATAAGTTTATCCTTTGGAGCAGTCAATCTTAGAATGTACAGGCAGATTCAGCGGCATATGTGGATATTGTCTGCCAAACGACTTCCGAATAAAACTGGTAGTACAGAAGTATTAAATTAAAACGTCCTGTTTGAACCTACAGGTTTACTGAATGAACGCCGAAAATGTAGTAAGCGATAAACTTTCATCCTTCCATCAATTTGTGTGTGTCTGTGTGGGAAGGGAGACGAGAGGAATGTAAGCTTGAAAAATTTGGTAAAGATTTGAAGTTATGTGTAAAGATTGTTGGAAGTCGCTAAGATTTCTCATTGTCAAATACTGGGTGAATATATGAAGACTATCCGGAAAGTAAGGTCAGATCGGATGCGAAAATCCGCTCAAGCTTTGCACAGATGTATTCGGCAATGTCTCAAGTACACCTGTCGATCGCGTCACGCCGTTCTTTTCAGTTCTCAGCGCACTCTGAGCTCATAAAGTTGCCTAGAAAAATAGTGTCTCCCGACAAGTATGAGGGCCTGTTGAGATTTCGCCTGATGTCATGCAGCCCACACAACTGTATGCTTTTTCGATGGGAAGTGTTTGATTAAGCACAGTACAGCCCGTGATTGGTTCCCCCTGAGTTTCATCTCTGCTCACATGAACCGCTGGCTATGAAGAAAACATTTTGGCACAGACAACGAGCTGTAAACCAGTGTAGAAAATTGGCGGAATTTTGACGAAGGTATTGGAAAGTTGGTACAACGCTAAGACAAATGTCTACATCAGAATGGCGACTGTGTAAAGAAGTATCTCGAAGGTGTAGCTAAAAAATTTATGATTTTCATAGTGGTTTCCATTTCGCTACCAATCACACTCACAGTAGGAATATATTAAATAATAATAGCATTCGGCATACTTTACAACATTTCATATTCGTGTAAATTTTTCCACAACTTGTTATGGTACACTGGATAGCAGGTCACTGTAATTTAAAAAATACGTTAATAAATAAATTATCCGTTCAAAATAACATTTTAAGACAACGAGGTTAACTGCTGGAACAGTCACATATCAACTGAACTCAGCCGCAGGGACCATTCATAATGGGGCACATACGATTTAGGAGAGTTTTTTGTTCCATGGAGCTATTTCTTTCCCCCGTCGAAATACTGGCTTTCTGTTCTGAAGGGTACAGTGTGACAACATCCATGAATTTGTACAAACTAGTTTGAAGTCGAACAAAACTTTCTCGAGCTTCCAGCCGTGTCAGACGGCTAAAATGCCACAAGTTCTCCGGCCAGCCCTACTCACACATTATCGAGGGGAATGACTGCTGAAGGACAGTCAATCCACTTGGCAATGACCAAGAAGTGCTTGGCCGAAGGCTCGTGGCATTTTAACCAATTCACGCGTCTTGGTAGCTCCATAACATGTTATTTACTATTGCCACGGCGAGACTCTCGGTTTTTTTTTTTTTTTTTTTCGTTATCAGTTCTCTGACTGGTTTGATGCGCCCCGCCACGAATTTCTCTCGTATGCTAACCTCTTCATCTCAGAGTAGCACTTGCAACCTACGTCCTCAATTGTCTGCCAGATGATTCCACTCTCCGTCTTCCACTACAGTATTTGCCCTCTACAGCTACCTCTAATGCCATGGAAGTCATTCCCTGATATCTTAACATATGCCCTGTCGCCCTGTCCTTTCTTCTTACTAGTATTTTCCACATATTCCTTTCCTCTCCGATTCTGCGCAGAACCGCTTCATTCCTTACGTTAGTCCACTTAATTTTCAACAGTCGTCTGCAGTACCACACCTCAAATGCTTCTGTTCTATTCTTTACCAATTTTCCCACAGTCCGTCTTTCACTACTGCGCAACGCTGTGCTCCAAACGTACATTATCAGAAATTTCTTCCTCAAATTAGTGTCAATGTTTGATTCTAGTAGTCTTCTCTTGGCCAGGAATGCTCTTTTCGCCAGTGCTAGTCTGCTTTTGATGTCTTTCTTACTCGGGCCTTCATTGGTTATTTTTCTATCCAGGAAGCAGAATTCCTTAACCTCATCTACTTTGTGACCATCAATCTTGATTTTAAGTTCCTCGCTATTCTCATTTCTTCTACTTCTCACTACTTTTGTTTATCTTTGATATACTCTCAATCCATACTCTGTACTGAGTAGACGGTTCATTCCATTCAGCAGATCATGTAACCCTTCTTCACTTTCACTCAGGATAGCAATGATATCAGTGAGTCGAATCATTGATATTTCATATTGAATTGTAATTCAGCTCCTGAACCCTACTTTCATTTCCATCATTGCTTCTTCTATGATTGATCAGTAGGGGCGAAAGACTACATCCCTGTCATACATAGTTTTTAGTCCGAGTATTTCGTTCTTGGTCGTCCAGTCTTATTTTTCCCCCTTGGCTCTTGTACATACTGTACGGGTGATCAAAAAGTCAGTATAAATTTGAAAACTTAATAAACCACGGAATAATGTAGATAGAGAGGTAAAAATTGACACACAGGCTTGGAATGACATGGGTTTTATTAGAACCAAACAAAAAGCAAAGTTCACAAAATGTCCGACAGATGGCGCTGAACAGGGAAACGTCAGTGACTGCTACCGTGACGGGTGAGAGGTACGCCGATATGTTACAGAATCGCATCATCTTCAGCCTGGCTGATAAACACCTGCTGGAACTTACGTTGTTTATGCAGGATGGCGCTCCACCCTAGACGCGTGAAAGATCTCTTGCGTGCGTCGTTTGGTGATGATCGTGTTTTCTCTGCCTCGTGATGACTGGGTGTTGTGTGATGTCCTTAGGTTAGTTAGGTTTAAGTAGTTCTAAGTTCTAGGAGACTGATGACCATAGATGATAAGTCCCATAGTGCTCAGAGCCATTTGAACCATTTTTTTGATGATCGTGTGCTCAGCCGCCACTTTCGTCATGCTTGGTCTCCCAGATCCCCAGACCTCAGTCCGTACGATTATTGGCTCTGGGGTTACCTGAAGTCGCAAGTGTATCGTGATCGACCGACATCCCTAGGGATGCTGAAAGACAACATCCGACGCCAATGCCTCACCATAACTCCGGACATGCTTTACAGTGCTGTTCACAATATTAATCCTCGACTACAGCTATTGTTGAGGAATGACGGTGGACATATTGAGCACTTCCTGTAGAGAACATCATCTTTGCTTTGCCTTACTTTTGTTATGCTAATTATTGCTATTCTGATCAGATGAAGCGCCATCCGTAGGACATTTTTTGAACTTTTGTATTTTTTTGGTTCTAATGAAACTCCATGCCATTCGAAGGATGTGTGTCAATTTGTACAGCTCTATCTACATTTTTCTGTGATTTATTCAGTTTTCTAATTTATACTGACTTTTTGATCACCCGGTATATTACCCGTCTCTCCCTATAGCTAACCCGTATTTTTCTCAGAATTTCGAACATTTTGCACCGTTTTACATCGTCGAACACTTTTTCCGTGTTGACAAATCCTATGAACGAGTCTTGATTTTTCTTTCCCAGTTTCACGATTCTATATTGGAGTGTAGAAGGCAGGTGTGGCAGATTCGTCGCTTCGCCTGTGCAGTGAGGGTGACGCGTGGCGCGCGGCGCGCAGCCGGTGATGCAGCTTGACAGCTGCCAAATGAACAGCCCTCAGCGGCGACGCGCCGAACAGGGCGGCGGAGGGCTCTGATTGATTCGCAGGGCCAGGCACGGAGCCCCGGGGGACGCAGCTGTGCCGGTGCAAGGTTGGCGCAGCTGTTGCTAGTAGCCGCTTCCCGTCAGGAGCTCGCTCACACATCGCAGGGTTAGGGGAACAAGCTGGCGGTTCAACATACAATACACCAATAGGTACACAGAACTCCTGTTTTTGTAAATAATGAAGTTATTCGTCCTTGACTTACACACATCAACTAATTTGTGACGCTTGCACGCACGAACCATTAATGTACTTGTGTATTACAAGTTGTTCGCGCTACTAATAATACAGTTCACTCTGGTAAGCTCTTACACTGCAACCATCAATCGTATAGGAAAAGTACATAGCTGACTGCAATTATTGGCACGAGTTTGGTAGATGGGAAACGTTCCACAAACACAGTCTTCACTAACTAGTCACTAACTAATGTTTAAGGTTCGAGATTTCCCGATGTGTCGCAGCGATCAAAAAAGTATTGATCCCGTTCACACAATTGCGTGGCATTTGACTCGCGCTGCGCGAATGCGAGGGATTTGCGAGAAACTGCGAACCAGCCACAAATAGGCACTCTAGCCAGAACAATGAGCTACGCCTCTACTTAATACTTAACAGTTTCGTGAAACCCGGAGGGAAACGGCATTCAATACTACCACTGCGCAGACTGCTTCTGTATTTGAACAAATTTGCAATAAGAGTTTTCATTCGGTACCACTTACATATGGATATATAAACATTTATTTTGATTTCTAAGTAAAGGTAAAAGACAAAGGCGGAAATGTACTCCTCCAAAAAATTAGGTTCTATTCCGTTATGAGAGAATAATCATTTATCAAGTGCGTCGTAAAATAGCATTCAATCCCTTTGTACATATTATAATACGTAAAAACGTTGTCAGATTTTAATCAGTTTGAAAACAAGACGAGAACATTCAGATGAAACAATGAAGAGACTTAAACAAGAATTAAATACTAAACAAATGGAATATATGGTAGTAAACTGACTGTAGTCGGTATTGGAAATAGTACCATCCGACGTTACAAGACGGCAGAAAGAGCGATCAAGAAATGGGAAGAATCATGATCGAAATCTCATATGTATTTATTAGTTGCCGTTGTTACACACGGCCTGCACCCTAGAAGACATTTTAGTCCATGTTTCACAGATTTTTTTATTATTAAACTCCACAGTGCTCTAAAAACTTTAAGACACGTAGTAAACATAGCATCAACAATACTCACTAGACTGCGGGCCAGTCGAAAGACCGAACAGAACCCGGAATTTTCCGAGCTGTGACGTAAACTGTTCGGGTCGTGCTCAGAGACAGCCCTACACTAATGTTAGGCCCAGTGAGGGTTTCATCTTCTTGTCTTGAAAGACCAAGTTAGGTAACTGCTGCATTCTTATGTTTAGCGAATGACGTCCATTCGTGCCGATGAATAACTCAAATTTCTGCTCCGACGAAACAGTTGGGCGAAAAGAGGCGATCAGCATTTCCACAGGGACGTATGGCCTTGATTAAACAAATCGCCTTATTCAGCTGCTGCGCTATAGGATGTTGCTGGCAGTCTGCCTGGAGGGGGGGACCACAGGGAAAAACTGCACTGTTTAGTATCGTAGAGTCCAACCTGTCGTGGACCTACGTTCATAGACAAACGCAAATGGTGCAACTTAATTGACAGATGATTTTAAGAAGGTGAGATCTTTGGTTCACTTGATAGTCTACTAATAGAAACAAAGTTACGCCTCTACAAGTGAGATCACAAACTCTCGTTTACTGTCTGGCGATCGAATCAGTGGTAATTGTTCCAAATCTGGGTGTAGACAAAAATTTGGACGGCAAGAAGAAGAAGAAGAAGAAGGTGACGATAAGACAGATCCGTTTACCTAAGTGTCTACTAACATTGTAAGTTAAATTAACAATCTGTATGGCGCTTCTTCTGCGTTAATGAGTTAAGACTGCGTTAAAAATTTAAGAATTTTCCGGTGAACTTCATACATTTCTTATTTTCTTCCTTTATGTTCTACTTATGTGTAAGGTGAGCGAAATTGGCTGTGGGGCCCCGTGCAAGTGAAAACTGTTCTTACTTCGTCTTTATGGTCCTCATGTTGGGCAGCTGTCATTCGAGATCGCTAGTTGTAAGCATAGAATTTCACTGTCTTCATTCGTTTAATTTCTTTGATTTTTTAAAAAGTGATCAACGTTTTGAGTGTGTTTATGACATACTTCATGTCATACTTAACTATTCTAGTATGCACATACATGTACAGGATTCTCAGAAGCTGTCTGAAAAACTTGTAAGAGTGTCGCAGGGGAGCTTGTGTTGCGAAATAAGTTTTTAAAAATATTCGATACGTTGCGCAGTTTCCCAGTCAGCATTGAACGTACTCAGTCGGGACGTTGCGCGTGCAAATGGAAGCGGCACGACAGGGGCTGTGTCGTCAAATGTATGATCCGTGTGGTCTCCTAAAACCGAACAAGAGAGCGACACAAAAATTGGATTTTGGACGTCAGTGAGGAGTGAACCGGAGCCAAAGGCTGAGCAGTCTTGTGCGCCATAAGTTACACTATGAGAACAACCGATACGAACTATTTCTGGCGGGCCTCTTGAATTGCGCGCGCAACGGCCTGTTGGGCTAACTTGAGAGCTAATTAACTTGGAAACTGTGCAACGTATCGAATTTTTTCTCGGCAGTTATTTCTCAGCACAATATAACCTGCAACACCATTAGTAGCTTTTCAGACTGCTCCTGACCATCCTATGTGAGTACTACACCTAAATCCTGCATTATAAATTTTTCTTATTAAAATGTTAATGTGCCCTTATTATTTTTTATCTCTACTTTTCTTTCCATTGCCAAATTACTTGCTCCGGAATGGGGCAGCCAACGTCCCAATAACTTGTCCATTTATCTGGCAAGAATTATTTTCTCACATATCTCCCAAAATATAGCGTTATCATTCCTATAATCACAAACACCATGATACATGTAGTTATACACAAGCTAAAATTGTAATAGAGGGGCCATTGTGCCTTCTGAGAGGAAGGCAAGGCTTGTTAATTGATTCAGGACGTTGCAGAGACCACAGTGTGAAAGAAGGCAGCTTGAGATTTCTGTGTCTGACATTGACATATCCGGAAATGAGAGACCAGCTGTATCTGATGGTAGAGGAGGAGATGAGTGTTTAACGTCGCTTCATTACAGACGGAGCATAAGCTCAGGTTAGGGAAGGATTGAGAAGGAAATCGGCCGTGCTGTTTCGAAGGAACCATCCCGGCATTTGCCTTAAGCAGTTTTAGGAACTGACAGAAAGTCTAAAGGAGCATGGCCCAATGCAGGTTCGAACAGTCGTCCTCTCGAATGCAAGTCCACTGTGCCAACCACTACGCCACCGCGCTCGGTGTCTTTGATGGAGAAAGATGCAGAGGAATTCGGTTGTTTTCTTGTTGATGGACTATCCCAGCTTTCACAATGGCGTTTTGTTTTTTGGGAAACCGTACATAACATGAAAAAGGATGGCGAAACAAGAATCTGAACATCAATGTTGCCCATCAGAAGAACAACGTCCCACCTAGCCCCATGCGCGCAACTGGGGATATCCCGCGTAAGCGTTTCGCTCCGTCAATGAGCTCGGGGATTCAATCACTGTGCTGCAAATACAACGTATTCAGAAGCTTTGAGAGGTAAGTTGAGTTTATGAATATTTTATAGCGCAGCATTTTTTTTCTCCACCACGATAACACGTACCGTCCTGCTGTCGCGATCGCCATGCTTATCAAGAGCACCATGATGGGGACCACTCGCCCCACATTCTGCATGCCGAATAACACTGCACCAGTAGCCCTATTCTGAAGCTACGCGCAAAAAATTTTTTTTTTTTTTTGGTAACTGCCTGTTTTTCAAAAGGACAAATATTGGCCCGGCTCGTCAAGTTGCGCAGTGTGTGGATGTTCCGTGACATTTACCCAGAGCTTATCTCCGTCCGAGGGGCGGTCTGTTTGTTTACGCTGCGCAATTTTTTTCGCCGCGAGTGCTTTGGAAGGTATGTTTATTAGGGCACAGTGGCACACGCGGGCTGAGTTACAGGCCCGTAAAACGCGATGGCGGCGCGCCGTTCGCGACACTATTTCACGACTTGTAGCGGGATTAAATAATTTAAACGCTCCGGAGCGTTCATCACTGACGCCCGGCGCCCGCTGCCGAAGGAGCGAACAAAAATAACAGGCGGCCCGGCGAGCCGCCGTTTGATAGGGGCCTTTATGAGCCGGACGTAAAGTTTTATGAAGGAATTCTGTTTTAGCGCGGCTTCCACGGCGCAATTAGTGCTCCCAACGCTTTGATTAATACGCGGGGGGCGCACGCCGATCAGGACCGCAGCGCTGGCGGTGGCGGTGGCGGTGGCGGGCGGCCCTAACTCACGCAGCTTATCACACGCAGACAGCTCCTGCTGTCATTTGCCACAGTCAGAACACACAGTGGCCGCAGCAGGTCCTCGATCAGTGGCGTCTGCCTTCTCGTCCTCTAGGGTCGGTGACCCTCAACTCTTCCTTCGACTTAACGAAATTCGTTACCATATATTCTCTAGCAAGTTAAATCGGGGACAGAGTTGTGAAACTACCGTGGACTTTGGTAGACTGCCATAAGTAAGTGTAAACTACGCTGTTCTTCGTTCATCATAGTAATAACCTGATACAAACAAATATAAACGCGATGATTGGTCAGCAGCCATATCTTCCGTACAATGGTGTTGTTCCGCTCTTTGGAAGTAGGTACAACATATGTATTAGATATCATATTACTATGTCACTGTCCGCCTCGGTAGCTGAGTGGCACCGGCACGGTCAGAGGATTAGCCGCCCTCTGTAATAATAATAAAAAAAAAGAAACTGAGTTAATGGAACGGTAATGAACTTGAACAAGCGCCATGGGACGTCCACCCCGAACAAATAGAACGAATAATCACGAACAATATGAAATCAAGGAAAAAAAGTGATTAGCGCAACAGAATGCCATGCAAAGTGGCCCAGCTTCGGTTCCTGGAGATTTTCTCCACTCAGGGACTGGGTGTTGCGTCGTCTTCATCATTGTACCATCCCCATCGACGCGCAAGTGAGGGAAGTGGCGTCAACTCAAAAGACTTGCAATGGACGACCGGTCCACCCTAGGGAAGGCCCTAGCTCAAAATGGTTCAAATGGCTCTGAGCACTATGGGACTTAACTTCTGAGATCATCAGTCCCCTAGAACTTTCAACTACTTAAACCTAATTAAGCTAAGGACATCACACACTTCCATGCCCGAGGCAGGATTCGAACGTGCGACCGTAGCGGTAGCCCGGTTCCAGACTGTAGCGCCTAGAACCGCTCGGTCACCCCGGCCGGCGAAGGCCCTAGCCACACGACACTTCATTATGTAACTGTGAAAGAACATTTACACATTCTGAAGTATTAACAACCATGGACGTTTCTCTTAATCATACTTAAGCTGCGTAATTTTTATTTCAAAAATCGTGTACAGTCACAGTCTCTCTAAACGCTACTTGTGCTTTGGTTGTCTCGCTGTTCATATGTACTGTGAAAATGGATGACACTACTTCCTGCTTCGTAGTGAGACACGTGAGCGGAACACCGTTAATAACGAGAAACCAATTGTTCTTAATGTTTCTCACAAGATTACAGAGAAAAATCATCTTTGACGTTTTTAGAGAAACAGAATAAATATAAGTCAGGATACTTTAGTTATGGCGTGGCGTAAACGGTAGCGTCGTAGAAAGTTAATTGTGTGTTCCAGTAGGACAGCGGTTCGAAATTAGTAGTAGTTTATACTTCTTTTTCTGTTCGGTTTAAATACCTAAATCATTTAAATATGAAATTCATCAAATATAAATTAATTAACTCGTAATATAGCATCATTTTTCAAGAAAAATGCATGTTTCTAGTTACATAATGCACGCAAAATGCTCGCTTTCATTGCAAATATATTTTCTTAATTATCGGTATTATATAAAAGATCGTTGAAGTTAAGAAAGCATTAGACAGTTAAATTTGTTGGAGAAAAGTGAAGAGCGAAATTCTCTTTACTTGAATCTGCACGTTGTTCTGTAGGCCAGATGTGGTCCCACACGAGCCAGAGTGATACGCGTCTTTGAAACATGGAAAACAATTCTTTTCGCTGCGTTGAGCACGCTCTACAAATGCTGCATTCTTACAGTTGCCACCGCAACACTGCAATCTGAAACCAACAGACTTGATCTGGAGCCAAGTTAAGGGATTTATCACGAGAAAATCGAAACTGACAAACGTACCGGAACTAATGCACGAAGCTTTGTGACACGTCACTGCCGAACGATGGCGAAATGCATAACAGCACGTCATAAAAGAGGAGAAGGAAATGTGGATTTTTTGTGACTTCGGATTCTGTTGCTGATCGCCTCGGTATCAATGTTGTAATACTGAAACATACCGTATTTCTCAGACTCCGATATGGAAGGAGTTCAGAGATTAGAAGAGACGCACTAACACTGTCAGTGGTTTCAATATTTAACTACATGGGAAATCCTTCAGTGGCTTCAATATTTAACAACATCGGAAATCAGCAATGCGCATTTACGTCATACGTAGCTCACGCAGAAAAATTACCCTTGTTAAAGTCAGGGATTTTCATCACTCTCGTTTCTAATTACTATTGTATGTTAGCTAAGCGTGAGAGCATGTTATGTTTCCCGTCCAGTCGCCTAAGAAGCGTATCGTCTGAGTTTTGACATATATTATTTTTTCTGTTTAAATATTAAACGACATTCACAGCCATGTTGTTTCTCTGCTCGTCTCGTTTTACGTCTTTACTACAACTGTTCACATCACTGCGGGTTAGATGGGTCACTTGCCTGGCCAGTGCTGTCCAAGCTAAATGCACCGGTAAAGCTGTTGCCGCGTATCATCCCTGAATGGATGTACGCGTAAAGCACCGGGTGGAGTTCGCTTGCAGACGCGGAAGTGTTAAGACGTGCTACGCGGTCGCTCTTCCGTGTGACGCTTGTGTTTACCTACTGGTGCACGCGCGTAACAGCTTTCGTTTGGTACGGTTTTCTGTTAGGCACATTAACACCTGACATTACTATCGGTGACGGCAAGCCCCGCCATGTGTGTTGTATGGAGAAGGGGGTGGTGACTTCGACGCCCCTATGGGACAACATCAACAACAACCACCTGCCCAGCGGCTACATCCAGATGCAGCACCCTTACCAGCTCCTCCAGGAACTACGTTGGACAACACGACGGCTGTGATCAGCCACTCGTTAGCAGTTGTTCGGAGAGAATCTGGAATACAGCCGGCAGAAGAGCATACGGATTTATCGGAACAGGATTCCTCCAGCTTCTCCGCTACGAGAAACAAGCGACAAAGTGAGGTCAGTTTGGATTTAAGAAATTCGAAAACCTTCATAGCAGACTCTAATCAACTCTTACCTGTAACTGACGTTTCAAACGTAGCTGACCCCCCTGTAGCAACTGCTTCTGGGCTCACTCCTGACAAACATGCTACAACTAACACCCCTCCTGTGGGACCTGCACCTACTCCGAGGTCTCTCAACTTTTACAAACGTACAGATAGGGGACCATTCGTAGTTTACATGGAATGTTTGGACAAAAACTTAGGCCGCATGCACCCTATGGCACTAGGGAAATTATTGCATATTTCCTTGCCAGAAGTGAAGAATTCTATACTTAACTTCTCTTCAGCAGGAAAAACAAAAGTTAAGATGGAACTGAAAATCCCAGACAAGGCTAATTTCCTAGTTACCAGTGAGGTATTAAAGTCAAAAAATGTAGAAGCTTACATTCCTTCTTTTGTTGTCCATAAGCTGGGAGTAATCAGGAAAGTAGACACCAACCTTGAAGAATCGGAGATTTTGGAAGTCGTACAATCTCCCTTCCCTGTTGTAGGCGTTCGGAGGTTTACGAAGAGATATGGTAAAGACCAAATCGTTAAATTGCGGACCTGTTTGTTAACCTTCGACTCTCAAACCTTACCGGAAGCCGTGTCTATTCACGGAACAAGATGTCCCGTGGACCTTTATGTACCAACTGTCAGGCAGTGCTTTAACTGTCTTCGTTACGGGCAAATCAGTAAACAATGTCGATCTCAGATGAGATGCATTAAATGTAGTGATCCACATAATCTTGAATCCTGTGTCTCACCTATCACTATTTGCGCTCATTGCGGGGGAAAACACGCATCCACGGACCGTTCCTGTTCAACAACTTTGACTTAAGGGATGCGCTGTCTATTGCTCGTATGCCAACCTATGCATCCGTCACCGGGGTTCAACATCACTTGCCGGCTCCGATCATTCCTGCTCCAACAAATTTGAGCTCTCCGGACTTTCGAAACCCACAACTCTTCCCGCCGCTGCCCGCCGCAAGCATGCAGAGTCAACAACGCGGAAGTGGGGACGCAACTCAGTGTGCAACTGTGCCCCAGCAGACACACGTCGCTTACCGGCCTCTCCGGCGGCAGGCGCAAGTAAACAACCAAAGTAACGTTCGTGAGTGGTCTCAGTACCGCAGCCTGTTATATCCCATGCAACATTCATTCACTCCTATCAGCCAAAATCCATACTAGCCTGCTGCTCACAGATTAGCAACCCCACAAGCGCCGAATCAACGACAGCCTCAAGGTCATGCTGAACTTAAGATAATAAATGTGATTGATATTGTCATGCAAAACATGAGACAAAATAGTGCTATGAACAATTCCGATATCCGGCACCTCGTTACTGGCATATTTCAATCTCTCTCTTCCTAAATTATGGCGGCTTTAAAAGTATTGCAGTGGAATGCGAGATCGGCTAATTCTAATAGAGAAAGCTTGCAACGAGAACTGTTCGTAAGTCAGCCTGATATCTTTCTGTTATGTGAAACTTGGTTCAAATTCGAACGAACTGTTCGCTTTCAAAATTATTCTATAGTAAGGGAAGACCGTCTCGATGGGTGGGGCGGCGTAACTATACTGGTAAAAACTTCGCTGCCGCATCGACCACACCCGTTACACGTACCTGTCACCAACCTTGAATTAGTTGCTGTGGAGATACGAAATGCCCACAAAACCTTTACAGTTGTCTCGTTGTATAACGCTCCCCACCACAGTATCGTGGAAGATGACTGGAGACAATTAATATGTCAGCTTCGTCCTCCCTTTATCGCAGCTGGAGACGTGAATGCCCACCATGTAGCGTGGGGAGGAGACGTGACAGACGGGAACGGCAGGACCTTGATAAGCGTTATCGAAGATAATAACCTAGTGATACTCAACGATGGCTCTCCTACTATGATAACTTCACCTCTCCGTAGAACCTCCGCAGTTGATGTAACTATTTGCACCCCCTGCTTTACTGAAATATCTAATTGGTGCGTTAAAAAGGATTCAATGGGATCCGATCGTCTCCCAATAGAGTTTCACATTAACATCAACGTCGATACTACGCACATCTGCTACTCTAATAGTACGTAGAAAATCAAGGAAGCCAAATGGGCCTCTTATCAGGAAACGGTTCGGCGGGCACTCGGAAATACGAGACGTGACTTACGGGACGAAGATGCATACCCAGTTTTACTCAATGCTATGAACGTCGCAGCTGGCATCAGCATCCCTGAGAAAAAAGAGTTTACAGTAATGAAGCACCGTTCTCCTCCTTGGTGGAATTCTGAATGCTCTCGGGAAATTGCGAAACGACGACTCGCCTCGAAAACCTATCGTCAGGATCCTTCATTGGACAACTTCTTGGCTGCGCAAAAAGTGAATGCGCGAGTTAACAAATTCCTGAAGAAAACCAAGGACAGTTGGAAACAATTTTGCCTGTCCCTAAATAATGAAACCAGTATGGCAAGCATCTGGAATAAAATAAAAGCTTTTAGAACAAGAAGACTGTCTTCCTCCCCCCCCCCCCCCCTGCTACCACGGCCTGGTTAGAGGAATTCATAGATACAATCGCTCCTCCCACGGTGCCATTTTTAAACCATCGGTTCCCTGCTGAAGAAGACCGCTGTCATGTTCTCCTTCGTCCTTTCTCTAAATAAGAACTCAACGAAGCTATTAAAGTATCGAGCGACAGTTTCCCTGGCATTGATCATATACACTACTCTATGCTTGCACACCTGCCTATAGAAGCGAAAGACTTTCTCTTGAACATTTTTAATCAGTACTGGATGAAGAAAGACCTCATATCAACATGGAAGACGCAAGTAATAATTCCAATTCTCAAAAGTGGTAAAGATCCAAATGTCGGTACTAATTATAGACCTATTGCCTTGTCGTCGTGTGTTGCAAAAACACTGGAACGAATGGTAAAAAGGAGACTAGAATGGTGGCTTGGAAAAAGTAATTTGTTGCCTCGGAGTCAAAACGGCTTCAGAAAAGGCAAAGGGACCATGGTAACCTGTTTTTGCTTAATATGGATATCACGTCAGCCTTTCAAACGAAAGAGACAGTAGTGGCAGCTTTTCTTGACGTTAAGGGTGCATATGATCACGTACAAATACCGATACTCTTGGACAAGCTGGCAGGATTTGGAATTCCTTCACGGATGATCTACGGTATCAGTACCCTGATTACTCAAAGAACGATCTACGTCCGTTTCAAAGGTACCATGATCGGACCTTTTTATGTCTCCCAGGGCAATTTTAAGTCCTCTCCTGTATACTCTATATACGCACGACCTAGAACGCATACTTACTCCCCCCACAAAAATCCTACAGTATGCTGATGATATATGTGTTTATTCTACTGCTGCTTCATATCTTCAGGCCAAAACGGCATTAACCACAACCATCGCACACATCGATGAGTGGCTCTCTATAAATGGGCTGGAGATCTCGGCTGAGAAATCAGCAGTCGTTCCCTTCACCAAGTCGACGACAGCTCGCACTGAAGATCACATTACCTGTGGCAAGTACACCTTCCAAATAAAATCTTACGTTCGATTTCTGAGGATGATTTTTGACTCTCGGTTAAGCTGGGCGCCCCACATCCGATCCCCAATTACCAAGTGTGAAGAAGGTTTAAATGTAGTCAGATCACTCACTCGTGTCTGGTGGGGAGCGCACAAGAGTGTTTTACTCACCATGTACCGAGGGATAATTCGATCTCGATTAGACTATGGCTGTCAATTCTACCACACTGCGTCAAAGATTCATCTCTCCAAATTAGATACTCTTCAATATAGAGCCATTCGTACCTGTCTTGGAGCCATGCGATCGACGCCCACCAACGCCCTTTTAATAGAAGCAGGGGAGATGCCCTTGAGCATTAGGCGCCAAATGTTATCGGACAAATTCTGCATTCAAGGCATGGCCATTATGGACAGTTCCGTCTATCAAAGTAGAGACTGCATTTATCGACTGTGGATTGCATCCCACAGAAGGAATAAAGTGCCAGCCTTTTGTGCCAGCTTTGACACTTGGTCACCTGTCATACATTCTATACGGCGTTCAGCGTATCTACCTGTTTTTTAATATAATCTTCAAACGCTCTGCTCCCAGATCCCAGTCCATTGTTTAAGTACGACCTGGCTGGACAGTACTAATGTCAACGTTGGCTTCAATCGTCTCGTTCAAGCACAATGGCCGGGTTTTCTCTGTGTATATACCGATGGCTCCAAATTTCCGCAAGAAGAGTGTACAGGATGCGCTTTTTTCTGCCCTCAGATCCAGATCCGCAAAACCTTCAAACTGCCTACGAGGACTTCTATTTTTACGGCGGAGACAGTGGCAGTTTTGGAAGCACTTAAGTTTGTCTCTAGCACTTCGTTCCCCAAGATATTGATAGTATCTGACTCGCAAAGCGTTCTTAAAAACATTCAGTACAGTCGATGGAACAAAACAACCAACAGTTATATCTTGGATGTGATATCTGAATATATTCGCAGCACACGCACGGGCCGGACGATCCATTTGTTGTGGGTACCTTCCCACTCTGGTATTCTCTATAATGATGAAGTTGATGCGTTAGCCAAACAAGCGGCAACCTTAGGCACCGTCCTGGATCTGCACCTTCCTTATACAGACTACTTACGTGAAGTGAAGGATCACGCAAGACAACAATGGCAGGAAATGTGGAACGTTTCTCAACAGACGAAAGGCGGTTATTACGCAGTGCTACCACCTCGTATTCCTTGACAGCCGTGGTTCATGAGGACACATCTGGGCCGATCCACGATTTCTACCATCATAAGACTCCGTTTCAATCATGCCTCTTTCCCACAACATCTACATCGGATCAACGTTTACAGTTCACCAGCATGTGAGTGTGATCCTGAGTCGGAAGCTGATGTCAACCACATCTTATTTATGTGCCCCAGATTTGACCGTGAACGGTTGGTCTTTCTGAAGACATTGCTGAGTATGGGCTACCATCTTCCTCAATCAGCTTCTTCTCTTTTGTGTACTTAAGACGTTCGTGTATATAAAGTGATAGTTAATTTCATCAAGAGTACTGGTTACAATCTGTAGGTTTTAATGGTGTACGTAAATTATAAATATGTCTTGCTGATGAAGATATTTCAGAAATGTGTGAATTGTAAGCCAAGACGCTATTAATTATTTTCCAATGCAATTCAATTCAATTTTTAAAACATTATGTACAAAACTGTAACAGTTAAGCTTTTTATTCTTGTAAATATGTATTTCTGTATTTGTTTATTCAATTATGTGTACATTGTCACTATGTGTTGCCGATGGCTAAATTGAGTACACACTCAAAGGCCAAATAAACAAAAAAAAAAAAAGCGCCGGGTGAAACGCATCCTCGTCATCGTACTTGAGTGTTTTCGGAACAGACTGGCTTCCACTCCATGTGAAACGAAATCCAATGAGGTTCCAGCAATCACGGAAGAACACATAATACAATGTTCACATGAGGTTTATTCTTATGATGAATGGAGTATAGTTTCCCTAGTAGCTCTGGTCAATTAAGGTCGTGCCCGCCTTTACGCGTACGTTTGGTGTGTTACATACGTATCGGGCATCACCTCATAATGATAGCTGTCTTTACATATGCGATCAGTGTCTTAGAACCAAAAGTGGTCGACTGTTTACGAACTGTGTGACGATATGTAAAGGACGGGTAATCTACAGAACCTTTTTTGTTCTGCATAGTTATCCTCCTCTCTGTTATTGAGAATGAACAGAGTTTATAGCGAAACGGAAACTGTCGACATTTCATTCACATTTTATTCTAAAATTGTTGATTTGTAATGTGTAACAGATGTTGCAGTAAAAATGAAGAAAATAATACAGATTTATCATATAGTGCTAAAAAAAGCAATTTACTCGTCAGAAAGGTAAAATAAAAACAAACTGCTAAACAAAAATATATCAAACTACAGTATTTCATGGAACTTATATCGTATAAAAATGTGTCTGTCATTCATAAAAAGCTTTCGCATTCGTCAGTAATAACAGGAATGAATAACGTTATATTAAGAGCAAAATAACAACAGTAATTTTATACACTGTAATAAAAGGCGCTCAACCGATTATGCTGATTGCTATTTATCTCCTAGCATCACTGCACTTACAGTTTGGGATCTTGTATGATTTTTCTTATATCAATACATTTTTATATACATCCCTTGAGCTCATAATGCATCCTACATATATAATGACTCACTTGGTATAGTTTATCTTACCATTACTTTTTAACCACAGCTTTTACCGAATACTCCCCTCTATCTACCATCGCCTTGCTGCCTATTGCCGCACTTATTTCTACTAGTCTGTGAGGTTCAGTCTAATTTTTTTCTCCCATTTGTTTAGTCGCTTTCGCTCTTAGCCGTCTTTACACATTGTTATTGCTTTATATAACGTATGGTTCCCAGTCTGATCACTTTTGTGGGTTATTTCGTTGCTTACATTACTGCACCCACATTTTAGACTTGTGATGGCTTTTATATATTTTACTTTGTCACTCCAGCCCATAATGTATCACACACGTGAGAATTAACCTAGCGTGGTGTATATTACCATTAATTTTCATCACTGTTAACACTGATTTTATACCTTGTTCATTCATATTACTTATGTACCATTGCCTCGTTGCCTAAAAACGTCACATATTGTCATATGCTTGAGAGTTATTTAGCCTATTGGCATTACACAGTACATTCATATTCTATTATGTCCTTAAATGGAGTACTGTAAGTACTCGAGATTTTCTACATAATCGTTGGTAACGTCAGTCTGCTTGCTTGTCCACCGTAGGCGCCTGCGCCGCAACGCGCATCCCGACTTCCGGTGTGGCCCTCCGGCGGACAATGTGAGTACTGTGTTTGTTCTCGGCCTCTGTTTACCTGTACTTGGTCCCGCCCACCCGGTCGTTATATTTTTATGTCAGTCTGATTATTGGGTCTTCCCCCTTTTTTCTAGTTCCGCTAACATGCAGTGACTGCAGCTCTTGCACTGACTGGCCTGACCGTATGTTACGTGCTACTAAATACAATAGGTAAGTTGACTTGTTTCGGCAGTCTGCTCTTATGGTTTTTACATATATGTTGCATTTTATTTCTCCCCGCCTCTCCTTTGTATGTTACAGTATCATACACCTGAAAATGGGATCTCAGTATCCCAATACCAGTCGTGGTTTGAATAAATAACTTGGACAACTGAAGCGTATCTCTCTAAATTAATTAAAATTTGTGCATGTAAACTGAACTTGCATCGAAAGTAATTGCTTTGGTTGTATAAAAGGGTAAAAGTGACGCGATGAACAAATTTTTTTTGCTTATAAAATGCAATTTATATTCCGTGAGAATATAAAATACATAGTAGTCTAACACTGAATGACGTGCGTTTCCAATTATGTGCAAAACAAACATAAAAAGAAAGAGAAGTCGTCGGCTCCCATTTTGTCTATTACACGTTCGCTTATGTTTCTTTCCTACCAGTTCTACCGGTACTACTGGTAACCTCAGCACTTACTTCGTCATTTATGTAGCGTACCACAACTGGCGAAGCGTAGTTTTGGTAGAGTCCAACTGTACTCGGGGGGTACAGCAGGAACATAAGGAGAGAGACAATTAGTTTCATTCCACAATCCTGCAGGATGCAGGAGGCTTTCGCTTTAAATGGACTATCAGAGATTGGCAAAGCCTATGAAAATGAGAAGATAAACATGGAGGATGAGTGATTAATCGTCCTCCACAAATCACTGAGTTTAAACTCAACAACGATGTAAAGAACAGTATCGTATTATCTCCTCCGATATCTACCTTGTATGTTGAAGAATCTCTGAAAGGATAATTTGGAGTGTGAATAAAAACGAAATTCAATGCTACAGGTGGTCTAGAACTTTTTGCTGAACTTATGGACTACTTAAACATCCAGTTTAATAAGAGAAGCAAATTACTTAGCACGGAATCTGGTTTATGAGTAAACTTAACAAGGGCGAATGTGATGGAGAGCAGCGGAAGGGAGAATAATGACTTATGTAAACATGAAAATCGTGTAATTCATGGTAGAAGAAAATAGAGAATACTGTTTTATAGGTAGTAATGTGACACGATATTTCCGAGGCAAGGAAAACATAAGGATGTGTTCCACACAAAAGTAAAAGCTTCTTCCAACATTCACCCAGAAGTGAGAACGAAGTTCTGCTGGGAACAGTAATGCACGCTAGGGAAACGCGGCCCTGGGGAAGTTCC
The DNA here is from genome assembly GCF_023864275.1 of Schistocerca cancellata. Taxonomy (NCBI): domain Eukaryota; kingdom Metazoa; phylum Arthropoda; class Insecta; order Orthoptera; family Acrididae; genus Schistocerca; species Schistocerca cancellata. Next base: position 512,568,115 of record NC_064627.1, on the reverse strand, counting down.
GAGAAGAAAGAAGGGATGTTACAGGTTGACATTCCTCGACATGGAGGTCAGTATCACCGGAGCACGAGTTCAGTTGTGAAACAGAGGAAGAATAATTCAGCAGTAGCGTTGTCGGATATTCAGAGCAAATACCTAAAGTGACTTAAAGAAAAAAAACCGACGTTAGAACCGAGTGGGCTTGGGTTTGAACAACTTGCGTCTCGAGTATGAAGCTGGTGTTGCAATAACTGCAGCATTTCGCGCTGTTAGGTGGGAATAAACTGAACGGAGCTGGATTGTGTAATAATGAAGACTATAACGAATTAAATGGCGAGATGAACTTTTAAAATGAAAATTCCTACTCTTGTGTTTAAAAACTAATGGCAATCGGGAAAAGCTGTAAGTGGAGAAACAAAAGGTGAGCAGTCGCCGTAAATTACAGGTAATACCGTAAATTACAGGTAATATTTTCTCAGAAGACGGAATGTAGTGTTTGTATTCCAACTAAATATTCGATCAGACTCAAAAATAAAGAAGAACACAGCGTAACACCCCTTATACATAAGTAGTCATTAGATTTATGTTGCCAACGGCAGCAGTCTCTTAGGATCACATCGTCATGCCTTAAAGACTACTTGTTTCAAGACTATGGCGACGATATCTAGACCCAGGAAATATTGTTCTTAGCGTACTGCATTGTCGAGTAAGCGTGAGTAATCCACAAATCTCCCAGACTTAAGCTACGTCTGGATGACATTTACCTGCAGTATAGTAGTTGCTTCAGAGGCAGCAGTCTGACGACAAAATGTACATCGAAGACCAGAGTTGTTGATCTATACGACAGATCTGCGGCAGTGCAGATAGCGCACACATGAGATGATCTGCTCCGTAGTCAACAACGTACAGATTTGACCATAAATTAATGAAAGGGTGGGCTCTTCGTCTTCGCCTACATCTGCACTACGCGAGCCACCTTATGGTGAGTGGTTACTTCGTGTACCATTGTCACCAACCCTTCTCTCCCGCTCCGATTGCGAATGGTTGGTAATACTCCGTAAGAGTTCAATGTCTCTAATTTTACTTCACGATCTTTTCACGAAATGTATGTTGGATAGTGCTACGTTGGTTGACTCATCTAGAAAAACACAATCTCGGAATTTTAACAGTTACCCATAAGGTGATTCACTACGGTACTATTCTTACGTCTGCCACTGGATCTGAATCACCATTTCCGTGGGCTTTCGCGCTTAATAAGCTAAGAAGTGATGAAAGGCGGTGCTGATCTTTGCTTCTTCCCAATTCCCTCCGCGCGTTCCAACTGATAAGGGTCACAGACTGAGCAGCAACACTTATGTATCGGTCGAACGAGGATCTTGTAAGCGACCTTCACTGTGAGTGAAGTACAACTCCTTTTCTTCCAATAAAACACGATGCGGTATTTGTATTTCGTTTGTTTACTTTTAGGTAGCCATTACACTGTAAATCACACCTTACGCATACTCCCATATATTTAAGTCAATTTTCGGCAATCCAGTAATCAAATAATAACGGATTTTTTCTAATTTTTAAGTGCAGTGCTAAACTTTGTATCGCAGATGACTCCTACGTCAATTTTGAGCTTGGTGCTCGCCCGTACTCCTCTGGGATCATAGCGGCATCTGGTACAATCACGGAAACATAGTACAAAGGAAACTGTTGCTGTTGGGTGGTGGCCGGATCCTTATGCGCAGAGGCATAACGTTGGCTGTGAGTGCAGTTTTCACATCTGGGTGGTTGCAGGTCTACCGCTATATTTCAGAGCTGTGGATATGATATACTGCAACCACTTGTAATACTTTGCAGGGCTACAGTTGGCTCAGACCCTCCTTATGGTTGGTAAGTCTTCTCCATATCAGGCTGTCCTTTGGTGGAATATTTCTCGCCCGAGAGGATATTCAACGAATGAATTGGCCAGAGAGATGCCCAGACTTGCATAAACTATCTCTATTGTCCGTAGCAGTTAGGGCTAAACGTGCCGTATGACCTGTTCTGTTATTGTGGAACAAGTTTTCTTGTTTTGTTTAACTGTTTAACGTATGCCTACGGTTCGAAAGGTTTTCCAGCTACACATCGCGGACAGCATGATACGCCAAAAGGCTTATAATTCACCTTTACTTTATTTATATAACCTCCCCGATAACCTACTCAGGGAAAAATTCCTTTGGACACTAGTGTAGAAAAATTAAATGAGGAAACGAGTCTATGGAGAATCCATTCCAGAACAACCTGCAGGCACCAAACGCGGATAAAATTACTAGGTAGTCGTAAACAAGAACTTAAAATAGCTGTGAGCAACTACTGACGGCGTAGGACACCTGTATTATTAAACCGCTATTCCGGAACACTGTACCAGTTGCAAGTTGCTTATCCAACGGCTTCCAGGAGCAACAAACCTCTGATCCTCGCGTAATTATTGACCAGATTTTAAAAACTTAAAATCGTGTCATAATCTGATCATTAAGAGATGTGATCTTACATTAAATGGTTAACATAATAAGACAAATACACTCCTGGAAATGGAAAAAAGAACACATTGACACCGGTGTGTCAGACCCACCTTACTTGCTCCGGACACTGCGAGAGGGTTGTACAAGCAATGATCACACGCACGGCACAGCGGACACACCAGGAACCGCGGTGTTGGCCGTCAAATGGCGCTAGTTGCGCAGCATTTGTGCACCGCCGCCGTCAGTGTCAGCCAGTTTGCCGTGGCATACGGAGCTCCATCGCAGTCTTTAACACTGGTAGCATGCCGCGACAGCGTGGACGTGAACCGTATGTGCAGTTGACGGACTATGAGCGAGGGCGTATAGTGGGCATGCGGGAGGCCGGGTGGACGTACCGCCGAATTGCTCAACACGTGGGGCGTGAGGTCTCCACAGTACATCGATGTTGTCGCCAGTGGTCGGCGGAAGGTGCACGTGCCCGTCGACCTGGGACCGGACCGCAGCGACGCACGGATGCACGCCAAGACCGTAGGATCCTACGCAGTGCCGTAGGGGACCGCACCGCCACTTCCCAGCAAATTAGGGACACTGTTGCTCCTGGGGTATCGGCGAGGACCATTCGCAACCGTCTCCATGAAGCTGGGCTACGGTCCCGCACACCGTTAGGCCGTCTTCCGCTCACGCCCCAACATCGTGCAGCCCGCCTCCAGTGGTGTCGCGACAGGCGTGAATGGAGGGACGAATGGAGACGTGTCGTCTTCAGCGATGAGAGTCGCTTCTGCCTTGGTGCCAATGATGGTCGTATGCGTGTTTGGCGCCGTGCAGGTGAGCGCCACAATCAGAACTGCATACGACCGAGGCACACAGGGCCAACACCCGGCATCATGGTGTGGGCAGCGATCTCCTACACTGGCCGTACACCACTGGTGATCGTCGAGGGGACACTGAATAGTGCACGGTACATCCAAACCGTCATCGAACCCATCGTTCTACCATTCCTAGACCGGCAAGGGAACTTGCTGTTCCAACAGGACAATGCACATCCGCATGTATCCCGTGCCACCCAACGTGCTCTAGAAGGTGTAAGTCAACTACCCTGGCCAGCAAGATCTCCGGATCTGTCCCCCATTGAGCATGTTTGGGACTGGATGAAGCGTCGTCTCACGCGGTCTGCACGTCCAGCACGAACGCTGGTCCAACTGAGGCGCCAGGTGGAAATGGCATGGCAAGCCGTTCCACAGGACTACATCCAGCATCTCTACGATCGTCTCCATGGGAGAATAGCAGCCTGCATTGCTGCGAAAGGTGGATATACACTGTACTAGTGCCGACATTGTGCATGCTCTGTTGCCTGTGTCTATGTGCCTGTGGTTCTGTCAGTGTGATCATGTGATGTATCTGACCCCAGGAATGTGTCAATAAAGTTTCCCCTTCCTGGGACAATGAATTCACGGTGTTCTTATTTCAATTTCCAGGAGTGTATTACATTTAGAAACTGTGTGTTTGTCTTGACGAAGCGTAACTGACAGCACGTAAATACCCGGAACATATTCCCCCAATGTTTCACAGTGAGAGCACTTAGTGAATTTCAGCAAACTTCGCACATAATTTCAAAGATTTACGAACCTTTATGTCACTGGCATCCCCACATTAACTCATTTGTAAAGAAGTCAGGTGTGGGACGCCGTACCATACATAGGAGTTCAGTTGGTTAAAGAACCGGACCTTATGGGTACCGGATGGTTATAGTTAAAGTGCAACTACTTACAGAAGTTCAGTGTGGGCTGTAATTATCGTATGGTAGCGAAACTTGATAGATATTAGAATCAGTTCCAGTTTTGTCCATCAGGTGCAAATCTCTCTGATAACGTAAGAAAAACATATAGAAATGATTCCATATGTAACGGATTAGGAACTGGACGCAGGAAGAAAAGATTAAAAAAGTGAGAAAGGCATAATGTTGATTTTATTAATGACTGCAGCTTAGGTAATTCGTTCAATATGAGCACCAGAGACGACTAGGAGAAACCGTACAGCGCCAGATTTGCACCTGGTGGTCAAACCTGAAACTATTTTTTTTCAGCGTACATTGGTTCCGTATTGACGCATTGGCATGTCCAACAAGTTTCGCTGTCTACGATAATTTCAGCCGACGCGTGATATCCGTGCCTCCGTGAGTATTAGGTATCTATATACACTGATCACCCACAAAATTATGATCACCGTGCTATTATCTATATAATCCCGTCCAGGCGATAGCAGCATCACCTGGCGAGAAATGACTGCTAGTCTGACACACGCACAGTGCATGTAGATCAGTGTGTACAATGGGGAAGGAGCGCGATCTATCTGAATTTGACCGAGGGCAAATTGTGACGGCCCGGGGGGCTTGGCACGAGCATTTCGGAAACGGCTCGATTTGTTGGGTGTTGCTGTGGTGAATATCTTCAACACGTGGCGAAACGACGTCCACACCTGATTTGGTCGGGCGGCCACCCCCATTACAGATGTCAGATGTCGTAGGTTGGGCACACTGCTTAACCAGGACAGGCGGCGAACTGTGGCGGAACTATCAGACTCTAATGCTGTCTCTGAACATACAGTGCGCTGAACACTCCTAACGATCGGCCTCCGCAGCCGATGCCGATGAATGTGCCAATGTTAACGTCACATCGGCAACTACGACTGAAATGAGCACGTGACCATTATCGCTGAACGTAGGCGCAGTGGCAGAGCGTTGCATGGTCGGATGAACCCCGAAACCTTCATCATGGCTACGGGAGGGCGTGAATCCGTCGTCTTCCAGGGGAACAGCTCCTTGACACCTGTACTGCGGGACGGAGACACGCTGGCAGCAGCTCCATTATGCTCTGGGGAACATTCACGTGCGCATCCATGAGTGCTGTGGAGTTCGTGCAAGGCATCACGAGGGCCAAGGGCTTTCGCGCTTACACCCCTTCATGACGACCATGTTTTCCGACCGGACTGGCATTTTTCAGCAAGATTATGGGCCATGTCACAAGGTTAGAAGAGTGATGCAGTGGTTCGAGGAAGATAGTGGCGAGTTTCAGTTAACATGTTGACCCCCAAACTCGCCAGATCTGAACCCAATCGGGCACATCTGAGATGTGACTGAACGTGGCGTCAGAGCTCAACGCACCCCTTCCCGGAATTTACGGGAATTACATGATGTGTGTGCAGATGTGGTGCCAACTGCCTCCAGCGACCTACCGAGGCCTCATTGCTTCCATTCCCTACGCGTCGCCCCTACTACCTGTGCCAAATGTGGACAAACCGCCTATTAGGTAGGTGGTCATAATGTTCTGGCTGATTAGAGTATCTAAATGCAATACCCTGACTGACTGACTGACTCATCATGCCCCACCGCACAACGCTGACTTGAAATCTGGAGAGGATGTCGAGGTCATACAGTAGGCGTCGTTTAAGAAGGGATTTTTCGAAACTCCACTCCGGAGGGGGTGAAATAGGGGATGAAATGTTTTTTTGAAAAATGTCGCTATGAAGGCAATTTTGAAGAACTAACGAAGTATTTTTGTGGCTAAATCTATGAAAATCGGTGTTTCACTTATCGGTTACAAATAAAAAGAATAGGTGTTTCAGCATTTTTGGAGATTCAGCCCGTAAGGGGCTGAAATCAGATCAGACTGTTTCACTGACTCATCATCGCCCAGCCCCAACAGATAAGGATAGAAACTTGCAATTTGGAGAGAATGTGTCTCTTATGGCAGAGGCATCGTTTACGAAGGAATTGTCCGTAATTCAACTCCTAAGAAGGTGAAAAAGAAGCCGATAATTTTTAAGAAAATATCTCGTTACATTAAAAAATTTTAAAGCTAAATCTACGAAAATGAGTATTTCACTTCTCGATTTGATATAAAGATATATCTGTCAGGGAATGAAAGTTTCTAGGCAAATAACTGTACAGGACCGCAAAATGCATGATTAACAAAAACATTGGTGTTGTGTACATAGTTCCGCGTAGTGAGCGCGTACACAACTTTCCGACTAGAGCGCGCCCCGCTAAGCACAACAGCGCAGGCGCAGCGCTCGTCCGTCTCCGCACTACGAGATGGCGCTGTTTTAGAGACGGAGCAAATTCTGCTTCCGCCGATCCGCGTATTAATATGTAACGCAGCCAATGAGATTGCTGCTAACGTAGAACCTTTTCTCCTCGCGGATCACACTCGCGCAGTGATACCTGAACGCGCGAGGTATTATAACGAGTGTACAGACCTCCGATTAGTCAGTCTGCATTAGTCTGCATCTACATTAGTCTGTAGTCAACTTTCAGTCTGCGCCTAATAAGATTACCATATTCCTGTACATAGCCATGAAGAGAAATGTATAGACACTTTGTCAAGTATCAGAGACATGTGAGAACAAGATTAACGTACCAAGACCAAAGGAACTTCAGATTGTCAATTATAAATAGCATCCAGAACCAAGTTATTTTTATGCTTGTTATTATTTTAATAAATGTGTGTGAAAATTAATCAAGTTCTGTTTAAAGTTGGTCACCGGCAATTTGCTACTCTAAGCGTGCAAGTGGCATTTCTATCGTCTGACCTAACGGCAGAATATAAACACGCCACGATAAGACCACGAGACATATTGCTGACACTCGCCTACTTCGTTAAGAGCGACAAGTCAAATAATCTGATGGTGTGTGTACCGAAGGTCTTACAGTACGCACGGCACAATTTGGGTCTAGCTACGAGAATCGTTTTTGGTTAAAAGGACATTCGGTAAAGATCACGTTTCTATCACCTTAACTATCGCGAAAAGTTTAGAAGGCGTTGCAATTTGTGAACAACATAAAGATTCGATAAAAAAAATGGATGTGTGCAGATGATACAGTCTACGCGAGCCAAATAGCGGGAGCTAAGCTGTTTGAGTGATAAAGAGGAGGAAGTATGGAATAAGACATTGAACCTCTCGAGGAACCAACCAGTATAAAAAAACGTGCAAAATTTACGCGTGGTACCGGTGATTCTCACATTGTCATAGGTGCCGTGCTTCCCATTATAGCCGCTATTTTAGGTCAAGAGGTACGATGACGCCCAGAGTGCGCCACCAGGCAGTGGACACCGGAGCTACTCGTGTGTGCGGTGCGGCAGCCTGCTCCCCCCCGACTCTGGAGTGGATGGGCCGATGTGAAGGGACGCGGCCTACGAGCTCGGCAGACGGACACAACTGTGCGCTGATGACGCGTCAGATAGCGAGCGCCTCCTGGCGCCACAGCGCCCGCAGCCAGCACAAACAGCGACTGCCCGCGTCCTCTGTCACGAATAACCCCAAAGGGTGGCCGCGCTAAATACTCCCGTCCGTCACCTGCTGTACGCTGCCAACTGCCAACTGCTGGCCTGTCCTGGACCCGAGAAACAGAGCCGTCTGTTGTCACTCCTCTCTCTCTCTCTGTCTGTCTGTCTGTCTCTCTCTCTCTCTCTCTCTCTCTCTCTCTCTCTCACACACACACACACACACACACACACACAAACAAACACCGTCTTCCGTATGACACACGTCAGTTACTTGATAGGTGAAAAACGAAAAATTCTACATGCATGTGTGGCATATATTTGTGTTCGGAGTGGGTATTAAAATCCATGAAGAAGAAATAAAAACTTCGAGGTTCGCCGATGACATTGTAATTCTGTCAGAGACAGCAAAGGACTTGGAAGAGCAGTTGAACGGAGTGGACAGTGTCTTAAAAGGAGGGTATAAGATGAACATCAACAAAAGCAAAACGAGGATTATGGAATATAGTCGACTTAAATCGGGTGATGCTGAGGGAATTAGATTAGGAAATGAGACACTTAAAGTAGTAAAGGAGTTTTGCTATTTAGGGAGCAAAATAAGTGATGATGGTGGAAGCAGAGAGGATATAAAATGTCGACTCGCAATGGCAAAGAAAGCATTTCTGAAGAAGAGAAATTTGTTAATATCGAGTATCTATTTAAGTGTCAGGAAGTCGTTTCTGAAAGTATTTGTATGGAGTGTAGGCATGTATGGAAGTGAAACATGGACGATAAATAGTTTAGACAAGAAGAGAATAGATGCTTTCGAAAAGTGGTGCTACAGAAGAATGCTGAAGGTTAGATGGGTAGATCACATAACTAATGAGGAGGTATTGAATAGGATTGTGGAGAAGAGGACTTTGTGGCACAACTTGACTAGAAGAAGGGATCGGTTGGTAGGACATATTCTCAGGCATCAAGGGATCACCAATTTGGTACTGGAGGGCAGCTTGGAGGGTAAAAATCGTAGGGGGAGACCAAGAGATGAATACACTAAGCAGATTCAGAAGGATGTAGGTTGCAGTAGGTACTGGGAGATGAAGCAGCTTGCACAGGATAGAGTAGCATGGAGAGCTGCATCAAACCAGTCTCAGGACTGAAGACCACAACAACAACACAATGTGGCATCTGTTCGGACATGTCCGCCGGCCGCTGTGGTCGAGCGTTTCTAGGCGCATCAGTCCGGAGCCGCGCGGCTGCTACGGTCACAGGTTCGAATCCTGCCTCTGGCATGGATGTGTGTGATGTCCTTAGGTTAGTTAGGTTTAAGTAGTTCTAAGTTCTAGGGGACTGATGACCTCAAATGTTAAGTCCCATAGTGCTCAGAGCCATTTGAACCATTGTCGGACAAGAACGAAAGGACAGACGCCACTTATGCATAATTACGGGGATGATGGCAAATAATCACTTCAGTGCGCAGAAACATCAAGCTCACAATCTTACGGGAATCGGTAAAACGCCGCGAGTAATGAGGATAACGGGCAGAGGCACTACGTCAGTTGTGTGCGAATAATTTTGATTCAGCCGTGAATTTGGGTCTGGTGGGATGGCGTGCTAGGGTCAAAACGTTCTGTAATAAATAAACCAATATGTGCCAGGTTGATCACCTGGTCGCACTTCGTCTTCTGCACTGGTCGCCCAGTTCACTGGATCTCTGTTAGACTTCTTCTTGTGGACTTTCGTCGTGTACGACGTTTACATACACTGAGGTGACACAAGTCATAGGGCATCTCCTAATATAGTGTCGGACTTCCTTTTTCCCACTGTACTGCAGCAACTCAACTGCCATGGGCTCAAGCAGTTGGAAATTCCCTGAAGAAACTCTGAGCTATGCTGCGTCTATAGCCCTCCATAACTGCGTAAGTGTTGCAGGAATAGGATCGATTATGTGTCCCATAAACGTTCGGTGGTATTCATGTCGGTCGATCAGTGTGATCAAATCATTCAGTCAAACTGTTCGGAAGGTTCTTCAAACCAATCGTGAACAGTTGTAGCCTGATGCCATGGCGCCTCGTCACCCATAAAAATTCCATCCATGTTTGTGAACAAGAAGTCCATGAATGGGTGCAGATGTTCAATGGTCGGTTCAGTTGGACCAGAGGACGCAGTCCGTTCCATATAAACACAGCCACACCGTTATGGAACAACGTCCAGCTAGCAAAATGCCTTGTTGACAACCTGGGTCCATGGCTTCGTGGGATCTGCACCACACTGGGAACCTATCATCAGCTCTGAACAACCAAACCCACGAATCATCTGACCGGGACACGGTTTTCCAGTCGTCTAGAGTCCAACCGACATGATCATGAATCCTGGAGAGGCGCTGCAGGAGATGTGCTGTTAGCAAAGACACTCGCATCGCTCGTCTGCTGCCAAAGCCCATTCACGCCAGATTTCGCCGCAATGTCCCAACGGATACGTTTATCGGAAATCCCACATTGATGTCTGTGAATATTTCACCCTGTTCTGCTTTTCTGATAACACTGATAACACTATACGCAAACGCCGCTGTTCTCAGTCGTTAAGTGAAGGTCGTCGGCTACTGCGTTGTTCTTGGTGAGGGGTAATACCTGAAGTTTGGTATTCTCGACACACTCTTTACACTATGGATCTCGGCATACTGAATTTCCTAACGATTTCCAAAATGGAATGTTCCATGCGCCTAGCTGCAACTATCATTCCACGTTTGAAATCTATTAATTTCCATCGCGCTGCCATAATCACGTCGGAAACCTTTTCACATAAATTATCTGAATACAAATCACAGCTTCGACAATGCATTGCCCTTTCATAACTTGTGTACGTGATGTTACCGCCTTCTGTATATGTGCATGTCGCTAGCCCGTGGCTTTTGTCATGCCAGTGTATGTTAACTTCTAGCTGTGCTATCGGAATTAAGAAAGGACTCTACCAGAACTGTTGAGAGCATCATACCAGACTAAGACTAAACAGCGACTATAGGAGGATCGTCTGATTTCAAAAGAAGCTCGAGTCGAGAGCACCTAAGGCCGATAAGAAATTTAAAAAATGTCCGTCTTCGATCTATTTTAATTTTCACAAAAGACAATGTCATGCATGTGGTGGAACAGCAACGGTGTGGTGTACTACGAATTGCATCCCCGACCTGCAACCATCACTGCTGACATTTATTGTCAACAACTGAGACGTCTTGCAGACGCAGTCCAGGAACAACGACCAGGGAGACTGCTTGAAGTGATGCTACTCCACGATAACGTCCGCCCGCATTCTTCTAGACTGACAAAACACATTATAAAGTAGTTGGGTTTGGAAGTCATTCCGCACCCGCCTTATTCACTGATCTTAATACCTCTGATTTTCACCTTTTCCACTCTCTATCGAACAGTCTTCAAGGAACTTCCTTTCCGAATGAAAATGCGCTCCGAACTTGGCTCGACGAGTTCTTCGCCTAAAAACCAGGAGATATCTACAGTCATCGAATCGAAATGTTACCCCTGCCTTGGCAGATAGTTGTACATCGTGAAGGAGAATATATTATTGACGACTGAAGTCTCTGTTTTGTGTATCCGCTGTGTTGACTAAACTTATGGAAAAACGCCACGAACTTTTGCACCAATCTAATACATTCTAGTCTTACAAGATGTTGCTAAACAATTCTAGCGCACTTGCTGAAACATCAGTTTTGTTGCAGGTATAAAATACGCAAATGTTAGGAACCTGAGCAGCTGATTGGCTTCCAGCAAACCGGCACGTACCTGTAGTGTTTTTAGGGGTAAAATGCGCTGCCAGACGGTTGGTGGCGGGGGGGGGGGGGGAAGGGGAGGGGCGGGGGCGGGCCCTGCTGACGTCACAGGGCGAACGTCAGCCGCGTGACAAATGCCGGCAGGCGCGCGGCGATATTTTCGTGTTGGCCGAAGCTCCCTAGGGCGGGCTCGCGTTGGGGGCGGCCGTCCGTTATAAGGGCTTTGCTGCAAGCCCTCTCTGGCCCAGCGGAGGGCCACGCACACAACACAGCGTTTGGAAATCCATTTATTACAATCACGCAGATGAAAGTCCGTTCCGAGCAGCGGCACGAAGCTAGCACGTGGAGAAACTGCGCAAATGGCTACAAGTATATTCTCAGAGAGGCAAAGTCATCCTCAGGATCACGAGCTTCTTACTGTAGAATGTGCTCATTATATAGTCTGGTACATACAATGAGGAGACAAAAGTTATGGGATATATTTATATATATATAAATTCAATGTTCCGAGATCCATAATGTCAAGCGTGTGTCAAGAATACCAAATTTCAGGCATTATCTGTCACCACAGACAACGCAGTGACCGACGGCCTTCACTTAACGACCGAGAGCAGCGGCTTTTGCGTATAGAGTTGTCAGTGCTAACAGACGAGCAGCACAGTGTGAAATAGCCGCAGAAATCAATCTGGGACGTACGACGAACGTATTTGTTAGCACAGTGTTGCTGGCGTTAATGGGCCCTGGTAGCAGGCGAACAATGCGAGTGCCTGTGCAAACACTACGACATCGCCTGCAGCGTCTCTCCTGCAGTCGTGACCGTGTCGGTTGGACCTTAGGCGACTGGAGGCCTGGTCGGATGAGGCCTGATATCAGTTGGCAAGGTGTGATGGCAGGATTCGAATATGGTGCAAGTTGTCAACAAAGCACAGTGTAAGCTGGTAGTGGCTCCATAATTATGTGGGCTATGTCTACATGGAACGGACTCAGCCCTCTGATCCAAATGAACCGACCACTGACTGGAATTTATTATACTTGAAGACCATCTGCAGCCACACAACGATGGAATTTTTATGGATGACAATGCTCTAAGTCACGGGGCAGCATTTGTTCACGACTGGTTTCAAGAACATTCTGGACAAATTGAGAGAATGATTTTGTCACTCAGATCGCCCGGCATGAATTCCATCGAACGTTTATGGAATGTAATAGAGAGGTCAGTTGGTGCACAAAATCCTGCACCGGCAACACTCTCGCAATTATAGAAGGCTTTAGAGGCATCATGGCTGAATATTTTTGCACTGGACTACCAAAGACTTGTTTCTTCCATGCCACTTCGAGTTGTTGCACTGCGCCTGGCGGAAGGAGAGCCAACACGATATTAGGAAGTGTACCATGACTTTTGTCACCTCAGTGTACCTTACTCACAATTGTTTGGCCCCCGATTCCTTTTACCCTCACATTTCATCTCTAGTCATCAGTTACATCCAGTGTCCTCAGCAAGTTGAGTCACATTTCTCATTCTTTATCGGTCCACAGAAATTTTCCCTTATCACGACAGTGGACGATCACTTTGGCCTTGACGTTACTCTTTGTAATGGAATGATAAGATAACAACTCTATAGTTCCAAAGCATCTACGGACAGGCGAACAATATATAGCGTATAAAGAAACTATCGATTCAGCATTGTAGAATCTGAAGAGGAGATAATAACAAACACTTTTTGTATGAGACAAAAATGTAAAGGTGCAACGTTTTCCCGCTAGGTATTGAAGGTATTGTCATTAGTGATGTTCAGAGACAATGTTCAAGTTGTTGTGCGATGAATTTTGTTTTAGAGATATTTCTTACCTCCTAAGTATTTCTCTTTCGTCGCGAGGTGAAGCGTTTGTTGTACGAACGCCGATAGACAGTCCAGAAGAGCTGGTCGCCAGTTTGGCTGAAGCTGCACCATTGTTCGTGAAAGACGTGGATTTTCTGAGCGTGTTTGGCATTCATTATCAGGCAGATGCTACTTGTGCGTTAGGGTAAATGATCCTTTTCAACAACTTCACTAATACAATGTTCATCACAAGGCAGTGCGCCTCTAAGCATCACTAGCGTCAAAACTTTCACGACCCCTAGCAGGAAAACGGTGCACCTGTGATATTTTCTCGCATAGAAAAGTTACATTTTATCTCGTAAAAACTATCTAAAATGTTGTATACGTAGTTTTCTACGTCCTCTATATGGTAGTCTGTGGTTTATAGGAATGCCTTCGCCACAGTTCTTTTATTTCATATTCACGGCACAGTTCAAACACATTTTTTAGATGTATGGTGCAAAAATTCATGTCATCCACAGCAAACCAAAAATCAGGCAAGAAATGGTAACGTAAAATGCAGTACCCACAAAAATACCAAGGAACTTCTTGGCAGTTTAAAACCTTGTGCCGGACGCGGACTTTTCACGGGCACGTGTTCCGCCGACTGAGCTACGTAAGCACGACTCGGAGCTCGCACACAGTTTTAATCTTCCAGGAGTTTGAAAACAGTACACATTCCGTTGCAGAGTGAAAGTCCATCCTGGAAACATTCCTCCAGGCTGTGGCTATGCGCCGGCCGGAGTGGCCGAATGGTTCTAGGCGCTACAGTCTGGAACCACGCGACCGCTGGATGAGGTAGTGTGGGGGATACAGGGTCTGATTCTTGCAGAGCACTTGGCTGTGAAAGGTGAAGCCCCGGTTCGAGCCCCGGTCCGACATTAATCTGCCAGGAGGTCCCATATCAGCGCACAATCCACTGCAGACCGAAAATTCATCCTGGAAACACCATGAGACGATGTTTTTGGAGCGCGTCATAGATATGGGAATCACTGTGTGCCAGTTTACAATGGCCACTTACCTTTATACGGATTTTTTCTCTGAAATCATGACGAACAGTTTATTTTACGTACACAACAGCCAAACAGGAGGAATATAAGTTGTGGATCAAGAACGGCAAACTCGTGGCAGGAAGAGTGTGACGTAGGATTAGAGCTTATCGCCACTGTTGTTAAGTTGCCGAAGGGGAGAAAAAGAAACTTCCGGAACAGAAATAAAAGTTTCAGGTTGAGCTGCGACACGAGCACCGAACTGCACTTCCAGGCAAAGTAAAGAAGATTTAGGAGAGCTGGAAAGGACACGTTACTTTTCACAGAATTTGAGATACGGACAGACAAAAGTAATGAATCGTAGAATAAAGGCGAATAATGAGGTGCTGAACATCAAAATGAGAGAGATAACACTAGATAAAGTGAAAGATTTGTGGTATCTACGAATTAAGAGGATTAAACATGATGCCCAAAGCAAACGAGACGTCCGAAGGTGGTTATGAGGAAGATCTCTTTTTGTCACAAAAGTGGCCTACTGGTATTAAACTGTAACCTGCAGCTGAACCATATGCAAGTAGCTATACTTCAATTACAGCCACACTTTAAAGAGGATGTGATGTTACATGCGAACATGATATACAGTAGAGAAGAAACTTACAAATTTCTCAGATACACGGCGGACCATTTTAATCCATAATGGGAATTAAATGGGGATGGAGACGAGATACAGGTTAATGTTTTGGATAAAAGTTGCAAGTGGCAAATAGGGCCACGCACTGCTACTAATGGCCGTGACTTTGAACGTGATTTTAAGGTGTTTTGGAGCTTAAAGTGATTTTTTGTTTCAGTGGGAACCATTATATTTGATTTAAGATTTGAAAAAAGCAGCAAATTTTACGTATCAAATGACTCATTATTCAAGGTCATGACAAGGTTCAGAAAGCTGAAATAAGCAAATATGTTTTTGGTTCAAGTAGGGATTAACTCGGAGTAGAGGAGGGATACAGCGAAATACAATGTTAAATATAGATTGGAAGGGGCATAAAGGTCAAGTATCATTAGCGATAACCTCGATTTTAAAGGTAATTATCGAAGGTCATTCGAAGATTGTGACGTCCGAAACAGAAATTTGAACTTTAAGTTTTAATTAACGTGTTTACTGGTAAAGATAAATACGTCATGGCATATAAATGTTATTGTGACATCTGCAGGACGGAACAAACATAAATAAAACGTAGATAATTGATTTACAAGTCATTGAATGAGTCCCTTGACCTCTTATTCCTTGGGATGCCCCTTCCAGATTGTATCTAACATTGTATTTTGCTGTATCCCTCCTCTATTCTAAATTAATCGCTACTGGAACTAAAGACATATTTTCTTGTTTGACTTTCATCGAATTAGCCATGACCTTGAATAATGTATCATTTTACCGTTAAAATTTGTCGCTCTTTTCAAATCTTGAATCAGATATTAGGATTCCCACTTTAAAAAATCACTTTAACCTCCATATCACCTTGAAAATTACGTTGAAGGTCACAACCATTAGTAGCAATGCGTGACCCTGTTGCCACCTATAACTTTTATCTAAAACATTTTGCTACATCTCGTCTCCGTACCAATTTATTCCCCATTATGGATTAAAACGATCCACCCTGTATATGTGGAACAATCAATTGACGTCTGAAAAACAAACAATGGAAAGAGAAACGATTAAAATTTTATACGACCCTAGCTGTTTCATGGATCACATACTAACGACAAGATAGTATAATGCACGTAACAGAAGTGAAATTTTTAAGGCCAGTAACAGAATGTGATAGATTAGACAGAATGAGAGTAATAATATTAGGAATGAATTGAGCATCTATGAACTACGAAATGAAAACAGAAGAAAATGGAATGCACGCATAAACAGGATGAGTTAAGAAATATTATCTCTCAAAATAATAAGACACAAACGCAAAGGCAGAATAAGTGGACGGATGGTTCCAATGGCTCTGAGCACTGTGGGACTTAATTTCTGAGGTCATCAGTCCCCTAGAACTTAGAACTACTTAAACCTAATGCCATCACACACATCCATGCCTGAGGCAGGATTCGAACCAGCGACCGTAGCGGTCGCGTAGTTCCAGACAGTAGCGCCTAAAACCGCTCGGCCACTCCGGCCGGCGGACGATAAAGAAAACCTTCTTGTATGACAGAAGACTGTAGGTTTTAATGTGTGATGGCGCCGTATTTCGATGCTTATTTCCTGTTATTGGGAATCTGCCTTTGTGTGTCCCATGTCGCAGGGCTATGCACAGGTTATGAGCAATGGAAGTGCACGTGTCAAATACTGCCGTCGCCTGTGATCCCTCCCCACAGGCACAACAGCGAGTAACATTTGCTAACAAATAAACGGAGAGTTTCGTGTAGTTTTTTGGTGTGGTCAAGGGTAATTTGTTGCGATACATTAGAAATAAAGAAAACGGGACGAGACCGTGTGAGAAACGGATGCAGGGTGGGGCTGGGCCCGGAGTCACCAGAGGAAGACAGAGGAGCACCAGCGTGGTACGATTAAATTTAGTGCCAGCTAATAACCAGAGTTTTCCTACCGTCAAAAAATATACATATAATGAAAAAGCGAGTGAGTGGAGCCAGGCCCTGCCGTAAACACGCAATAAATATGCATCCGCGGCGTCCGTGTCACCGCGGCCGCCTTTTGTAAGCAAACAGGGCCGGCCCTTTGTTCGCGCAGTGATTGCGGCCGAGCCAGCCAGTGCACATTAAATTAAATGGACGGCGAAACGAACGAACGGAGGCTGGCGAGCGCCGGGGGCGGCGCGCTGGCAACAAAGCCCGCGGGGTCGGGGTTCTTCTCTCCTCTCTTCCTCTCCCCCTCCCCCTCCCCCACCCCCTCCCCACCCACTCCTCCCCACAGGACCGACGGACGGCCACCGCGCCGGATGCAAAATGCATGCACGCTGCTGCCGCCGTCGCCGCCGCCGCCGCCTCTGCTCCAAATCAAATTAGCAGCCGCATCGAGGGCGCGCTGGATCCGCCGCCAGTCCGCAGAGGTCCGGGATGCTCCTGTTCCGCCAGTTGGTGCTGCTCGGGGAATCCCCTAACAGGTGCGGCAGGCTGCGGCGCTCCACGCTCTCGCGTGTTCACCCCAGGCGCTGAAGCCTGGGAATCTGGCGGTAATCCTGGTCGCGCACTAGTCGGGTGGCACTGTCGTCACGAGAAAATGGTCGATACGGCGGCGTCATCAACCTAACCATTGCGAACAATGTATTCTGTACACACTTCCTGCCAACAAACTATTAAAGGATCATTACTTATTTTTTGACATGTTCCAGTCATCTGTCTTAATTTTTAGGGTTCCACACGTCAATCGATAAAAACGGAAGCCTTACAGGATCATTTGTTGTTCGTCTGCCTGTCTGTCTATCTACGGTCCCCTGGCGCTGTAAAAAAAATTGATGCTTCTAAGGGGTCATGGAGAAGAAATAAAAACATTGAGGTTCGCCGATGACATTGTAATTCTGTCAGAGACAGCAAAGGACTTGGAAGAGCAGTTGAACGGAATGGACAGTGTCTTGAAAGGAGGATATAAGATGAACATCGACAAAAGCAAAACGAGGATAATGGAATGTAGTCGAATTAAGTTGGGTGATGCTCAGGGAATTACATTAGGAAATGATACACTTAAAGTAGTAAATGAGTTTTGCTATTTGGGGAGCAAAATAACTGATGATCGTCGAAGTAGGGAAGATATAAAATGTAGACTGGCAATGGCAAGGAAAGCGTTTCTGAAGAAGAAAAAATTGTTAACATCGAGTATAGACTTAAGTGTCAGGAAGTCGTTTCTGAAAGTATTTGTGTGGAGTGTAGTCATGTATGGAAGTGAAACATGGACGATAAATAGTTTGGACAATAAGAGAATAGAAACTTTCGAAATGTCGTGCTACAGAAGAAAACTGAAGATTAGATGGGTAGATCACATAACTAATGAGGAGGTATTGAATAGAATTTGGGAGAAGAGGAGTTTGTGGCACAACTTGACTAGAAGAAGGGATCGGTTGGTAGGACGTGTTCTGAGGCATCAAGGGATCACCAAATTAGTATTGGAGGACAGCGTGGAGGGTAAAAATCGTAGAGGGAGACCAAGAGATAAATACACTAAGCAGATTCAGAAGGATGTAGGCTGCAGTAGGTACTGGGAGATGAAGAAGCTTGCACAGGGTGGAGTAGCATGGAGAGCTGCAGCAAACCAGTCTCAGGACTGAAGACCACAACAACAACAACAACAACAAGGGGTCAATGCAGTCAAAAGACACGACCATCTATGCCACATATGTTACACTTGCAAACTCAGTCACCAAACCTTGTAGTGTACTTCCCGTTGGCCTAGAATCATGAAATTTGGCGAAAGGCAAGGACTTACAGCAAATCCGAAGGAAAAAAATTCGAAAACTGTAAATTTGTAACTATATCAGACAAAATTGTTTTGTCCCTTGTTATCCGACTGTGTGTCTGTCTGTCCGTTTGTTACGACCCCTTTTTCTGAGGAACAGGTTAACATATCTAGTTAAAATTTGTGTCACATACTAATGTCTATAGGCCCTTGGCGGTGTAATAAATTTAAGCTGCTAAGTCAATGCAGCCAAAAGATAGGGCCATTTATGTCACAAATACTGATATTCATCAAAGCCTACAGGGTACTTTCCGTTCACCTAGAATCAAGGAATTTGGCAAGAAGCAAGGTTTCACAGTACAAGTAAAGTCAAATATACGTGTCCCTTCACGTTTCCATTTCACTATCACATCGGAAACAGTGGACCTAGGGATGTTTAGGATTGTAGAAATCTCGCGTTCAGACGTATGACACAAGTGACACCCTATCACCTGACCACGTGCGAAGTCCGTGAGTTCCACGGAGCGCCCCATTCCGCTCTCTCACTCTGTTTAATGACTACTGAGGTCGTTGGTATGGAGTACCTAGCAGTAGGTGGCAGCAGAATGCACCTAATATGAAAAACGATGTTTTGGGAGCGTCCGGATACTTTTGACAACGTAGTGTATTTTAAACATAGTCATAGTTTCTGACGGGTTATGAAAACTCGACGATTATGAACACGAATCATTAGCAGTGGGCTTATAATAAACTGAATTTCCGAGAGAGCCGTAGTTCTTCCGTGTAACCAAAAGATCCAGGAAAGGCAGACAAACATGTTTCCCTACTTCCGTAATGAACTGGAAGTTCTTATGAATGGAGTACGAAATCCATTAATGTCTCTATTCTTAATGTCTTGCTATGAAAGTATTGCTTTTATGGTGTTTAATTTTTTTATTTCTTGTTGTTTATTCCTAAAAGTTTTATTCTTGCTTGTTTATTCACTTTTTCTTTGTATCATATGTAAGTTTCGCTAATCTAAATGTTCTTTTTGCAGTAATTTGATTCAATTATCAATTGATCTTGGATTTTGCAATTGATTTACTATTTTGCCACTAACTTTATTTTAATGTTGATTGCAAGAGCTATTAAAACTGTGCTAATTTTAAAATGGTCAGTCGCATGTGTTAGCTGACACCGCCTTTGTGAAAGAGTGCCAAAAGACACTTGTGACAAGCAGGTCTAAATACTGTAGTTGTTTAAAGAATATTAAAAGACAATCTTGTCATTCATTGTCAGCATACTGGTGGAAGAATGCTGGCTTATTTATTTATGAACCAACAATTAACTGTATTTATTGTAATTTTTGATGCAGATGGCCTACGGCCAACGGAAAAACGGACAGTAGCGTAACACTATGGGAGTGAAGCGGAGACTGGGACTTTCCGAGTGAAGAGCTCAAGGGAGTGATTCTCGACACTTTTATGTTTATTACTGAAGGAGTCAGACTAGTCTATGGTTGTTGTTGTTGTCTTCAGTCCTGAGACTGGTTTGATGCAGCTCTCCACGCTACTCTATCCTGTGCAAGCCTCTTCATCTCCCAGTACTTACTGCAACCTACATCCTTCTGAATCTGCTTAGTGTATTCATCTCATGGTCTCCCTCTACGATTTTTACCCTCCACGCTGCGCTCCAGTGCTAAATTTGTGATCCCTTGATGCCTCAGAACATGTCCTACCAACCGGTCCCTTCTTCTTGTCAAGTTGTGCCACAAACACCTCTTCTCCCCAATTCTATTCAATACCTCCTCATTAGTTATGTGATCTACCCATCTAATCTTCAGCATTCTTCTGTAGCACCACATTTCGAAAGCCTTTAGTTCAAATGGCTCTGAGCGCTATGGGACTTAACATCTATGGTCATCAGTCCCCTAGAACTTAGAACTACTTAAACCTAACTAACTTAAGGACATCACACAACACCCAGTCATCACGAGGCAGAGAAAATCCCTGACCCCGCCAGGAATCGAACCCGGGAACCCGGGCGTGGGAAGCGAGAACGCTACCGCACGACCACGAGCTGCGGACTCGAAAGCCTTTATTCTCTTCTTGTCCAAACTATTTATCGTCCATGTTTCACTTCCATACATGGCTACACTCCATACAAATACTTTCAGAAACGACTTCCTGACACTTAAATCTATACTCGATGTTAACAGATTTTTTCTTCTTCAGAAACGCTTTCCTTGCCATTGCCAGTCTACATTTTATATCCTCTCTACTTCGACCATCATCAGTTATTTTGCTCCCCAAATAGCAAAACTCCTTTACTACTTTAAGTGTCTCATTTTCTATTCTAATTCCCTGAGCATCACCCGACTTAATTCGACTACATTCCATTATCCTCGTTTTGCTGTTGTTGATGTTCATCTTATACCCTGCTTTCAAGGCACTGTCCATTACGTTCAACTGCTCTTTCCAAGTCCTTTGCTGTCTCTGACAGAATTAAAATGTCATCGGCGAACCTCAACGTTTTTATTTCTGCTCCATGGACTTTAAAACCTACTCCGAATTTTTCTTTTGTTTCCTTTACTGCTTGCTCAATATACAGATTGAATAACATCGGGGACAGGCTACAACCCTGTTTCACTCCCTTCCCAACCGCTGCGTCCCTTTCATGTTCCTCGACTCTTATAACTGCCATCTGGTTTCTGTACAAATTGTAAATAGTCTTTCGCTCCCTGTATTTTACCCTGCCACCTATAGAATTTGAAAGAGAGTATTCCAGTCAACTTTGTCAAAAGCTTTCTCTAAGTTCACAAATGCTAGAAATGTAGGTTTGCCTTTCCTTAATCTATTTTCTAATGGTATTCGATAGCGTAGGTGATTGATGCTGGATGGTGAACGGCCTCTACCATAATTTGAGGGACTTCATATTTCAAAAGGTCTGAATGTGTTCCAGAACATGACTCCAACTTTTTCCAATTGTATTGTGGAACTGAGGACAGACAGAGCATTAGTTACAGATCTTTGTATTGTGTGTTGTGATTTGTAAATAAAGGTGTTGAACTCTGAACTCTTTTGAGCTGTTGAATATTTCGTGAATTGTGATTACAAAATGGACTTAGTTTTCGTGTATCTTGATGACTATTTAGTTTCAGGATTTTGCTGCCTTTCTCGTAACGCTCTCAACGTAACATTGCTGTGTTTGGTAAGTATATTTCCCGTCTGTATGTTAATTGAATATCATATGATCATTTCCAATTTATCTGAGATTTTCTTGAATAAGCATTTTCTTGAATAAGCATTATTCAGCATTATTCTCTGTCCACTACATCAGTTACAAACGTTAGAATAGTAGTCTTGTTATTAAATTATTTAGTTAACTTTTATTTTGTATATTTCTGTATTTTATTAACTCGCAATCGTAGCCAATGCTTAGACTATTTGACTGCAGTATCACATCTACAAGTTGTTATTTGCAGCGAATTAGCTGTGGGGCATGAAAGCAGACGTACGCAGCTTGATCATATGATTACATCGAGCTATTCTTTTTAAACAGAGCAGTGCATAGCCCAAGTACCTAAAATACGAGTAACTGCAAGTAAAGCGCAACTGGTTTGTTTGTATGGGATGTTTTTTGGAACGACAACTCATTAGCAGTTCTAATGAATGCCCTTACTACTTAAATCGATTTTGCTGAAAGTCTTAAGTTACATGAAATCAGCCTATTAAAATCTCTGGTGGAGCCCTTCTTCTTAATATTCAGCGGCTGGCTTGCTAGAAAAGATCTTCACATACGTTATTATTATTAAGCGCTGCATTCAGTTGGGAAAAAATCGATCGTTTTGAACACTTCGTTCAGTTTACGACAGATCTAAAATTTCAGATGTGGACGAAGCCTTTTTGGACGATTTCAATAAAACTCAGAGATTGCAGGCTCTCTTCGTCACAGCTGAAACTTCCCAATTAATTACAGGCCCCAGACAATCATCAAAAATTCAGACAGAGAACGCATTCGTCATTCACTCTAAAATGAAATGGTCACAAACCTTATTTCTGAGGAAAATTGTATATTGAATCCATTTCCGTACATGTTCCGTTTCCGTGGATTTTTAGTCTCATGAAATTTACTTTTACAAGTCCTTCTTTCTCTTTGTCTACCCCGCTAGCGGCACAAACTTTCCTGCCTCGCTTTATCGCGAAGAAGAGTAAATAAATCTCCTTTTGCAATACGAAAATCTTCCAACCGATACTTTCCGAAGCTGTTCCTTTCTCTCTCTTTCTATCTCTCTTTCTCTAACTATAATGACCATGGAGCATACACCTGTGTACCTCTGTTGTTCCAAAGAATAAACGTACTCGAAAAATACCTTGGCGTCGACGAGCTGTCGGCGCATATATTACTAGAAAATCTGCTCAGATACTTTTCATACGTAAATAAATGTGGATGATTTGATTGACCATTATTAGTTATTGCGTGGTAGAGGGTAATTTTCCGTGGGGAGATTACACAGTAACCGTTAGATACTGTTGCAAAGTCTATGTGCCCTTTTGTGTGGTTCATTTGCTGAATTTTTAAATCTTCTCCTTTTGTCTATTAAAGTTAATACCTTCTATATTATTCAAGGATTTCTTCTAGCTCTTGTTTGCCTATTAGCAATGTATTTTAAATGCGGATGGAGGAATTTTGCTTGTGTTTAATATTGTCTTGTTTTTTGATATTAAGCGAATTATCAGGTGCTCCTTCTTGAAAAGGCTGCAACTAAAAACGAAAAAAAAGGATGTACTAAGTAAAATATGAAAGAAGGAGAAATAAAACTGCAAAAATCTTCGAACGGAGACAAATACTTAAAAAGGAGACGTCATGGACGCAATCCATCACTCCTATTACATAACGTGCATGAAGAATGTCTCAAAAGCAACCCTACTGACTAGAAAATATGACCACAGTAGCTAGATACTAGTGGATTATTTAAAAGCCTGCGTGGATCCCTCTTGCGCATGCGACCAAAATTTCTTAGACAGATTTTTTTTTTTTTCAATTTATCTGCAAGTGGGAACGGGAAAGAATGTCAAAGAAAGTATAAAGAAACCTGTTGCTGAAGAATTAGGACTCTGAAAACATGGACAGGAATTTTTTCTCTAATTGTGATGGAAACATGTATATGTTACGTTAGTGTGGAGTCAGATCATCAGACCATGCGGCTGAGTTCAAATAAAGACAACAACCAAGGAACGTCATGAGAAGAATATTTAGAGATCTAGAGATGTGTTTTGGTGAATTTCCTGGAGCCGGGAGCATAAATAATAACTTATTGTAAATCAGTGATAGCGAAGTTCTACATGGGATTTTGAAAATAAATTTTTTCCATGGCATAGAAGTGTTTGGACAATAATGGTGATCATGTACATAAATTGGAAGAAAAAGTATCAGCATGACTACATTCAATGAATCTTTCACTTTCCTCTGTCTAATTGCTTCTTCCGTTTGACAGAAATATCCTAAAGCCAATGAAGAACAGTAGGCGAAATTTCGGGACAGATCCTAAGCTGCCGCAGTTAACGACACAGTGTTAAGCCTTACTGTTATCATTGTCTTTGTCATATGCAGAAGTGAGGTACACATTGTATTTAAAGGAGTTGACACACTGCTAAGTCGGAACTAAGCTTAAAACCACGTGAAAGAAAGTTCGAAGTAATGATGAGTTGATGGAACTAGAATAACTGGGCAGGGCAAAGAAAGAGAAATCTAGTATCATGAAGTTGAAAAATATTCAAATTAGTCTTATTTTCCCCTCATTGTTTTACTGTTCATGGCGTCAGAGGTTGAGACGTTTGTGGTTACTTTTCATTTGTGGACGTTCAGAGCCTGTATATAACCATGAAAAAATATAGTACATGTCTAAAACAGAAACATTATTTCATTCTGTAGTAATTTACCGATGGCCGTCAGTCGCACGTGTGATGAGTTTGATTTTGGAAGTAGTAGCTCCGATTACTGAGAACGTAAATAAATTCATCATCAGCACTGCACTAATAAAAGTCTATTGTCCACATAATATACGATAGCGTCCAGAGATGCATCCCACATCACTCCATAGCATCTCAAGAACTCAGAGGATGTGACCCTCTTGATGACCATTTGTTAGTCATAAGTGGGCGCAACTCTTAGTTTAGATCATGTATGGAACTGGGTTCCAGCCTCTCAGCTTCATTTCGATGGCAACTTAAAGAGCTTGGACAAAAATACGTAAAAAAAAAAACCACAACACATTACCGTGCCTAATACGACGTACGAAAACCATTGGCATTCAGAAAAGCTTCCAGTCGTCTCGGAATGGGTAAATACAGGTACTGTATAGTTTTCAAGGCAATCAAACCATCCTTCCCGCAAAACTGTGACGAGTTCAGCTAAGGATTATGGGGGTAGGTAGCGATCACGCACCGTTCTCTCCAACGCAGACCACAAAGACCCAATAATATTGAGATCTGACGACTGTGGTAGACGCGGGAGATGCGACAGTTCATTCTCATGATCACAGGACCAGTCTTAGGTTATGTGAGCTGTGTAAACAGGGGCTTTGTCTTTTTGGAACCCAGCATTACCCGTGGGGAGCAAACATTGTATAGGCGGACTCGATCAGCTGAAACAGTCACATAATTCTTTGCAGTAATGCGACCCATGGAATACCACGATATGCCTACCAAAATGGTCATCGATCCCATGCCATGTTTAATTCTTGGGACGTAAGCTCGAACAGAAGTTAGAAACAAAAAATGGTTCAAATGGCTCTGAGCACTATGCGACTTGACTTCTGAGGTCATCAGTTGCCTAGAACTTAGAACTAATCAAACCCAGCCAACCCAAGGACATCACACACATCCATGCCCGAGGCAGGACTCGAACCCGCGACCGCAGCGGTCGCGCGGTTCCAGACTGCAGCGCCCAGAACCGCACGGCCACACCGGCCGGCAGTTAGAAACAGCGTACAACAAGACTCATCTGACTAAATGACTTTCTTCCAGCATTTCGTAGTCCAGGTTTTATGGCTTCGACACAACTTTTCCGGTACGATCAATTGGATCACTAATGGTGATTTTGGATCCAGCTCGTCCTGCAGCTCCCTGCTGATAGATCCCTTCCTGTTGTTTTGATGCTGACAGTGTTGTTAATACGACTTTCAGTTCTGTACTGACCTTTGGAGCTGTCGTACCCGTAGTTTTCGTCACAGTCGATCACAATGATCGTCTAACACAACAACTCAACACACATTTTCGTCTGCATCGTGACCTTACGGATGATGTGTTTTTGTTTCTGTGCAGTACATATGTTCAGCTGGTGCTTCTTGTTAACACTAAATACTTCGGCTACCTTGGTAATGGAAGCACCCACAAACGAGCACCAAAGATTAGCCAATGTTCGAAATCACTTAGCTCCGACACAATGCACTCGCAACTACACAGAATTCCTGTTCTGTCCTCGAGTGACATTTCCCGTAAGCCCAAACACACACACACACACACACACACACACACACACACACACACACACACACACACACACATTCAATCAGTTCCGCATAAGACAAGACGAATGACACTTGCACCGTACTGAGGTCATTGAACAGGTGCCATTCGTGGTCAAATACAACAGCGCATCTTCAGGCTTAGCTAACATCTGCATTTGTGTTCAAGCATGCATTACTCGTTGTGTTTCCATAGCGTCGTCCAGTTCCTGTATGTAAGTACAGGGAACACTGAACTGAACTTCTCTGCAGAGGGACGCATCACAATCATTCGCACAGTACGTTTACACACTGACTACAGTTTGATGAAGCGAGAGTGGTTCTACTTCAGTCTTTCAGTACGTCTCCCATATGCCACCATGGTTAAAACGGAAGTGTCTGGAGGTGTTCAAATCTTTTCCTGCCACCCACGTTGTATGAAAGGGGAAACCATAGCGGCTCTTTAGGACGAGGCTGCGAGCGATTACCTTAATGTCTTCTCCTGTTAGAACTTGTATTCTGTCACTGATGACCAAGACGTCGAAGAGACATTAAAGAGTAAAACTGCTTCCTGTTTCCTTAGTTGCCCATTATACTTCAATGACGTTCATAACAGTAGGGCACTACATTCGGGTTAGAGCAAATGACTAATAGATCAAAGATCTTCAAAGACTATACCAACACACCTTAACAGTCTCTTAATGGTTTTCGATAGAGTACACTTGAGCATGAAGACTATCAGGTGGCAGATTAACTAAAACGTTGTGTTAAATGTTAAGGCTAGTCCATATCATACGTATTCGTTCCTGAGTAACGAGCATTCCAAGAGACTCAAAACATCGTTTCGTTACTGCTTGAAATATTCCGTTACTCGCATTTCTCTTTCTATAGTACAGAGATCGTGTCCGACTCAGGCCGAAATACTGAGCGAGATGGCGCAGTGATTAGCACACATTTGCATTCGAGAGGACGATGGTTCAATCCGCATCTGGCCATACAGATTTAGATTTTCCATAATTTCTCAAAAGAGCTCTATGCAAATGTTGGAATGGTTTCTCTGAAAGGGCACGGGTGATTTCCTTCCCCATCCTTGAAACAATTCGATCTTGTGAGCCGTCTCTAATGACATTACTGTTGACGGGCGTTAAACCTTAATCTTCCTTCCTTTCCTTTCCTTCGGGCCGAATTAGTAGTTCTGGTGTTCCTTCAATTAGTGTACTCTTAACGAAAACATTGCGTTACTCACCTGATTTCTTCCCCGAACGTTTGTGTCGAACACGGTAGTTTTCGTATTCTGCCATTTTATTCCCTACAACTCAGGTGTTAGTAACATAAAATACCCAATACATTTCGCCATGTTTTCATTCCCACATTAGGCTCAGACGGAGTTCGCAGTATTCGTAATCCTCGAGTTCTTTCGTTTTATGCGCTATGGTTCCGCTGTACGACAAATCGCCGGCCGTTTGAAAGCCAACAGTTTTAAACTGCGTTTTAACTGGGCTACGGCAAGCGGCCGGAACACAGCTAGCCTCCGTAGATTTTCTTCTAAAGGATAATGAGGCAGCAACTGTTATATTTATGTGTAGCAACAGCAACACCATCAGTTTTCCTTAATTGCAACCGGTTTCACTGATAGTCAACTACCACCAAGCCCCTCTATGGCACGTTTTCGACGGGAGCCGTTTCCATATTTATAGTAAAAGGACCAGACACCTTCGGCGGAACTGGTCGTGTGTGGTGCGTGTGGTTGCAGCACATCAACACAACAGCTGCAGTCTGTAAACTTAGGGGTAAAGGAAGCGGACTCTTCCAGAAGAACGCTGCAACTGCCGTACTGGATGAGTAAGAATCACTTTTGCACGCAGAATACCAACACAGGTAGCAGTGATTTACGTCGATTATGTTCGCGTTTTATTAGTTACTAATTCCTTTATTCCGTAGAATGCTAGCGCATTTACGTGGAACATAACACTCTCCGAGCGTGTCTGCCCATTTCGTTCCCATTTATGTATAAGGGACAGTCAAATGGAAAACGAAAATCCACCGCAAGGGGACCATGGAATGGTTCCGCTCTAAAGCGATGAGCACACACTTTAGGACGTTTATCTCACAGGGGGATGAGACGTTCAATTCCTGTTTCGCAGAACGCTTTCGGCCGCAGATGGATCCACAACCACAACCACAACCACTCTCTCACATCATCGTCCGGCTGAAACCGATATGCACGAATGTCTTTCTTCAGGTCTTCAAAGATTGAAAATCACACGGTGAAAGATGCGGGCTGTACGGAGAATATTACAGTGTGATTTTCCCATCTTTGGCGACCTGAAGAAAGACATACGTGGACATCGGTTTCAGTCGGACGACGAAGTGATAAAGTGGGTGCAGTTGTGGAACCGTCAGTGGCCGACCGTGGTTTTCGAAACGACAATGGCTCGTTTCGTCTCCCAGTGTGGTAAATGTAGTAACGCGTTTGGCGATTACTCTTGAAAGGAACCATTTCACACTCCCGTTGTGGCGGGTGTTCGTTTTTCATTTGACCAGCCCTCATAAAAGTACGCAGGGAAAAATGTACATATGTTATTGAAACAGTCCGCAGTTCGTCATTGTGTCGCAGCTGGGTAGAGAGAGTGTAGGTCGCCCGTTCGTTCTTGTGAGGCGACAGGCTTTGAGGGGCGCATGTGAAGACCGCGGTTTCTGTAGTAAAAATCGCGGCAGAGTGGCAGTCGAGAATCTGGCGTGTTTACATCTAAGATGGGTGTGAGTCAGCCGTCTTGACAGCAGCAGAATCGTCCTAGTTTCGGCACTGACCGACAGATGGCGGTACTTCAAAATGAGAAAATGAGTACGGTCAGTTCGGCGTCAAGCCATGTGACGGGGAAACTCAGCGGCCGGCACGCTGCCTCATGGTGGGCTTTCTCTGGGCCGCTTTTAACATAGAGCTAAAGTGAATGTATGATGTAGAAATAAATAAAAACTGATCCCAGTGTGGCACAAAGGAGCTTTTAGACTCATTTTAAAGCAGAAAATTTGCCGGTTGTGCTCATATAAACGCTCCTCCAGTCGCCGTGGTAGTTTTTTAATTATAATAAATTGAATATTTTAATAACTAAGTAAGATTGTAAATTGGACATCTTGAAGACGTTTTGACAAAATTTTACGAACGAGGTGTCAAATGAAAGGTCTGAAAGAGTAGTATTAAGATATCTATGTAACTCGTTTTACATGTTTTAAAAATTCAAATTAGGAGACGGACCGCTGTTTTCGTGATTAAAAATGCAGAATTTTGATAAATAAAAAATAGGAACTATAAACATAGCGGCAGTACGGAAAAGTAGATATAAGGAAATAGGTAATACAATAATAATATCAGTTATTTATGCATTGAAAGTATTTTGAATAATGAAAAATTCTATATGAACAACACATAAATTTTAATGATATGAGAATAAGATCCCGAACAGAAATTCTGATGATGAATCTGAATTCAGCTGAAATTTACGTCTGGATAGAAATGTTAAATGCATTTTATTGTGTCTATATTAAGTGTAAAAGTCAATTTTATGTGCAAACAAACTTGATTAAACTCCAGAGTGTTCAAACCGAGGGCTTTTAAGGGCAGCCATTGTCTGTCGTAGGGGAAGTCATTCAGTTGAGTTGAATGGGGTAGCGCGTGTGGCTGGCAAAAGTCCGTGCACGAATTGGGACTTGTGGAAGTCGCGTGGAACTTTTAATTTAAGCAGCTAGGTGCTGCTGTACTTTGAAGAATTCTCTGTGGTGCGTTTATGAGACTTGTGAAAATTTCGCGCACGGGTTGAACTTACAATATTTTCGTACCGCGAAGTCGTGTCGAACTTTAACTCTGAACAACCGCTGTGGGACGTAGTGATTTCAGCTTCGGATTGTGTTTGGTTTGTTATTTTTCTTTTCGAGAAGTATTCTCCGCTCGGATCATTATTCATCTTGGGGTTTCAGTTATTTTAAAAGAAACATTAAGTGAATAATTGCTGAATGATTTTGATTCATATTTGAGTGGCGCTGTTGAACTAACTCGGTAAATATCTGAGGTCAAATCAAGAACACTTAACAATATTTCAGTCAAATCTGTCCTGAAAAAGTTAAAATACACACCAATTAGTTAAAACTGTGTTGTGTTCACTAAAAAGTATTCCTTCCTGCTAGAATTTGTTTTTATAAACTTGACAGTAATTTAAAATTAGTGGGGATAGTGCAGCGGATGTGGTTGGCACCCCTCAGGCCTAACGCAGACAGTTTAGTTAATAAGTCCAACCACATTTTACGGAACCCCAAGGCGATGCATGCTATGCAGGTGCTTGGGTGATAATTGTGTTTCTGTTTTTTCGTGCAGAAGCACGTGGGGGCTCGAGCCATCTAGTTTTACTAGATAGCTGACTTTGAACTAAAATTATTCTGATCACCCAGTGCAACCAATGTGTTTCTCCCGATCTCGTGCATAGAGAGAAACCGTACCACGTCGCAAATGGTTTTCTCGACCCAGCGAAGCTCACAAATGGGTATTTCTCGTCCGTAGTTTACACACAGACTACACTACGTTCTGGCCACCGTATTACAGGGATTTCAATTCTTGCGCCTTCAGTTGTTATCATTAATGCGATAATAGACATGGTGATTGTTCGTCAGTTTGAAGAATAATCTGGCCAGGAAAGAGAGACCACTCAAATGGAACATCCTCGAGCATGGTTATACCCACAATTTTCTAAGATAGCAAAGAAGTATTTATGTACGAGTATAAAGGCTACGTAGATAACGACGTTCAGTAACGAAGGTAATGAGCAAGGAATACGTTGTAACGTGTGTGTTTCTCGACAATAACGAATATATACGGTACCCAAGTTTAGTCGACTGTCACAGCCCTGTTATTTGGTGATGATGCAAAGAAGCGAGATGACGGCGCTGGAGGAAGCCATGTTGGATGGGTTTTCAGTTGGTCCCTACTGGACGGTGTGCCGCTGGTTTAGTCCGCTGCAGCCTGGCAGCAAGTTCGTAACCGCGGCGCAACCAACTGCACTTGAGAACTACGGGCGTGCAGTTAATGCAGGCCAAGTTGCCACTTGCGGCCAACTCCGGGGAAACCGTTAGCGTTTCGCGCGAGATAACGTCGTAACGCTTATATCGTTCAATGCAGGGCTACTGCTTCTGGAACGGCACGCCGCGTGCCGTAACGGCCTCCCTACGTCGAGATCACCGGAGGCGCTGCCATCGCGTAGCAGGGCCGCAAGATCCGCGCAGCGCACGCGTCACGACGAGCTCCGGCGAGCAACGAGGTCTGCGACTCTGTGGTACTACAAAGAGAGCCAGTGCAAATTCTTTACCTAGTAGGAATTTCCAGTCCCAATCACAACAAAGTTCTTCAACGCTATGTTAAGCTAAAGCCATTCGTTGACAAAATGGTGTGAGAATCGCTTTGCACCGGTAAGCTTCTACAACATCTACATATATATTCGGCAGGTCACCGTATGGTACGTGGTGGACGGTACACTGTATCACTAGTAATCATTTCCTTTCTTGTACCACTCGCCAAAAGAGCGATTATTTGTATGTCTCCGTACGTCCTAGTTTCTCTTGTCCTATCTTTGTGGTCCTTACACGATAAGCATGTTGGCGGCAGAAGAGTCGTTCTGCAGCCAACTTCAAATGGAGATTCTCTAAGACTTCTCAGTAGTTTTCCTCAATAAGAACGTCGCCTTCTTTCCATGGTCCCATGTAAGTTCGCGAAGCATTTCCGTAACACTTGCGTGTTGTTCGAACATACCGGTCACAAATATAACAGCCCGCCTCTAAATTGCTTCATTGTTTTCCCGTAAACCGACCTAGTGAGGATCCCAAACGCTAAAGCAGTACCCAGGAATAGGTCACACCAGTGTCCTATACGCGGTCTCCTTTATACACTCCTGGAAATTGAAATAAGAACACCGTCCCAGGAAGGGGAAACTTTATTGACACATTCCTGGGGTCAGATACATCACATGATCACACTGACAGAACCACAGGCACATAGACACAGGCAACAGAGCATGCACAATGTCGGCACTAGTACAGTGTACATCCACCTTTCGCAGCAATGCAGGCTGCTATTCTCCCATGGAGACGATCGTAGAGATGCTGGATGTAGTCCTGTGGAACGGCTTGCCATGCCATTTCCACCTGGCGCCTCAGTTGGAAGAGCGTTCGTGCTGGACGTGCAGACCGCGTGAGACGACGCTTCATCCAGTCCCAAACATGCTCAATGGGGGACAGATCCGGAGATCTTGCTGGCCAGGGTAGTTGACTTACACCTTCTAGAGCACGTTGGGTGGCAAGGGATACATGCGGACGTGCATTGTCCTGTTGGAACAGCAAGTTCCCTTGCCGGTCTAGGAATGGTAGAACGATGGGTTCGATGACGGTTTGGATGTACCGTGCACTATTCAGTGTCCCCTCGACGATCACCAGTGGTGTACGGCCAGTGTAGGAGATCGCTCCCCACACCATGATGCCGGGTGTTGGCCCTGTGTGCCTCGGTCGTATGCAGTCCTGATTGTGGCGCTCACCTGCACGGCGCCAAACACGCATACGACCATCATTGGCACCAAGGCAGAAGCGACTCTCATCGCTGAAGACGACACGTCTCCATTCGTCCCTCCATTCACGCCTGTCGCGACACCACTGGAGGCGGGCTGCACGATGTTGGGGCGTGAGCGGAAGACGGCCTAACGGTGTGCGGGACCGTAGCCCAGCTTCATGGAGACGGTTGCGAATGGTCCTCGCCGATACCCCAGGAGCAACAGTGTCCCTAATTTGCTGGGAAGTGGCGGTGCGGTCCCCTACGGCACTGCGTAGGATCCTACGGTCTTGGCGTGCATCCGTGCGTCGCTGCAGTCCGGTCCCAGGTCGACGGGCACGTGCACCTTCCGCCGACCACTGGCGACAACATCGATGTACTGTGGAGACCTCACGCCCCACGTGTTGAGCAATTCGGCGGTACGTCCACCCGGCCTCCCGCATGCCCACTATACGCCCTCGCTCAAAGTCCGTCAACTGCACATACGGTTCACGTCCACGCTGTCGCGGCATGCTACCAGTGTTAAAGACTGCGATGGAGCTCCGTATGCCACGGCAAACTGGCTGACACTGACGGCGGCGGTGCACAAATGCTGCGCAGCTAGCGCCATTCGACGGCCAACACCGCGGTTCCTGGTGTGTCCGCTGTGCCGTGCGTGTGATCATTGCTTGTACAGCCCTCTCGCAGTGTCCGGAGCAAGTATGGTGGGTCTGACACACCGGTGTCAATGTGTTCTTTTTTCCATTTCCAGGAGTGTAGATGCACCACACTTCCCTAAAATTATAACAATGAACCGAAGTCGACCATTCGCCTCCCCTACTATAATCTTTACATGCTCATTCTGTTTCATATCGCTTTGCTAAGTGAACTGAAGCGCAGCTGGAGAGCAAGAAACTCTTTAGCGCGCAACCCCCGCAACAATAGTAGTTGTGAATCTTTGAGTATATATATATATATATATATATATATATATATATATATATATATATATATATATATATATATATATATATAACCGATTAAAGTATGTATAAGAGTTGCCAAACATTTATGTACATAAATTTTCTGGAAGTGAAGAATAGAAATATCTTGTTTTTGGAAAAGGATGTGAACTTCATTGTCGTCGCGTCTGTCAATCGACAGAATTGTAAGTGTACAAAGTTCTCTAAAGTACAGGAAAAGAAACGCATTCTCTATAGTTTTCATTCAGTAAGTAACAACCTCTCATAATTTCTTAATTACAGGAATTGGATTATGTTCTTGTACAATAGTATGGTGCTGAACTCCACTGACCAATTTTGATGTAGCAGGGCGTGTAGTTTGAAGGAAGTTTGTCTGCCAAGCAATCTCCTTTTCTTACCAAAAGCAGATTGCTGTTTGATTTTATTTACTTACAACAGTTGTCCCGTATGTATGAAAAGCTACGAAAACTTGGGCTCAAAGCTATCCGCGATACGGCCAAGTAACTAACAGAGTCGTATTTGAAAACTTAAAGAACGACACTTCCTCCAAGTTGTAATATGTCTCCAACTAGTGCAGAAGCTCATCATTCAAGGAGGCAGCAACCAAAATTCAGGTACCAGTTACGACTTAAAGTAAAAATCTCAATCAAAAATCAATCTCTCTCTCTCTCTCTCCAAACACATGTATAAATATTCATATTATTAAGATAAAAGTAATTTTATAACACCTAAATTAAATCGACGTTACTGTGTGAAACAGCACACTACTAATGCTGTATTCGAACATTAGAGGTTTGTTTTTCCTACTCATCTGCATTAACTTACGTTTTTCTGCGTTTAGAACTAGCTGCCATTCATCACATCAGTTACAAAACTTTGTCTCAGTCACTTTGTATCGTCCTACAGCCACTCAACGACGGCACTTTCCTGTACACCACAGCATCACCAGCAACCAACCACAGATTGCTGCTCACCCTGTCTGCTAGATCATTTACGAATATAGAAAATAACAACAGTCTTGTCACACTTCCCTGGGGCACACTGGACGATACCCTTGCTTTTACTACATCGTAACATTTAACGTCGCTCGCGTTAATTCACCATTCTTCCTCAACTACTTGCTAGTTTCCTCGTTCCCCAACTCGTAAAATACCATCTTCTCCTAATTTCTTTGTGTTCCCCACTAAAATTTCTGATCAGATTCCCTGCGGATATTCTTCAAATACGGCATTGTTAGGAAGTGTTTTCTAAAGGTATTTGTATGTAGTGTAACCTTCTACTGGAACGTCAGACTATAAACATTTCAGACAAGAAGGAAATAGAAGCTTTTGAAATATTCTACTGCAGGAAAATGTTGAAAATTACATGGGTAGAACACGTAAGCAATGGGAAGATACTGAATCGAGTCGGGGAAAAAATAAAGAACGGATCGATTGATGGCATAAATCCTGAGCCATTAAGAAATGTTCGATTTGATAATGGAAGCAAGAGTGTGCACAGAAATTGTAGAAGGTAACCAATAGACGAATATAGTAATCAGGTTCAAATGAATGTAGGTTGCAGTAGCTGTGCAGAGATGAAAAGTGTTGCACGGCATAGTCAAGAGTGGAGAACTGCATCAAACCTGTCTTCAGGATCTGAAACGCAAAACCCACTTGTTTTTATCATTATCTCTAACCGTGATACTCTACTGCGCCATACCTAGCAAATCTCATGCTCTCTGTAGCTGCACAACCTTAAGCGGTTCACACTCATAGACTACAATCAAATACAGCCCTCTCTTCGAAACGCTGTTCAACAGCAACGTTGTACATATTATTTGCTTCTCTCACAGTTATTCTATGGTCTTCCCATGTTTTCCTGCCCTGCTCACTACAGTCTCCCTAATGCTCTATCTGCACGCTCCGTTGCTAATATTCCGCTCCTACACACATCTTTTCTGTCTTCACTTTCTCAAATAATACTTTTCTAATGTTAAGTTTCTCTCTTTTCAGTGAAGTAACACGCCTCTCACTGTCCCCGTCGTTCTTTAAAAACAGCAACAGTGCCTTCACGTTGTTATTATCATACGTGAGCTCCGTCCACGGGTCCTGGCGGTCAAATCGATACCGACCGACTACCATGTCATACTCTGCCAATGGCGTCATTGGCTGCGGTACGGAGGGGCGCTGGAGTCAGTGGTTGTCAGTTTTCGTGAGCTGGACCCGCTACTACTCTGTCACAAAGTTTTCCAACTGGCGTCAGGAGGCGGAGTGCACCCCGTTCCAATCCTCCAAGCAAGGAAAAATCCCTGACGGTACTGGGAATCGAACCTGGATCCTCCTCATAGCAGTCGTCTCGGCGGCCACTCAGCTGCGGAGGCCAACCCGCATTACCATAAAACTGCTTAATACATTTTTATTGCCACTGAATCACAATTTATTTTTAAAGGTCTTTCAGAAGAGGAAGACAAATTTATAGTGCTGGAAACCTATGATCACCACCACTGCAGACTTCAAAATCCACCTCGAAACGAAATACCAAGCAGCCATTCCCCATAGTCCCACCTACAAGTTATACCTGCACGTTATTTTAACGTGCTGTTGAAAATATGTATAGTGATACTATCTTTGTCGTATATTGACTGTCTTCTCTTCTTATGTATTTTTATTTTTAAAAGATGTTATTCTATTACATAGTTTCCTGTACGAGCGATAAGCAACAACACAGTTGTTTCTTGAGCCCCTGCCAGCGAGGAAAATGCAAGTGAACTCATCCCGGAAGGCGGCTACGTGGTCTTAGGAGAATAGAATATTCATTCTCTTCCGCATTTATCTGTCTGTTGCATTATTCAAATGGAGCTGGTTTAGTGGAAAACTGCCGCATTGCTCTACGTAATTCGGTGTACGAAATTGTAAAACGTCAGTACCGCAACAAACCGTTCCTTGGCTGTAGCTTGCAGTAGGATCTATTAACAAAAAAGTCGATGAAATTTGGTTTTTTTCCTTGTACTTCGCATTCTTTACCAGACTAACCAAAATAAAACACCTTACATCCACTCCAGTTTCTCTGACATCCATTGACTCTGCCTCTTATCTCACATTCCCGAACTCGCTACAGGGATTTATCTGCAGCAGCCGTAGTTGGACGCCCGGGACTAAGCTTAACTTTATGCCACATTTGTAATTTGAAGGTCATACCACAAAAGGTAGGAATACTTGGAACCCAGCGAAGGTCCGCTGCGCAGACAGCCAGAAATTTATGCAAATCGCGGAGACGCTTTTCAATCCATAATTTTCGCCTCATTCGTTGGCAGTGACGATGCACGAAGAATTGCCGTTACGCGTCCCACAACTCAATTCTGTCACAGGGCGCGCTTGCTCGTATAACACTGCTTCTTCTGCGCCTGATATCTACAACTGACGAGACGTAAATCTTGGCGTCTCGCACCCGACACGTGCAGGGCTTTGGTGTCAGCTTTCTTAACCTAAGAAACTATAAAGTGAAACTGAGTATTTGTGTTCTGATGTATTCTACATGACGTTATGGCTATATAACAGCCATTCATTTGCATTTTGTTATTATTGTTGTTATTGCTATAACTGTTTCTTGTGAGTCTGCCAGGACTTATTCTTTGTATGTGCCCATACAACACTGGTCTTTCTCCCCTAATTTCGTCTGTATTTTTTCTACATAATGTTTCTGCTGTTTTTCTACTTCCTTATATTCTTACAATCTTTCGTTTGTTTTTCCTGATTTTTTATTTTTTATTTGCAAACCCTAAAATTAGTATTTCTGATGCATATGCCCTTTCTAACCGAATTTCTATCTTGCAATGACGCAGTTTTGCATTTCCAGAGAATGATTTTTTGTTGTAAATACATTTTGTTAAGTGGAATGCAAAGTTCATCTTCCGTAATTTTCCTCTAACGCCTTTTCCGACTCTTATTTAGGCTCTATAACTTCACATTTTTACTCATCTGTTATGCTGATATTTAAAAAATTTGTGCATAATTTTGACTGTTCAGTCCTGTTGTTTGTCACTAGTACTAGTTTTTAGAAATAGATTTATAGTCCTGCTTTTCCTGGCGCTTATTTAAACAGTTCTGTTTTTTGTCCTAACTCTGCACTACAGGGCTAAACTGCTGATATTCTGCCGATTTCTTGCTCCATTCTGTGATCACTGTTTTAAGTGTACAGTTAAATAGGGATGTATCTGACTTTCATCCACGAGATTTACTTTGGTTTATATATATATATAATATATATTTGTGCCATTAAGAGATCTTCTGTTGTTGCTTATCTGTTACATACTCTTTCAAGGTTTTGAATAAAGTTAGCTTGTCTACAGGGTCATAAGTCTTTTAAAATATGTACATGTGCACCAGTGTTCCGTAGCTTATTATTGTTATTATTATTAACGGCAATTTATTTCTGTACATGCGTTTCCTCTGTAGTGTACGCAAAGTAAGCCCCAGATGTGAATGAAGTCAGTAAGAAGTCATGAAAGCGGAATTTCAGATGGTTCAAATGGCTCTGAGCACTATAGCACTTAACATCTGAGGTCATCAGTCCTCTAGAACTTAGAACTACTTAAACGTAACTAACCTAAGGATATCACACACATCCATGCCCGAGGCAGAATTCGAACCTGCGACCGTAACAGTCTTGTGGTTCCGGACTGAAGCGAATAGAACCGCTCGACCACCGCAGCCGGCCGGAATTTCAGAGTTCATCTGTATTTATTGACGATTACTCTGGACTAAGAGGTAATCTCGCATATCTGCTCCAGCCTGTACCTTAGTGAAGGTGGTTCCCATTTGTTTCGTCTGCTCTGAGGATGATGAGTGATCTACACACACCAAAAAATGTTTTGCATCAACACGGTTCCCAGAGCTCCTGAAGATAGACTGTATGACACACACAGTCCCTTTGACTAGTCAGAGATGTCACTAAGACCGCCCAAAGATGTAAACAACTATGCATGAGCAGGGTCTACTAGACGGAGAGGGTTCGACAGCCGATTAGTTCCAGTCATTCCACCAGGAAGGAGGTACACGGCTCGTGTTGTCTGTAGTTCAACAATGCCTAGCGGTCATTATCGCGGTTCGATCACGTCCGCATTGTTGCTTTGTGCCAGGAAAGGCTCTCAACAAGGGAAGTGTCCAGGTGTCTTGGAGTGAACCAAAGCGGTGTTGTTCGAAAATGGAGGAGATACAGATTAACAGGAACGTAGATGACATACCTCGCTCAGGCCGCCCAAGGGCTAATACTGCAGTGGATGACCGCTACCTACGGATTATGGCTTGGAGGAACCCTGACAGCAACGCAAACATGTTGAATAATGCTTTTCCTGCAGTCACGACTCAAACTGTGTGCAATAGGCTGAAAAACGCTCAACTTCACTCCCGACGTTAATGGCGAAGTCCATCTTTGCAACCACGACACCATGCAGCGCGGTACAGATGGGCCCAAAAACAAGCCGAATGGACGGCTCAGGATTGGCATCACGTTTTCTTTACCGACGAGTGTCGCATATGCATTCAGCCAGACAATCGTCGGAGACGTGTTTGGAGGCAACCCGGTCAGGCTGAACGTCGTAGACACACTGTCCAGTGAGTGCAGCAAGGTGGACGTTCCCTGCTGTTTTGGGCTGGCATTATGTGGGGCCTCAGTACGCCAATAGTGGTCATGGAAGGCGCCGTAACGGCTGTACGATACACGAATGCCATCCCCTGACCGACAGTGTACTCCTATCGACAGCATATTGGCAAATCATTCGTTTTCATGGACGATAATTCGCGCCCCCATCGCTCGACTAGAGTGGCCAGTACGTTCACCAGGCTTGAACCCTATCGAACATGCCTGCGATAGATTGAAAAGGGCTGTTTATGGACGACGTGACCCACCAACCACTCTCAGGGATCTACGCTGAATCGCCGTTGAGAAGTGGGACAATCTGGACCAATAGTGATTTGATGAACTTGTGGATAGTATGCTACGACGAATACAGACATGCATCAATGCAAGAGGACGTGCTACTGGGTATTAGAGGTACCGTTGTGTACAGCAATCTGGACCACCACCTCTTTACGTCTCGCTGTATGGTAGTACAACATGCAATGTGTGGTTTTCATGAGCAATAAAAAGGGTGGAAATGATATTTATGTTTATCTCTATTCCAATTTTCTGTACAGGTTCCGGAACTCTCGGAACCGAGGTGACGCATAACTTTTTTTGATGTGTTGTATTACCATCTAATATAAACTTCAATCTTAAAAAGACTTTTCTAAATGTGTTAGACTGGAGTCTAGCCTTACAAGGAAGTGAAACGTGGACGAGAAGCAGTTCAGACAAGAAGGTAAAATTTAGAAATGTAGTGCTTCAGAATAATGCCTTTGTTTAGACTGAAACATCTTCATGGACGAAACTTCGCGCCCCCATCGTGCACATTTTGTTAATGATTTCCTTCAGGATAACGACATCGCTCAACTAGAGTAGCCAGCACGTTCTCCAGACTTGAACCCTATCGAACATGCCTGCGATAGATTGAAAAGCGCTGTTTATGGACGACGTGACCCACCAACCACTCTGAGGGATCTACGCCTAATCTGGACCAACTGTGATTTGATGAACTTGTGGATAGTATGCCACGACGAATACAGGCATGCATCAATGCAAGAGGACGTGCTAGTGGGTATTAGAAGTACCGGCGTGTACAGCAAAATAATGTGTGTGAAATCTTATGGGACTTAACGGCTAAGTCATCAGTCCATAAGCTTACACACTACTTAACCTAAATCATCCTAAGGACAAACAGACACACCCATGCCCAAGGGAGGACTTGAACCTCCGCCGGGACCATCCGCACAGTCCATGACTGCAGCGCCTAAGAAGGTTTTCGGACGGTACGCCAACATAAGGTATAAAGATAAATATGTGCGACTGTGACATATTGTATGATCAAAGATTTTAAATTAGTGCATTACAGAGTATCTCATGTGATTTCCTGAGATGACAGTTGTTAATGTTTGGTTTAGAACTAAAACGAGAGGAGTTATTTCGGTGGAAATGTTTTGTAAAATTATTGAATCTGTGACACATTAAGTAATGAAGAATATAACAAATTACATCCATACACGTTGAAAGGGAGTGGCTTTATAACAGCTACTATATTTTCATTAGCCCTGTTAAAAAGTTTTACAGCTGTTTTACTAACCCGCTTAATCTCACTTGCTTATAATTTTGGACCTTGAGGACCACGTTATGTTATTGAGCCACTCCCTTGGAACATGTCACAGGAGTTTATTGTTCAGTTTATTTCTTCTCAGAACAGTTGTTGGAATTTGTTATATAGTTCATTATTTAACGTGTTACATATTTTATCTAAGTTCGATAATGAAACATAACTTTTCCGTGAAATAATGCCTCTCGTTTTAGTCCTTAACCAAACATTAACAGTGTCCTCTTCAGAAACTATATGGGGTGCTCTGTAATTCACTAGTTTAACTTCATTGGTCACACGAAATTTCACGATCACACATATTTTTCTTTGAACCTGATAATGGAGCAACAATCGAAAACGAGTTTGTAAAATAAAACAATAGAGTATTGTACCAGTATCGTGTGTCGTTTCTTCTTAGAATGGATTCGTAAGCAGTTGTATAACTCACTAGTCAAGCATATCGCAATAAAATGAGGATCTTAATGCACTAGTCTGTTCACGGACCTTGCTGCAGCTTGTGTTTAATAATATAGTTCGACGAATCGAGAATCGACTTCGCCTCTTGGATTCCCCGTTCTGTGATCGTGGAAATATGTCATAATAAGACACGAACCTCATACTGTCCTCATATTCAAAATGGGAACTGCTTGACTGAATTTTTCTTCAGGAATTGATTAGAAATGACATTCTGCAATCAAACTCAGACGAAACCCTCATCTGCATAAACAGTCCTCGTTTGCATGGTGCAGCT
Source organism: Schistocerca cancellata (assembly GCF_023864275.1). Lineage (NCBI taxonomy): Eukaryota > Metazoa > Arthropoda > Insecta > Orthoptera > Acrididae > Schistocerca > Schistocerca cancellata. Next base: position 512,526,378 of record NC_064627.1, on the reverse strand, counting down.
GCGGCATTTATAATGACTAGTCACCTCAGGTTATGACTCTACTGCAAATTGATTTAGTGAAAAATGGTACTGTGAATACATATGTGTAGCTGTATACGTTTGGATTTGGGTAAATGGATTCCCACCGGAAACCAAATAATAAATAAACAAATAAAATACATTTAATAATGAATTGTAGTAGCTTGATGTCTGTGTAAGAAATATAAAATAAGTCAATGACTTATTAGCAAAGCCTTCCGTTATGTACGCCTCTGAATATTTCTTGATGAACAGCAAGGGTCCGCTCAGGAAACTAAAGCTCATGGGACTGAAGACCCTGAGGAGAATACTAGGGCCAATACGAGAAGAGGATGGTACCTACAGTACCAGACACAACAGAGAACGATACCATATTAAAGAAGGCATAATTACATCTACACTCCTGGAAATGGAAAAAATAACACATTGACACCGGTGTGTCAGACCCACCATACTTGCTCCGGACACTGCGAGAGGGCTGTACAAGCAATGATCACACGCACGGCACAGCGGACACACCAGGAACCGCGGTGTTGGCCGTCGAATGGCGCTAGCTGCGCAGCATTTGTGCACCGCCGCCGTCAGTGTCAGCCAGTTTGCCGTGGCATACGGAGCTCCATCGCAGTCTTTAACACTGGTAGCATGCCGCGACAGCGTGGACGTGAACCGTATGTGCAGTTGACGGACTTTGAGCGCGGGCGTATAGTGGGCATGCGGGAGGCCGGGTGGACGTACCGCCGAATTGCTCAACACGTGGGGCGTGAGGTCTCCACAGTACATCGATGTTGTCGCCAGTGGTCGGCGGAAGGTGCACGTGCCCGTCGACCTGGGACCGGACCGCAGCGACGCACGGATGCACGCCAAGACCGTAGGATCCTACGCAGTGCCGTAGGGGACCGCACCGCCACTTCCCAGCAAATTAGGGACACTGTTGCTCCTGGGGTATCGGCGAGGACCATTCGCAACCGTCTCCATGAAGCTGGGCTACGGTCCCGCACACCGTTAGGCCGTCTTCCGCTCACGCCCCAACATCGTGCAGCCCGCCTCCAGTGGTGTCGCGACAGGCGTGAATGGAGGGACGAATGGAGACGTGTCGTCTTCAGCGATGAGAGTCGCTTCTGCCTTGGTGCCAATGATGGTCGTATGCGTGTTTGGCGCCGTGCAGGTGAGCGCCACAATCAGGACTGCATACGACCGAGGCACACAGGGCCAACACCCGGCATCATGGTGTGGGGAGCGATCTCCTACACTGGCCGTACACCACTGGTGATCGTCGAGGGGACACTGAATAGTGCACGGTACATCCAAACCGTCATCGAACCCATCGTTCTACCATTCCTAGACCGGCAAGGGAACTTGCTGTTCCAACAGGACAATGCACGTCCGCATGTATCCCGTGCCACCCAACGTGCTCTAGAAGGTGTAAGTCAACTACCCTGGCCAGCAAGATCTCCGGATCTGTCCCCCACTGAGCATGTTTGGGACTGGATGAAGCGTCGTCTCACGCGGTCTGCACGTCCAGCACGAACGCTGGTCCAACTGAGGCGCCAGGTGGAAATGGCATGGCAAGCCGTTCCACAGGACTACATCCAGCATCTCTACGATCGTCTCCATGGGAGAATAGCAGCCTGCATTGCTGCGAAAGGTGGATATACACTGTACTAATTCCGACATTGTGCATGCTCTGTTGCCTGTGTCTATGTGCCTGTGGTTCTGTCAGTGTGATCATGTGATGTATCTGACCCCAGGAATGTGTCAATAAAGTTTCCGCTTCCTGGGACAATGAATTCACGGTGTTCTTATTTCAATTTCCAGGAGTGTATTAGGAAAAGACGACAAGGGTTCTATGGATATTTGATGCGTATTAAACTGCTAACTAATGATGAAGTATTGAACAGAATTGGGGAGAAGAGGAGTTTGTGGCACAACTTGACAAAAAGAAGGGACCGCTTAGCAGGACATGTTCTGAGGCATCAAGGGATCACAAATTTAGCATTGGAGGGCAACGTGGATGGTAAAAATCGTAGAGGGAGACCAAGAGATGAATACACTAAGCAGATTCAGAAGGATGTAGGCTGCAGTAGGTTCTGGGAGATGAAGAAGCTTGCACAGGATAGAGTAGCGTGGAGAGCTGCATCAAACCAGTCTCAGGACTGAAGACCACAGCAACAACAACAACAACAACATTAAACTGTGCAGACTAACCAAGGGGATCCTCATCACCACAGGCAGAGGGAAAGCCTCCAAGAAAAAATGGATTAACACAGTGAAATCAGACCTTGAGCAATTTGAAATTACATCCGAAACTATAAGGACCGGTCCAAATTCCGACTAATCACTCTACAAGAGGTGTTCCCAGTGTACTGTACCAGCAGAAAGAGCACTGGAACCAGCAGACCGAAGTGGACAGAGGAGAGGAAGCTTGCTCACAGCCAGGAAATGAAAGCTTTCTGGACTAACAAGGGAACCTCCCCATCGCACCCCCCTCAGATTTAGTTATAAGTTGGCACAGTGGATAGGCCTTGAAAAACTGAACACAGATCAATCGAGAAAACAGGAAGAAGTTGTGTGGAACTATGAAAACAATAAGCAAAATATACAGTGAGTAGTCAACGTGAAAGATAAGCAACAACAAGGATAATCTGAACTCCGGAGCGCCGTGGTCCCGTGGTTAGCGTGAGCAGCTGCGGATTGAGAGATTCTTGGTTCAGGTCTTCCTTCGAGTGAAAAATTTTAATTTTTTATTTTCAGACAATTATTATCTGTCCGTCCGTCCGATGCGAGGTAACTGCGCCGTAGTATGGGGACGCTACACCTAAACATACATCGAAACACGCGACGTCAGTCGACTACAGCGCACGGAAGAGAGAATATTCCTGCTAACGAGGCTCCCTGGCTGACAGTTGACTGTTCGCTACTTTGGACGAGAGTGCATTAAATACGTGAGATTATTTCGTGGGCAATATGTTTTCGGTTCCCATTGGAGAGGCACGCCCTTTCGTCTACTAATCACACGATTTTGCGGTGCGGTCGCAAAACACAGACACTAAACTTATTACAGTGAAAAGAGACGTGAATGAACGAACGGACAGATCATAACTTTGCGAAAATAAAAAAAGTAAACTTTTCACTCGAGGGAAGACTTGAACCAAGGACCTCTTGCTCCACAGCTGCTCACGCTAACCACGGGACCACGGCGCTCCTGACCTCAGATTATCCTTGATGTTGCATATCTTGCGCATGGACTACTCAGTTTGTATATTTTGCTTATTTTTTTCATAGTTCCACACAACTTCTTCCTGTTTTCTCGATTGATCTATGTTCAGTTTTTGAAGGCCTATCCACTGTGCCAACTTAGAACTAAATCTGAGGGGCGTGCGATGGGGAGGTTCCCTTGTAAGAAGAAACAGAGGACCCTCGTAAGGAATCAAAACGAGCCCTGTGGTTCTAAGTAGGCCCAAACGAAAATAAGAAAAAAGAAGTTGTTCAGTGGCGAAAAATAGGTCCTGCGCAGCTGGTCCTAACCAAGGAGATGAGACTGGAGAGCAGTGCTGGACGGACGCTGGAGACGGTGTAGCGGTAGGCCGGCGGCCGGCCTCGCAGACGGTGGCGCGCTCCGCTTTAAGTGCTGAGGGGCGTCGCAGAACGCAGCTAGCCCGCGAGTTAGCGCAGCCCCTCCCACGCCCTGCCGGAAGACTTCACGGCAGAATGAAATTTGCTTCCGCGGATCGAGCTAGCATGTACGTTCAAGTGCACCTCCCATATGTTGACATCCTTTCTGTTAATGACTGTGATCACTCCAGAGTAAGCTAGAAGACGGTCTGAATTTAATTGAATGTTCTTGGAGGTATGTCTCGTCTTTCCAACTAAATGAGAGGCACTTTTTTTTCATGCGCGTTTCGCTTCTTTTATTTATGAAGCATCTTCAGTGGCCTATAATACATATTCCTTTTTATACACTACTGGCCATTAAAATTGCTACACCAAGAAGAAATACAGATGACAGACTGGTATTCATTGGACAAATATATTATACTAGAACTGACAAGTGATTAGATTTTCACGCAGTTTGGGTGCCTACATCCTGAGAAAGCAGTACCCAGAACAACCACCCCTGGCCGTAATAACGGCCTTGATACGCATGGGCATTGACTCAAACAGAGCTTGGATGGCGTGTACAGGTACATCTGCCCATGCAGCTTCAACAAGATACCACAGTTCATCAAGAGCAGTGACTGGCGTATTATGACGAGCCAGTTGCTCGGCCACAACTGACCAGACGTTTTAAATTGGTGAGACATCTGGGGAATGTGCTGGCCTGGGCAGCAGTCGAACATTTTCTATATCCAAAAAGGCCCGTACAGGACCTGCAACATGCGGTAGTGCATTATCCTGCTGAAATGTAGGGTTTCGCAGGGATCGAATGAAGGGTAGGGCCACGGGTCATAACACATCTGAAATGTAACGTCCACTGTTCAAAGTGCAGTCAATGCGAACAAGAGGTGACCGAGACGTGTAACCAATGGCACCCCATACCATCACGCCGGGTGATTCGCCAGTATGGTGATGACGAATACACGCTTCCAATGTGCGCTCACCGCGATGTCACCAAACACGGATGCGACCATCATGATGCTGAAAACAGAACTTGGATTCATCCGAAAAAATGACGTTTTGTCATTCGTGCACCCAGGTTCGTCGTTGAGTACACCATTGCAGGCGCTCCTGTCTGTGATGCAGCGTCAAGGGTAACCGCAGCCATGGTCTCTGAGCTGATAGTCCATGCTGCTGGAAACGTCGTCGAACTGTTCGTGCAGATGGTTGTTGTCTCGAAAACGTCCCCATCTGTTGACTCAGGGATCGAGACGTGGCTGCACGATCCGTTACAGCATTGCGGATAAGGTGCCTGTCATCTTGACTGCTAGTGATACGAGGCCGTTGGGATCCAGCACGGCGTTACCCTCCTGAACCCACCGATTCCATATTCTGCTAACAGTCATTGGATCTCGACCAAGGCGAGCAGCAATGTCGCGATGGGATAAACCATAATCACGATAGGCTACAACCCGACCTTTATCAAAGTCGGAAACGTGATGGTACGCATTTCTCCTCCGTACACGAGGCATCACAACAACTTTTTACCAGGCAACGCCGGTCAACTGCTGTTTGTGTATGAGAAATCGGTTGGAAACTTTCCTCATGTCAGCAAGTTGTAGGTGTCGCCACCGGCGCCAACCTTGCGTGAATGCTCTGGAAAGATAATCATTTGCATATCACAGCATCTTCGTCCTGTCGGTTAAATTTCGCGTCTGTAGCACGTCATCTTCGTGGTGTAGCAAATTTAATGGCCAGTAGTGTATATACAGTGTGAATATTAACAACACCGATAAACTGCAGAGAAAGATTTCTGAATGGAAACGGAGGGAAAAAGGTCCTATGAGTGTGTGTCTGGAAATGCATCTTTGCCATGGTAGACCTGGCTGATGACTTAAAGTTTTTCTGAGCACGTGTCGTGTGTTCCTTGTTTTTTTCAGGCTGTGTGACTGACGCAGCTTACTGCAGGCAACAGAATGGTCCGATATTTCTGTCGGGAACAAGCCGAGATGGTGTTTGTGTACGGCCAAGCAGACGAAAACGGCCGAGAGGCAGCACGGCTGTATCTAAACAAGTACTCTCACAGACACCAACCACTTCACACAACGTTTCAAGCTGTTTTTGGGTGTTTGTGTGATCACGGGTCCTCTCAGACAGACGAACGGGCAGAGAGTTAAAATGTTGTGCCATATCGCTGGTGTCGGTGAGGGTACGTGTTTTGGTATAGCCGTGCTGCCTCTCAGCCGTTTTTCCATTTGCTTGGCCGTACGAAGAGACCACCTCCGCTTGTTCCCGACATGAGTATCGCACCTTTGTGACGCATACAGCGCTCTGAGTCAATCACACAGCCTGCAACACACAAGTAACAAACGGCACTTGGTCACAGGTAATGCCATTCATCAGCGCCATCTATCGTGGTAACGATGCATTATCGGACACATGTTGACGGGACATTTTTCCCTCCATTTCCAGTCAGGAATCCGTCCCTGCAGTTTGTCTTTTTAATTAATGTTCACCCTGTATAATAAATGCATTATGTTGTAGTTACAAATACATTACTATGTTACATTTTCTCATATTTTTCTCTTGTATTTCAGATTAGAATCATCTTCTGTATAACAAGTTTTGTGAGGTTAAGTCGTAAGTAAAAGCGAACGATAATTTACCCTCACGTAACTTGTGCTACCAAAGTTGTTTCCAAGCAGAAAAACAAGAGAAAAAACGATAAAATGTAACACAGTAACATATTTGTAACTGCTGTGGTAGATAATGCTAATGTCGTGTGACGAGGGTCTCCCGTCGGGTAGACCTTTCGCCTGGTGTAAGTCTTTCGATTTGACGCCACTTCAGCGGCTTGCGCATCGATGGGGATGAAATGATGATGATTAGGACAACTCAACACCCAGACTCCGAGCGGAGAAAATCTCCGGCTCAGTCGGGAATCGAACCCGGGCCCTTATATAGGTCACTGCAGATACTTCAGAAACAAAGGAAGCGAAACTCTTACGGCAAAAAATACTGCCATTCATTTAGTTGCAAAGGCGATACATGCCTCTATAAATTTTGACTACTAAGCAACGACGGAAAAAGGAAGAAGTGACATTAAATGAATATATTCAAGATAATTATTTAAACTCAAGACCGCATAGTTATACAGTCTCTTGGTAGAAAATTTCAGTGCATGTTACCCTTCTTGAGATATATTTATGGTAAGATGCAAATGCAATTTATTACCCATATCTACAGTCAGTGCACACATTCGCCTGAGGTCAGCTTTCGGACAGGAAAGAGGAAAGAAATCTGCAGTTACCATTATACGATCATTTTGTATTAATTCAACGTATAAGATCAATTCTATATTTACAACTGATATAAATGCTGCGTTATCTAATTCCCCCCCCCCCCCCCCTCTCTCTTTTCCGTGTAGACTATATCACCAGCGGCTTCGGTAGTCATTTGTCTCCTGATTCCGACACTGGAAATCTGATGAAATAAGAAATTGTAACAGAAAATGGAGCGGCTTTCTTCGTTTTGCCGTAATCTTCTGGAGTATAATATTCAACTGACTCACGACTTTAAAAATATGTAGAGTATCTACGACTTTTCCGAAGAAACTGACCCTGTTCAGGAGTGTGTTGCTTAGCAACAGCTTGTAAACAAGTGCAAGCTGTCCCTTGATACGTAGTCGTCGAGCACCTGTAGGGTCTTGTATGCAGAGTTGCTGACTGGCCCGTTGGTAAGTTATAAGCACTACTACTACAACTCCTACTACTATTATTCATTAAATAATGCCAACCGTGGAGCACGTACAACGTAAACTAATGATATGCTTCTTCGGTTCATAGTTCCCTTCCATTCTTCTTAGTATGCATCATTCACTCTTCTGCTCTCTCCATTTCTCTGTGAAGATTCTTCGGCAGTCGCAGTTTACAGTGTTGAACGAGTGTCAGATATTTTTAGGTACTCTGTGTTCTCCCAAATTTTCTAGAATAAAAGACTTCTTTTCCGTTTTGTATCTGATGGTTTTGAAGTTATTCATAATGTTCATTGTTGTTTGTGAGAAATTAATTGTCGTCTCTACATGTTGCGGTTCCAGAATGTTTCGAAGGATTTTTCTCTCTTACATCTCCATTAACTTAGTTCCTTTAAATGCAAGCAATGCATTCTGCGGCGTGGAACGTTCATCACTGCATGAATGACAATAAGAAAGGTTGTACCAGTGTTGTATCATTTATGCAGACTAAGTGGGTAAATTCTCAAATCATCTACAGCACAATGGAAGCTGACTCAGGTGTGGTAAGCAGGGTGAGGGTAAAGAGGGGGCAAAGACGGGGGCCTGTATATAACGATATGAACAGACCTTTAGTGATAAGCATGGCAATGTGTATTTATAATACGTGTAGTCAGTTTCAGTGTTAATGTTCCATTGCACGTAATCTTTAATAGAAAGCACTATGAAGGGGCTTTTGTTTTCTGTCATCCCTCCTGAAAGGAGAAAGGAAGTTACAGTAACACTGCTTTCCACGGCTAGCGCCCATCAACTTAATACGAAACACAGAGTTATAGGCGTAAAAAACTCTGATAAAATGCAATGTTATATATAACTTGCCTGGAACAGTCATTCTAGTTTGTGTGTGCGGCATGATACGAACGAAGAACGGGTGGTGTTTCTGAAGTTGGCACTGCTTGTTGTGGTACCATAGGTGGTGGCGGTAGCAAAAAGAATGCAATGAACTCAAGAACTATGTCCACATTTCTGACTAGGCGATATGAGATGGAAGATTGTGTGTACTCAATGACAAAGGTGATAATAGAAAATTTGGAATCTAGAAGAATCAGTAATGTGGATTGAGAAGGAAGGGGAAGGGATTGTGGAGAGTGAGGGTAACCTGGATATCTGGAATGAATGTAGGGGTTTATGGAAAGAGGATAAAGAAAGACTACGCCGTCGGGTGGTCAAATATTTGGTTTATGTTTGAAATCCAATAAACAACCGTCGAGGGAACCGTGAGGATGTTATGGTGGGAATACTTCCAAACGAGAGAATCAAGACTGTCTATTTACTCTACATTGTACCCCATTGCGTGTTACAAAAGGCTCTGTTTCCTGTTTTCAATTCATTTCATTTATTTAAGTGGAATAATAACCACGCTACGGGTAAATAAATAAATAAACAGAATTAAGGCTGCTCTTAATAGTAGGAAACTATGAGTTGTAGCGTTAAACTGTTGCTATCAAACGTTGGACAGTACACTTATCCTATGACAAGCTTTGTCATCTACCATCAACTCAGTAGCGTCGGTTAGAATGTGTAGTACAGAAGTCTTCTTGCAGCCCAACGGAAAAAAAGGCTCAATTTCTTTGCAGTCCCACGGCAAACAACATACAGAAATGTGTCGAGCAGAGTAAGAAATGAATACAAACTAAGAGGCCTCAGATCAGCCGTACTATGACGGTGACAAAAACAAAGCAAATTTATTTAATAAGTTACATCCATAGAAATTGTAAAAACGGATGTGCGTATGTATGTATGTGTGTATGTTCCACAACACTTCATAAACCACTGGACCGATTTCATCCAAATTTGGTAAATGTATCACTAATTGCGTGGAAAGAAGCACAGTGGGGGTAAAACCACCCATCTATCAATGGGGTGGGGGAGAAAAAGCAGTGTATCTCACGGCGCACGAAAACCCACATTTTAGTCATCCGGTACTTGAAAATGAAAGCACTTAGAGACTTAATAAAATTTACACACAATCTGAAACCTTTAAGAAACTTTTTATCGCTGATGACCGCACAAAATGATGAAAGGAGAAAAATTTATGGCTTACTACATTTTCGCTGTTCATGTAGGAAAACTACCGAAAACCACAACGTTTTTATTTATTACTTTTTTATTGCTAACTGTTTTGTGACACATTTTGCAGACCATATTCACATGTACCACTGAATGTACCAGAAAAATTACATCATTGTACGACATTTAGTTCAGGAGATATGGCATCGCAAACCTTTTGATGAGCGAAAAACTAACACATCATGCTTGGCGTTTTAATTTATTACTTTTACACTACTAGTTCTATTTACAAAACATTTTGCAGATAGTAGCCACATTAACACTGGATGTACCTACAAATATAGGTCATTGTACAGCCCACAGTTGAGGAGATAAACGTTGATCTTCGTGACAATGAAGCTGCAAGGCGAAATTCGCTAGACATACACGTGAAATATGTGTAAAAAATGCTTGTGAACTGTTTTAAATAAATTTGAAATATCTTTGACATGGGCGTGTGCGGACAAAGCCACGAGTTAAAAGCTCATCCTTAGCCCAGGGACGATTTCAATCAAGTTTGGGACACATATTACAATCTACAAAGAAATTCTGTAGGGGTAAGAACCACCAGAGTTCTGCTGGGTTGATCGTGGAGAGGGATGGGGGAGGAGGAGACGGAAATATAGCGAGGGGCAAGGAGGAGACAGGAACAGATAGGAGGAGGAGGCAGAGGAGGAGGAGGAGATGCACAGATATACGGGATGGGAAATAGACGGAGAGAGGGGAAAGGAGGAGATGGACAGAGAAAGAAAAGAGGAGGAGAAAGACAGAGACAGAGGAAGGAAGAGACATGGTGATAGATGGGGAAGGAGGATATGAACAGTCAGAGGGGAAGGGAAAATTTGACAGAGAAATGGAAGGGAAGGAGATGGACAGGAAGAGGGGAGAGGGGGGGATGGACACCGAAAGGGAAGGGGAGGGGGAGAAAGAAGGGGAGGAGGAGGTGGACAAAGAGAGGGAGAGGAAGAGATTGATAAAGAGAGAGGAAAGAGAAGATGGAATTAAAAGGGAGAAGGAGGAGATATAGAGAGGAGAAATGAGCACATTGACAGAGGAAGGAGGAGCAGATTGACACAGATAAGGGGGAGGAGAAGGTGAACAGAGAGGGGGTGGAGGAAGTGGTCGGAGGGAAGGCGAAGGAAGAGCTGGACAGAGAGAGGGAGATGAACTAGCGGGAGATTGAAATAAATACATAACTGGGCAATGCCGGGTACACAAGCTAGTATATTCATAAGTCATATTATCGTTCAACTTCAACCTCGTTCCTTTGGCGTCATGCTTCCTACATTATTTTCGCTTGGATCAGAAGAACACGTTCGTAGTAAACTCGCTCACTACTGGTACCACGAAACTGATAAATTTAGACAAAAACTGTCGCAGCGAAAGAACACAGTTAAAGATAAGAATAAATCATAACGGTCTAGATCACAATTGTTTTTCTTTTCATTTCTGTTAATGTTGATCTGTTTAAATTATTATAACCATCATCTGAACGAATTAGTTTATCCACCCACAATAGAAGATGTTCGGAACCGTAGCATACTGCTGTAAGGTAGCCGTCGCCAACAAATGGTGACAGTGGCTGCAGTCATGGTTGGTGATTGGAATTGAAACTGTGAGGATGGGTAGCGAGTCGTGCCTGGGAGCTCTCTCTGTAAGAGCATTCGCCAGGAATGGCCATCTTGTATCCACTTGTGTATCTTCAGTATCGTTTTCGCAGACAACTTTAAGTAAAAACTAGGATCAATCGTATTATTAAGCTAACGCGCCTAAATTTAAGGAGCCTGCCACATTTTTTGAAAAGTCCAGAAATCAGCCCATTCTATCAGGTACAGCACGATTCTTACTTTTCCGATCTACGAGTTAGTGCGACTAGTTTAGTTAGTATTCCTCTCGTTCCAACCCATTCCTCCTTACACCCTTTCCTCACAGGACCCCTTCCCACCAAGTGCTCTTGCTCCTTTATTCTCGAAGGACCTGTAAAATATAACACTGGAAGTTACTACCTTCATTGTGAAGAGTGAGCACGTCGTAGACTGGAAAGAAGCTGTGAAGCATTATGGTGCGTTATTTTGCATTCCAATGTGACCTGTGGGTTTGTTCAGTGATGAACCGCATCTGTTGGGCTGTACAGTAGATTTTCTAGTGACTGAGACATGTCTCGAGTGGAGTAGCTCGAGAGTTCTTCTTGCGTTACGTGGCACCATCATTCAAGAGCGCTGCCAACAGCCTGTTACAGCTTGATTTCTGTCTACCACTGAAGAACAGACAGGAAATGAAGATTGATGGTCGGACGACTCACACGTCTCTGCTAGTTTTTTGATTTAACGCAACGTCGGCAGCTGATACGCCAATGTAACAATTGCTTACTTGTTCAAGCAGAGGCTCATTTGGCTCCATGTGACAGTTAGAACATCAAATCCTGATGCCCACCAGCGAATATCCAATTTTATCACCGGGAATCGAATAGGGAACAGTATTCAGCGATGCTAATAGCTGGATCACGCCCATAAAGTCGATAATAATTGTCTTGTTTCCCTTGAAAAAATGCCGTCGACTTATTCATTGCTTCCGACTTGGATAGATAACCTGGGCGTCGATAGAAAAGCTAGTGCGGCGGTCGCTGCTGAATGTTAGCGCAGTCGGCAACAAGTACAGTGATCAATCATGCGGGAACGACAGTACCTTCGTAGAAGCACAGTACGGGCAATCGCCCAGGGGGTGTGCGCACCGGAGCGCGCGGTTCGACCCACTTAGGCAATAACGCCGGGCAGAAATGTGATTTACACAAAGTGAATACTGCACGGCCGGCGGCGTAATGCCTGATTTATGGTGGCGAGCCTCTAACGAGCACATTCCGCCACCGCCAGCCCGCGCTGCCCATTCTATTGTCGACGCGGCACTGCGGGGCACTCGCCCAAAAATGGCGCGAGTCGCCGTTATGGCTGTGTGGTTTCGGCTTGCGCTGAACATGTGTTATCTGCGCGTCCTAACGACACGCGCAAGCAAATTAATTTATTGCGCGCCCAATCTGAGCACGCTAATAATCTGCGCGGACGGACCGCGTAATGACTTCTAGCAGCGCCCCGTTTTTCCTGCCGCTACGCCCGCGCGCCGCGCACGTGTATTTTCGGTGTTATCGCTCGTTACTTTTTAATGTCATCAAACTTAAAACTGGTTTGATGTAGCCGTCTATTTTTATCCGTCCTAAGCTAATCTTTTTATCTCCGTGTTCCTCCCACACTCTACACCCCGAGCAATTTATTGAACACATACCAATCTCAGTTTGCAGCTACAACTTGTACGCTCTACTGCTTCTTCACTCTGAGACTCATTTTGGGAAACCTTAGCGGGTATGCAATTAACTTGTTTCTTCTTTTTCTGGTACAGGTTTTTCATAGATCTCTGGCTTATTCTGCCGGCCGGTGTGGCCGTGCGGTTAAAGGCGCTTCAGTCTGGAACCGCGTGACCGCTACGGTCGCAGGTTCGAATCCTGCCTCGGGCATGGATGTGTGTGATGTCCTTAGGTTAGTTACGTTTAATTAGTTCTAAGTTCTAGGCGACTGATGACCTCAGCAGCTAAGTCGCATAGTGCTCAGAGCCATTTGAACCATTTGGCTTATTCTTTTTCTTTCTAGTACCTCTTCGCTACGTAATTTATCTATCTTTTTTATTTTTTTCCCCTGCTCCTATGACACTACTTTTCAAAGGCACATACTAACATCTCCAATTTTCCGACGCCACAGATTTCTCTTCCACACGACTGTGAGGCTCCAAACGTACACTTTAAGGAATTATCCCTCAGACTGCTGTCAGTATATCTTCAAAGGGTGTGCAGCGTGGTTATAACTAAACTTCCGCTACTTGAGAGGGCCTCCATGAAAAAACGAGTGATCATAGGTCAACGAAAATTTGTGGAAACGTTTGCAAGGATACACCAAACGGAAATAACTTCATCACTCTATAAAGTGTTCCAAGACCACATCTCGTCAACTTCAGTCCTTGCAAGAAGCGTGAGAGCGAAGTCACCTAGACTGTCTGCGTCACGTAGCAAAATTTAGTGAGTAATGTGAGGTTTTTACGGATATCATTTCAGAATTGTTCTAAGTACTTTTCGGACGGGGGAACATCGAATGTTCAGCTGTCACGAGACAGCTCTTGCACTGCTTGAAGAGCGCACATTGCGCCCAGCGTTCTCAGCCATGGCAGCAGTAACTTCTACAACAATTTGCGACGCGGTTGTTTGTCGACCTCTGCCCAGGAGCAATTCCCAAATCGCCAGTTAATTAGATATTCCGAATAATCCTCTTCTAGCACGGTGCGGAAAGAGGACTTCACCGTTTTCCTTTAATGTGTCGATACTCGCAAAGAGCAACAGGCCGGCCGGGGTGGACGAGCGGTTCTAGGCGATTCAGGCTGGAACCAGGCGACCGCTACGGGCGCAGGTTCGAATCCTGCCTCGGGCATGGATGTGTGTGATGTACTTAGGTTATGGTTCAAATGGCTCAGAGCGCTATGGGACTTAAACTTCTGAGGTCATCAGTCCCCTAGGACTTAGAACTAGTTAAACCTAACTAACCTAAGGACATCACACACATCCATGTCCGAGGCAGGATTCGAACCTGCGACCGTAGCAGTCGCGCGGTTCCAGACTGAAGCGCCTAGAACCGCTCGGCCACCATGGCCGGCGTCATTAGGTTAGTTAGGTTTAAGTACTTGTAAGTTCTAGGGGACTGATGACCTCAGACGTTAAGTCCCATAGCGCTCAGAGCCATTTGAACCATTTCCTTTTTGAAGAGCAGCAGCACTAATGCTGTTGTTTTGAAAAAACAGCCCTACGAGTGAAGCGTTACTGACCTTGTCCAGACCCATGTTCACTTTCTGATGCCTTTTGTTTCAACCCTACCTTGACGTACCAATACCGGCGCCAAACGGTAAGTCATGACACTAACACTACTAGGAAAGCAAATCCTGGAGGCGCACAGTGTAACGGAACATATTAAAGGCTTTACTGTACCGAAGTATGCGATACCCTCCAAATTCAACCAGTTTAACGAGTATTTATGATTATAGAAAAGCTATTGTGTATGTTAACAATGATTGCATAACATGTCTGCATAAACAGTCAACCCATTAAATTATACTGAGTAACTGACCCACACAAAAGTTTATATCACTTGATCACTGATACAGCAAATGTCATCATGTAAAAACACTAAGTTAATCTTAAATAATTAATATGAAGTACGAAAAATAGTGGCCAACTTAGGTATTTTGGATCTCCTTAAATAAAAATCACCCAGTGAAACCTATTTGTTCACTAGGAGCGGTTTCACTCAGTATTCACGAAATCAATCCTGTTTTAGACGAAAACCAATGTAATTCTTAATAATTCATGTTAATTACTTGTTTATGCAAATTAGAGAAGTCAATTGACAAACTTCTAAAAAACGGCCTTTTTGTAACAAAGAATTATTCTGTCAAGTCAACAAATCTGTCTGTCATTTTAATAACATGTTAAATTATGTCACTCGACGCAAATTAATAACTTTTCTGCACAAATTATGATAACAGATGTACACTTGACTTGTAAACTATATCTCTTTTTAGTAGTTCTTTGACAATGTTATAAATACAAGCAGCAAGAACGGTCGAAAGGCAGTCGGAATGTCACTTTGGTCAAGTGTGTTTGTGTGTTATTGTTTGAGGTGGATAAACAATGCAAAGAACATGTAACGGAAATACTACTTTGTGTTGTGTCATGGTCTTTGGTGGACAGTGGAATTAAGATGGCCACCAGAGTAATAAATATTTGAAGTTTACATATTTGTTGGTTTCGCTCGTTCTTTATCATCAAAAGCACATAAAAAACACGGGACCTCATGTTTTTAACCCTAGACAACCAGATTTAGAGCCAGCATCAGCATCGAGACACGGCAGCGATCCAGCAAGTAGCAGCGATTACTACAACACAATGCATTTTAATGGCGCCAACCTAACATCAAGTGCTAACAAGCTCCGTAAATGGGAGTGAAATAGTGCGATTATAGCAATTAGCAATATCTACGACCAGGCGACCATTACAAAAGTGGGGGCTCGTCCAGGATCTTTAAGTGCATCGATGATAATAGTGCAGCGATAAATTTCGTAAGTGATTATCATTCCAAAAAAGTTTATTTGTGCAGTGTGGCAACAGTGAAAAATATGTCAAAAATAAATGAATAAATAAAGTGTGTTTGTGCGACTACGCCGCTCGGAAGATTAACGTCTGGATTATGTCAATGGAATTCATCAATCAAGACTTCAGCTTCGATAAAACCGAATAGAAGTGAAGAAAGCCTACAGGAACACCGATCACAACATCATAGCATAGCTATACATAACAAGGTATTTTGTTGTTGTTGTCATTTAAAATAATTATTAGTTAACATGTCTGTACCTGAGAGTGATGAGATCGTAGGAAATGTAAAAATTGAACCAGGGGATGGTGAACAATTAAACTTAACAGAGTGGCTAGTAGGGTTTGCAACTCAAATAAACTCGCAACTTAAACAATCAATTGAACAAGTAAGTTTGAAACTCACAGATAGACTGGATAAGTTAAGTTTGGATTTTGATCTATTAAGTACTCATCTCAATGAGAAGTGTGAGGAAATTAAAACTACCCTCAGTAAGGACACTAGAGAACAGTTGATACACTTCAGAAAAGAATTTCAAGTGAAAGTTGAAAGTTTAAATGAAAACATACAAGCTAACACAGACAGCATTGCTGTCATCTACAACAGAGTAGATACTGAAGTTGAAAGATTAGATCAGAGAATAGACAAAACTTCAGAAAACCTTAAACAAGAATCCAACCTGTATACCACTAATGTAGATACAAAAGTAGAAAATATACACACTAAATGTACACAATTGGAGGACGCATTGATGTCCAAACAAACGATTTACAATCAAAATACAATGTATGGGCACATCCAAGTGAAATGCTTTCCTGGTGAAAATCTGCACCCTATTGACTTTATTCACCAATGTAAGGATATGTTTGTTGTAGGAATGTCAGATAACATAAAAATTAAGTTAGTAAAACGGTTTCTAGAATGGGAGGCCCTATCCTGGGCAAATGAGAATAATGATTCTTGGAATACTTTTGAAGAGTTTGAAGCTAAATTTACTTGCAAATTTTGGTCACAATCCATACAAGCCAGATTAAAGTCAGAATTTCTAAATGGACCAGTGTATAGAGGGAAAGTAGGGGGAATGCAAAAATTTTGCAGAGATCAATTGAAAAAACTTG
Source organism: Schistocerca cancellata (assembly GCF_023864275.1). Taxonomy (NCBI): domain Eukaryota; kingdom Metazoa; phylum Arthropoda; class Insecta; order Orthoptera; family Acrididae; genus Schistocerca; species Schistocerca cancellata. The sequence goes on along the minus strand of NC_064627.1, from coordinate 512,509,630 downwards.
CTCACTTGAATAACTCTTTTGATATTATGACACAAATTGATGTTTTAAAAAGAAGGTTACCAGAGAGACTGCAGTGGGAATTGGTCCATGGACCAGACGATTCAATGGAAGAGTTCCTGAAATTTGTAGATAGATTAGATAGGGCCTTGGAAAGAGAAAAGAACCAAAGTCTTGGCTCTGGCAACAATCAGTATGGGGGGTGGAACAGGAATGTAAACAGAGATTATTATGGGAGGAGAGACTTTGAAAATTCTGGAAATAATGCTCCAAATAGGGGAGATAGGAGATATGAAAATGATTTCAGAAACAATACACAGGAGGGAGGATGGAGGAGAGATAACAGGAATGATAGAAATAGGTATTGGGGAAGAGAACAAGGTAGAAGGGGGTTTGTTGAAACTAGTGAACAAAACGACAACTACAAACGGACAGGCCGAGGGAACCAGCCGGGAAACGGTGGACAGTCCCACTAGATGTCCGTAGTTTTGGGGCTAGACAATATTATGACAGGACAACACATAACCGAAACTGGAAAAGGAGAAGATACAATGGAAAGAGTAAGTACCATGAAAATACTGATGTTGTTAGAATGAATAAATTAGAATTTAATAAAAGGTTTTGGGATACTATGAGTAAAAGTGATACAGTTAATAAAAACAGTGTTCAAGCACAGGTAGTTAGTGAAAGTGCAGAAGTTGAAGGTATTGCAGAGTTCCATAGTTGGGCTGAAAAAGATACTGGTGTTAATAACAAGTCAGACACACCACAAATAGAATCTATTTTGGGGGGGTTTATTTGATAAGAAGGGGAATGAAGAAGTGTTTAATGGAGCCAAAGACTCAATTGCTGAGATTCAGATACATAGGGGGGAAACTGAAGATGGGGTTGTTGTGGAGGAGGAGGAGGAAGAAGTAATAGAGGGACATTTAAATAATGATCCTAAATCAAGTGATGTTATTGATGAGAGTGTGGAGGAAGAAATAAAAGTATTTGTAGAATTGAAAAGTGATTATGTGGGAAAGGTAAGTGATGTGACAAACATGGGTAATAATGAGGTTAATTTAAGTGAAATGCAGACTAGGGAATGTGTATCTGAGGACAAGCTATTGCCGATTGGGAACTATGAAACACTAATCTATGAGAATGGTAATAATAATAATATTAAAGAAAATATAAAGGGATGGAATGTAAATGTGTGTTTTCAAGAGAAAGGGGAAAAGTTGTTAGAAGTTTTGTGGAACAACTATGGAAACTGTATAAATAAAGATGCCTTTTGGAAAGAATTAGCAAAGGTAAGTGCAACCTTGTATCCTACATGGTGGACAAGAATCTGTAGTGGACTTTATAAAAAAGGGGGTGAAAACAGTAGTTTGTTAAATGAAAACACAGTGCTAAAAGGAACAGATGAAAACAAAGGTTTATGTTTAAATGTCAATGCTTTGCAAACAAAAGAGGGATGTGTCTAAGTGTAGGAAAGAGACATTAGACTTAGGAACTAAAGAAATTGAAAATGATCTATTGTTTGAAAATACAGAAATAGACAAAGATGTTGAACTAGGTTGTCCATATGTTAAAGTAAACGTTGACATTTGTCCATTTGAAATAAAAGAAAGCCCACATCCTAATGCGTATAGACTTATCTTTCCCAGATCAAGAAGGTAATTTGGATTAAGAAACATCACTGAATTGGAACCATATAAACATGATTAAGCACATTTCCCTGTTTGAATACAGTTACTTACCCATTTTCCGTAAAGCATGTTATCAGCAAAGATTTTACGGTGTGTGTCAAATAGCAACTACCACTCATCCTACAGACCCTGGAAAAGTTCCAGATCTCTGAGAGAATGGTTTTATATTTTTATTGTCACTATTGAATATTAAATTTTGAGACATCTTCTTTACTTGCAATGGGCAAGAAGGTGACAAACATTTATTACTTTCCTTTTGTATTATTGAATATGGAACATATTTGCACCAAATAAAAGACAATGTAAATATTGTTGTGCAAGACCCATCATTTTGTGACTATTGTGTTCTTAGGCATAAGATTTGTGTACAATTTTCTACAGCTAATCAGATGTTCACCAAGTTTGATGTTTGTGTTATGTTGTGACCAATTTAAGTGCCCAATTTTGGTATTCATATGTTCTTGTACTATCTTGACTGTGTCTCAATGGGAGACAATGTAAAAAAAACTCTTCCTTTTTTTGCAAATGCATATTATATTCATACATGTGACTTCTCTAGTGTTTGTGTTTATATATCATGTCCATACTTATAATTCTGTTCTTTGTGTTCATTTCTTTTATGTGGCTCAAAAAGAGCAGACAGTTGCAATATTTTCCTATGGACATATGACCTGTCCATCTATGTAATATATTTATGTTCCTTCTATTATCTTGATTAATCTGTGACTCAATGAGAACTGACTTTGAAATAATTTACATATATTTTTGATATATCTTAAAATCGCATGTGATATATTTGTGTCTGTTTTTAATCATTTTCCATGTGGCTCACTGGGAGCAAAGATTAACATTTTTTTTTTACTTTCATATATTACTAATTATTTTTATTATGCTGTCATACTGAATGACATAACACAAAGTGCATTTGAAACAACACAACTAAAATATTTGCAGGAAAAAGTCATTTTGAAACGGTGTAACGGTCATTGCATACATACACATTATGCATAGTAAAACAAAAAAAAATTTATTAAAGTAGTACTTTTCCAAATTTTAACCATTTGAAACATTTGTCCTAGTCGGCTAATATCATTAACATTCTGTAAATGATATTACCCGAGGGGGGTTTGTAACGGAACATATTAAAGGCTTTACTGTACCGAAGTATGCGATACCCTCCAAATTCAACCAGTTTAACGAGTATTTATGATTATAGAAAAGCTATTGTGTATGTTAACAATGATTGCATAACATGTCTGCATAAACAGTCAACCCATTAAATTATACTGAGTAACTGACCCACACAAAAGTTTATATCACTTGATCACTGATACAGCAAATGTCATCATGTAAAAACACTAAGTTAATCTTAAATAATTAATATGAAGTACGAAAAATAGTGGCCAACTTAGGTATTTTGGATCTCCTTAAATAAAAATCACCCAGTGAAACCTATTTGTTCACTAGGAGCGGTTTCACTCAGTATTCACGAAATCAATCCTGTTTTAGACGAAAACCAATGTAATTCTTAATAATTCATGTTAATTACTTGTTTATGCAAATTAGAGAAGTCAATTGACAAACTTCTAAAAAACGGCCTTTTTGTAACAAAGAATTATTCTGTCAAGTCAACAAATCTGTCTGTCATTTTAATAACATGTTAAATTATGTCACTCGATGCAAATTAATAACTTTTCTGCACAAATTATGATAACAGATGTACATGTGACTTGTAAACTATATCTCTTTTTAGTAGTTCTTTGACAATGTTATAAATACAAGCAGCAAGAACGGTCGAAAGGCAGTCGGAATGTCACTTTGGTCAAGTGTGTTTGTGTGTTATTGTTTGAGGTGGATAAACAATGCAAAGAACATGTAACGGAAATACTACTTTGTGTTGTGTCATGGTCTTTGGTGGACAGTGGAATTAAGATGGCCACCAGAGTAATAAATATTTGAAGTTTACATATTTGTTGGTTTCGCTCGTTCTTTATCATCAAAAGCACATAAAAAACACGGGACCTCATGTTTTTAACCCTAGACAACCAGATTTAGAGCCAGCATCAGCATCGAGACACGGCAGCGATCCAGCAAGTAGCAGCGATTACTACAACACAATGCATTTTAATGGCGCCAACCTAACATCAAGTGCTAACAAGCTCCGTAAATGGGAGTGAAATAGTGCGATTATAGCAATTAGCAATATCTACGACCAGGCGACCATTAAAACAGTCTGAACATCACTCCTATAAAGTTAGGTATCCATAACGTAAACAGTTTTCCGTTTACACTGGTTTGAGTAGCGTCTAAACCAATTTCATTTGATTTCTAACATGCTTTGTCCAGTTTCCGTAATTTCTAGGACGTGCAGCAGGAGCAACAACTCTTTAAGGATCAAAATGGTTCAAATGGCTCTCAGCACTATGGGACTTAACATCTGAGGTCAGTACACTAGAACCTAGAAGTACGCCACTGGTCATTAAGATTGCTACACCAAGAAGAAATGTAGATGATAAACGGGAGTTCATTGGACAAATATATTATACTTGAACTTTCATATGATTACATCTTCACGCAATTTGGGTGCATAGATCCTGAGAAATCAGTACCCAGAACAACCACCTCTGGCCGTAATAACGGCCTTCATACGCCTGGGCATTGAGTCAAACAGAGTTTGGATGGCGTGTACAGGTACAGCTGCCCATGCAGCTTCAACACGATACCACAGTTCATCAACAGTAGTGACTGGCGTATTTGTGACGAGCCAGTTGCTCGGCCACCATTGACCAGACGTTTTCAATTGGTGAGAGATCTTGAGAATGTGCTGGCCAGGCCAGCAGTCGAACATTTTCTGTATCCAGAAAGGCCCGTACAGGACCTGCAACATGCGGCCGTGCATTACCCTGCTGAAATGTAGGGTTTCGCAGGGATCGAATGAAGGGTAGAGCCACAGCACGTAACACATCTGAAATTTAATGTCCACTGTTCAAAGTGCAGTCAATGCGAACAAGAGGTGACCGAGACGTGTAACCAATGGCACCCCATACCATCACGCCGAGTGATTCGCCAGTATGGCGATGACGAATACACGCTTCCAATGCGCGCTCACCGCGATGTCACCAAACACGGATGCGACCATCATGATGCTGAAAGCAGAACTTGGATTCATCCGAAAAAATGACGTTTTGTCATTCGTGCACCCAGGTTCGTCGTTGAGTACACCATTGCAGGCGCTCCTGTCTGTGATGCAGCGTCAAGGGTAACCGCTGCCATGGTCTCCGACCTGATAGTCCATGCTGCTGCAAACGTCGTCGAGCTGTTGGTGCAGATGGTTATTGTAAGTATGCGTAAGTGCATGGAAATTGAGGGGCATTACGTTGAAAAATGAATAAGTGTTGTTCCATTCTCGCAATATTTTTTTTTTATTGGATGACCACTATATCATAGTTCATCACACTTTCAACTCGTGTAATTACCCTGATATTGATGAGTCTTGTTTATAGAGACGCTTACCGTCAGTTATTCTTTGTGTGAGTCATCAGTGGATGGAGTAGAAAGGACGACAAACTCTGGCTCTTTCTGCACCCTCCGCCACATACTGTACCGCACTTTGAGAAGGAGCTTTTAGATGTATGACAAGAGGAGGTGGCACAGGCCAGTGGGGCCTCTCCTTCAGCAGCAATACCTAGCTTCCTGCCCGACATTCCAGTGACGGCTGGAGGTTAGCTGATCCAGCCACGTTCGAAGGTAACTTAGCATCACCGAGTCGCGACGTCATCCGGCCCAGGGCCCACTTCAGCTCGGGGGTATTAGCGACGATGGGGGGTACGGCGAGGCCTTAACTTGTCACCGGCGCGGTCTCGTATCTACACAGGGCAAGCGGCTACTGGCTCTTCCAGGGAGATTCTGAAGAGTTAACACGACAGTGGCAAATACCTTTCAGGCCTACACAGAATCATACACTTATGACTTGTAGTCGCAGACACTGGGCCAACCGCATACACTGGATTTCGTAAACATTCTCAACTGTTGCCCGTATCCAGACAATTACTCTTCACGCTGAAAAGACAATATAACGTGATTATAAAACGAGTTTACAACTTTATTACATACAGCATTTCATTGAGAAGGCTTATGCGGGTAGTAGAGTGTCATCTTATAGCAAAACACTACAAGTTTCATCCCATATATTCACTTTCACTTTAACTTCCACTTTAACTTTGTCTGAACGTAACTGTCATTTGTCACACTACAAAAGTCCCATCTGAAGTCAGTTTCTTGCCACACTTCATTCACAATATCTGGCCTCACTTCCGAGATTTCAGTTTGTACGCTTTCAGGTGCAGTCATTTTCCTAACACCCTCCAGAGAGTTGGTTGAGGAAATTCAAGTCCTCGAGACGCACGAAGCGTTGATTTCCTAGCATAGCGAACAAAACTCTCTCTCTCCCTCTCTCTTCCCCCCTCTCTCTCTGTCTGTCTCTCTGTCTCTCAATCACTCCATGTCAGCCTCAGGTATTCGTGGGCGACTTGTTATGACAAACATTACAACCGTTTCGAATGAAATTCTGATGTCAGGAATAAATTGTAAGCCTACTACGAGGTTGAAATATTTTTCTACAATATAGCTCCTTAACCACATGTTTTAATAGTCCCAATAAAATTCTGTATCTATGTGAAGTAGTAAAATCCTTTTGGAATCACGCTATAGAACACACCATCAACATACATCTAGCATTAACTAAATACCGTTAAGCATTTACGAAACAATTTTCACTTCGTCAATGGCTTTTTACTGAAACTTATTAGCAGGACGCGTTTACGCAGCATACTGCCAATTTTTTAACCTGTGTGGTGTGAGCATGACCTACGAAAGAGGGCTGCAGAAACAAAGACATAACTAAGAATATAAAAATTGATCATAATATGTCTACTATCTTTACAAAAATAATTTTTATTAGTCAATGTACGATTCGAAGCATGGCTTCATTTTCAGGCATTCTGAAGATCGTCGTAGGACCTTCATTACACTGTAAGCGGGGCAGAAACATATATATTTGGGAATGTTGTTGCTTTCTAGCATGTGACGTCGAAATGAGGTTTCTGTGTCACGTTATTGGCACTGCAAACGTACTGTCTTAGATTAAAAAGAACATTGTACGCAAAACTATAAGTTTGCAGAGTAAACTCACTGAGATTCCAAAACGCAAGAGAGTATCAACTTTCACAAATATGCGTTCTGTCCTATTGATAAAGCAATGTAGGGGCTTCGGTAGCCCATTAAAACCCTCTAGATGAAGCTGTAGTTCGAGATGTACATTGATTAATAAAATAATCTACTGTCCTTGAAGTTGACGGATTTTATTCCATCAATTTTCTATCCACTTTACTGTCTTCGTTGGTGAATGAAAGTAACTACGCCTCTTGTTGTGGTCTACTGTCCAAAGACTGGTTCAAATGGCTCTGAGCACTATGGGACTTAACTTCTAACTTAGAACTACTTAAAGCTAACTAACCTAAGGACATCACAAACATCCATGCCCGAGGCAGGATTCGAACCTGCGACCGTAGCCGTCGCGCGGTTCCAGACTGTAGCGCCTAGAACCGTTCGGCCACCCCGGTCGGCTTCCGAAGACTGGTCAGCTGCAGCACTCCAAGCTAGTCTATCTTGTGCAAGCCTCTTCACCTCGGCGTGAATACTGCAACCTTCATTCATTTGAACACACTTACTGTGAGTCAAGCTTTTGTCTGCCTTTTCAATTTTTATCACCACAATACTTCCCATTGTTATCAAATTCGTTATTCATTGGTGCCTCAGGATGTGTCTTTCAGTCATGTTATGCTATAAATTTCTTTTCTCCCAATTCGATTCATCACCTTTTTATTATTTATCCGATGTTTTAGTCGAAACAAAGGCATTATTCTCTAGCATTGCATTTCAAAATGTTACCTTCTCGTCTTATATGAACTGCTTATCGTCCACGTTTCACTTCCATGTAAGGCTAGACTCCAGTCTAATACGTCTTTTTAAGCTATTTAAGTCTTTTTAGCATTGAAGTTTATATTCGATGGTAATACAACACATCAGAAAAAGTTTTGCATCACCTCGGTTCCGAGAGTTCCGGAACCTGTACAGAATATTGGAATAGAGATCAACATAAACATCATTTCCACCCTTTTTATTGCTCATGAAAACCACACATCGCATGTTGTACCACCATACAGCGAGACCTTCGGAGGTGGTGGTCCAGATTTCTGTACACACAGGTTCCTCTAATACCCAGTAACGCGTCCTCTTGCATTGATGCATGCCTGTATTCGTTGTCGCATACTATCCGCAAGTTCATCAAATCACTGTTGGTCCAGATTGTCCCACTCCTCAACGGCGGTTCGGCGTAAATCCCTCAGATTGGTTGGTGGCTCACGTCGTCCATAAACAGCCCTTTTCAATCTATCCCAGGCATGTTCGATAGGGTTCATGTCTGGAGAAAATGCTAGCCACTCTAGTCGAGTGATGTCGTTATCCTGAAGGAAGTGATTCACAAGATGTGCACGATTTAAACGCGAACTGTCGTCCATGAAGACGAATGCCTCGCCAATATGCTGTCGATAAGGTTGCACTATCGGTCGGAGGATGGCATTCATGTATCGTACAGCCGTTACGGCTCCTTAAATGACCACCAGCGGCGTACATCGGCCCCACATAATGCCACCCCAAAACAGCAGGGATCCTCCACCTTGCTGCACTCGCTGGACACTGTGTCTACGACGTTCAGCCTGACCGGGTGACCTCGAAACACGTCTCCGACGATTGTCTGGTTGAATGCATATGCGACACTCGTCGGTAAAGGGAACGTGATGCCAATCCTGAGCGGTCCATTCGGAATGTTTTTGGGCCCATCTGTACTCCGCTGCATGGTATCGTGGTTGCAAAGATTGACCTCGCCATGGATGTCGGGAGTGAAGTTGCGCATCATGCAGCCTATTGCGCACAATTTCAGTGGCACACGACGTCCTGTGGTTGCACGAAAAGCGTTATTCAACATTGTAGCATTGCTGTCAGGGTCCATCCTGGCCGTAATCCGTAGGTAGCGGTCATCCACTGCAATAGTAGCCCCTGGGCGGCCTGAGCGAGGCATGTCCTGTCTCTCTGTATCTCCACCATGTCCGAACAACGTCGCTTTGGTTCAATCCGAGACGTCTGGACGCTTCCCTTGTTGAGAGCCCTTCCTAGCATAAGCTAACAATGCGGATACGATCTAACCACGGTGTTGACCGTCTAGGTTTGGTTGAACTACAGTCAACTCGAAGCGTGTGCCCCTTCTTGAAGGAATGACTGGAACTGATCGACTGTCGGACCCTCTCCATGAAATAGGCGCTGCTCATGCATGGCTGTTTACATCTTTGGGCGGGTTTAGTAACATGTCTGAACAGTCAAAGGGACTGTGTCTGTGATACAATATCCACAGTCAACGTCTATCTTCAGAAGTTCTGGGAACCGGGGTGACATAAACCTTTTTTTGATGTGTGTACATCTCTCTTTTTCACAAGCGGGATTTTTGCTGTTGCCAGACTTCATTTCATATTCTCTGCACTTCTGCTATTGTATGCTATTTTACTGCCCAGATAAAAAAAATCCTAATCTACTACTTCTGATATCTTACTTCGTAATCATATTCCGTCAGCATCGGCTGTTTTAATTCGATTACATTCCATTACCCATGTTTTACTTTTGATGATGTTTATCTTATAAGCTCTTTTTGAGACATTATCCATTACGTTTAGCTGATCCTCTAACTCGTTTGCTATCTCTGACACAATAGCAATGCCATTTGCAATTCTCAGAGTATTTATTTTTTTCTTACTGAACGTTGATTCCCTTTGCAAATTTGTATTTGGTTTCTTTCACTACTTGCTCAATGTCCTGACTGAATAATTCTGAAGATAGGCTAGAACTCTGTCTGACTCCCTTCTGAATCTCTACTTTCCTTTCATGGCCTTCGACTCTTCTAGTCGCAGTCTAGTTCCTATTCAAGCCTGTAGATAACTTTTCGCTCCCTGTACATTATCCCTGCTACCTTCAGGATTTGAAAGGTTTTATTCCCATGAACACTGTAAAAAGCTTTCTCTAAATCTACAAAAACTATAAACATAAGTGCTTCTTCGTTGAGTCTGTCTTCTAAGACAAGTCGTAGGGTCTCTATTGCCTCACACGTTTAAACATTTTTTTCGGAACCAGACATGATCTTCGCCGAGGACTCCTTTATCAGTTTTTTTCGGAATAATATCGGCGACAGTATTTTGCAACCATGACTTATTAAACAGATGGTTCTATAATATTCACAACTTACATCACAGGGATTCCTTGGTACTGAGACTAATACATTTTTCTTTAAAGCCTGAGAATGATTTGCCTGTCTCATATACACTGCACACGACGTGAAATAGTTTTATCATAACTGGTTCTCCCAAGCGACTCAGTCATTCTGGGGAAAGGGCTTCTACTAGAAGCGGATTATTTCGACTTCGATCTTTCAGTACTCTGTCATATTCTTTTCGATCTATTGTATCTTACATCTGTCCACTACAGTATATCTACTAGCAAGAATTTCAAAACACTTTATAACCTAATTTGATTTTTCTTTGCTTCTAGTTATTGAGATACTGTTTAATATCTCAGAATTTGTAAAATGTTGGTATGTCAAGAAACCTATACCATACGCCAACGTCTTGGCGAGGAGAGTGCAGTCTTACGGATGACATTGTATAATGAGGTGACCAGAGTCACGGGGCATCTCCTAACGTCGTGTTGGACCTTCTTTTGCACGGCATAGTGCAGCAGCTCGATGTAGCGTGACTCAAAAAGTCGTTCAAAGTCCCCCGCAGAAATATTCAGCCTTGATGCCTCTATAGCTGTCCATCATTGCGAAAGAGTCGCCTGTCCAGAATTTTGTTTACGAACTGACCTCTCGATTATGTCCCGTAAATTTTTAATGGGATTCATGCCCAGCGATCTGGGTGGCTAAATAGTTCGCTCGAACTTTACAGAATGTGCTTCAAACCAATAGCAAACAATTGTGTCCCAGTGACATAGCGCATTGCCATCCACAAAAATTGCATCAATGTTTGGGTACATGAAGTCCACGAATGGCTACAAATGGTCTCCAAATAGCAGAACATAACCATTTCCAGTCAATGATGAGTTCAGTTGGACAAGCGGATCCAAACACAGCCCGCACCATTATGGAGCCGACACCAGCTTGCACAGTGCCTTGGTGACAACCTCAGTCCAGGGCTTCATGAGGTCTGTAGCACACTCGAACTCCATCATAAGCTCTTACCAACTGAAATCTAGACTCATCTAACCAGGCCACGGTTTTCCAGTCATCTAGGGTACACCCGATATGTAAAATGTAAACTTTCACTGCCAAATTGTCACAATTAATAATATATTCGGGCTATTATGCTGTGGTCGAAGGGATTTCACTTTAAAAGCCGACGTTTCGCCCCCATCTGCGGAGTACATTTTCAAGGGGGATCGTAGCTTTGTTGAATGTCCGATTCACATCCTGGCTCACTACTAACTGCAGCAAAATTCCGCTTCCACGAGCTCCCGCGCAGTGGCGTGACGTCACCTGCTTTGAATACACGAGTGCAAAAGGCCGTTGTCGACTGCCGTCGTCCGCTGTTGCTATCATCCTATGGTGAGATGGTAGACTGGTGCACATCTTCTTCAGACCGGAATCGAAATATCATTCAGTTTCACGCTCTCCTCCTTTCTAGTGAAATTCCTGAGGTGTTTCGCAATCTCCGTGGCCTCATTGTATAGCCTTTCATGGTATCCACTTGTGGCTCGCAATACTTGAGTCCTATCAAAATGAATGTGGTGGTCTCCTGGCTGTACAGCATGTTCCGCAACAGCTGTTCCGTCAATCTCCCCTCTTCTGCAATTGCCTTTGTGCTCTTCGACTCGATTTTTAACAGTTCTTTTTGTAGTATCCACGTACAGCTCCCCACAATTACATCGAAACCTATAGATTCCAGCTTTTTCCAGTGGTTGGCGAGCATCCTTAACCGATTTTAAGTGGTCTTGTATCTTCCGTGTGGGTGTGTAAACTACCGCGATGTCACGCTCTTTCAAGATTTTTCGTTTGCGGTCAGTCACGTCCTTAATGAATGGCAACTTTCGATTTCACCAGCGCTTGAGCATCACTAAGATTTCTACGCGGTGGTCTTAATGCTCTTTTCACCTCAGCGAACGAATAGCCATTCTTGAGCAATGCGTTGGTGAGATACTTTAATTCTGCGTGAAGCAGCTCTGGTTTACAGATTTTCCTTGCTCTATCTGTCAATGTTTTTATGATGTCTCGCTTTTGTTGTGGGTGGTGGTTCGAATCCCGGTGTAGGTAACGGTCTGTGTGTGTGGGGTTTTGGTAAATTATGTGGCTTGAGCTACCATATTCTTTCTTGAAAACTATCACATCAAGGAAACTTAATCTTCCGCCTGCCTCCTCCTTCTTGGTCAACTGAATCTTCGGTTTGATCCCGTTCACATGTTTGTGAAAACGATCCAGTTCCTTCCTGCCACGCAGCCACAAAAGAAACGTATCATCCACTTACCGGATCCAAATATTCGGTTGCTTGTTCGCAGTTTCCAATGCCTGCTGCTGGAATTTTTCCATAAAGAAGTTCTCTATAACCGAGCTTAACAGACTCCCCATAGGGGACGAAACGGAGGGTTTTGTAGTGAAAGCCCTTCGACCACGGCATAATAGCATGGAATATTTCATTAATTGTGCCAACCGATACGGACACAAGCCATATTGATTTCTGCGGTTATTTCACGCAGTGTTGCTCTCTGTTAGCACTGAAATCTCTACGCAAACGCCGTTGCTCTCGATCGTTAAGTGTGAAGACCGTCGGCCACTGCTTTTCCCGCGGTGAGAGGCGTTGCCTAAAATTGGGTATTCTCGCACACTATTGACACTGTGGATCTTAGAATATTGAACTTTCTAATGATTTCCAAATGGAATGGCCCACGCTTCTAGCTACATTTACCATTCGGCGTTCAAAGCCTGTTAATTCCAGTAGTGTGGCCATAATCACGTCGGAAACCTTTTCACAGGAAACACCTGAGTACAACTGACAGCTCCGCCGATGCACTGCCCTTTTATATCTTCTATGAGCGATATTACCGCAATTTGAACATGTACGTATCGGTAGCTCATGAATTTCGTCACCTAAGGGTAAACACGGAGATGAGAAGTAGCATCCATAAGTGAGCCACCCACAAGCGGCCATACTCACAGCAGGGGGGAGGGAAGACGCGACCTCGGCGAGATGTACGGCGCGGCGTTCCTAATCCTCCCGATGTATAAATCTGCTATGAGGCCACAACTCACAAATTACACCGAGCTTCGACACTAAGTCCCAAGGCTCGGCTGCCACGGAGCCCGTAAGTAATGAGGCCTATGCTCCTGCGATCCTTTCACCGTCTGGAGTTACCTACTTTAACTATAAACAACGACTCCCTTCACTGAGAACCCGTGAAACAGATCTGAATAAATAAATGAAAGCTTTGGTGGCAATTAAAGATTAAAGCTCTCCCATCCTACCCAAAGGGCTTTAATTGCGGCTGAACAAGGAATCTCTGCGAGTGATGATTGAATGGCTATAAGCATGTGATACGGCCGAAGTTTTTTTTCAGAAATTATCGATAGTAACAACACAATTTATCAGCATAATACAGATATATTCACATCAAGTAGGGCACAAAAAGTATCTTTGTTATTCGGCGCATTAAATAGTTTCACAATAATTAGCATTACTTTCTTTTATAGCGTAGAGTTACAGCATTGTCATTGCCAACAGTTGATAGTTTTCTTTTCCTTTTTCTCCTTCTCCTTCCTTTGTTTATGGCATAGTCATTATTTTTAGCACGTTGCCAAATATTTTCGCATATTTGTCATATGTCGTGATTTTTTAGTGTTCGCTTTCAACAGTCGTAGTACGTTGCTGCTCGGCTATGGTTATTTTCAGGTAAGTATGCAGTATGTGATCCAGATTACATCCAAATTTCAGTGTTGTTCTTTGTTCTGGGGTATCTGAGGTTTTCCGGTCGAATCAATTCAGTTATATCTGCATTTGCAGGAGTTGTCCTGTCGGTCACTGTCAATTTCTGACGAAGGAAATTCCCCTTATCATCTACGTGTCAAAAAGTAAATCTGTGGATTATTGAATCAACATTTCTACATACAAGTATAATGCGGTCGTCGGTCTCACTAAGGTGTATTTTGTGGAGATTTTCATTGGTCTGGAACTTATCTGAGGTGATCGTTGTGTACGTCTCTCTGGATGACGACCCATTTCGATCGAGGAAGTTTCCCAATCCATTTCCTGGAGTCTCCTTAGTAGGTATTCGTGGCCGTTGCGAACGACAGTTTTTTTTCAAATTCGCTGAATAGTAAGCCACCTTTGGTTTTACTTTCTACAGCTGTGCAGATGATATGTCCGAATGAACAAGATGCAGTTATAACGCTTCGCTCAAGTATGTCGCAGTGCTGATAGATTTAGAGGCTTTTTACTGAAATCGGATTCCATCCTCAGTTTGACGTCTCGCGTTATTATTTTGAGGTCAGCGTTGACGATTGTGGTAGGCCTCATGCTCCGATAATGTACCAAAAATATTGGTAAAATTTAGCGGAAATACTACCAGGACCCGGTGATGTTCCTTTCTGTGCCTCAGAAGCCGCTAGTTTGATTTCCTCCTCCGTGAAGGGTTCTTCAAGAAAGATTCTGTTTTCCGGCTTGGAATTGTTTTCTACTTACAGAAGTGTTTTGCTGCGTAGTCGTGCATTGGTATTTGCTTGTTAGTAAAGGTGCGTGTGCGTTCGTGTGGTGTATGTAACTCTTGTCCGGATTTGTGGTAGACATTGCCGAACGTCTTGGCGTTGCGCCGTCCCACCGATCGTAAAATGTGATAGATTGACGGAATTTAATCTTTGGTCGTGTCTTTCAGTTTGGATCTAAGTACACCTTCTAGCTGGTGTTGTCCAATATTCGTAATTTTTTCTTCGTATTTTTTATTTTTGGAGTAATTGTCAGCGTTAAGGATATTTCCATCCTGATACAATTCTGGAAGGCACTGATAATAAATTCCACAATCTGTTACTGACAGAAATATTTTTGTCTTGAATGGTTGATAATATAAGTGGCAATTGTGGTTTCGCGTAGTAGAGCCGCCATTCCAGACTGCTGGAGTGTCTATCTTTGCCCTGAAGGATTTGCTGCCATTGCCACTGAATCAGCTCATCAAGTTATTGACTGATGAGAAGATTTAAATTGAGCTTCCAGTATCCTCTCCCACGGCATATGACCTGGCGGCAAAAATTAATGTAACTTTGGTGGGCACAGTGGTCAAAGATGTCAATTGGTGCTGTTTGTGATTTTGGTATTAAGCTGTGGTGTACTGAATATCAGTCCTCATGCAAAGTCAGTTAACTCGTGACGTCCAGTCGAGTTCACTACACACCTGCCTGAACAACCTTCTCATATGTCGTGTCTACACTCGCCATAGACCGCCTCTAGATGCGACGTTTCGGCGTGGTATACGGAACACTAACAAATGGGACAATCCTTCCACTGAATTTTGGCCACCGAGTTTACAAATATATGTAGCGATGAGTATTCGGGAACACGTTTTTGTTTTTGTCGGGGGAAGAGCGAGCCTCCAGATAACGGTTAGGCTGGCGACATGGGACGAGCTGGGTACAAGAGACTCTCTGGAGCCAAATGGAAAGAAGGCGAGTGTAAGGGTGCTGAGTGTTGTAGCGACTGTTCTTTTGAAAGACCAGCCTTTTCTTGAAATGTTATGGAGGCATTTTCAAACGCACGACATTTATTGTTCGTTTCTGTTTCCAGGTAGTCCAAACGTTCTGAGATAGCCGAATGTTAAATTTGCAAAAATTGTTACCTTATAACAAAACAGATACGTGCGTATAGGAAATCAAATTGTAAACAAATTCTGTTTTCATTAAGCTCGATACAGGATGTCGAACATAGCTAAAAATTCGCAAATTTACAAAATCTGGTCTTTCTGAAACGAATGAAAAACTATAGCCCCGACCGAAAAATGTTAAAAAAAGGCGCTGTCCATAACTGGCTACACCTTCTCTGCGGATGGCCCTGCAGGGAAGGTTGTAGGTTTGTTTACAAAAAATCGTTATGTATCGAAGAATAATTAATATTTTCTTAGTTTTTCGGACAAGGAGTTTCTTTTACTTACCGCAGCCTATACTTTCAGTAGAAAGCAAGTGTTAGAACGTGAATGTTAATAAAGAACCCGGTTATTAACGGTTTTTTGATATATCTCGAAACGTAACTGAGCAATCGATACTTACAAAATAGCAATCGAAAGATGTTTTCAGGCTATGCAACCTTTATCGATCGCAGCTATAGGTTTTTACTTATTTGACAAAAACTATTTTTTGCAAGTTTTTTTGGCCATGTTTGCTATCTTGGAATGAGTTTCATGAAAAAGCAACTCTATACAAAATTTTATTACCAATACGCTCTTATTTTTTATTTTCAGTTAATAATTTTTGCAATACTTCCCGTAATCCTTGGACTAATGATGATTCGTCAGGATGCAATTCGCACTCGCTGGAATTCTGGCACCACCAAGACAGCGCCGAAATTCGCGTTGCAGTATGCAGGTATACGCTCTGTGCATAGTAAAAACCTTGACTCAAGTTCTCCCCTAATCTCTCCTTCGATCAAGAGATTTCTGTGTGTGGTACTGCTCACAGATTGTGTCATACGAAAACCATAAACACAGTACGGAATTTCTACCAGAGCTTCCACGTTCACAAATTCGTTTACATGAACAGCCCGAGCGGTATATTATGTTGTTATTTCCACTCATCTTGTAGTTGTAGAATCGATAGACGATCAAAATACAGGGAGTTTATAAATTAATTACACAAAAGTAACCTTTAATTGTGAAGAGGGTGAATAAGTTACAGAAATGTTTTATACGGTACTAAATGCAGTGTACCTTCAAGGTCTATTCCCACCTAATACTGTTACTCCTCGACGCACCCACTGGGTGGCATGTGCGAATGAGTAACTCCAACAGTCATCATGTAGTCGTATAACGGTGCAGAGAGTGCATCGTGTTGTTTACGGTTCCGCGAATCCAGATCCGCTACCACAGTTCAGAGACAATTCAGGACTAAATATCGCAAGCCACCATCTGAAAGATTTACTGTTATTGACTGGTACAATCGTTTCAGCGAAAGGGTCAGGGTCGGCCGGTAGTCTCTGACACAGCGATTGACCTACTTAGGTAGTCTAACATTCGTAGTCAGGTTAAATCTACGGGACGTCCCAGCTTAGAATTCAATATGCCTAGTGTTACAGTGTTGAAAGAATTACGGAAACGCCTGTCAGTCAAATCCTACAATTGGATCTGTTGCAATCTTGAAGAGAAAGTGACAAACAAAAGCAAACTGAGTTTTGTGTAGAAATGTTTAACAAAATGCTGACTGAAGATGATTTTCTCAACAAAATTGTGTCCAGTGACGAAGCCACCTTCCGTACCTGCCGTGAAGTGAACAGGCATAATGTGCGGATATCGGGTGAGCAGAAACCACGTCACGTAATCGAACATGTACGGGACAGATGGGAAATTTGTCGTGTTAGGATAGGTAGCCACAATGAACATTTGTAAATAAAATATGATTATTTATTGCGTTCAGTGCTGTATCAAATAATTTCTGTAAGTTATTTACCTGTTCCATAATGAAAGGTTACTTTCGTGTAACTAATTTATAAAACCCAGTACCGCTACCCTGCTTGGGATCAAACTGCTGCCCTTCACAGAGAGCATGTCAGTAGGCAATATTTTTATTATTATATGCGTTTACTCTTACTGGTGAACAGCCAGATTACTTTAATCTAGAAACCGAGCATCATCCGTTCACCTCAATGAACCGCAGAGGTACAGTCAGTCGAGGTAATGAGCCATGTTATATCATTTCATCTCAAACGGAAACCAACCAGAGGTTACTATCATAACACTCTTTTTCTTAGCGTCTATCCCGCTGCACAGAGTCCACTGTTTTCATGATTTAAAATTTTATTTTAACTCTCAGGCCGACTACACTTTCTGATGCTACAGTCTTCAAGGTAACCTAAGGGAGGGAAGTCGAGTGGGCCTGTCTGTAAATGGTGTAAACTTTATTGTAAGTGTGTCGTGTTTTCTAAGAAGTACATTGGGAAACAGCCCCACGTTCGCCTAAACGAACGCGGAAAACCGTCTTAAAGCCACACTGAGACTAACCAGTGTACCAGACCAGCCCCTTTAATCAAAATGGTTGGACTTAACATCTGAGGTCATCAGTCCCCTAGAACTTAGAACTACTTAAACCTAACTAACCTAAGGACATCACACACATCCATGCCCGAGGCAGGATTCGAACCTGCGACCGTAGCGGTTGCGCGGTTCCAGACTGAAGCGCCTAGATCCGCTCGGCCTCACCGGCCGGCCCTTTTAATCTGCTTCGTGGATTTTATCTGGGTCTAACTAACCTCCCTGTTTCTCAAGCTTGTGCACTGCGCATTAGACTATACGAGCACGTAGGGTACTACGACAACACTGTTTTGTGGCAAATATCTCGCATTTAATCTGCCCTTTGTTCTGTAAACCCTGCGATCCGCTCTGCTTTCCGACACATGTAACAAATTACCGGGAAAATGAATACATATACAAATGAATGTGTGAGTAACAGCTAGAAATGATTATAAAACACCGTCAAAGGCTGACCGAGAAGTGTCGGAGCAACCGTAGTGTGCGTTGCTGCTGTTCTGGGCAGCAGCAGAGCCGCTATACACAGCTCAGTATACGGCCCGGCGGCTGCGACGGCACCGCGACTGGCGCGCAATTACGCAGAAACGCACTAATCGCACCTGATTGCTCCGCCCTGAACAAACAAACAAAGGCGCGCTATCCGCTTAGCCGCAGTTAACTGTACAAGGTTTATGGACAACTTTTAAAATATTTGGCTGGCGCTCGCTAAACAATTGCGCGAGCCAGCGCGACGCGAAAAAGGGGGGCAAGCGCCGCGCACAGAGCGGCTCTGTGGGAAGCAAGCGACGCGCTCTCCACCTCACGTGTTGCAAACCTGCTCAGCATTACCACAGCTGCCGTAGTTAGTAGGGCAGGCAAAGTAGCAGGTAAACATCGCTCTTTCTGATGAAACTGACGTTCTCATATTTGTACAACTCTTCTGCCAAATCATTTTTTCCAGCCGAAATTGGACTGAACGCGTTCCACAGAGAGAGGCGGGGTGGTTAGAGATGAGGGTATAAAAAAAGGCACATGGAAGAACAAAGGAAACAGTCTGTAGGTACTTCAATTAAAAAGGTGGTATTTTCATAAACAGGAGACTGAGAGTTAATTTATTCAGTTCCTCTTTTATCAGACCGAAACTGACACGAATTAAACAACTACACTACTGGCTATTAAAATCGCTACACCAAGAAGAAATGCAGATGATAAACGGGTATTCATTGGACAAATATATTATTCTTGAACTGACATGTGATTACATTTTCACGCAATTTGGGTGCATAGCTCCTGAGAAATCAGCACCCAGAACAACCACCTCTGGCCGTAATAACGGCTTTGATACGCCTGGGCATTGAGTCAAACAGAGCTTGGATGGCGCGTACAGGTACACCTGCCCATGCAGGTTGAACACGATACCACAGTTCATCAAGAGTAGTGACTGGCGTTTGTGACGATCCAGTTGCTCGGACACCATTGACCAGACGTTTTCAATTGATGAGAGATCTGGAGAATGTGCTGGCCAGGGCAGCAGTCGAACATTTTCTGTATCCAGAAAGGCCCGTACAGGACCTGCAACATGCGATCGTGCATTATCCTGCTGAAATGTAGGATTTCGCAAGGATTGAATGAAGGGTAGAGCCACGGGCCGTAACACATCTCAGATGTAACGTTCACTGTTCAAAGTGCCGTCAATGCGAACAAGAGGTGACCGAGACGTGTAACCAATGTCACCCCATACCATCACGCCGGGTGACACTCCTGTATGGCGATGATGAATACACGCTTCCAAAGTGCGTTCACCGCGATGTCGCCAAACACGGATGCGACCATGATGATGCTGTAAACAGAACCTGGATTCATCCGAAAAAATGACGTTTTGCCATTCGTGCACCCATGTTCGTCGTTGAGTACACCATCGCAGGCGCTCCTGTCAAGGGTAACCGCAGCCATGGTCTCCGAGCTGATAGTCCATGCTGCTGCAAACGTCGTCGAACTGTTCGTGCAGATGGTTGTTGTCTTGCAAATGTCCCCATCTGTTGACTCAGGGATTGAGACGTGGCTGCACGATCCGTTACAGCCATACGGATAAGATGCCTGTCATCTTGACTGCTAGTGATACGAGGCCGTTGGGACCCAGAACGGCGTTCCGTATTACCCTTCTGAACCCACCGATTCCATATTCTGCTAACAGTCATTGGATCTCGACCAACGCGAGCAGCAATGTCGCGATACGATAAACCGCAATCGCGATAGGCTACAATCCGACCTTTATCAAAGTCGGAAACGTGATGGTACGCATTTCTCCTCCTTACACGAGGCATCACAACAACGTTTCACCAGGCAACGTCGCTCAACTGCTCTTTGTGTATGAGAAATCGGTTGGAAACTTTCCTCGTGTCAGTACGTTGTAGGTGTCGCCACCGGCGCCAATCTTGTGTGAATGCTCTGAAAAGCTAATCATTTGCATATCACAGCGTCTTCTACCTGTCGATTACATTTCGCGTCTGTAGCACGTCATCTTCGTGGTGTAGCAATTTTAATGGCCAGTAGTGTAGTTTCGATGTAATTTACTAAAATCTGGTGCAGCCGCAAGTAATAAGTTTTAGCAACGGCATACATGTTACCTTGTATTTCACTTGCATAGAAACGTCAAGTGGTTTCATATGGAGAGTGAAACGCAGCTTCTGACTGAGTTGAGGGTTTCTTGGTAAGGAGGACGCAGCATATTTTCTCCGATGGAGAGCCATCGACAAACGCAGGCCTGAGTTCAGAAGTGCCCCAATAAAGAGTTCTGAGGCCCTTTCTGTCCAGGTTGTACATTAATGGGCTGAAAGTAACGTCAGACATTTCGCAGATGACGCAGTTATTTATAAAGAAGGACCATCCGTAAGAAAGGTAGGTAAACGTCCCGTCAGCTTTTGGTAATATTTCAAAGTGGTACAACGATAGCCAACTCGTTTTTAATGTTCAGAAATGTAAAACTGTCCATTTCAAAATTCTCAAAGATGCATTTCTGTATCAGTACAACATCAGTGAGACCCAACTGAAATGAGTCAACTCATGAAAATACATGGAGTAATAATTTATGGGGATGTTAAATGGATCGATTACGTGGGCTCAGTCATAGATAACTAAGGCTGCTGACTTGGACTCGTTGGCAGGATACTGCGGAAATTCGATGAGACTACAAAGGAGACTGCTTACCAAACACTGGTGCGGAACGTGCTGGAATTTGTTTATGCCTCCTACACGAGGTGTATCACGATCTCCACTCAAACACCAACGTCATTGAAAAGCGATTTCTGAATAACAGATGCGCTGCATTACGTTTCCTTATGTACAGAATGTGCACTATCTGATGAAAAGTATCCGAAGTCTATTAGTGAACATACATGTAGGGTGTGTCAACTCTTCTATTTTATGATGGATTGAACACCGCTGCGGACACTTTGAATGAGACGTCTGAATGTTTGTGCGGCCAGTGGCAGCCAATTTTTTCTCGACACTCCAAACCAAAGAAGGTAGCGATGTTGGACGCTCGGGTGTGGAACGAAATCGACGTTCTAGCTCATCCCAAAAGAGTTCCATTGCGTTCAGGACTGGTCTCCACCCAGGTCAGGTCAGGTCATTTCAGGGATGTTATTTTCCACAAACTGTAGCTTCTGAGATGCTGCAATACGACAGGGGAGCACCGTAAAGCTGATACAACCATAGTCTGCAAAATTTTCCTCAACTGTACGGAGTACACAATACTGTAAAACGTGTTCATATTCTTCAACACTCAGCGTTTTTAAGCACAATAAGCGATGTCACCCTAACCACGTAAAACACCACTTCATCTCTGTTTCACTGTTGGCACTACACGTGATGGGAGTTAACGTTGTCCAGGCATCAGCCAATCCCAAATTCTTCCATCGGACTGCCGCAGGGTACAGCGTGATTCATCACTACAAATCGACGTTTCCAGTCATCCATTGCCCAATGGCATCGCTCTTTATACCACCTCAAGCGTGGCTTATGAGGAAGTGCTCTACCATTGTACCCCGGCATTCCAACTCCCTACACACAATCATTGTGCTAGCTGCGCTGCTGATAGCGTAGCATTTTGGAGCTCACGAATCATACGTTCCGCTCATTTCCTGCGATTTTTATAACCACCCCTCGCAGTATCCAACGTTTTCTATCCGTCAGTAAATGAGACCTACCTGGCCTTAATTTAGCCGTGGCTGTCCCTTCGCCTTTCCATATCAGAGTCGCATTACCACAAGCGATATGGGCAGCCTTAAACGGATTGAAATGCCTCTCAGCGATTTGCTACTCAGGCTACAAACAACGAGTAGTCGACGTTCGAAGTCACTGAAATCTACCCACTCTGCAGTTACAGCTTCTTTACCGACAGCAAAATACTCTCCGCCTTCTCTTATATTGGCGATTCCGAATCTCCTGACATCTAGTGGTCAATTCCGCACTACACAGGAGTGTCCTGACGGTTTTGATCAGCTGGTGTATACCCCAATATTGCTACTTATTTTTACGGTTGCGCTGAAGAGCTAATTATTTATATGTCTAAGAATGTACGAGGGACGTTCGATGAGTAACGCAACACATTTTTTCTAAAAGCAGGTTGGTTTTATTCAGGATTCCAACACACAATATTATTCCCCACTCTTTTGGCTACAAACATTATTTCTCAACTTAATATCTGCTCAAAGCGACGGCCTTACGTGACCTAACTGCAAGAGCCTCTATGACATCATAATATCAGTCTAATGGTCGACATCGGAACCAAAGTCTTCCTGCATCAATAACATCCCCATCATCAACGTACTGCTTCCCGCGGGGTGCATCCTAAACTGAGCCAAACAAATGAAAGTGCGAAGGGGTCCATGGTCTTCTGTAAGGGGCGAGGAACCATATGGGCACACACCTTTGAGTATCCCAACTGATGGGCGAGTGTGTCAGCACTACCACCCGAAACGTCCAGTTGAGCAGCGAGGTGTTTGATTGTGACCAGTCGATCACTTCGAATGAGAGTGTCCGCATGTTCCAGCATTGCAGGAGTCACTGCTGTTGTGGGGCCGGCCACCACGTGGGAGACCGGTCAAGTTTGCGCGACCTTGCTGCTCCGATGACAGACGTCTCTCCTGATGACTCATCATGCTTCTGTTCACTGCCAGGTCTCCGTAGACATTCTGCAAGCGCCTATGAATATCGTTAATGCTCTCGTTTCCCTTCCAAAACACTGAATGGCACCTCTATGCTGGGAAACTCCGCTACAGATTCCATTTTGAACGTTACCCGTGGCACTGCCACTTATCGGAACTTCATGAAACTATTCGGGTTGAGGCAGGAGTATTCTACCTTGTCCCACTGCAAATTCCGCATTTTTCGACCGAAATTGGCCGAGAAAAAAATGCGTTGCATTACTTATTGAACGGACCTCGTAGTATGCTTCATGTTGATTGGGCGTTGTTTTTTGTTTTCCAAATTTTATGGTGTTGCAGTTGCAATGGCCAGCAACGCAGAAGAGCGCCAACGCTCCGGGAAGTGCGACCTGCGAGCGCCTCTGTTCGCGCTCCGCCCTTTTCCCGGGCCAGGTGGGGACGGCGACCCCGTATTTCAGGGCCGCGGGCCGGCGTCCAGATAACCCGATAAGCCGTCGCCCCGCCCAGCCCCGCCGTGCTGTCGCGTGATAGCGCCGCTGCCGCCGGCCGTGACGTCAGCGCAGTCACGGAACTCAGCCGCACCCGCTGGCGACCTTGCATACTGCGGCCTCTGGTGCTCGTCACCTCCAACTCAGGAGGCTTGTCGGCTAATTGGATATTCCGTCTCACTGTGCGCAGCGAGTTCTAATCAGCCACAGACGTTACGAATATTCTACATGTATAGCCCACAAACCACCTTACACAGTGTGAGTGTGTGGTGGGCTTACATCTGATACATTACTTCCCCATTCCTTATCCCAGTCAGGATTGGTACTTTGGAAAAGTGATTGTCGCTAAACCGCCGTTTCTGATTTTTACGCCGTCATTTCGAGAGATGTACGAGGCATGAAGTATACTTTGTTATCCGACTCTTCTCGGAATGTAAGCTGTAAGGGTTTCTACAGTTTCTACACTCCATGATGCACGACGCCTCTGTTGTAGCGTATTCCACTGCTATCTCCTTAGCATCTCCGTAAACTTTAGCGCTGACGAAACGATCCTGTGAGGAATCGCCCCGCTCTTCGTTGGATCTTCTTCAGCTCTTCGGTTAAACCAGTCTCTTAAGGCTCTGGTAATCTATCGTGTATATTGGGACTGCAGCCGGACATGAAGTACCTGAATAATGATAACTGAAACCAACATAAAAACAATAATACACTGGAGAGCCAAAGAAACTGGTACACCTGCCTAATATCGTGTGGGGCCCAGCAAGCACGCAAGAGTGCCGCGACACGATGTACCAAGGACCCGACTAATTTCGGACGTAGTGCTGGAGGGAACTGAGACCATGAATCCTGCAGGGCTGTCTATAATTCCGTAAAAGTACGACGGGATGGAAATCTCGCGTTGCAAGGTATCCCAGATATACCCAATAATGTTCATATCTGGGGAGTTTGGTGGCCAGCGGAAGTGTTTAAACTCAGAAGAGTGTTTCTAGCAATTCTTGACGTGTGAGATGCCGAGTTGTCTGCTGGAATTGACCCAGTCCGTCTGAATGCACAATGGACATGAAGGTCCCACGCGATGTTAGTAGGTATCCTATGAGTTTTGTCACCTCAGTGTATTTACTCTACATAGGCTGCTACTCACATGCTGTCCATGAAGATGAAGTTATAAAAATAAGAAATTACACCGACGTGTGGTGACAATTGTACACTACTGGCCATTAAAATTGCTGCACCACGAAGATGACGTGCTACAGACGCGAAATTTAACCGACAGGAAGAATATGCTGTGATATGCAAATGATTAGCTTTTTAGAGCATTCACACAAGATTGGCGCCGGTGGTGACACCTACAACGTGCTGACTTGAGGAAAGTTTCCAACCGATTTCTCATACACAAACATCAGTTGACCGACGTTGCCTGGTAAAACGTTGTTGTGATGGCTCGTGTAAGGAGGAGAAATGCATACCATCACGTTTCCGACTTTGATAAAGGTCGGATTGTAGCCTATCGCGATTGCGGTTTATCGTATCGCGACATTGCTGCTCGCGTTGGTCGAGATCCAATGACTGTTAGCAGAATATGGAATCGGTGGGTTCAGAAGGGTAATACGGAACGCCGTGCTGGATCCCAACGGCCTCGTATCACTAGCAGTCGAGAATACAGGCATCTTATCCGTATGGCTGTAACGGATCGTGCAGCGACGTCTCGATCCTTGAGTCAACAGATGCGGACGTTTGCAAGACAACAACCATCTGCACGAACAGTTCGACGACGTTTGCAGCAACACGGACTATCAGCTCGGAGACCATGGCTGCGGTTACCCTTGACGCTGCATCAGAGACAGGAGCGCCTGCGATGGTGTACTCAACGACGAACCTGGGTGCAAGAACGGCAAAACGTCATTTTTTCGGATGAATCCAGGCTCTGTTTACAGCATCATGACGGTCGCATCCGTGTTTGGCGACATCGCGGTGAACGCACATTGGATGCGTGTATTCGTCATCGCCATACTGGCGTATCACCCGGCGTGATGGTATGGGCTGACATTGGTTACACGTCTCGGTCACCTCTTGTTCGCATTGACGGGACTTTGAATAGTGGACGTTACATTTTAGATGTGTTACGACCAGTGGCTATACCCTTCATTCTATCCGTGCGAAACCCTGCATTTTGTCAGGATAATGCAGGACCGCATGTTGCAGGTCCTGTACGGGCCTTTCTGGATACAGAAAATGTTAGACTACTGCCCTGGCCAGCACATTCTCCAGATCTCTCACCAATTGAAAACGTCTGATCAATGGTGGCCGAGCAACTGGGTCGTCACAATACGCCAGTTACTACTCTTGATGAACTGTGGTTTCGTGTTGAAGCTGCATGGGCAGCTGTACCTGTACACGCCATCCAAGCTCTGTTTGACTCAATGCCCAGACGCATCAAGGCCGTTATTACGGCCAGGGGTGGTTGCTCTGGGTACTGATTTCTCAGGATCTATGCACCCAAATTGCGTGAAAATGTAATCACATGTCAGTTCTTGTATAATGTATTTGTCCAATGAATACCCGTTTATCATCTGCATTTGTTCTTGGTGTAGCAATTTTAATAGCCAGTAGTGTAGTTTCCACTCATATTCGTGCAAGCAATACTTCATCATGCAGTCCTTCATGGTTAATTAACAAGCTCGTCAAATGATGTAGTCCTTTGCATCACCTTTGCTTCGCTTGTCTCGGTGGCTTACACAGTATAAATAAATGCTGCAGTTGCTTGCATCCTGGTACTAATATCTGCGGACTGCTTCGATTCCTGCGAGGACGCGGCGGGCGCTGTGGTGAGAGATAAAAGTGGGAATATTTTCAGTCGCAGAGAGACGTCAGTGCGAACCGCAGCGAGTATTTCAGGGCTGCGCGTGACGCAGTGCGCGCCGCTCTGGTGCTGGCAGAGGAGCAGGCGCGTGGGCGGGGCTGTGGCCGCCGCTGGCTGCGGCCGCGTCTGGCGGGCGAGACATCAAAACATCGCGCTCCGGACTGGCAGAGTACTGGCTGGCTCTGGCCATCGGGGACACAGCTCCGTGCGCTGCTGAAAGCGTGTTGGACAAAAATATGGAAAAAACCGCGAGAAATCCAAGCTTGGATATAAATGCAGAGGCCAACCGAGCCTGCAGGTGGCGCTGTGGTATTTGATCACGAATAACGCCCGTGCAATGTGCTTCATGCGTTGCAATTGTCAGTTGTGTCCAGAGCAGTGTTCTGTGTAGTTTTGAGAGCGTTACGTCGGAAGTAAGTGAATTCCAGAGTGGGCAAATTGTTGGTGCTGTTGTGGTGGGTGCTTCCGTAGCCGAGATAGCCGAAATGATATTTGTTTCAAGACTCGCCTTATCGACGACCTGTGACATACCGCGCGTGAAGGTGTACATCGAAATTTTGTTTCGTTCCGACGGCACTTGCGCCTTTGCTCTTGGACATTTCCGGTCGAAAAAATTCCAATTCGTAGAGGAAATATCAATAAACATTTTGACCAAATTTGACATTAATATTTAGAACACATCCTGAGAAAAAAATTCTCAAAGTACATGCTTTTTCCGGACCGAAGATAGTTAACCTCCCCTTAATGGAAGCTTTCTGCGAAATGTGCATTTTAAGTCCCGGCGGATGTTCGAGTCCTCCTTCGGGCATGGGTGTGTGTGTTTATTCTTAGGATAATTTAGGTTAAGTAGTGTGTATGCTTAGGGACAGATGACCTTAGCAGTTAAGCCCCATCAGATTTCACACACTTTTTTTGCATTTTAACTCGTGTGTGTGTGTGTGTGTGTGTGTGTGTGTGTGTGTGTGTGTGTGCGTAACGATAATATGAGGGCGTGCTGAAAAGCCACTAGAGGGCTCTGAACTGTAGCTGGTAACATGGCGATGTAACGTAACTTTGTCGGTGCATGAGAAACAGCATACTGTAACCGAGTTTCAAATTTGAAGAGATCGTCCACACGTGGAGCACCTTCTCCTTCTGCATGGCAACTCCGGCCCATTTTCTTTTTTTTACATTTGTGAAGTGATTAGGTTAATGGCCTCAGGCATGTGACTTCACAAATGTAAAAAATGTAGACCAGAGTCGCCACAGCTATACTACTCCTGACCTCTTTTCATCTTTTACGTCTGAGCCGGAGATGAAACAGTGCGTCATTTGCATATAGAGGTGCGACAAATGGTGGGAGCTGAGGTGTAATATGCCATTCACAGAATGAGATGTTCCACGTCCCTGATATCCATTGGTCGACGAAAGACACTCGCTGGTTGAGGCAGTTAGCAAGTAGGAAGCACCCCACTTTCACGAGGTTTTTTGATTGCTTGTGCAGATCGGAATTGTACCGATCCCATGCTGTCGGCGATGCGGGCCGTCGACTGGAGCTTCTGACTGCTGTGTTGAGTCGTTTACTCCGTGGGCCCGCGAGGGAAAGGTTGAAATGGCTCTAAGCGCTATGGGACTTAACATTTGAGGTCATCAGTCTCCTAGACTTAGAACAACTTCAACCTAACTATCCTAAGAGCATCACACACACCCATGCCCGAGGCAGGATTCGAACCTGCGACCGTAGCAGCAGCGTGGTTCCGGACTGAAGCGCCTAGAACCGCGAGGGAGAGGCATGAAGCGCACGTGACCTCCACTGACACCAAGGGAATCATCACGGCTCTGATGTTCTTTTTTTTTATTGTACTATGACTCTGAGTCCCGTGTGAGACGGACGCACTACACCGTGTAGCTCGAATGTAACGCATATGTAGTCAATTCATTAAGAAAAACCGAGCGAGGTGGCGCAGTGGTTAGACACTGGACTCGCATTCGGAAGGACGACGGTTCAATCCCGCGTCCGGCCATCCTGATTTAGGTTTTCCGTGATTTCCCTAAATCACTCCAGGCAAATGCCGGGATGGTTCCTCTAAAAGGGCACGGCCAACTTCCTTCCTCATCCTTCCCTAATCCGATGAGACCGATGACCACGCTGTCTGGTCTCTTTCCCCAAAACCAACCAACCAACCATTAAGAAAAGTTGGAGTTGTACATTATAGGAAATACATTGAGTTCAACGTCTCTGAGTGTTATTCCACCGGAACAAGAAAAGTCACTTTCACCATCTTGGACACAACGGACCGAAATCCGCGGGGAAGAAGACGCGTGACGGTTCAAGTGTACTGA
This sequence comes from Schistocerca cancellata, assembly GCF_023864275.1. NCBI lineage: Eukaryota > Metazoa > Arthropoda > Insecta > Orthoptera > Acrididae > Schistocerca > Schistocerca cancellata. The sequence continues at coordinate 512,480,754 of NC_064627.1, read as the reverse complement.
ATAGCAAGATCTTTGCAGCAATGGTATTGTACGGCGACCGCGATGAATAAAGGTAAGAGGAGCACGAAAGGTAGCAAGAAACTGAAGTTACAGGTCGACTACTGGAGTCTTTCACCGGCCTACTCCTGACACTCCCATCAGGGAAGTAAAGACCAAGGAAACATTCCAAAGCGAACACTGAAATTCTGAAACAGGGTTCTGAGACTGCATTCCACGTGAACTTCAATCCGACGCAGGATGCCGGCCGGCGTGCTTCTTTTTTCTGCTCCTCCAACAGCGACAGCTTGTGCAGTGGAAGGAAGCGAATAGAACGTCCGCCGGCTCACATGCGAGCTGGCCCGCGCCGATACGGATGTTGGCGCGTATAATGACGCCTTCACCTCCTTCCCGGCGTTTCTGTAAGAGCGACGTCGAATGAGTCGGGCGCCCGGGCAGCGCTTTCAGTAGCTATTAAGTGAAAGGGAGCCAGCTGACCCGGGCAGCGGAGCCGTAGAAAGAGCGGCGCGGCGCAGAGCAGGCAGCGGCGGCGGCGGCGGCGTGCAGTTTAATATCCAGCGGCGAGGAGAGCCGGAGCGAGACGAGGGGCGGCCGCAGATATGACTCACAGCGCGGCAGAGTCAATTTGCGAACACAAAACTGCCTCGGGCTCGCCGGCAGAACCGAGCTGGTGGGGAAGGCCGCGGGGAGGGGGAGGGGGAGGGCGGGAAAGGGAGACAAAAAAAAAGGTCGTACAACATTTATTGTAGCCGTGTAAACCCATCAATCGGACGTTTACGACTGCGAGCCCCTCCCTAGCGCTGGCCCCTTCCGGCGCTGCGCGAAATAAACCGGTGCCGGTTTATGATGTTTGCCATTATTAAGAGAGAGAGAGTGGGCGCACCGCGCTCGTGCCGAACCGGCGTCCCCGGAAAGAGAGGGACGCGGGACTCCTTGGGAGTGAAATGTGTGTAAGTGGACCACCCTCGCGAAGAGCAGGCGCCGCGGGGGCGAGGATTAATAGGCCGGAGGGGGGAGGTGGCCGATGTGAGCGCGATAAAAACTGGCGGCGGCAGAGCGGAGAGGAGAGGCGGCCGCCCAGGAATTGGCTTGTTACGTCGTCTAATCGCCGATATTTCCCACGACGGCCGTAATGAATAACCGAGCGTGGCGCGGCGCGGCAGAGTGCGTCGGTCCGGCCGCGGAGGCCGCTTTACGACCTCCGATAGCGGGCGCGGGCGCGCCACTTTGTGGTCCGCGTAATAAGGGTCCGGCGTGTGTCCGTGGGGGGACCCCCGCACTGCCCCGTGGCGAATTATCAGTTTGCTAGCAACTGCCAGTGTAAAACGCCTCGTATATTCCCTCCAAACGACTGCTGCCGTCTGAGCAAAAATTGATGCTCTCGTATACGGACAGCGACGGCGCCGCTCGCCACTCTAACTGCTTGTGTGTAACATGTCACCGCTTACGAGACGCTATACGGCATGCGTGCACCGTCATTCACATCTATATCAACATATACGTAGGTACTCCGCAAGCCACCGTACGGTGCGTGGCGGAGGCCACCCTGTACCACTACTTGCCATTTCCTTTCGTGTTCCACTCGCATATGTTGTTGTTGTTGTGGTCTTCAGTCCTGAGACTGACCTGATGCAGCTCTCCATGCTACTCTATCCTGTGCAAGCTTCTTCATCTCCCAGTACCTAATGCAACCTACATCCTTCTGAATCTGTTTAGTGTATTCATCTCTTGGTCTCCCTCTACGATTTTTACCATCCGAACTGCCCTCCAATACTAAATTGGTGATCCATTGATGCCTAGAAATATGCCCTACCAACCGATCCCTTCTTCTAGTCAAGTTGTGCCACAAATTTCTCTTCTCTCCAGTTCTATTCAATACCTCCTCATTAGTTATGTGATCTATCCATCTAATCTTCAGCATTCTTCTGTAGCAACACATTTCGAAAGCTTCTATTCTCTTCTTGTCTAAACTATTTATCGTCCACGTTTCACTTCCATACATTGCTACACTCCATACAAATACTTTCAGAAACGCCTTCCTGACACTTAAATCTATACTCTATCTTAAAAAATATCTCTTCTTCAGAAACGCTTTCCTTGCCATTGCCAGTCTACATTATATCCTCTCTACTTCGACCATCATCAGTTATTTTGTTCCCCAAATAGCAAAACTCATTTACTACTTTAAGCGTCTCATTTCCTAATCTAATTCCTGCAGCATCACCCGATTTAATTCGACTACATTCCATTATCCTCGTTTTGCTTTTGTTGATGTTCATCTTATATCCTCCTTTCAAGACACTGTCCATTCCGTTCAGCTGCTCTTCCAGGTCTTTTGCTGTCTCTGACAGAATTACAATGTCCTCGGCGAATCTCAAAGCTTTTATTTCTTGTCCATGGATTTTAATTCCTACTCCGAATTTTTTCTTTTGTTTCCTTAACTGCTTGCTCAATATACAGATTGAATAACATCGGGGATAGGCTACAACCCTGTCTCATTCCCTTGCCAACCACTGCTTCCCTCTCATGTCCCTCGATTCTTATAACTGCCATCTGGTTTCTGTACAAATTGTAAATAGACTTTCGCTCCCTGTATTGTATCCCTGTCACCTTCAGAATTTGAAAGAGATTATTCCTGTCAACATTGTCAAAAGCTTTCTCTAAGTCTACAAATGCTAGAAACGTAGGTTTGCCTTTCCTTAATCGATTTTCTAAGATAAGTCGTAGGGTCAGTATTGCCTCACGTGCTCCAACATTTCTACGGAATCCAAACTGATCTTCCCCGAGGTCGGCTTCTACCAGTTTTTCATTCGTCTGTAAAGAATTCGTCTTAATATTTTGCAGCCGTGATTTATTAAACTGATAGTTCGGTAATTTTCACATCTGCCAACACTTGCTTTCATTGGGATTGGAATTATTATATTCTTCTTGAAGTCTGCGGGTATTTCTCCTGTCTCATACATCTTGCTCACTAGATGGTAGACTTTTGTTAGGCCTGGCTCTCCCACGGCTGTCAGTAGTCCTAATGGAATATCGTCTACAGAGCGAGGGGAAAACGACTGTCTGTATGCCTCCGTATGAGCCCTGATTTCTCGTATCTTATCTTTGTGGTCGTTACACGCAATGTATGTTGGAGGCAGTAGAGTCGTTTGGCATTCAGCTTCAAATGCCAGTTCTCTAAATTTCCTCAATAGCGTTTGTCGATAAGAACCTCGCCTTCTTTCCACGGATTCCCTTTTGAGTTGTCGAAGCATTCCGTAGCACTTGCGTGTTGTTCGAACGCACCGGTATAAACGCGCCGCTGACTGGTTCGATGTCTTCCGTCAGTCCGACCTGGTACGGATCCCAAACACTCGAGCAGTACTCAAGAATAGTTAGCATCCGCATCCTATATGCGGTCTCCTCTAGAGGTGGACCACCCTTTTCTAAAATTTTCCCTATAAACCGAAGTCGACCATTAGTCTTCTCTACCACAGTTCTCACATACCCTTTTCAACGTTACTCCCAGATATTTAAACGCCTTCATCATGTCAAGTGGGACGCTAGTAACACTGCATCCGAAGATTAGAGGTTTGATCTTCCCACTCATCCGCATTAGATTACATTGTTCCACATTTAGGGCTATCTGCCATTCATCAAACCAACTGGAATTTTTGTCTATGTCGTATTCTATATCTACGTTTATACTCCGCAAGCCACCCAACGGTGTGTGGCGGAGGGCATTTTACGTGCCACTGTCATTACCTCCCTTTCCTGTTCCAGTCGCGTATGGTTCGCGGGAAGAACGACTGCCGGAAAGCCTCTGAGTTTCCAGAAATGACATGATACGCGAGCAAAAAACATTTTCTAAAATTCTACAACAGATCGATGTCAGAGATATACGCCTATAGTTTTGCGCATCTGCTCGACGATCCTTCTTGAAAACTGAGACCACCTGTGCTCTTTTCCAATCATTTGGGACCTTCATTGTATCTTCCTACTGTTACTCAACTTCGACACCTTACCGTACACCATGGCATCATCAGCAAACAACCGCAGATTGCTGATCACCCTGTACGCCAAGTCATTTATGTATGTAGTCTCACCTCCATGGGGCACTGCGTAAGTTTTCTACTTTGATGTTAAAACTACAGCCTTCCCCGTTACAAAGCGAATGTGACATTTCACATCTCTTCGATGTCCAGGTAGCCACAGACGCTTCACCAGCTCTGCGGGGGAAGCGTGGGGGAAGGAAGCGTCTGTGACCTGTTGAAGGTTCGATACAAGCAGTCGCCTGAAGAGCTCTAGTGGAGTGGAACTACAGGCAGCGTGGATCGCAACGGCCGCATAGGATTTGAAACTGGCTCCTCCCGAACTCATGAAAAATCGTCGATTGCCACATACTAAACTTTTCAATAAATAACATTGGGCGTCGACATTTCTGCTTCAAAACTGATTATTTGTCTAGACCTGAAAATGATTGACCGAATTCAAGAGTAGCATCGATTACCAAATTCTACATTTTGAATAAATGGCCTTCATGGTCGAGTTTTCTACTTTGAAACTGAGTAACGGTCACTATCTGGTATCGGTTCCTTCGGAAAAAAGAGAGTTCTTGAAGATTATGGTTTGATTAAATTGGGCGATCAGCGCGTTAGACCCGCAGTACAAGCTTGGACTGATCAACATTGTGCTGAGATAACGATTGTGGCCTCTTCAAAGGAACCACCACTCCATTCGATTTAAGTTGTTACGGAAAATCCAAATCTGGGCAATTGGACAGGAATATGAACTGTGTTCATCCTACGTGCAAGTCCAGTGCCTTAACCACTTTGCCACCTCACTGTATCTCGATATTACAAAGAACTGATTATAAAGGAGAGTCCAGAATGAACAATTATGACCTATAGATCATGTGGGAATTCCCTGAAATAAATCTGCATTACTTTATAGGCTGTAATATTTGTATGGGCTATAGGCAGATTTTAGAAATACGAAACTTACGTTAAGCGGAATGGGCATTGTCTTGAAAGGAAGATATAAGAGAATATCGACAAGAGTGAAACAAGATAACAGAATGCAGTCAAATTAGCTCAGACGATGCTTGCGGAGTTAAATTAGGAAATACGACGCTAGAAGCAGTCAGTAAGTTTTTCTATTTGCGCAGCCAAATATCTAGGATGGCAATAGCAAGAAGCAAATTCTGAAAAAGAGAAATTTGCTAACATTGAATATAAATTTAAATGTTGGGAATTCTCCAGAGGCATCTGTTGTGAGTCAGAAGAATGCTGTAGATTGGATGTTTAGATCGCGTAACTGATTAAGAGACAATGAATAGAATTAGGGAGAAAAGAAATTCGTAACCCAACTTGACTAAAGGAAGGAATCAGTTGAGAACACATTCTCAGACATCTAGGGGTCTCCAGTTTAGTACTGTAGCTAAGTGCGTGGGGTAAAAATCGTAGAGGGAGACCAAGATATGAATACAACAAGCAGGTCCAAATGGATGTAGACTGCAGTAGTTATTCGGAAATGGAGAGGTTTCCACAGGATAGAATAACGTCGAGGTCTGCATCAAGGCAGTCTTCTGACTGAAGACCACCATCATCACAACAACATCAACAAAATAAAACCATAGTAACTGAAATAGTATTAAAATCATTTAGTTCAGCAAACACAACATTTGCAAGAAAAGGAGTGACTTTCCGGATAGGCTTCATAGGGAAGAGGGAGAGAAGATTAGGGCTTAGCGTGTTCATTAGAGGTGGAGCATCAACTCGGATGGGGAAGGAAATCGGCCATGTTATTTCAAACTGGCCTTACCCTCCGTTGCTTTAAGGGATTCAGTGAAATCACGAAGGACCAAAATCTGGATGGACGGATGGAAATTTGAAACGATGTCCTCCCGAAAGCGAGTCCAGTGTGTCATCACTACGCCGTCTCGCTCGGTTTTCCAGTCTAAGAGTCACTTCTACATCGATTTAAGTAATACATACCTCTGCGATAATTCCACAATGTGTGTGTGTGTGTGTGTGTGTATCCGATTGTCTCTATTCAGTATTGTTTACATTAGTGCAAGAATTAACTGTGTTGTTGATTCCTGTGTCTTCATTTCACCATTTTGTGACCAGAGGGTTTTGGATTCGGTTTCCCAATATTTCACACTTCTTAAATGATATCATGTTCTAATTTTTCCTGTTGTCAGCTGGGTATATTAAGGCTTTTTGTGTATTTTTGGGGTCGAACCTAGGACGTATTGTTCATATTACTTAAAAGTCTTAACAGTTTACTGAAACGTTAAACTTGATTTATTCAGTTTTTTTTTTTCAGTAGACAAGATTTTTTGTGAAATAGTTTCTGTACAAGGTGGGCTGAACAACCAGTTTCTAAAGTAAGTCTATGTAAATCATTTTGATCTTACTGAACACATATTCATTCCCCTTTCTCGAACCACGACCACAAGTATTGTTAGTGTTACGAGCAGAATAACAAACCAACTTTTCTTCAAGTTCTTCAAAGTTTGAGTAGTTTCAAGTGACACTTCACCGAAATTTTAGAGTTTAACTTGAATTTCCTGTTCCAGATCGAAATGTCTTACAACAACAGGAACAGATTTTACTTCACTTCTGTTCTGAACTATCCATCTTTACTGTTACAAATTAACAGGCACATTACCAAATGTAAATGGCGAAATAACTTTAACAATAACTGCCTCGCTTTTGGTTCTAGCAGATGAAAAATCTGGTTCAGACAACTTTTAACCAGTTTAGGAGTGCAGTCTGATGTTTTGAAATAAAGCTCGTGTCTAGCAGTGTGGTTCGAAAATGTAGCCTCTGTAGCGGCACACTCCATTTCACAATTCACATCTCTGGCTTAAAAGAATCTTTTATGTTTGATTAGACAATAACAGTAATAGGATTCCTATGTTCGGCTCTTTTCTCGTGCTCTTTAATATCACCCTCTCCTCTACGTGTAACAGAAAATTCTCCAGTGCACTCTGTGCAATAAAGACACTCATTGTTTCTGTCATTACACGATTTCAAAAAATTGTATTACTTTTGCAGATTAACATTAAACACACACTTTCTTTTTCCCATCGCTAAACGATAGGCAGAAAACGAATAGAATGATCAGAAATGTGCAGACGAGTTATTTCACACCCGAAAAGAAACAGTAAATGGAAAATTGTGGCGAAAACTTTAGCCACGCTTCCCCATCAACGTCAGAGCTGGTTACACAGATGTTACAGAATGTTTAAAAACGCTATGTCGGGCATATAGGTCTAAAAATGAAATAGATCCACGACAGTCATAAACTTCTAAATAAATTTTTGAAATCCCAGACAGCACTAACATCACGATAAGCGCGGGTGTGTTTTCTATTCCCGTTATTCATATAATCTCTGCTAAACTCATTCCCGTAGGCAAGTATTAGACCGCACCTCTACAAAGTGAGGAGATCATGTATCAGAACGGCTTGATATTACTGCAGAAGTCACACGTGACGGCTGTAGGTAGACTAACTTTGTTGGGTGTACGAATTTTGGAAGTATGTAGCAACTGTGACAGCCGTTGTATTAACACACACATTTCGTAATAATAGTAAGGAGTCGTACCGTCGGATCCTATCACAAGAAATCTACAAGTCTGTTGTTGTAGTCTTTTGTTCAAAGACTAGTTTCACGCAGCTCTGAACGCTAGTACATAGCGTGCAAGCCTCTTTATCTCCGTGTAGCTGCTGTAACATACATCTATTTTGACTGGCTTGCAATGGTCTTCTTCAACACGTTTGAACGCCCACACTGGCACCTGTTATCAAATTAGCTTTTACTTGATGCTTTAGGTTGTGTTCTATTAACCTACACCTCTTTTTATTCAACTTTTACAAATTTCTTCCTGATTCGTATCATGATTTCTTACTTAGTTATTCGATATACCCACCCAATCTTCAGCATTTTTCTGTAGCAGGACACTCCAAAAGCTGCTATTCTTTTGTGGTGTGGACTATTTAACGTCCACATTTCACTTCCACATCATGCTACTTTCCAGACAAATCTCTCAAAAAAAAAAAAAAAAAAAACTTTTTAACACACAAGTGACTGATTTTTGTAGTCCACTTATTTCAAGTGATGCAGCCCATGCTCATACTTTTGTTATAAAGGAGTACATAGATTACTATAACGAAACACACAAAATGATGGTTTTTAAAAATGTCGTAGCCGCCATAGTAATAGATAAGTAATATCCTATACTTTAAAGGTAGCCTGAGGGTACCCTGACGCTCTAAACATACAATTTAGGTGAAAGAGTCATTCCTTTTAATACATCTCTAAACTGTAAAGTTACAATGACATCAAGAAATTGTTTAAGAATATTTTTAGAAAATTATTGTATTTGTGGAACAGAAACTTCTTAATGTACCACAGAAAGATGATTGTTATTTTGCCGAAAACTGACGTGGTGAGACGGTGGATGTCTGATAATGCAGGTTAGTTCTTAAAATAAAGCAAAAACAGCGACCACCTACGGTTAACAATATTATTTATTAAGGACAAATAGCGCCGTTATCGGTTCTGAACTGAGATGTTCATCATCAGACGGCTGTTCATGTTTAATATCATGCACATACGGTTTGTGCTTTACATGCGATGTTTATCCGATTTTCGTTTCGACGAAAGTTCTTTGGAATGATGGTGTCCTACAGCAAAACAGGACGCAACAAAAAGAGCTACTTTACAGTAATGGTCCTAATAACGAATTAAAACGACGTAGACAACTTACTAAGATAAGAGCTGGGTTAGTTTTGAGTTACTGTCTTATATTACAATGTCGTTTTACAACAGTGTTGACTGCTTTTGGAGAAGTTCATATTTCGTAGAATATAAGCAAGATGTAACATTTTTTTGGCATACCACACACACACACACACACACACACACACACACACACACACACACACACACACACACACGTAAATATTTCGGTCATAGATGTTTACAGACAAAAATGGCGATATACATAGGCAAATCTGATGTCTGTCAGTAACGCAAAACGGCCTCGGCTCTTATTTCAGCAAGTCGTTTACGTTTTTTTAATTCATTGTTAAGTTCAATCACACTGAAGTAGTCCTTTTTTTTGACAGATATTTGCTGTTTCGCACCACCAAGGAGCCTTCACTGCAATGGAAATGAGCTACATGTCTTTTAGGTCTGTCTTGCTAGGTGAATGTGACAATACATAAAAATGTTAATATATCCTGTGTCAGTAAAGCAACGTTAGGAAATGAAGTAGGAACAAAAACAATCTATTGAAGATGCTTTAAAATAATGTGAAATGCGTCTGATCTAAATAAGACTTTTGTTACAGTCGCAAAGACGGAATTTATGCCATATAAGTTGTAAAATCGGATAACATCGGAAGTACAGCGTAAGCTGTACGTTATTTTAAACATGCACAGCTGTATGGAGATGATTACTGAGTGGGTTCCTGAAAGGCCACACAAGCTATGGCGTACAACGGAACTTAACGTGCAGTTTTTCTGCTGCGGGCTTGTTTCTTCCGTCCTAGCTTCAGCCTCGGATATTACTGGGGGTGCGTACGGGCACGAAGATCTTCCACGAACAGCTTAGCGCTCTGAAGGCACTCCGGTGCACTGGGCTTGTCTGGCTTGTTGTAACTGAGGAGCTGCTACGCTTCGCGTCCCAGACACCCGACACGCCACGGCACTCGTTTTCACACCTCTTTCTTTGCCGCCTGCATCACGAGATTCTCTCCTAGCGCCCTGCCATTTTCCCTTCCGTCAAGGCTTTGCAGGTTCACGTGACGCGCACAGTAAGCACACCTTCATTCCACCGTGTTCTTACTGCGTTCGGGGACAAACAGTACACTATTTTTTTTCTGTATTTAATCAGATCATATACAAATCGCAGAGGCATTGTTGCTAATGTGTCTTCAAATAATTTTTTTTAAGCGTAATTTCTGACTTGAGTGTTTCCTAACAACTTTTCCGCAGATAAGCGATGTCCCCTTTCAAGTTTCAGCTAATTTGACTGTATACTTTTTTGCGTTGAGGGGGGCCTTGAGGTTAACAATCCACCTCCTCCTTGCCGTTGTCAGCTTTCCAGGAGTTGGGGCCGCTATTTCTCATTCAGGTAGATTCTCTGTTAGACTCAAGAGACGGAGTCAGCCTGTTCTGCTACCAAGGAAAAAACCCCTGGTAGTATCTACAGTGTAGCCCAAGTCCTCATTATAATCAGATGCGCTAATCTTTCACCTATGGAAACACACTTTACGTTTCCGTTTGTGTAGTGCAGCTGGGATTGGAAATACCATCAAAGAACATAAGTAGCCGGCCGTTGTGGCCGAGCGATTCTAGGCGCTTCAGTCTGGAACCGTGCGACCGCTACTGTCGCAGGTTCGAATCCTGCCTGGGGCATGGATGTGTGTGATGTCCTTAGGTTAGTTATGTTTAAGTAGTTCTAAGTTCTAGGGGCCTGATGACCTCAGATGTCAGGTCCCATAGTGCTCATAGCCATTTGAACCATTTTGAACATAAGTACATAAGTAAAAAAGTGTTACGCCATTCTTGCCTCGGATATCCCACGGGTTGGTTCAGCGACCTGTCGGACGCGGTGTTCGTTTATGTGTGTGTCGTGTTTGTGTAGGATGGTGATGATGAGAAAACGTGGCCGGCACACAGCCTACAGTTCTCGAATGCCACCTGTGGTGCCGCCGAGTTAACCTCCCCATCCGACGGACGGATCACCGTCAACAGTGATACACGCCTTCACTTCATGACACAGTGAGGAAAGCTCTGGAATTTAATGCACAACGTTGGCGCAAAGACTGGCGATTAGGAACTTTACGGCACGATCTCTCATCGCCTTGCCGGCAAAATACTGACAGTAATAGTTTTATTCACCACGAGGATTCGAACTGGCTTACCGCCACGTCGGTTAAGGAGATATGACAAAAAATATTGCACAGATAAAGATTAGATCGTTGGACGTAGTCGAGGCTAGATGGAAACGAAGAATTAAGAGAGAATCGGCTGCAGTGGAGAACGCAATCGATAGAACTTTCACGGCTCGCCAAGTCGTAACTTATCATTACAGTTGAAACTATTCCTCGTTCCCTTACGGGCACTGGAGATTGCAAATTTGTTTTGTAAACTCTCCCTTCTGCTAAACTTAATGTATTTCTTTTACTATTTATTCAAAGATGTTTAGCCGACTATATGTCATCTTCTGCGCGCCTCGATTTATTTCTCTAAAATATAATTCAAAGATCGTGCTTGTTTTTCTCTTTTAGGCCTAAAACTATAACATTCGCATTCTGTTTATTTTGTTTCGATTGCTCATGCGAAAGTACATTAGTTGTGTAAACGCATTTCTACAGGTCGGCTTGTTTTTACAGCTTTTATCATTTGACAACATATCATGTACAAAGTAGTCGAAAAGAGGTTGCTAATATTTGAGGATACTTTTGCTTCAGTAGATGTTGTGTGTGTCCTTTACTAACGACTAAGTGAAATGGCTCAGTAGTTAATACTCTGGACTCGCGTTCGCGAAGACCACGGTTCAAATCCGCATCTGACCAACCTCATTTAGGTTTTTCGGTATTTCCCTAAGTCGCTTCATGCAGATTTTCCATAATTTCCCTAAGTCGCTTTATCCAGGTGGCGGAATGATCCTTTGCAAGGGCACGGCAGATTTCCATCCCCATTCCTGAAACAATCCGAACTTGTGCTCCTTCTCTAATGATCTCGTTGTCGACGAAACGTTAAATCCTAACGTTCTTCCTTCCTGTAAAAACATTTTTCGTCAGATTGTGCATCTTTAGTGTGCCTTATTTATCTACTGTAATTATATACACTGTTTTCCATATTTTTCATATTCTCACCTGTTTTCACATCATTTTTACGCGAAAACGGGATTTTAGTCAACACTTAAATCAGTTAACTTCTTATTGATGATAGTGTGCCTACACAGTCCAAACAGGCAGAATTTTCAAAACTAAATAATCTGCACATATCAGAGTGTTAAAATGTTCAGTTCACAAATATGGGAAATAAACGTCAATTCGAACTTCCTACAGCAGTAAGGAGAGTGCAAAATACACTGACGGAAAAAAAATTGCTACACCAAAACATAACTAATGTAGAGTAATGAAATTTCTGGAATACATTTGTCTAGGTAACATATGCAATTGATTAACATTGCAAAAGCACAGTTTAATGTAAGCGCGAGATAAACCATTGCATATGTGAAATGCTGGTACATTAATAACAGGTATAACCACCAGAGTGCTGAATGCAAGCGCGCAGTCCGCAGCTCGTGGTCGTGCGGTAGCGTTCTCGCTTCCCGCGCCCGGGTTCCCGGGTTCGATTCCCGGCGGGGTCAGGGATTTTCTCTGCCTCGTGATGACTGTGTGTTGTGTGACGTCTTTAGGTTAGTTAGGTTTAAGTAGTTCTAAGTTCTAGGGGACTTATGACCATAGATGTTGAGTCCCATAGTGCTCAGAGCCATTTGAACCATTTGCAAGCGCGCAAACATTCATCCATTGTGTTGTACAGGTCGCTACGGTCGCAGGTTCGAGTCCTGCCTCAGGCATGGATGTGTGTGATGTCCTTAGGTTAGTTAGGTTTGAGTAGTTTTACTTTCTAGGGGACTGATGACCTCAGATGTTAAGTCCCATAGTGCTCAGAGCCATTTGAACCATTTTTTGTTTTACAGGTGCCGGATGTTAGTTTGTGAGATGGAGTTCCGCCTGTTTCATTTGGCCATTACAAGGATGGTTAAAGTTGTTTGTGGATGACACTGGAACCGTCCTCTGATGAGTGCTCGATTAGAGACAAATCTGGCGATCGAGCGGCCAAGGCAACAGGCCGACACTTTGTAGAGCATGTTGGCTTACAACATCGCTATGTGAGCGAGCCTTATCCGGTTGGGAAACACCCCCTGGAATGCTGGAATGGCAGCACAACAGATCGAATCACCAGACTGACGTACAATTTTGCAGTCATGCTGAGTGAGATAAGTGAGAGAGTGCTCCTACTGTCATACGAAATCGCATCCCAAACAATAACTCAAAGTACAGGTTTAGTGTGTCTAGCACGCAGACTGGTTAGTTGCAGGCTCTCCCAGTTGGTTTCAGGCCCTCAACTAACCTCCAATTAGCCCGCCCGGTTGGTCGTGCGGTCTAACGCACGGCTTTCCGGGCGGGAAAGAGCACCTGGACCCCGGCACGAATCCGCCCGGCGGATTTGTGTCGAGGTCCGGTGAACCGGACAGTCTGTGGATGGTTTTTAGGCGGTTTTCCGTCTGCCTCGGCGAATGCGGGCTGGTTCCCCATATTCCGCCTCAGCTACACTATGTCGGCGACTGCTGCACAAACAACTTCTTCACGTACGCGTACATCACCATTACTCTACCACGCAAACATAGGGGTTACACTCGTCTTGTGTGAGACGTTCCCTGCGAGTCCACCGGGGGCCGAACCGCACAATAACCCTGGGTTCGGTGTGGGGCGGCGGAGGGGTGAAGTGGACTGCGGTAGTCGTCGTTGGGTTGCGGACCACTGCAGCTGCGGCGAGGACGGAGCCTCTCCGTCGTTTCTAGGTCCCCGGTTAACATATAATACAATCCAATACAACCTCCAATTAACCAACACAGCCATCAGGTGCAACAAGGCAGAACCAGCTTTCATCAGAAATGAGCTCTCGCTTGACACCACTGAAGCCGCAAGTGGAATACACGTTACAGGGCGCCTCGTTCGTAGGTGTCCTTGAAATAACCGATTCGTAAAGGTTCCTTGTGTGACTGTGGTGTCAACTGCTCAGGTTACTGCTGCAAATCCAGTATGATGCACCAAAACCACACGCCGAACACGATGATCTTCCCTCTTGTTAGTGCCACGTGACCGTCCAGAGCCGACTCTTCTCGTAGCCCCCGCTGCCACACTCCAACAACCATGTACAGCGGCTACATTTATGCCAAGTCTTCCTGTAATATCGCAGAGGAAACATTCAGCTTCTCGTAGCACTTCTACACGACCTCGTCCAAACTCAACGAGGTGCTGATAATGGCTTCTTTGTCACCTTGAACGCATTCTTGACTAACAGCAACTCACCACGTACAGTCTCAAAAGTAACCAACGCTCACGACCGTCACAGCGTCTATTTAAAGCAAACCTTATTTGCACACTCATAACGCCGCTACTAGCGTCACTCTTCTGCGACTGGCGCGAAATTAGACTAGACATCACCTTTCAGATGTAGAAACACGCCTACCAACTATCGTTTATGTCGCACAACTTCTTCTTGGTGTTGCAACTTTTTTCCCCGTCGGTGTACAAAGCGCGTATCACCATGCCACGAAACGTCTTCTCTCATAGCCGCTTTAGGCAAGGAGACGGTACAAGGTACGTAGTCATAATTCAGAGATGAGAAGAACATTGTATTTTTGTTGCCTCTGCGTATTTCCTTAAGTCCTTACACTTATTTGTCGTTATAGCAAAGGAAAACACAGCGGCTGAAAATATGAGTAGGCAGCGCTAATTCGGCGATGATGCGAGCGGACAGGAAATTGCGTAGCCGTGGGCGTGACGCAGCAGCCAGCAGCTAGCGGCTGGCGGTCAGCTTCCCGGAAGCTGTGCGGTCTGGCGTCCGGCAGTGCAGGCCGCGGGTCGGCTGGGACAGACACGACCACTATACACTGGTTGCTGTGCTGCGACGACCGACGTCTGGTTCAAATGGTTCAAATGGTTCTGAGCGCTATGGGCCTTAACATCTGAGGTCATCAGTCCCCTAGAACTTAGAACTACTTAAACCTAACTAACCTAAGGACATCACACAACACCCAGTCATCACGAGGCAGAGAAAATCCCTGACCCCGCCGGGAATCGAACCCGGGCGTGGGAAGCGAGAACGCAACCGCACGACCACGAGCTGCGGACCGACGTCTGGGCTCTCTGTGCTCACGGCGCGCGACGAGCTAGCGGCACCTGCGGGGAATGCCCCTACTGTTATCAAACACACTGCTTACTCTCGGTACGGCAGCTCTTCTCAACCTCGTTATACACTGAAACTGGTAAACCTGCCTAATATCGTGTCGGGCTCCCGCGGTCACGCTGAATTGCTGCAACACGACGTGGCATGGACTTGACTAACGTCTGAAGTATTGCTGGAGGGAACCGACACCATAAATCTTGCAGGGCTGTCCATAAATCCGTAAGAGTACGAGGGGTGGAGATCTCTTCTGAACAGAACGTTGCAAGGCATCCCAGACTTGCTCAATGATGTCTGGGCAGTTTAAACTCAGAAGAGTGTTCCTGGAGACACTCTGTAGCAGTTTTGGACGTGTGGGATGTCGAATTGTCCTGGTGG
Organism: Schistocerca cancellata; assembly: GCF_023864275.1. Classification (NCBI taxonomy): domain Eukaryota; kingdom Metazoa; phylum Arthropoda; class Insecta; order Orthoptera; family Acrididae; genus Schistocerca; species Schistocerca cancellata. The sequence goes on along the minus strand of NC_064627.1, from coordinate 512,465,394 downwards.
AGTTGTGAAAATTTGTCGCAATGCACAATCGACATGAATGGATGCAGGTCATCAGATAGGATGCTTATGTACGTCTCACATGTCAGAGTCGTATCTAGATCTACCATGGGTCCCATATCACTCCAACTGCACACGCCCCACACCATTACAGAGCCTCCACCACCTTGAACAGTCCCCTGCTGACGTGTAGGGTTCATGGATTCATGGGGTTTTCTCCATACCCGTACACATCCATCTGCTCGATACAATCTGAAACGAGACTTGTCCAACCAGGCAACATGTTTCCAGTCATCAACAGTCCCATTTCGGTGTTGACGGGTCCAGGCGAGGAGTAAAACTTTGTTTCAGGCAGTCATCAAGGGTACACGAATGGGCCTTCCATGTTCGTTGTTTCGTTGAATAGTTCCCACGCTTACACTTGTTGATGGCTCAGCATTGAAATGTGAAGCAATTTGCGGAAGAGTTGGACTTCTGTCACTTTAAACGATTCTCTTTATTCCTCGTTGGTCCCATTCTTGCAGGATCTTTCTCGAACCGCAGCGATGTCGGACATTTGATGTTTTAGCGGATTCCTGATATTCACTGTACACTGGTGAAATGGTTGTACGGGGAAATCCTTACTTCATCGCTACCTCTGTGATGCTGTGTCCCATTGCGCATGCGCCGACTATACCACCACGTTCAGACTCCCTTACACCATGTGATCAATTGTGTCCGGACCCCTGGCTGAAAATGACTTACAAGTTCGTGGCGCCCTCCATCGGTAATGGTGGATTCAATATGGTGTTGGCCCACCCTTGGCCTTGATGACAGCTTCCACTCTCGCAGGCATACGTTAAGTCAGGTGCTGGAACGTTTCGTGGGGAAAGGCAGCCCATTCATCACGGAGTGTTGCACTGAGGAGAGGGACTTAACTTCTGAGGTCATCAGTCCCCTAGAACTTAGAACTACTTAAACCGAACTAACCTAAGGACATCACACACATCCATGCCCGAGGCAGGATTCGAAACTGCGACTGTAGCGGTCGCGCGGTTCCAGACTGAAGCGCCTAGAACCGCTCGCCCACTCCGGCCGGCGGAGAGGTATCGATGTAGGTCGGTGAGACTTGGCACGAAGTCGGCGTTCCAACATATCGCAGAGATGTTCTGTAGGATTCAGGTCAGTCCATTACAATGATGTTATTGTCGTGTAACCACTCTGCCACAGGACGTGCATTATGAACAGGTGCTCGATCGTGTTGAAAGATGCAATGACCATTCCCGAATTGCTCTTCAACAGTGGGAAGCAAGAAGGTGCTTCAAACATCAATTTAGGCCTGTGTTGTGATAGTGAGACGCAAAACAACCAGGTGGGCAATCCCCCTCCATGAAAAACACGACCACTCCATAGCACCACCGCCTCCGAATTTTACTGTTGGCACTACACACGCTGGCAGATGACATTCGCCGGACATTAACCGGACATTAACCAAACCCACACCGTGTCATCGGATCCCCACATTGTGTACCGTGATTCGTCACTCTACACAATGTTTTTCCACTGTTAAATCGTCCAATGTTTACTAACCTTACACCAAGCAAGGCGTCGTTTAGCAGTTGCCGGCGTGATGTGTGGCTTATGAGCTGCTGCTAGACCATGAAATCCAAGTTTTCTCACCTTCCGACTATCTGTCATAGTACTTGCAGTGGATCCTGATGCAGTATGGAATTCCTATGTGATGGTCTGGATAGATGTCTGTCTATTACGACCCTCTTCAACTGTCGGCGGCCCCTTTCAACAGACGAGGTCGGCCTGTACGCTTTGGTGCAGTACGTGTCCCTTTACGTTTGCACTTCACTATCACATCGGAAACAGTGGACCTAGGAATGTTTAGGAGCGTGGAAATCTCACGTACAGACGTATGACACAAGTGAAACCCAATCACCTGACCGCGTTCGAAGTCCGTGAGTTTCGCGGAGCGTCCCATTCTGCCCTCTCATGATGTCTAATTACTACTGAGGTTGCTTATATGCAGCACCTGGCAGTAGGTGGCAGCACAATGCACCTAATATGAAAAAGTATGTTTTTTTTGGGGGGGGGGGGGGATGTCCAGACACTTTTGATCACATAGTGTAAATCTTGAGTACCTGCCATGCTAGCAACAGTAACTGATCTAAAATTTGCGCCAGACAATTGTTATCTTATGTAGGCGTCGCCGACCGCAGTGCCGTATTTTGCCTGCATATGTATATCTGTATCTGAATACGCATTCCTGTACCAGTTTACTTAGCGCTTCAGTGTGTGTCTCATACCAGGTCGCTGGAGCAACGAAGCGATCTACGTGATTGGAAAAATGCACAGGTCATTCCCGTTCTCAAGAAGGGTCGTCGAACGGATGCACACAATTACAGGCCTAAATCGTTGGCGCCAGTCTGTTGCACAGTTTTGAACACTTTTCATACGCTTATGATGACCTTTATAGAGACCAAATATCTCCTCTGGAGTAATCAATGCGAAAAGAAACACAAATCCCCTTTCTGCCAACTGTATTCAGAATTTCGCTTCCCTAAATCAGACCTTGCCAAGCTGCAGAAGCTCCGTAAACACGCCTCGCCCGAATCCACCGCTGAGGAAGGTAGTGGAGGCATTATCGGGTGAAACATGTTAGCACTTTTAACGCTAAGCTATCTGACAGATTAATAAAATTGTGTGCCGGACCGAACTCACAGTTTTACTTCCACCAGTACTTGTTTTCCTGCCTTCCAGACTTCACAGAAGTTCTCCTTGAGGAGGTACTGATGGAAGTATGACAGTGAGCCAGTGGCAATATATACTATTTTCTCCGATGAAGTTAACCGATTTTTGTGCGGAAGAAATAGAACTAACATCCAAATTTAAAGTGCCACAATGGGCTGACATTACCGCTCTGTGAAGTTTCCGCCATCAACTGTCGCTGTGAAATGGGTCTCGGCTTATTTCTTTCGCGGATATTGTCGTTAGCATCTCTGTCGCACTAGACTGTTTTTGTCGCAGTCACGCAGCAGCCATTAGGTTTACTGTCTTCTGTTTCGTCCCTGTGCGATAATATCTTATAACTGTGCAGTAAACACGTCGTATGGACCATTTGGACAGTGAACTAACAGTAATTTAGGTATTGAAATATTCGTTCCTCTGCAATACGAAAACTCCATATTATGAAGCTCCTGTGTTGAAGACAGAAATATGGAAGTATGTTAAAAGGTGCCACATGCTTCCCTCACTTGGACGATTGATAGTAATTGGATGAACCGAGAATTTGTGTAGGCAGTCACATCTTCTGCGACGACGGACAACGTATAAAGCTACTGCAGCTAAATATTTAAGTTTAGAATGACAGTTCATCTTACAAGGCGTCTCTTGTATCCTGTTTGCACCACAGCAACAACAAAAGTAACAGATGAGTGGCATCAGTGTGATACTGTGTTTTATTATGGCTCATATTCGTCCGCAGCGATGCCCCCATTACTCGTGGGGGTACAATCGATTCAAGTATGGCATCTATTAGTGAATATTTCAACAGGGGAAGCTATCGAACAGGGAAACTAGTGTGGCATTAGCTTTATGGCGAGTTGTGGGTCGTGCGTGGATAGATCAGTCGGCAGAGCACTTGCCCGTGAAAAGCGAAGGCCTTGCTTCGAATTTCGGCTCTGTACACTGTTTTAATCTGCCACCAAGTTTCATGTCGAGATGTCACTAAATAAGTTGCTTAGTACGCCTGCCTCTTCAGCGGCAGATCATACGCACATGTCCATGAATGTGCTCTGCATGCTAAGAGGCACCTTCGCCATGTTGAGGCGAAAACCGTTGCTGCACTCTACTGAACTCATTTCAGTAATTCAACTTCTGTGAGTGAAAGTGCATTCGGAAGTACGTACCTGTAGAAGAGAGGTCAGTGTATGGGTCTGTCATATGGAGGACAAATTTTTAGAGTGAGAATCAGGTTTACATTTAAGAGCTTCTAACATAAATGTTGTCACGTAACCACCTTCGCAAGCCGGCTCCACAACCTGCAGCCTGGCGAACGGGCCTGCTGTATTCAAACTCTGCTGCCAGAGTTCGAAAAGTGCTGAGTCGCCATGGCGAAAGCCTCTGCACCGAACTGTGGCGAGCGTGGTTACCACACGCCGGATCCTGACGCTTACTGTCTGGATCCCGTACCAAGGTGAGCAAACGTAAATACTAGCCAAAATGAGACTTAGCAGTATCTGTCACCGACTGCTGCTTACATTGGTGACGCCTCCACGCCTGCAGTCGACCTATTGTGGGCCATCCAGTCTCATCTGCAACTATGTGCTGCCTCTGCTAGTTGCTGATCAATGGGCCGCGTCTAGTGCTGAAGCTGCAGGGAACTGGCGCCTTCCAGCCGAGGCCTGCTGCAGATTGACATCAACTGACTTCTGGGCACCTCAGAGGGGTAACTGGTTCACAGCCCGTGCTTGCGTGCCTCCTACACCTGGGCAGTGACCCTATCTGACGATGTCTTAAGATCGTTCATATTGGACGTCACGGATAGTAACGGCAAAACTTTTCATAAATGCATTGCAATGGCGGCATTGACACAGATAGTCTGCGGTACAGGACGAGACCAGACGCCAACATCAAGGATTGTCGGGAAGAAAGGTTGATATTGACGTCTGCTAACACAGAACGTTCCTACTTTCTCCGCGCTCACTCATGATGTAATACTGGATTTTGTTCTTTTGCGGCTCCTTATCTTTATTTTATTGTTTACTTTGGTTAAGGGGACCACACCCTGCCTACCTAACCCATGTTACTTTAGGCAAGTATTTGACCCATTTCTAAAAAAACTATTTGATGCAGGACCTTAATTTTTTTACTGTATATTACATGATGCTAATAGAGTCAACTGTACTAAAATCTACTTTATCCATTATATAGTTTTTAAGAAATACTTTTTTAAATTTATTAAAAAAAATATGAAATTTTTCCTGCAGAAAATATTTTTTTGTGAATTTCTTAATCGGGGAATATTAATGAATGTAGTACCAGACGTGGCTTTTTATGTTATACAGAATCTCTGAAAATTTTATTCATTTATCTCTGATAGTTTCTGATATAATGGGGCATATGTACTGAAAATTTTAGTTTGCGGGAAATTGACTTTAAAGAAAAAACTTTTGAAATTTGTTACTTACAGGTAATTAAAACTGTCCTATTGCATATGATGGCCCTTCTTTGGCCTCTAGTAGGTCTTCCAGCTTCTTTTTCACCTTCCTGGATGTTTGTTTTACTTTCTTGGCCATATTAGATGCAGACCTGTCTGCATCGGCTATCCTCAAATTATCACTGTCGCAGCCCAGTGATCATATTTTCACCAGGATTAATTCCCAACTTCTTCAGTAGCCAACACTTTCCAATATTACCACAATTGAATGTAATAACAGCATCATGAACTCCTAGTTTCATTGTATGCATGCCTACAAATACAGTCTTAGGAAGGCGGTTCCAAATTATGCTGTTGAAACATTCATTTGGGTTCTGTGTCTGCCCTTGCAGACATTTCCTTGGAAGGTCAGGATGAGCCAAGTCTCTGAAAGTAGGTTTAATTGCTGTAGTAACAGCAGCAGGAAGAGATGTGGTGAGAGCTCCTTTGATGATGCACATGTTGAAGAATTACAATTAGAAACATCGTTGCCAGGTGACATAACCTCTTGTACAGAAAGCTTTCTGAACTTGTTTCCTCTAAATTGTCGTTTCTTGAAAATGCCTTTACATTTCTTCATCTTCAATAAATACAACAAAACACACGTAAACAAGCACTCAAACGTAAGTATAGCAACTACTCGCAATCACACTTGAACAAAACTAACCGCGTATTTGAAAGCGTGTTGTTTACAAACAGCAGAAACAAAAGAATACCGACCGTTGCATTCCAAGGATAGCCAACACAATCGGTAGTAAAAAAAAATCCCTAACGTGTAATGTAGGGGATATAAAGATCTAAAATATATGCAGAAAAGTGGGTGACAGAAAAGTGGGCGTGGCACATAAACACACGTGGTAGGAAAATGTTCGAAAAAAATTTTTTTCAGCAAAATCCTTTTCAGAGTACTTAAATAAAACAATGTATGGGAATATAATACAAACCGAAAATCGATTTTTCCTCCTGGACCAAGGTGTGGTCCCCTTAAAGTTGTCCTGGCGTAAGCTGTCGCCAGCACACCGGTCGGCAAAGACGTAGCGCGAAGATCGATAGTAGGAGCTGGATCAAGCACGCCTATCACGAGAGAGGACAGAGACACATTAACAAGCAACAAGCCGCCAACACCCTCGCGACAGAAAGTATATAGGCCGCCGCCGCTGATTGGACGGTCTCACTGACTCACGTTTCCAGTTGGCGTCTGTCAGTTCACATCGCCGGCTACGACAGTACATTGCGACGAGATTAGTGTTGATAGCGGGACTTGCACTTTACCCATAGCGAGACTAAAGTTTTTAATAGCAAGAATACCGATACTGTCTGCAATGGGACTATTACTGATGAGCTTGTATCACAACATATAGACTCTATTCAAGTTAAGTAACAACTTGCTTTTCACGTAAATAAAGAACCGTGGTAATCCATGCCTGCCGCGCGGAATGGCCGTGGGGTTAGAGGCGTCATGTCACTGATTGTGCGGCCACTCCCGTCAGAGGTTCGACTCCTCCCTCTCTCGGGCATGGGTGTGTGTGCTGTTCTTAGCATAAGTTAGTTTAAGTAGTGTGGAAGTCTAGGGACCGATGACCTCAGCAGTTTGGTCCCTTAGAAATGCACACACGTTTGAACATTTAATTCATGCGTGCGTTTGTGCTGTAGAAGGAACATACCGGCCACCCAAAACAACGTCCTCTCCTTTGCTTCCTGTGTACAAGACTCTAAATAAGTGACACATTGCTAGGGTTGCGTGAGTACTTGAATGTTTCCCTGTTACAGTTCTTCCTCAAAAGAAACCAAGTATCTGAAAAAACTATTTAGGTTTTCCAGTATCTGAAATAGACAAAAGCAAAAATTTGTTTGTATGTGTATACATTATCTAAAAAAATGTATGTGAAATCTTATGGGACTAACTGCTAAGGTCAACAGTCCCTAACCTTACACACTACTTAACCTAAATTATCCTAAGGACAAACACACACACCCATGCCCGAGGGAGGACTTGAACCTCCGCCGGGACCATCCGCACAGTCCATGATTGCAGCGCCTAAGATCGCTCGGCTAATCCTGCGTGTCGTATACATTATCTGATCAAAAGTATCCACACATCTACTAGTGGACATTAATATGGGTCGTGTCGATCTTTTACATTTATGAGGGCTTGAACTTTGCTGGGGATACTTTCAATGAGGCGTCTGAATGTCTTTGGGGGAAAGGCAGGTATTCTTCTTCAAGAATCGAAACCAGAGAAGGCAGTGACCTAGGACACTGCGCCTGGAAATAAGTCTATCTTCTAACTCATCCCAAAGGTGTTCCATTGGTTCAGGTCGGGACTTCATTTCATGAATGACACTGCCCACAAACCATATCCTCACAGCTGCTACTTTATGACGGGATGCAATGCCATGGTGATACTAACAAGCAACGTCTCCAAATTGTTCAGTTCCTGTTCACAGTATACAAATCACTGAAACGTGTTAATATGCTTTTGCATTTAGCGTTTCCTTAAGCGCAATAAGAGGACCACATTTTATCCACGAAGAAACACCCTCATAGCATACTACCGACTCCCCTGGACGTCACTGTTTGTCTCACACCTGATGGGCCCTTTCACGTCTCCTCAAGCTTCGCTTATCACTGGTTACAGAAATGTGGGCTTACGAGCAGCTACTCGACCACTGCACCCCATTCTTTTTAACTCCCTGTCCGCAGTAATTGTGCTAGTTTGGACTTTTGAGCTCACTTTTGAAGTCACGAGTGATTCCTTCCGCTGATTTAATGTGACTTTTTATGAGCACCCTACGGAAAGCTCGGCGGTCCCTGTCCGCCAGCACATAAGGTCTACGCGGTATTGGTTTATCCGTGGTTGCTCCTTCACGTTTCCACTTCACAGTCACTTTACCAGCAGCCGACTTGGGCAGCTACGAAAGAGCTGGATTGGCCCTCATGGAACTGTTACTTATCTGGCTAGGCGATGTTCGAAATCACTAAGCTCTTCTAACTAGCCGTGTCTCGTGTTACTGTTTCTCAACTGACAACACAGAACTCCCCGCCGGTCAGTCCATCTCTCGTAACATATCAGGTAATTCAGCTACGCCTACCAATGTGTGTGATTCAATCCGCATCGCATTTTAATACCATGGGGAAGATATTACATTCCCTCCATCGCTACACGCAAACTATTAGTCCTACAGAAATAACGGACAGCAACTTTTGTAGTAAATTTATTGCAGTTAAATATTGTACTGGGATACGTTTTCGCTAGAGGCAGTAATTTTCGAATTACTCAAGAACGCCTTAAAAAGCAAGCTTCAAACGCGCTTTTCTTGAATAACTCGAAAACTATGAGCTCCAGCGAAAACGTATCCCACTACAAAATTTAACTATATTAAAGTTCCTACAAAATGGTTGTGAGAGGTCCACTTGTACGTGGAGCCCGATTTTGTAATGTAATTCATGAAAAATTATCTAAAATGGTTGACATACGTAGAAGAGATTGTATCTTTGATACCGCTGAACCAAAGATATTGCTTAGTGGCAGAATCGATTGTAAGTAGGAGCGTGTGCAGCGCAGTTGCAGTTGCCGTTGCACTCTGTCATAGGTAGAATGTATGACTTAGAGCTAGTGGCTAGCTGTCAGAATTTAGTTGTTGGTCTATGGACACAGCATAATACAATTTTTATAAAATGTAGTGATGAATAATATTGTTTATGCTCACACAGAGCCAGTATATGTTAGGTCGTAGCTATTTCTATAAAAGTGTAAAGCGTGCATTATTAATTTGAGATGCTATAAGATCACATTGAAGTGATACTCAAAGGAACTGGAACAAAGTTTTGAGGTAATGAAACTTTGTACATTTAGTTGTAAGTACGCAGCAACGTGATATGTGGATTTGGCTGATTTTTACAATACTGACCCTTTAATGTAGCAACCAAGTATTTTCCATCAGATTTAATGTATAGATTGAGTAGATATATCCCATTTGTAGTATTTTGTGTGTTTTGTAATCCTGATACAAAGAAGTTCAATTTTGAAATCTATATTGTCAAACGATATCAGACTTTTTCTCATGTAGCAGTCCGAGTGTTTTTAATTATAACAGTAAGCGAGAATTGTAGAACATTTGAAAAGTTCATTTATTTTAAAGTTAATGTAAAATGTTTCATATCTGATTTTGTTAATGTGAAACTTTATTTTTATTACAATTTTCAAACTGAAGCATTCGGTCTTAGCATATCCCCCCATCATTACCTCATCCTCTTCAATGTGTTGTGTTTATTTAAATAAAAAAAATTATTCTAAAAGAAATCATTTTTCAATCAGAAAAATATTAAAGTGCCAGAACCAGAAAAGTATTAACGTTTGTAACAGTTTCAACGCAGGCAGCTTTGCACAGCGCTGAGCCTATACCCAGTATTTTCACTAAAAATTTGCAAGGAGATTCATTTATCAGCCAATTTACTGATATCATTCGTATGAAGGTACTTTACGGTCGGCATTGCACTTGGCTGCGCCAAGATTGAATATTTTATATGCCTACTATGGAGGGAACAGAATACAAGATTACATCCGTTGCAACTCTAGAGTTAAGGAAAATGTCTTTCATTGTTTAGTTCCACAGGGAATTTTGCTAGTTTATTGTACAGGGTCATAGAACGCGGTGGTCTCGAGGCTGTGTAAATTTCGGAGGGATTGATTTCATTATGAGCATTGCGTATTAGTTTTGGGGATTAAGTTGTTTAATTTTTTTGGATTACAGTAAAAATGATTAAGCACACCATTTGCTCAACAATAGTCTAATAGTTTGCCTTTAGTGAGCGACAGAATATAAACATTTCGCATGTGGTTTTTGAAGGTGTTGCGGGTTGCATAAGACCCAGAGTAGGGAAGCTGAATCGCCATGAACAGTGGTCAGTTCCATTTTAAGCTGGGTGTCCGGATGCTTTTGATCAGACAGTACATTTCTTCTAGCTAGTAAGGTTTTGAAACGTCTGGACGTCTTTCCTATTCTTTCGCTTTTCAGCAGGGAGGAAAATTTACTATACAATCTATATCAAGCAAATCCGATGCGAATTTTACTTTGGTCGTTTGTAAGATGTACTACTTTTGCTAGTTCCTTGAATAATTTCGATTATGTTTCATTAATCCCTTCATCTCCTTAGTTCTGTACACTTCGACTTTTTTTAGATGAATGGCTCTACGAGTTTTACTTTCGGCATTCAGTACTGTGCTAGGCGACGTGGCGTTATACTGCCGTCTCGTGTAGTGTGAACAAACCGCCATTTCATAGCGACGTTTGATTACATTACGTTGACGTCCAATGTGCATCAACGTTTAGGGAGAGGATGAAGCAGCGTCCAGTTAGCGGCACCATGTGCATAATTGAGCCTGATCACTGAATTACGTCAAGTTTCTATGAATTTAAATGGCTCTGAGCACTATGGGACTCGACTGCTGAGGTCATTAGTCCCCTAGAACTTAGAACTAATTAAACCTAACTAACCTAAGGACATCACAAACATCCATGCCCGAGGCAGGATTCGAACCTGCGACCGTAGCGGTCTTGCGGTTCCAGGCTGCAGCGCCTTTAACCGCACGGCCACTTCGGCCGGCTGAATTTAAATAGGAGCAAGTAAAGTTGCGCTTTATCAAAACTACGATTCGGTGGTTTTGGTACATAAACGACGGAGTAAATGGTAAAATTACCTGTAGCATTGGTAGACCTCGTACGGAAGGAAACGTAAATTAATTTGTAAGAGAGAAAATGGGAACCGACTATTTCTCTTTGTTTTTTTTTGTTTGTTTTGGTAATAATTAGAACCGCACTTCACTCAGTGTTAGCCCGTTGTGTATTTCATATCCTCACAGAATATAAATTGCGTTTTGTAAGTAATAAAAACTAGTGGACCGCGTAACTTCTGCACTTTTATTTAACCAAAGCAATTAATTTCGATGTAATTACGGTTTACATACACACACAAAAATATACTTAATTATTGTTAATATTTTGTATTCATGAGACCATTCTTTATTATGATCAAATGCTACCATTTCCTGTTATTAGTGATAAATGGGAAAGTTGTTTGTGAATAACAGAAACATATTTTATATAAATTCGACAAAGTACTGAAGCGATGATTGATATATATATATATTTGCTGTTTGTTTACTCGTATTTTACCTTCGTGTTGAGGAAACAGGGTTTTCTAGAGCTATGTGATAAGTCTGTATGTTTTCGCTATTTTTGCTACAACATCCGTTTGCTTCCGGTTAAAAATCATCAATTTTCGAACAAAACCTGAATTAAATATTGAAAATTCCAGTTTTGCTATAAGTGCTGTTTATTTATGAGTAACAGACAGGAGAACTATGTAGAATACAAACGTTCCGTAGGTTACTCGGCCCATATGTCCTTAGTTTCTAGATGGTTCACGCCTTCCGGTTTTTAGGGGAATCTGGGAAGACATTGACCACATCTGTAAAGAAAGCCATCTTTATGAGATAACGCCTGATAGGTATGTAGCACACCTAATGTACATGTAAAGTAGGTATGACCTTAAGTGACAGAAGCTACTAGCAAAAGTATCACATCCTACGTTTATTTATGGTACTCTACCTACGGTAGTTTTACAACTCTGGGAGGAAGTCATTCAGTAACTGGCGTAAAGGCGTCTGCTGTAATAAGAGTAATTACACTTGCAATTTATTTAACTTTTTGAGTTAATAAGAGTGAGGCGAAAGTGAATGGTAAGTGCACTTCTCGTGGCGAAAACGGAGTGGCGGAGTGTGAATGTTTCGTAGCACGCCTAGGTAATAAGGGGGCAGCGATCCGGAATTGGTACAGGGAGAGTAGGTCCTTAGTAATGGCGGCTAATGGAACTGGTGGCGTGCGCGCCTGGGCGTGCAGGCTGTGTCCGGTCTGGCGGCCGGCGGCGAGATGATGGGCCGCGGCCGCTCTCTTTGTGCACACACTACTCCAGCGGCAGCGGGAGAGTGCGGGAGGCGGAGGGAGGTTTAGGAGCCGCTACGCTCAGGCGGGTTCTTGCAGACTCACAGCGCCACCAGTATCTGCTGGGCGTGTCCTCTGCGTTACCTGAAGGCTAATGCACACTGGACCTCTAAGGAAAGGGAAGGCTACGTCACCGTCATATGACCTCGTCAGTGTCATATGACCTAGGGCCCACTGGAAATTCGGACTCCGTAACGAACTTGTGACGTCACACAAGTTGCCTTGCACGACATCCATCGCGAACGCTCGGCTACGGTCGGGGTCCACAGAAGATCAGTTCTATCTATCGCTTGCGCCTGGGTCCCGCATTGCGCGCGGGGTTGGCGTGGTTAAATCGGATTTGGCCTGTTAATGTGAAGGGGTGGCCGGATGCCCTTCCTGCCGCCACCCCGTACCCCCCGGGACGGAATCAGAGTACCCCATCTGTCTACGTTTAGTGTAATCATGGAAAAATGCGAATGTGTGGCAAATGTCTGTGAGTCGTGTAACTGAGGCGGGACGGGGGGACCAGCCCGGTATTCACCTAGAGGGATGTGGAAAACCGCCTAAAAACCACATCTAGGCTGGCCGGCACACCGGTCCCTCGGCGTTAATCCGGCGGGCGGATTCTATCCGAGGCCGGCGCACCTACCCCAGTCCAGGAAGCAGTGCATTAGTGCTCTCGGATAACCTGACGCATCGATCCACAGAAGATCAGTATCCCAATAAAAAGGTACCCTTTAAAGTCCTTAACTTTGTCAGCGGGAGCTCAAGTGTATTCAAATAAACAGCTACGAAGTATGAAACCGGTCTGAAACAGAAGCTCGCTCCCCGCCTTAGACAGTCGCTGCAGCTGGTAAGACCCGTAGTGTCGCGTGCTGTGACGTACGCCGCAGGGCTCATATGCTTCCCTGGCCCGGCCGGTGGCCGTGAGTTCACACTAGACGAGACGTCAAAATAATTTCACATCGCTTAGCACACTGCTGACCGGTGACAGCGAGATCACGGGATACCGCCCGTGACACAAAAAGTCGGAATAATCCCCGCCAGTCCAAAAAGTTTCCAAACTAGCTAAATAAAAACAGAGAAAAGTTAAGATGGTGGTTCTAATGCATCTGTTCTACTTAGTCTTCCGTCACTTGAGTGGAACGCACAGAACGTTCATACAACCATGTGAACCGGTCGTAAAAGTCCTTCTTTGGGATGTTATTCAACTGGCGTTTCGCACTGGCTTGAACGTCGGCTACGTCGTCAAAGAGTTGATCCTTCATGTGAACTTCTGCACTTTGTTGTGTTGTGGTAGGTCATGTCATCCGCGGTGATCCTGGGGAAAAGAACTTTCCGCAGTTTGCATTTCAATCAAGTGCCGGTAGGTATCTACGCTTCATAGTTTATGTTTTGGAGAGGAGGTGTGCGGGACTAACTTCACACATACTTTTCTCTTCTTTGAAACATTCTGGAAAATGTCTTAAATACCTCATATACAGATGTTGCTCCATTGCGTTTAAAGAGACAACATTGCCACACTGCGACCGCCTACTCATTTTTACTCCAGAGCAGTGATAGAGTTCGTTAATGAGTAAACCAAACTTTGCAGCTGTAAACTGCAGAGAAGCAAACAATACAACAAGTGTCGTCCAAACTCTTCAGAAGATCAACATTTCCTAGCTCTAAGAAATATAATACACACAGATCCACTAAACAACATTTATGAGACAATATAAAGAGCCTTTTTAACTAAGTCATAAAGTTTTTCTCTTTCTAAATTGCAGGTAACAATAGTAATTTTCTCCTTCAATGGAACTGACATTTTCGCTTTTAGAGGTTATTGAGTGAAAATGGTTCAACAATTTTCTTGTTTCTGCACAACGCAGCTATTCCGTTGTTAGCGTGTTACAAAATCTAAAGCATTATCTCTTTCAGATATGTGAGCACTTTATGGAAGAGCACTCATGGAAAAAAATAACGAGGCTCTCATGAAACGTTTGTAGTTAGTCACGAAAACAAAGCAAAGAGTAATGGACTACGAAGACAAAAAAAGCACGAAATCCAGTCCTGTAACAGGACTCTAGCGCGACAATTACAGCCTAACTTCCGATATTAGCAGGTGGCGCCAACGTCTCACCACAAACGCAGCATCAAAGTAGTCATCCCAGGAAATCGTTGCGTTGACGTTCCATTCCGTCCCGTCACATTCGGTTACGCTGACGGTCTGCGTGAAAACCGCCATTTTAATTGCATTTCGGAACTTTTTGATGTACCGTTCCGTCTCATACCGTCTCGCCAGCGGTGAATTGATCTTAACTCGTGACGAACAGTATGATGCGTGACATCCACAACTAAGTAAATATATGAGGACTGACAGGCTATCTCTAAACATACGGTTTGCTATTGTTGGTATATGGGAAGCAAAACTCGATAATCATTGAGTTTTGGACCATGGAGGAACGTACTCTTTCGGAATATTAACAGTAGGACTGCCTGTGATGGACTACGCCTCTTTTCTAGGTCTCTCTCAAAGTGTGAAGTATGTGAGATGTTATCGTGTGTCTGAGGTCAAATGCCTCACGGGCAAGCCAGTGGTAGTTTTAAGAATAAGCGTCAAACAAGCTGCTGTTCTTCACGCACATTAAATCTGTGTTACGAACGTCATCAGGGATACTACCTGAAAGACAACAGTGAATAGCTCATGATCATCCTGTTTGAGCATCAGATGTTTAACGCTTGTGATTAGTTAAGCTCAATGGAGCTGCCTCAGGACAAACACAATTCAAACACAAGCAGAAACACACACACACACACACACACACACATACACACACACACACACACTCACACACACACACACATACACGAACATTTTGTTTAACGGTTATTCATAAGAATTACACTATCCCACCATTGATGCACCTGATCACAGAGGCACCGTAGTAACACATAAACTTCGCTGTTTGAGAGATCTACATTTACATACCACAAACCACCTGACGGTGTGTACCTGAGGATACTAAAATCTTATACTCCCTTCCCTGTTCCATTTAAAATAAGGTGTGGGAAGAATAATCGTCGCTAAACCTCCGTATTAAGACCAGTTTCCCGAATTTTCTTGTTGCTCTCATTTCGAGAGAGGTATATTTGTGGGAAGAACGTACTCTTTCGGAAAGTCAATAGTAAGACTCTCCGTGGTGTTCAACGCCTCTGGAATTTGTTGATCGTCTGTAATTCTGTTGCGCTTACTAAACAATCCCATGACAAAACGTGCCACTCTTTGCTATATCTACACTCCTGGAAATTGAAATAAGAACACCGTGAATTCATTGTCCCAGGAAGGGGAAACTTTATTGACACATTCCTGGGGTCAGATACATCACATGATCACACTGACAGAACCACAGGCACATAGACACAGGCAACAGAGCATGCACAATGTCGGCACTAGTACAGTGTATATCCACCTTTCGCAGCAATGCAGGCTGCTATTCTCCCATGGAGACGATCGTAGAGATGCTGGATGTAGTCCTGTGGAACGGCTTGCCATGCCATTTCCACCTGGCGCCTCAGTTGGACCAGCGTTCGTGCTGGACGTGCAGACCGCGTGAGACGACGCTTCATCCAGTCCCAAACATGCTCAATGGGGGACAGATCCGGAGATCTTGCTGGCCAGGGTAGTTGACTTACACCTTCTAGAGCACGTTGGGTGGCACGGGATACATGCGGACGTGCATTGTCCTGTTGGAACAGCAAGTTCCCTTGCCGGTCTAGGAATGGTAAAACGATGGGTTCGATGACTTTTTGGATGTACCGTGCACTATTCAGTGTCCCCTCGACGATCACCAGTGGTGTACGGCCAGTGTAGGAGATCTCTCCCCACACCATGATGCCGGGTGTTGGCCCTGTGTGCCTCGGTCGTATGCAGTCCTGATTGTGGCGCTCACCTGCACGGCGCCAAACACGCATACGACCATCATTGGCACCAAGGCAGAAGCGACTCTCATCGCTGAAGACGACACGTCTCCATTCGTCCCTCCATTCACGCCTGTCGCGACACCACTGGAGGCGGGCTGCACGATGTTGGGGCGTGAGCGGAAGACGGCCTAACGGTGTGCGGGACCGTAGCCCAGCTTCATGGAGACGGTTGCGAATGGTCCTCGCCGATACCCCAGGAGCAACAGTGTCCCTAATTTGCTGGGAAGTGGCGGTGCGGTCCCCTACGGCACTGCGTAGGATCCTACGGTCTTGGCGTGCATCCGTGCGTCGCTGCGGTCCGGTCCCAGGTCGACGGGCACGTGCACCTTCCGCCGACCACTGGCGACAACATCGATGTACTGTGGAGACCTCACGCCCCACGTGTTGAGCAATTCGGCGGTACGTCCACCCGGCCTCCCGCATGCCCACTATACGCCCTCGCTCAAAGTCCGTCAACTGCACATACGGTTCACGTCCACGCTGTCGCGGCATGCTACCAGTGTTAAAGACTGCGATGGAGCTCCGTATGCCACGGCAAACTGGCTGACACTGACGGCGGTGGTGCACAAATGCTGCGCAGCTAGCGCCATTCGACGGCCAACACCGCGGTTCCTGGTGTGTCCGCTGTGCCGTGCGTGTGATCATTGCTTGTACAGCCCTCTCGCAGTGTCCGGAGCAAGTATGGTGGGTCTGACACACCGGTGTCAATGTGTTCTTTTTTCCATTTCCAGGAGTGTATCTCTTATACTAGTCCACCCAGGTAATGTTTCCAGACTGAAGAGCTTTACTAATGGATGAATTACATTTTTTTAAGATTCTTCAAACGAATCTCAGTCTGACATCTCCTTTTTCTACTATTTGTTTTATTTGGCCATTGCACTTCTCCGGATGATAATTTCTGGGTGTGTTCTTTTAATTACTGATTCCGACAATATGTAACCAACAGCGTAATTGTGCAGTAATGGATTTCTTCTGTTATGTATTCGTAATATGTTGTGGGTCATCTGCCAGTACCTGCACCATTCATCAGTCCTCTGCAGGTGTTCGTACAGTCCGCTACAGTCTTCTGACTTAGCTGCCCTCTTACAGAAAACCGCATCATCTTCAAACGGCCTCGTGGTGTTTCAAACGTTATCCACTACATCATTTATAGATATTGTAAACAGTAACGGTTCTATCCTATTGAGGTACTCCTGAGATTAACTTTACATCCGTCGGTTTTGCTCCGTTGAGAGAGACGTGTTGACTTCTATCTGCAAAGAAGTCTTGGGTCCAGCCACAAATCTGGTCCGATGCTCCGTAAGCTCGAATTTTTTCACTAAAAGGCAGTGCGGGACTGTATCAAACGCCTTCCTCAAGTCAAGGAACACAGCATGAACCTGAGCACCGGTGCACACATAGTTTGAACCTCGGTGACTATCGACGTTCGCTCCCCACCTCCGGCCAACTTTAAATGAAATGGGTACAGACAGTCTGTTGGTCATCTGATTTAACTTCTGTGACCTGAACGACACGTGTCGTAAGTCAAGGGCTACGCTACGTACAGTTCGTGTCCAGGAGCTGGAAGTAGCGGTATGACTCGGCAGTTATTGCTGGTACGAGTCCTTGGACTGATGTCTGAACAAGACTAGTCCTCCGGTTCCGACCAAGGATTCCGGTAGGTTTCCCGTGTTCATCACGCGAGTGTCGCATCAGCGAATCCCTTTCCAAAGACTCTAGACTGGGAATATAGGCTGCAAGTCCTGCAACACCCCGCTCAGCTCTTTGAGTAAGGCATCAAAGACGTACAAAATAAGTGCTTTATTGACCCAGAAACAAATTGAAGTAGTTCCTACCACCTGGTTCCGACCAAGGTATTTTGGAGGTATCCCTTAGTTGTCGGGTATTTCGCAGGTTTCCTATGGTTATCAGGCAAATGACAAACCAGGAAATACTCTCACAAGTACACTGTGTGCTTCAGCATCTACAGACACACTCAGCGAGACACTTCACGGTGTGTGGTTGAGGGTGTTTTGTGTCCCACTGTCACTTCCCTCTTTTCCTGTTCCAGTCGCGTATGGTTCGCGGGAAGAACGATTGCTGCTAAGCCTCCGTGTGGGCTGGAATACCTCTATGTAATCGAAAGTATCTCGGCACCACTATTTAATGCGAAATTGACCGCTAAATGTCAGGACAGGCGGACCTGCCAGCATGAAAGTAGGTGGACAATACTGTGCTGTCATTAGAGAAGCAGCAACAGCAGAGTATAGCGGTCAGGAGACCTCAGCGATTTCGAACTTGTACTAGTCACCGGTTGTCCCGTGAGGAACGAATCCATCAGGTACATTTCAGTCCTTCTAAAGCTACCCAAGTCGACTGTTGGTGATATGTGATTATGAAATGGAAACGCGAAGGAACAATAGCAGCTAAACCAAGACTACGAAGACCTCACAAACTGAATGGCAGCAACAGTCGAGCGTTCGAGAAGGTGACTGAAAAAAACTGCATGGAATCAGCATAAGGAATCCGTCGTGAGTTCCAAACTGCTACCAGAAGCACGGTTAGCACAATGACTGTGCGTAGGATATTAAAAAGAATGGGGTACAATGATCGAGCAGCTCATCGTAAGCCACACATTTCCATAATGAATGCGATAAGTGACGCATGTGAAGGAGTGAAGATCGAGGCCGCTGGACGTTGGATTTCTGGTTCAAATGGATAAAATGTCTCTGAGCACTATGGGACTTAACTTCGGAGGTCATCAGTCCCATAGAACTTAGAACTACTTAAACATAACTAACCTAAGGACATCACACATATCCATGCCCAAGGCAGGATTCGAACATGCGACCATAGCGGTCGCGCGGTTCCAGACTATATCGCCTAAAACCGCTCGGCCATCCCGGCCGGCTGGATTTCTGGAGACGAGTGATTTTGAGTGCTGAATCACGCTATACCCTCTGGCAATCCGGTGGGAGGGTTTTGGGTTTGGCGAATGCCTGGAGAGTGTGATCTGCGATCATGTGTAGTGCCAACGGAAGTGAATGAAGGAACGCTGTTAGAGTATCAGGTGTTTTTCGTAGTTGGGGTGTGGTCCCTTTACTGTGCTTCAGAAAACGCTACATGATAAAGGATATGAACACACTGTACACTGCACTGCATAACAATAGCAAACAGTTCGGAGACGAAGACTGCGTACAATAGAGAAACAGTTCAGAGAGGAGGATTGTGTCAGCATGACAGTCCACCCTGCCATACAGCAGCGTCTTTGTGGCAACGGTTGATGAAGAATAATATTCCTGAAACTGACTGATCTGCCCAGTGTCCCGATCTGAACCCAGTGTAACACTTTCTGAATCAATTAGATCATAGACTTCGTTCCAGCCTCTACTGTGCGACATCACTACATTCCTGGTTTTTTGAGGAAGAAAGGGCTGCCACACCTCTACATTCAGACGTCTCACTGAAAGCGTCCCCAGTAGAGTTCAAGCTGTCATAAATGCGAATAATCGTCGCACCTCACATCAATGTTCACTGTTAGATATCTGAACACCTTTCATCAGCTACGATACTTCTCTTTATGATCGCCTTTACCCTGCTCCCAGGAGTGTATAATTTAAATTTAATTATTTTGTGACTGCACGAGGAAACTATACAGGGTGTTACAAAAAGGTACGGCCAAACTTTCAGGAAACATTCCTCACACACAAAGAAAGAAAATATGTTATGTGGACATGTGTCCGGAAACGCTTACTTTCCATGTTAGAGCTCATTTTATTACTTCTCTTCAAATCGCATTAATCATGGAATGGAAACACACAGCAACAGAACGTACCAGCGTGACTTCAAACACTTTGTTACAGGAAATGTTAAAAATGTCCTCCGTTACCGAGGATACATGCATCCACCCTCCGTCGCATTGAATCCCTGATGCGCTGATGCAGCCCTGGAGAATGGCGTATTGTATCACAGCCGTCCACAATACGAGCACGAAGAGTCTCTACATTTGGTACCGGGGTTGCGTAGAAAAGATCTTTCAAATGCCCGCATAAATGAAAGTCAAGAGGGTTGAAGTCAGGAGAGCATGAAGGCCATGGAATTGGTCCGCTTCTACCAATCCATCGGTCACCGAATCTGTTGTTGAGAAGCGTACGAACACTTCGATTGAAATGTGCAGGAGCTCCATTGTGCATGAACCACATGTTGTGTCGTACTTGTAAAGGCACATGTTCTAGCAGCACAGTTAGAGTATCCCGTATGAAATCATGATAACGTGCTCCATTGAGCGTAGGTGGACGAAACTAAAATGAGCTCTAACATGGAAATTAAGCGTTTCCGGACACATGTCCACATAACATCTTTTCTTTATTTGTGTGTGAGGAATGTTTCTTGAAAGTTTGGCCGTACCTTTTTGTAACACCCTGTATATACTTTTATGTTAGTTACCTCACACACATTTATTTCTAACATAATGTATAAGATGTACACTTTCAAAGCCAGGCTCTTAATGACATAGTCTTCAACGTTGGAAAGAATAACATATCCATAATATTACGGGCACAGAAGTTCTCAGTACTATGTTGTGACCGTAATATTACGGGCATGGCATTCTTGCCAACATTGAAGACAACGTAATATTACGTGGGTGGCATTCCGAGTGTTGAGTGGAAGATATACCTGGTACTCTCTTCGCCTAGTTATCGCAAGACCGAGTTGGATATAATGATCACTTAAGTAGGTGCTGTGCATCATAATGTGGCTAAATATTAAAATTTCAAGAGCGGACGGTCCTAGAAGAGTCAATCAGTATATTGCTTCGTCCTACGATTATCTCACGAAAAGTTCGAGTAGTCAAACTTAAAGAATGTAGCTCGCACAGAGCAGCTCCAACGATTGTTCTCCCTGCTCACCATTAACGAGACGAGCAAGAAAGGAGACGAAGTGACTGGTACTTGACGTATCCTCCGCTAAACAGCATAAGTTGGCTTGTGGAAGGAATATGCAGATGTATAACAGCAAATTAAAAGCCAGTTGCCGTTTTCTATGTAGTTGTTGCCTCACGATAGTGTTCCGTATATAATCACACTGATCTATAAAAAAAAAAAAGGATTCACTGTTTTTACACTTTTTTCCACGTCGTATGGCCATAATTGTTTTGCACACATCGGAATCACAACATCATGTTTGAGAACCACACATAATGACATTTTTGATGTTCGACATTACTTCAAGCAGTCTGTTTCCTAAGCCCTGCCCATGTAAAGTACTTCAGAGGTGGAGATCGGTGGCTATGGAAGTCCACTAAAGAAATCTTCGAATTTTTTTCAGCCACACAGCTACTGTGGAAAACTGAACATCTCCGCACAAACGCTATATTACACGGTACGAAGTTCAGTGTGCAATATTCTGTCTCGTGAAAATTGGCTCTGTTCTCTCATCTTACAGTAATTCTTCTTTAAAATCTTTACGCATTAGTGGGTCATCAACATATGTATAATGTTTATACCACCCACAATATTCCGTCCTCGTTACAAAACTACTCAACATCATTTCTATTTCTCCTGATGCGACCCCTTCTACTGTTTCCTAAAGTTGACTACGTTGATTCTTAAGATGTGACATAAAGTCTAGCTGGAGGCCTGCCACAATGACGTACGCCCAAGTTTACTCAAGTTTCAAGTTTACATTGCTTCTACCATTTTCTCGTCCTGATACGCTATTACATAGTGTATTCAAGATCTCCATTCTTCTTCGACTCTCATAAAATTTTCGTACATGCAAGGATACACTCACCAAACGAGTACGGTCATATTTCAAGGCGATGTTCGCGTACCACCAGTAATCGAAACTAGGAACTGTGCGTTCATGGTGTTTTGGTCCTGTGGCACTGTGCTCTGCCTGGACTTCGTTGAGTATTACGACAAAGATCGCCGGTTCTTTCATGTTGACGTAAACTCCTAGTGTGTCTTTGTTTGTAGTGGTATTCAGCGGAGAAGAAATAAAGAAACGCAGAGAAAGAAGAATGAGAAAATCATGAGGAGGATCAGACGGAGGGAAATGGAGGCAAAGAGGGGACACGTCTGCCGACTGCTCTGTAATATGACGTCACCCGGGGCCTGCTAGCTCGGCTGTTCTTTACGACCGCCATCAGATGGAGGGTTGTTCGGCAGCGCCTGCGCCGTATTACAACGCGCCGAAAGGGCCGTTTTATTCCCTGCACTCGAGCGACTGCTCTACCACGGAGCGCCCCGTACAGCTGGCGATATTTATGAGCAGGAGTACATAGGCGTGCAGACCGCGAACAAGTACGCATCAATATCCAGACACTTTCTTTCGAGCCAAGGCAACAATCTTGTAACGGCGTCGATTCTTTTCCTTGGAGTCTGAAGTCTCCTTGATGGAAGTATATACAGAACATATCGTGTCAGTCCAAAAACTTTTCGAAAGTGGGTTAATGAAAAATAAAGGCAAATTAATATGATGGTTTTAAAGCTCAAGTGTTGTACATGGTCTACTCCCACTTGCGTACAGCGCACATGACGTTCGTACAAACATGAGCAACTGCCAGAGACGTCCTTCTTTTAAAGCTAGTGAACTCGCGTGTCGGACCACCTACCCAATACGTGAATTTCTGCACTTTATCATTTTCTAGCAGGTTCGTACTGAAAACAAGTCTCCTCACCTGCGATGATTTTTTTCCAGAAAATAATTGCCGACGTTTTGCATTTCAGTCAAGTCGTGGGGAACGTCCACAGTATATTTGTAATCACATCTTATGTTATTTTAAAACTTTTTAAAATTTTTGCATCTATAAATATCTTTGGTCATTTCTTCATTAATTTTTGTTAATAATCTGGGGAGTCAAACGGGCGAGACAAACTTCGCAGACACTTCCCTTCTTCAAAACATCCCGGAAAATGTTTTCAACACTTGATTTAGGTATGTTGGTTCACTGCGATTGCGATTTGTGACACAACAACATTGCCACACTACGGCCGCACGACCATCAACTGCATGTCTGTCGTTTACAGTAGATAGTTCAAGTTGCCGACGTAGTTACTGCACTGGCTTCGCTTTTGCGCCAGGAATAAAAGCAGTCTCGGAACTTTTTGGATGATGGTGTTTCATAATTTATGACAAAAAGTGTCAAGTGTGAAAAATACATTGAAGAGCCAAAGAAACTGTTACACCTGTCTAATATCGTGTAGGGCTCCCGCGAGCACGCAGAAGTGCCGCAACACGACGTGACATAGATTTGACTAATGTCTGAAGTATTTCTGGAGGGAACTGACGCCATAAATCCTGCAGGGCTGTCCATAAATCCGTAACAGTACGAGGGGGTGGAGATTTCTTCTGAACAGCACGTTGCAAAGACAACCCAGACATGCTCAATAATGTGACGTCTGGGGAGTTCAGTGGTCAGTGGAAGTGTTTAAAATCAGAAGGGTGTTTCTGGAGCCACTCTGTAGAAATTCTTGACGTGTGGTGTGTTGCATTGTCCTGCTGGAAATGCCCAAGTCTGTCGGAATGCACAATGGACATGAATGGATGTAGGTGATCAGACAAGATGCTTACGTACGTGTCACCTGTCGGAGTCGTATCTACATATCAAGTGTCCCACTTCACTCCAGCTGCACACGCCTCACACCATTACAGAGCCTCTATCAGCTTGAACAGTCCCCTGCTGACATGCAGGGTCCATGGATTCATGAGGTTGTCTCCATACTCGTACACGTCCATCCGCTCGATAGAATTTGAAAAGAGATTCGTCCGATCACGCAATAACTTTCCAGTCATCAACAATCCAATGTCGTCGTTGACGGGCCCAGGCGAGGTTTAATGCTTTGTATTGTGTAGTCATCAAGGGTACACGTGTGGGCCTTCGGCTGCGAAAACCCATATCGATGATGTTTCGTTGAATGTTTTGCATGCTGACACTCGTTGATGGCCCAGCACTGAAATCTGCAGCAATTTGCTGAAGGGTTGCACTTCTGTCACGTTTAAAGATTCTCTTCAGTGTTCGTTCATACCGTTCCTGCAGGATCTTTTTCCGGCGGCAGCGACGTCGGAGATTTGATGTTTTACCAGATTCCTTATATTCATGGTACACTCGTGGAATTGTCGTACGTGAAAATCCCCACTTCATCGCTACCTCGGAGATGCTGTGTGCTATCTCTCGTGCGCCGACTATAACACTACGTTCAAACTCACTTAAATGTTGGTAACCCGCCATTGTAGCAGCAGTAACAGATCCAACAATTGCACCAGACACTTACTGTCTTCTATAGGCGTCGCCAAGAACAGTGCCGTATTCTGCCTGTTTACATATCTCTGAATTTGAATACGCATGCCTATACTGGATGCTTTGGCGCTTAAGTGTATAATAACAGAAGTAAAAACGCTCCAGTAAAGATGTATCCACAAAGGAGTCGTTTGCGAGAGAACTGCCCACTCTGACTTCACTGTGTGTTCTAGTTAGAACAAATATAGCAGAAATGTAAAAATTTTCGATTAATTTGACATCTAACTGGGCCATGTTTTAAAGAATTTGTAACTCAATACAGACACGAGTGAGGTGCTATTTTTCTTCTTTATTGTTATTTCATCTCCCTCGTCCCATATTGGCGGGGAGGGGGGGGGGGCTGGGATTCTATCAGTAATATCCCGCTTGTAGCCTGGAGCATTTGGAAAAATTTGGGAAAAAATGACCAAAGACATTTATGGATGCAAAAATATAAAAATATTTTGAAGTACAATAAGATGTGATTACAAATATACTGAGTTGTTTTCTTCGTTTAAATTCAAAAACAAAATAAAAAGTGTGACAGGTAAAGATAAAAAGGTAAAAATGGACATTTAAAACTTTAAAATGAAAAATTAAAGGGCAATGTTCGTGAAATGAAGTACTGCAGCTTAACTAAAGAGCTCTAGGACTCGCGCTTGGAGAAGAAACTGTGTGGAGATTAAGCGTTTCGATGATGGTGGGTATAAATTTATAAGCTACCGGGTAGTATCTGTACAAAGAGGGTAGGCGGTAAGGTGGGTATTGGGAAAGACGGGAAGGAAGTATGAGTGTGGTGGCTGGTATCAGGAGAGGAAGAGAGTGAGTGACATAGAGAGGGAAGAGAGAGGGGTACCCTGCTCTGAAGTGGAAATAAGTGGGAAAAGTTACAGGTGCTGAGAGGATTGATTATCGGAAATTAGAAATCTGTAGTAAGGTCTTATGGGACCAAACTGCTGAGGTCATCGGCCCCTATGCTTACACACTACTTAATATAACTTAAACTACCTTACGCTAAGGACGACACACACACCCATGCTCGAGGGAGGACTCGAAGATAATTATCGGAGAGGTTTTCATGATCTGGCAACGGCCTTGCCGCAGTGAATACACCGGTTCCCGTCAGATCACCGAAGTTAAGCGCTGTCGGGCGTGGCCGGCACTTGGATGGGTGACCATCCAGGCCGCCATGCGCTGTTGTCATTTTTTGGGATGCACTCAGCCTCGTGATGCCAATTGAGGAGCTACACGACCGAATAGTAGCGGCTCCGGTAAAAGAAATCCATCTTAACGATCGGGAGAGTGGTGCGCTGACCACCCGCCCCTCCTATCCGCATCCTCACCTGAGGATGACACGGCGGTCGGATGGTCCCGATGGGCCATTTGTGGCCTGAAGACGGAGTGCTTTTTTTCATGATCTGGGAAAGGTAGTAGGTTGAAGTAGCGTTGGGATGGGGTATGAATTGTGTGTAGGTGTAGAAGTGGTGGGACGTGTTAGTAAAGTCGCGGCGGCACAACAGGGCTGTTGGCCAGAGGGTAGACAATGGGGTTATTAGAATCTAAGTTGCGGATAATGTAAGATACGCAGAAGTGTTCGATTTGGATGAGGGGTGGTTCGAATTTGATGAGATGGTAGAGGATCCATGTGGGAGAAGGTAAGTGGATGCGGACAGCGAGACAATGTACTGCGTTTGAGGATTTTAGGGTTAGGGAACTATTGTGGTGTGGACATCCATGCAACATTTGCGTAGCAGAGGATGTGCAGGATCAGGTTTTTTTTGGTGTGGAGAATAGTAGAGGGGTATAATCCCCGTTTGGCCTGTTAGTAGTTTTAGTCTATTGAGAGTTGGTCCTTCTTTTGGATGGTTAGTAGGTGAGCTTTCCACGTTAGTTGCTGGTCGAGGACTAGTCCAAGATATTTTAATGTTATTCAACTGGATAGGACGATCGTAAGTGGTACATTAGAAGTCACGTGAAGTATCACAGCCCAAATCGAGGGCATATGGAAGACCTTTTAAATAGGTATGAGTGTCCAGTAAATTCTGGCATACAACATACTGAAGTAGTACTGTATTTTTGTTAAGGTGAGGCTTGGGAGAAATTGAGATGACTTAACAGAGTAGTTTACATTTCAAATACAGTTGTACTGACCAGAAGAATATTTCATAATCAAGTCGGTGGCAGCTGGTAATCACGTATTCGCAATTACAGCTGCTGGAGAATAGGCCCAGTTCCCAACCTGGCCAACGAGGTTCGTTTCCGTTGAACAATATTGCCAATTGTGGTGCACAGGATTTTAGGCTGAGGAGCAAACAAACCGTTTAAGTCTCACAGTGACGCATAAGGCACAGCCACACCATAGAGTGCAGGTTTACCACCCATACTTATCTTACATGGGACGTCCCATCCATCGTATTTCATAAATCATTATACTCATGAGAGCAACAATTGGGAGAATATTTCCATCCTGGTCAAGGCCAGCAATGCTTTTGTCTACAGAGATACTGAGACAATTGTAATGTTTTTTAAACTCCTTTATATCCTTTTTTGGCTGCTTTCAGCAGGTGCTGAAAGCAAGAACATATAGCTGTAGCTCATGTCGTTTGTAAGGTAATTTTATATGAATATAGATGCGCCACGAGCTACACATATCGGCTGAAGGCGGCCGGTCCGTTACAGTTTCAGTCTCACTACTAGATAATTTCGCATAAGGCGGCTAAAGCTGCCCTGTGTCTCTACTCGGAACTCACGGTTAGCATATTTACTTCCAGATACTGCAAAACTGTCTACTGCAAGAGTTAACAAGAAATGGCTCATTGTTCTCCTCTTACTAAAATGGTCCCCATGCTGTTAGAGATGCATATAGCTAAAAAAGAAGTACATAATTTGATACTTCCGCTGTGGACAGTTGCAGTAAACCAGGAACTCTTTATCTAGCCGTAGATTGAATAAAGCAATAAATGGTGAACGGTTTCAGTTGATAATAGCTTACTACACATTTCTGTGCTCAAATGTGCTAAAGTATTTGCGTTTATTGCTAACGCTGATTAAGATACTTCCGGTAACTCATACCGACTAAACTTTAGCAGTGTTTCATCTGTTCTCCCAACCACTGTGAAACAATTATTGTCCGCCAAGCGCCTTTCTTTAAGAGAGCAGTTTTGAAGAGTAGCCGTGTTAACTACCTTCATGACCAGTCAGTATGAGAAACTGAATGTCGTTGTTATAGTCTTCAGTCCGAGCACTGGTTTGATGCATCTCTCCATGATACTCTGTCCCGTGCAAGCCTCTTCATCTCGGAATAACTACTGCGACCTACATCCTTCTGAATCTGCTTACTGTATTCATCTCTTGGTGTCCCTTTACGATTTCAATTCCGCCCCCTCTCCTCCCCTTTCACTTGCCTCCAAAACTAAATTTGATGATCTCTTGAAGTCTCAGGATGTGTCCTATCAACCAATACCTTCTTTTACTGAAGTTGCGTTACAAATTTCTTGTCTCCCCAGTTCTGTTCAGTAGTGCTTCATTAGTAATGCTATGTACCCATGTAACCGTCAGCATTCTCCTATAGCACCACTTTTCGAAAGCCTCTATTCTCTTCTTGTCTAAACTACTTATCGTCCATGTTTCACTTACGCAGAAGGCTAAACTCCAGACGAATACCTTCAGGCAAGACTTCCTAACACGTAAATCTATATTCAATGTTAGTAAATTTCTTTTCTTCAGAAACGCTTTTCTTACCCCTGCCAGTTTATATTTTATGTCTTCTCTACTTCGGGCATCATCAGTTGTCATATATAGAAGTTAAATGAGCTCCATCGCTTAAATTTCAACAATCGTGTGACTGCTCTGTCTGCAAACAGAGTAAGCGGAAGCACAGCTATTAATGTTTCCCCAAATACCGAAATACGCAATTCACTGTTAGCTAACTGAGGAAACGACGAACGCAACAAGTGTACAGCAAGCTACCGATTTTCCGGCTAAACGCGAACCAGAGACTGTGCGGATAGCCGAGAAACACGGATTATCCAAAATTAATGTGTTTATACCGGAAAGCGCTATTAACGGAATTTAAAAAACAAGTTACATGTCACATGTGAAAGCCCACAACGTTACTTACGCCTTACCGGACTGAAACAACAGACTGGAAAAAATCGATCGTTAGGTCCTAGGGAAAGGACTACACAAAGATGAAGACAGGGAATCGACCGCTGACATATTACAAGTGCAGCTCTCTTCATTATCTGAACAATAAATATCAAACAATGGAAAGAGATTTCAGCGATGTCCGACTGTGGGATTTCTATGCGCATCATCTTAATGTGTTAAAACAGGATACTTCAGGCTGCGTTCTTTTTATTATTTTTTAAATCGCCGCATTACGCATGGGATATCCGCAAAGCGCAAATCGAGAGCCTGCTGCAGTTTCAAATGAATACGTGTCCAGGATGTAGCCAGCGTTTCAGAATGTCTTAAGTAGACATTCTGTTTACTACTTTCGTAGTAATAAGACTGAAGAGCGCTGAGAAACTTCTTTTTGCAGTCAGTACACCATTTAATAGTTTCACCCTTTCCCTTTCATTTATACGACAAATCGCGTAACTTATCTACACCACGATGTAACAAACGGTTACATAAGTTACACTGTTACTTAGTACCGGTTGAGGTTTTGCCTACCCAACAGCTTACAGGGGCAACAAAAGTTTGATTTTGAGTATTTCATATAATTATTGATCGGATTTAATAATTTAAAATTCTTTCGTAATATACTCGTTAAGAGATATAATGTTACATTAAAGGGACAACACAGTAAGACAAGTATTAAGGTTAAAAACTGTATATGTATTTTGAGGCAGTGTAACTCAAGGCGCGCAAATTGCCCAGACTATATCCGTTCAGTGTTTGAGAATGAAAGAGCTGACCGACTTCCAAACAACTTCACGCATAATTAATAAGCTTTTCGCAGCTTCTTCTCTCCGACAGCCCACACAGAATCATAAAATGAGAAAAGTTTATAGCTTACTACATTTTCGCTGGTCATGCTGCAAAACTTCGGCATCAGGCATGGCGTTTTATTAGTTTCTCACAATTAACTCCATACACAACACATTTTGCAGACGGTATCCACTTATACGACTAAATGTACTTGAAATATCACCTGCATATTATTGTAAGACACATAGTTCAAGAGGTATGACGTCATAAACATTTAGGAGCGTAAAAATCTACAGTGTCTTCGACCATAAAGGTTCAAATGGTTCAAATGGCTCTGAGCACTATGGGACATAACTTCTGAGGTCATCAGTCCCCCTAGAACTTAGAACTACTTAAACCTAACTAACCTAAGGACATCACACACATCCATGCCCGAGGCAGGATTCGAACCTGCGACCGTAGCGGTCGCGCGGTTCCAGACTGTAGCACCTAGAACCGCTCGGCCACACCGGCCGGCCGACGATAAAGGTGCTACATATTTAACGTCAAATATGTACCACATTAACGCATTTGAAATCCGACGTTTGAAGCTGTTTTACATAAGTGAGTTTGATTCCGTAAAGGAGTGGAAGTCAGTCATTACCAATTTGCTCTGTAGTTACGCATAACACTTTTACGCCGTAAAAACAATGTGTGCGAAGTATCTCAATCCACCCCAGTGTGATCTTAAGAAATAATAATGTACGTATGACACACTTCCTGCTTTATAGAAAAGAACATCAGAAAAGGGTCGTATGACAGGGCATAACAAAATCGGTTAGAAATTCCTTAGCTGATACCATCACTCCTGAGAGTGAGCACTGCATTTTACTGTTTCAGTTTTCCCATTTACTGTTGCTATTTTTGTATGAAGGTATGATTATAGACTTCCAGATTTATGTGACACTTTATCACGGTCAAAATTTTACCTTTCCTAATTATGGCGTGCACTATAAATGCTACGCTTATCTTACATGATTATTTGTGAGATAATTGCTACTTTTAAGATGAAAATTACTTTCATTGTAGTAAACAAACTGCACTTCTTAAGAATTTCTTGTGAGGCAGTGAATTCCCTACTGAAATCTCGTGTGCCTTATCGTCAGATTTAACATTTCGAAAATATTCCTGATTCTACGACAACATCAGAATATAGAATACCCGATGATTGTTTGGATAAGCCTTCGTCTCCCCAAGTGGCTGAATTCCATTCTTATGAGTAAATATTGCCTTGACTTACGCGTAGAAGTGGAAATACGATCTTCAGATGACATTCTGTCTTTTTCATCAGGGATAAACTAATTTACGCAAAGCAGGAATTCTCGTCGCGTGCCAGCTTTATTTTTGTTTGCAGTTTCCTGTAACAGTCGACCGAAAATTTCAGTTCGAAGGCCGTGCAGTTCAGAATAGGTATGCCAAGAAGGCAACATCACCGTGAGCAGTGTGGCAATCGTCACACCGACGTACCAGGTTGAAGATACTCGTTTGGTGACACCCAGTGTCCTGCTGCGCGAAGGAGTCCGTAGCCGCCTACTGCACCTCCTAAACAGACACCGTTAACAGTTTCCCTCAAGCTAGGAGGTGGACCGTTAGGTTTTCTGTCTTGTTATGAGGAGTAGACGCTGTAGTATTTTGCTTCCTCACTAGCGAGTTCTAATCAAATTACGTGCTTACGGAACATCGTCTCAGTTGTGCGACTGGAACCAGGGTGCCCTGTCAGAAGGGCCACAGTTCGTAGCAACTGACAAAAAACCATAGAAAATACAAAAGTTACGTCTGGTGCTCCCCAAGGAAGTGTTACAGGACCTCCGATGTTCCTAATCTATATAAACGATGTAGGAAATAATCTCAGCAGCCCTCTTAGATTCTTTGGAAATGATGCTGTCATCATTAGAAGATCAAACCCATTTGCGAAATGATTTGGATAAGACATATGTTATGGTATGAAAAGTGGCAGTTGACTCTAAATAATGCTAAGTTTGAACTCATGCACATGAATAGGGAAAGAAATTCGTTAAATTTCGGCTTCACGATGAATCACACAATCTAAAGGCTGCCAATCCAACTAAATATCTAGGTATTACAATTGTGAACAACAGAAGTTAGAACGGTCACACAGAAAATGTTGTGGAGAAAGCAATCCAAAGATTTCCTTAGTAAATGTAACATGTCTGCTAGATAGGCTGCTTACATTATGCTTGTCCGCCCTCTGCTAGAGTACCGCTGAGCGGTATGGAATCGTTACCAGTTAGGATTGACGGAAGACATCAAAAAGTTTCAAAGAAGCGCAGCTCGTTTTGTTTTACGGAGAAATAGGAGAGAGAGTATCACGGATTAGATACCTGAGTTGGGATAGCAATCATTAAAACGTAGGCGTTTACCGGTGCGGAGAGATCTTGTCATGAAATGTCAATCACCACTGCTCTCCTCCGAATGAGAAAATATTTTGTTGACGACAGCCTACATAAGGAGAAACGATCATCGAAATAAAATAAGAGAAACCTGAGCTCGCAAGGTAAGATTAAAGTTTTCGTTCACTCTTCCCGCCCACTGTTCGAGAGTAGAACGGTGGAGAAAGAGCCCCGAAGTGGCTCGGTGAACCACGTAACAGGCACTGATGTGTGAATTGTAGATTAGACATTTAGATGTAAATAAAATATCAGTAATAAAGAATGAAAATGATAAAATAAGTACCAAAAATAACGTACAAGAGGGGAGAAAAATGAAGATATGAAAGCTTTAGCATAATAAGAGTAGAGCCACAATTTGCAGCTCTGCCTTGGGGGAGTCAGGAATTACTTCGAGCGTCCCATCTCTGACACTTGATCACCGTATCAGAATTAGTGCTGACAACAGTCATGAAGGTTAACAATCCAAGGTCAGTGCAGTCGGTCTTTGGACACGAGCATCTGGAGAGAGCTGGGCAAAGTGGCAATGGACTGCGAAGGGCGAGCGAGCGTGGCGCGAGGCATTCTCAAGGTAATGCGCGGCCGTCCGAGAAATCAGCAAGTGTGCCGGCGAGGCCGCGGCGGCAAGCGGCGGGAGCAGGCAAAGGGACTCCGTGTCGCTGGCCCCAACTGTGTGCTGGGGACAGCTCCTCGCGCCGCGGCCACGTTGCACCAGCGACATCCAGGGGAAACCTATGAGAAATCATCGTGGAATCACTGTGATACACACCTGTAGAGCGGAGTGAGTACAAAATACCCTGAAGAGCCAAAGAAACTGGTACACCTGTCCAATATAGTGTAGGGCACCGGGGAGAACGCAGAAGTGCCGCAGCGCGACGTGGCATGGACTCCACGAATGTCTGAAGTAGTGCTGGAGAGAAATGATATCATCAATCCTGCAGGGCTCTCCATAAATCCGCAAGAGTACGAAAGAAAGGAGATTTCTGAACAGCATGTTGCAAGCCGTCACAGATACGCTCAGTGATGTTCATGTCTGGAATTGCCCGAGTCCGTCAGAATGCACAGTGGAATGGATGGATGCAGATGATCAAACAGGGTGCTTACGCACGTGTCACCTGTCAGAGTCGTATCTAGACGTATCAGGGGTCCCATATCAGTCCAACTGCACATGCCCCAAACCATTACAGAGCCTCCATCAGTTTGGACGGTCCACTTCTGACGTGCAGGGTCCATGGATTCATGAGGTTGTCTCCATACCCGAACACCGCCTATCCGGTCGATACAATTTGAAACGAGACTCGTCCGACCAGGCAACATGTTTCCAGTCATCAACAATCCAGTGTCGGTGTTGATGCGTCTAAGCGAGGCGTAAAGCTTTGAGCCGTCCAGTCAGCAAGGTTACACTAGTTTCGTTGAGTGGTTCGAACGCTGACACTTGCTGATGGCCCAACATTGAAATCTGCAGCAATTTGCGGAAGGGTTGTACTTCCGTCACGCTGAACGCTTGTCTTCAGTCGTGCTGGTCCCGTTCTTGCAGGATCTTTCCCGGAAGCAGAGATGTCCGAGATTTGATGTTTCACCGGAATCCTGATATTCATGGTACACTCGTGGATTAGTCGTACGGGAAAATCCCCACTGCATCGCTACCTAGGAGATACTGTGTACCATCGCTCGTGCGCCGACTTTAACACCACGTTCAAACTCACGTAAATCTTGATAACCTGCCATTGTAGCAGCAGTCACCGATCTAACAATTGCGCCAGACAGTTGTTGTCTTATACAGGCGACGCCGACCGCAGGGCTGTATTCTGACTGTTTACATATCTCTGTATTTGAATACGCATGCCTATATCAGATTCTTTGTCGCTTCACTGTATATACCATACTGTGATGCACCCTCTCTGGCTTGGATACATGCCCTGTCCCTATTGACAAGTTGATGATAAAGCCATTGTATCCTCTCCTTAGGCAAGCAGGCCCACAGTATTTGTAACTGGTCTTTGATAGCCTGGTTACAGACACCGAGACAGATGTTGCGACCCAGCACAGGTCCACAAATACAGAGTCGGTACGGCTTGTGTGGCGCAAACGGGACGTTGATTGCAGTGTGGGTTTGTGGTGCTGTTGTAACTACTCAAATCAGCCCTTGTACCGTAGGTGAGAGGGTATAGAACCGGAGACAAACTGCGATGGAGTCCTAGGCGCTTGACGCTCCTCTGATTCGGCCTGCCCACTAGCAGGCGCTGGAGCAGCGGTATAGCCCACTTGCAGGCGCTTAGGACTCTTCAGAGTATGTCTCCACGCACGTAGTTTTTAAAGTCCTCAATGAAACGGGGGCTGGTCGCACCGAGGGTGTTGCTGAACTGGGGAGTGGGGTCTTAGAGGGTTCTTTTGCTGTTTCATTCGCCCATGTGTCAATGTGGCATCCCTCCATGACCACGTCACAGGAAGGCGCGAAATAGGAGGGTGAAAAAGTATAAACAGCCATTTCTGCGCTGGATTGCGTTCTATATTTAATGGTTGCTAATGCTTCCACCGTGTACGTCAGAGTAAGAAAGGCAATCGCGCTGCTCTCCAAGGGTGTACGATCACGTTCAGTGGAATTGCTGGCTTAGAGAAGGGTTGAATCGTGACCCGCTAGGTTAGCCGAGCGCGCTAACGCGCTGCTTTCTGGACTAGGGTAGGCGCGCCGCCCCGGATCGAATCCTCCCGACGGATTAACGACGAGGGCTGGTGTGCCGGCCAGCCTGGATGTGGTTTTTAGGCGGTTTTACACATCCCCCTAGGTGAATATCGGTCTGGTCCCGCCTCAGTTCCACGGCTCGCAGACATCTGAACACTTTCGCACTATTCCATGGTCTACACTAGTCGCAGATACTTGGGGTACACTAATTCCTTCCTGAGGGGTACGGGGTGGCGGCAGGAAGGGCATCCGGCCAACCCTTCAACTAACA
The DNA here is from genome assembly GCF_023864275.1 of Schistocerca cancellata. NCBI lineage: Eukaryota > Metazoa > Arthropoda > Insecta > Orthoptera > Acrididae > Schistocerca > Schistocerca cancellata. The sequence continues at coordinate 512,430,667 of NC_064627.1, read as the reverse complement.
TTGCCACATCCGATTAACCATGCCGACCCTGCTTATCCGCGGGAAAAACGGCAAACGGCACAAGCAAAAGAAAGAAAGAAAGAAAGAAGGGTTGAATCGTGCGGGGGGTATCAGCACTGTCAAAGGTGTCAGGAATGTCTTCCTGTTGCTCTTCACACTGCGAACTGTCATTAACGACAGCGAAATGTGTGGCAATCAACGCCCCAAGCAAAGGAGTAGTTCCATTGACGCCATTTATGCCACCTCCTGAGGTCTTTTAGTGTCGATTCTAAGCGTGTCTGACATGTTTTCCTCGGCCAATCATAAGAAAATCGCGTGATTTCAACGCAGGGTGTAGTGGTGGTGACCCCCTTCGCAGAGGAGTCAAACGAAAGGGTGAAATGGGTGTAAGAGAGGTTGTGACGACCTTACCAGCGCGTGACACGTCCACGGTGAGGTTGGACTGAATTGTGGTGAACTTTGCTGCCGATCTGACACCATTAACGCACTTCACAGCTCTCAAGAACTTCTGAGCTCTGGCCTTGTTTTTGCACGCGTCGGACCCTTTGTGTTTGAGGTGTCGTCGAAACGGATGGTGACATCGCAGGGCTCCACAGTTGTAGGCAACTTTGAGTCACATTTCAAACTTCTGCGTCGCAATGTGAGACAATTATGGCGTTTCGAAAAAGTAATCCTTTAATTGTGCTGCGTAGTGTGGATGAAGCTTTATATATATATATATATATATATATATATATATATATATATATATATATATATAATGAAACAAATAAGAACAGCTTCTTACAAACGACAACAGGGTAACTCGTTATGAATTTCGATGTCTATTAAAAAGCAATAGTGAATTAGATACACCGAAATAAAATACATTTACATGGGTTCAGTTGCTGAAAATCTACAATTTTTGCGTTTGCAGCCGTACGCCTGATAGAAAATCTGTCCCGGTTAGTCACTGGAGGGCTACGGTGCTACGTGTGTTTCTGACACATCGCAAGATGCTTCTCTCGCGACCGCGTCTGCAGGCTGCGTCTCTGCACGCGCAGTTGCGGCCGACGACATTTCCGGCGAAGGGATTACAGGTTGTAAATCCGCTTACGGTCAGCCCAGCTGTAAAAGACAACCGTACCGCGCCGCGGAACTTCGCTTTCTCGCGCCGCTTTTATAAGATGGAAGCCATAAGGCCGCACACAAGCGCCATGAGACTTTCCGTAAACTTTCATCTTGTCATTCCGCAGTCGTACAAGAAAATGGATTTGCCATATTTCGCCGTAACGTTCCCTCTGAGCAGAGGGATTCCGAGTCGAAATGACTGACACGGTGAATAAAATTTATGCCCTATCTCTATTCCAGACTGCCGGATCTGACGAGTGAAACGGGAAGGGGAGAGACGCGTCCAAGCTACAGAAGTTTAACTTCATTCCCTCCCCGCCGTAAGTTGCACTGTTCCGCCAGCTGCAAAACAACTGTTGTCAATCTCTTCTGATGATTAAATGGAATGTACAGGACCATTTCAAATGATTCGACGGTTTAATACACGAAATTTTCAGTAAAACCGTACGCTCATACAGGATCTATAGAATTTAATTACTACGTCCACCTACGAAATGCGACAATAAAGTAATGAGACTGATTTTCTTTGCAAGATGTTTTAACCCTGTAGGCTTCCGTAGGCACAATATCTTTGACCTTGGTCTATAAGCTGCTTCTAGTCCAAACGGCACATCGATGCAACTGGTCAGTTGTGAGTTGTGTTGTAATAAGTTAACACTTGTTTGTGTCTCTCGTCACCTATATGGAACCGCATAATATTGCGCAACGGTATGCCATTTATTTTTGCGTTGAATTGGGTGAAAACGCGACGACAACTTAAGGTAAGCTTCAGAAGGCTTTTGGAGAGGAGGTTGTTTTGGCATAAAATGTTTAGTAAAGGCAGAATGAATGTTGAAGATAAAGACCGCAGTGGACGACATCACGGACGGATGTCAACTTGGCCAGGTTGAGTGAACTCGTACGACCTGATCGAAGACTATCCGTGAAAATGATTGCAGAAGAACTGAACACCAGTCGAGAAACGGTTCGTCTAGTAATAACTGAAGATCTTGATATGAGAAAGATTTGTGCAAAAATGGTTCCCAAAAATCTCACACCACAATAGCGAAAAACACAGAGAAATGTGGCAGCCGATCTGTTAGAGCAAACGGAAATCAATCCAGAATTGTTTAGCCATGTTATCAGTAGTGATGAAAATTGTTTTTTTCAGTACGGTCCCGAGACAAAACGCCAAAATTCGCAGTGGTGCACAAAGGGATCACTCAGACCAAAACAAGCTCGCATGTCAAAGTCAAAAGTGAAATGCATGCTTGTGTGCTTCTTTGATTCCAAGGGAATTGTTCATAAAGAGTGGGTGCCTCCTGGACAAACAGTTAACCAATATTACTACAAAGAAATTTTAGAAAGACTTCGTAAAAAAGTTCTTCGTGTCCGTGTCAACATTGCTGAAAACTGGATTCTGCATCACGATAATGCGCCATCCCATACTGCTCTGTCAGTACAGCAGTTTTTAACATCAAAACAAATTTCAGTACTACCACAGCCACCTTATTCAATGTCCAAAAAGCTGTGACGGGGGTCTTGGAGGATATTACAGAAGACGAGTTCCAGAAATGTTACCATCAATGGCAGAAGCGCTGGAAAAAATGTATGCAGTCAGAAGGGAACTACTTTGAAGGAGACAACACTAAACTTGACTAAAACGGTAAGCAATATTTTTGTCACATCAGTCTCAATACTTTATTGTCGCACCTCATATTAACCATTTAATGTTTTCGTAATACACGGCAGTTCAAAATGAATCTACGAAATAGAGACGCCTATTATTATATAGTGCACAGCGATACATCGACGAGAATTTCAGAGAATGTAAGTTCAGATCAATATGCAATGGAATATGGAGGTTTGCACATTTTTAATCAATATCTTCCGAACTGTTGGCTCGGTTGCACTGGACATGACTATGCTGTATTTTGCTCTAGGCTACCTAGATCTGCCCCAGGTAAGCTAAATTCATCAATAAACAATCAAATAAATACTCTAGTAGTGCACAGATGTAGTTAGGAGTGGACTAAAAGTGAATAGATAGCCGAAACCGGGTACGGCAAAATAAATCATTCACTTGAAAAAGTTCCGACCGGTCTGTGTTTTCTGTACATCATTCTACGGAAATTGTGCATTCTTAGTCAAAGCCACTTGTCTTTTAGGTTAAATTTAGGTTCCTCTGCCATGAGGAAGAAATTAAATTGTGTCCATGGTTTTTAGTGCGCCGTGATACTTGCTCTTGCGAAGTTAATCCTTTAGCTTCGATGAGTGAGGCAGACGATTACAGAATCTTTAAGGAATTCTGTTAACAATTCTTTGTAACAAGAAAGTTACCTCTCGTTAGATATCTGTCGCTCAGTTTACTATACGACAATCTAGCTTAGCCATCTAAGATGTACAACGGTACCATAGACAATGATAGATGGAAGTTTTGTAAATGACTTCTCCTGGAAATCAGTTTTGCTATATCCTTCGAGGGCAAACATCCTCTGCTTGCTTCCCACCTTAAATCCTTTCTTGACGTAACGTATACGAATTGTTATAATGTTAATCACCGTGGAAGGCTATCTGAAAGATTAGCACGAACAACTATCAAATTCTTTCTTTCTTTTATGTGTTGCTTTGCCCTTATTTCGCGAGGAATTGCCAACTGATTCGTTGGAAGATCTCTGGAATCCAATAAACAGGGATACGGGACGGAAGGGTATAACAACGGAGACAAAGACTTTTCTAATTACACCGCCAAATGACGTAGGAGTCCGACTGCTAGGACAAAAAGTCTTCAAATTGCGACAGAATACGACAAGGGGGTCTTTGCTGAGACAAAAAATATAAAAAAAAGCTCTTAGAAGATGGATCTGGGCTAGTTCTCCTCCTCGGGAGAAAGATAAGAGGGAGAGAAGTGGAGGGGGGAGGTGGAGAGAGAGAGAGAGAGAGAAAGAGAGAGAGAGAGAGAGAGAGAGAGAGAGAGAGAGGGAGAGAGAGGCTATTAAAACTTGTGCAAAATGGCAAATGAAATGTTTCGTGTAGTGATACACAAATGAAGCAGAGGTTGGGCAGATAATGTATTATATAGTGGAATAGTGTCGTCTTAGGAGCTTCTTGTTCTTGGAAGGATATCAAAGGAAAACTGTAGCTACAACAGAATTATCCCGACATGTAAGCGTAATGGCAATGACCTTTAGTCCTACTTTTCCTTCAAATTGTAATCAAAATTTTGTAAGTTGATATATGTTTTGTGATACCACTACTATCACGCCTGACACAGCTTCGGCATCATTTTACAGCGTCCTAACGATGATAAATGTGCCGGGTGACTTGAATACAATAACTTAATATTCATTAAGATTCGTCGCACCAGATTAACATTTTGTCACGAGGCGACTTGATGTTACTACATATTTATTATAGAATAACGCCTCCTCGTGTATGCTCGCACCATCTGCGCAAAATCCGTGATTGCAAACATTCGAACAGAGATACGTAATACAAGCAGTAGTGGGTCTATATTTTCCTGAAGAGGTTCTAATGACGCAATTAAGTAAGTTAGCGGCGCTCATTTAAATACAGCTTGTTTTAAAGCCTGAAGATACAGCATAAATTTTATTTGCTTATTTGTAAATTTCAGTTCATAATGAAGTCTGAGATATTTGAAAGTAGGTGCCAGTATGCTATAACAAGTAACAAGTAACGCCGTGTGTTAGAGGCGTATGAAGAAACTCGTAAATGCTGATGTTATTATTTTCATGTTTAATTCTTTCAAAAGATTAATAGTGTAGAAACCATTAAATATGTAGTGAAAGAAAATGCCGCATGTATAACAAATTAACGTAGCTGCACGGGAGCTGCACTGGCTAGGCAGAAACTTCGTTTTTGTGACAGGTTTGGGTTCTATCACAGTCTGTAGTACCTGGTTGTTGTATGATGTGTTCGGAATACAGCACGTGTTTGTGATAATAAAGGAATTCACAAGGGAAATTTACCAGTAAAATGACAACATACAGGAATGTTAGGATGATGTGATATTACCATAAAACGAAGATGGAAGACTTGGAGGTTATCTGCCACTAAAACACGACCACGACGACAACCACCCAGCTAAGTGAGCCTCCTCTTTGTAAAGAGCACTTTCCCAAGAAATAAGAAACTTTTTACTAATAGTTTAGGCACTACCGTTCACTAAAATCAGTAAAATTTATCCGTGTTTTACTTGATTATTTTTCTAACCCACTTTCTGTTTTGTCATTGCAGTAAACTGAAAGAATCAAAAACTGCACAGTATTCCCTGTAGAAGTTATAATCTTGCTTGATTCATAATTAGTAGTTGAGTTGTATATGTGACAGAGTGAATGAATGTTATGTGTCCTATGACTGTAAGTTATTGTGTAACCCAAAATGAGATGAGCAATATCATTCGCAGACTTTCGCCAACATTCCACTGATTTCAAAATTGTCAGTACGAGCGCAACAAACAGTATTCTTCCGTGTATTTGAGATTTAGTTATGCCATGGTCTTGGCTAGCCCGATACCCACTGTCATATTGTAGATGACGTCGGTACTATTAAATTATAAAATCACGACAGCCGCATTATAAGCTTCTATGTCTATATTAAAATCCATAGAGAAGAAATAAAAACTTTGAGGTTTGCCGATTACATTGTAGTTCTGTCAGAGACAGCAAAGGACTTGGAAGAGCAGTTGAACGGAATGGACAGTGTGGAGGATATTAGATGAACATCAACAAAAGTAAAACGAGGATAATGGAATGTAGTGGAATTAAGTCGAGTGATGCTGAGGGAATTAGATTAGGAAATGAGACACTTAAAGTAATAGATGAGTTTTGCTACTTGGGGAGCAAAATAACTGATGGTGGTTGAAGTAGAGAGGATATAAAATGTAGACTGGCAATGGAAAGGAAAGCATTTCTGAAGAAGAGAAATTTGTTAACATCAAGTATAGATTTAAGTGTCAGGAAGTCGTTTCTCAAAGTATTTGCGTGGAGTGTACCCATGTATGGAAGTGAAACATGGTCGATAAATAGTTTGGACAAGAAGAGAATAGAAGCTTTAGAAATGTGGTGCTACAGAAGAATGCTGAAGATTAGATGGGTAGATCACATAACTAATAAGTAGGCATTGAATAGAATTAGGGAGAAGAGGAGTTTGTGGCACAACTTGACAAGAAGAGACCGGTTGGTAGGACATGTTCTGAGGCATCAGGGGATCATAAATTTAGCATTGGAGGGCAGCGTGGAGGGTAAAAATCGTAGAGGGAGACCAAGAGATGAATACGATAAGCAGATTCAGAAGGATGTAGGTTGCAGTAAGTACTGGGAGATGAAGAAGCTTGCACAGGATAGAGTAGCATGGAGAGCTGCATCAAGCCAGTCTCAGGACTGAAGACCACAACAACAAACAACATGTCTATGTACAGGGTGACAGTTACTGAATTATACGAAAAAGAAATGTAAATTAGTTACAAATTATGGCGCTCATACATTTTATTCAACATGTAAACGTCACAACAAGTGTTCGGATTTAGGTTATGACATGTTGGATATGCCTGCCGTCATTGGCGATGATGTGGCGCAGAAGAATAGCGAAACTCTACATGACCCGCTGATGTCGGGACATCAGTGCTGTCGATGACCTCCTGAATGGCTGTTTTCAGCTGAGCAATTGTTTTAAGGTTATTGCTGTACACCTTGTCTTTCATATAGACCCACAAAAAGGAGTCGTATGTGTTCAAATACGGCGAATATGGCGGCCAATCGAGGCCCATGCGAGTGGCCTCTGGGTACCCCAGAGCCACAGTCCTGTCTCCAGAGTGCTCCTCCGGGACGTCAGACACTTTCCTGCTTCGATAGGGTCAAGCTCCGTTTTGTATCAACCATATACTGTCGAAACCAGGGATGAAATCATATTCCAAAAACCACCCCGTACCGTTCGGTAGCCAGCGGGCGATCAAGAAATATCGCACTGATTATTCAGTGACTGGACACTGCACACTAAACAGTCACCCGTTGAGGGTGAAGGACTTATCGATTGCGAAATGCAGATTCTCAGTCCTCCAAATACGCCATTTTTGCTTATTGACGAACCCATCCAAATGAAAGTGGGCTTCGTCGCTAAACGAAACCAGACCAAACCATACTAATCCCCATGATGCCCAGCGCCAACTGCGCAGTTTGAACGTCCTAACGCAAACCGTTCAGAAGTTATGACGATTTTATTTATCTATTTATTTATTGTTCCGTGGGACCACATTAAGGAGAAGTCTCCATGGTCATGGAACGAGTCAATACATGAAATTATAACACGATAGTGAAAACAGATAAAATGAAATATAAGAAACATATTCAGGCGACAATTCGTAAGTTTAAATAAAGAAAATCAACAATCTAACACTGGAATTTGCTTAATTTTTCAGCTCTTCCAGGAGCTCGTCGACATATTCATTATTTCATATAGTTCAAAAATTGTCACCCTGTATGAGTTGCTGTACAGGAAAATGTGGTGTCACTGTTAGTTGATAAATCCTTCCATCCAGTCGGAGAGCTGTGTCCTTCGAACTGACTGGGTTATCGCTTTCGTGGATATCACGCGCGAAGTGCACGAGATAGGTATTGCACTGCACATGATTTTTGGGAAATCCACGCTTAATGTCGTAGAGAATGTCACTTCTAAGCGTACCCGGAAGGTAATTAGTGTTCGATCATAATGAGACGTGAAGATGGTATTTGAGCCGTGTCCGCCGACGTAATTGAGTGATCGGCGCGGCTGACTGCAAAGCGGATTCCCGGTAGTTCAAACGGTTCAAATGGCTCAGAGAACTATAGGACTTAACACCTGAGGTTATCAGTCCCCTAGACCTTAGAACTACTTAAACCTAACTAACCTAAGGACATCACACACATCCATGCCCGGGGCAGGATTCGAACCTGCGGCCGTAGCGGTCGCGTGGTTCCAGACTGAAGCGCCTAGAAACGCTCGGCCACAGTGGCCGGCGGCTGAGGCGTGAATGGGAATTTGGGCTCAGGACGGAGGCGTGATATAGAAATATGTTAAGTTTGCAAAGCTACTGTGCCAGGGTGGCGTTGTGATTAGCACATCTACCTAGCGAACGGGTGACCTGGGTTCGAATCCAAGCTTTGATACAAATTTTCACTTATCGCTTCAGTCTGCATTTATACATCATTCAGTCACTATGAATATCGATATCGCTATAAAACTGGAAAGCAACGGGTATTCTCTGTGAATAAATGTCAACCACAGAAAGGTATTCTTATTGCCGTGTCTGATGGTTGCCAGTTGGTGATGTTTTGCTGCCCTATTTAGTGTACCCTCCTGTCTTCCCCCTAGCGTGTAGTTGACAAGCAAAATATGAGTAAAAACGTTTTGAGAACTCGAGGAAAGCCATCTCACGCCGAGAGTTTACGTAGGTGCCGCACCTGCGGAACGAGAAGTGAATACGGAATCGGCGGGGAGCAGGCGACCCTACGGCGAGTGCGACAGCGCCTCGCAATTAGCCTCGCCGGAGGACCTTTCTTCAGCACGTGAACTGTGTTCCAATTCATAAACTGGATTTGTAAAACTCGCCACAAAGCGAAAGCTAAACGCTAATTTGATTCTGCGGCACAAGTTGTCACAAAAGTTTTACTCTGCCCGCGCACTGCGATACAGCTCGATGCGAAACAGGAAGACGAGTCCGCGGCGCTAATTATCTTCTCTTTTAGGAAGGAAAATGAAAGTCTAATTTGGATGCTGATTACACAGCGCGCGCGCGCGCGCCCTCTGTGCAGTTTCTCCGAGGCGAGCGCAAAGCATTAACTTCCCAGCAGCGGCACGCGCAGTAAAACTGCGCAGACAACGCTTGTCCACCTCTGCGAAAGTCGGCCCGGCCAGCCTACGAACACACGACACACTCCGCTTCTCCGCCTTTACACGTTACTACGAAGGGAAAGCGTAAGCACCGCTTCCAGCAGGCGACTAACGGCTCACGGAACATTTTCTGCGGAATTTATTTATTCTCGGTTCATTCTACCATTCAGAATAATGGACAATGAAGAGCAAGCTTAGCGTACGAAACAACGACATTCAGCAATTGAGAGGCGCGCTGGTAGATTTGTTACTAGTAGGTTCGATCAATACCTGAGGTTCACGGAAATGGTGTGTAAAATTACAAGCGTATCCCTGGAGGAAAGAAAAAGTTCTTTGCGGAAAGACATGTTATTTAATCCATTCTGGATCTCGTCGACCAAACGCAAGCAATCACAAATACGAGGGCCGTTCAATAAGTAATGAAACTTTTTTTTTTGAACGGAGGTTGGTTTTTATTCTGGATTCCAATACATCACATTATTCCCCACTCTTCTGGTGTAAGTAGGCTGTTTATATTTTCTTATTGGCAACGTTACGTAGCGCTCTGTATGAAAATCACTGGCTGTGCTGTGTGCAGTCTGTGGCTAGTTTGCATTGGTGTCTGCCATTGTAGTGTTGGGCAGCGGCAGCTGGATGTGAACAGCGCGTAGCGTTGCGCAGTTGGAGGTGAGCCGCCAGCAGTGGTGGATGTGGGGAGAGAGATGGCGGAGTTTTGAAATTTGTAATACTGGATGGCATGAACTGCTATATATATTATGATTATTAAGGTAAATACATTGTTTGTTCTCTATTAAAATCTTTCATTTGCTAACTATGCCTATCAGTAGTTAGTGCCTTCCGTAGTTTGAATCATTTATTTAGCTGGCAGTAGTGGTGCTCGCTGTTCAAAAATGGTTCAAATGGCTCTGAGCACTATGGGACTCAACTTCTGAGGTCATTGGTCCCCTAGAACTTAGAACTAGTTAAACCTACCTAACCTAAGGACATCACAAACATCCATGCCCGAGGCAGGATTCGAACCTGCGACCGTAGCGGTCTTGCGGTTCCAGACTGCAGCGCCTTTAACCGCACGGCCACTTCAGCCGGCGGTGCTCGCTGTATTGCAGTAGTTCGAGTAATGAAGATTTTTGTGAGGTAAGTGATTTGTGAAAGGTATAGTTTAATGTTAGTCAGGGCCATTCTTTTGTAGGGATTTTTGAAAGTCAGATTGCGTTGCGCTAAAAATATTGTGTGTTAGTTTAAGCTCAGTCCTGTATAATTTTTCTAAGGGGACGTTTCACTGGCAACAAAACTATCTTTCAACACAATCTCCGATCTGTGCAACGGCCTTGCGACACCTTACTGGGAGGGCCTGTATGCACGTATGGTACGGGACGATGCCGGAGCAAAGTTCTTGCTGCATCAGTAACGTCCCCATCACCCACGTATTGCTTCCCACGGAGTGGGCCAAATAGATGAAGGTGGGAGATCCGAGTTGTAGGGTCAGTGAGGCAGAACAGTCCAATGACGTTCTGTGGGCTCCTCTCGGGTGTGCAGATTTGCGTTACGCCTTGTGTTGTCACGGAGAAGGAAAAAACGTTTGCATTTTTGTGACGACGAACACGCTGAGGTCGATTCTTCAGTTTCCTTAGAATAGCACAATACACTTCAGAGATTATCGTTTCACCATGAGGGAGGACGTCAAACAGGATAATCCCTTTAAAATACCAGGAGAGCATCGCCATGGCTTTACCAAGTGAGGGTGGAGCTTTGAACTTTTTCCTTCGGAGGAGAGGTAGTGTGGCGCCACTCCACGGACTGTCGTTTTATTTCCGGTTCTAAGAGATGAACTGATGTTTAATCGTGTGTGACGATTTTTGACAAAATGTTGTCACGGTCAGCCTCGTAAAGCGCAATAAATCCTGTCCAGATGGTCCTTCATTGCTACATTTTGAAAGCACAGAACAGAACCGTACAGGTTAGCTACAGAGCTGAAACTGAGCAGAGTTGTTCCCGAGGCATTCCGGTACACGACGCACGCGCTCGTTGCGGTATGCGCGAGAACTACTAATGTCTACAACAAAACGTATCTTACTTAAAAACATGCCTCGTATTTACCGGCTGACGGCGCGACTTAGTAACTTTTCTTCGGAGGAGAGGTGGTGTGGCGCCGTGGATTGCCGTATTGTTTCCGATTCAAAGTGATGAACCGACATTTCATCGCCTGTGACGATGTTCAACGCAGAATTGTGAGGATCAGCCTCGTAAGGCTCTTTATTGTCTTGCGTTAGGCGGTGAACAACCCAGCGGACACATACGCTTGAGTACTCAAACTGGTGGATAAGTTTGTCAGCATAACCGAAAGTGACGTCCAGTCTAGGACCGAGGTGTGTGATCATGATCAGTGGATCATCTCGAATGAGAGTGTCCTTACGTTCCGACACTGCAGGCGTCACAGCTATTTGCGGCCGGCCGGCACGTGGGAGATGGGACAGGTTTGCGCGACCTTGTTGCGATCGTGACAGACGTCTCGCCCACGACTCACCGTGCTTTTGTTCACTGCTAGGTATCCGTAGAAATTCTGCAAGCGCATATGGAGATCTACGATGCTCTAGTTTTCTGCTTGGTACCATTTTGATGGCTATGTAACGCGTCGCCAGCTATCGGAACTACGTGAAACTACGGGGACTGAAGCGGGAATTATTCCACGATGTATCACAACAAATTTCGCATTTTTTCAGCCGAAACTGGTCGAGAAAAATAATGCGTTGCATTACTTATTGAATGCTCCTCGTATATTTTGGCTGCTTGTGTTCCTCACCAACTACTGAGGAAGTTGAGAAAACCAGCATTTGTGACGGACTACACAAAGATTCTAATGCTACCAAGATAAATTTCGCGTAAGGACCACGAAGACAAGAGGAATCAGAGCTCGAACGGAAGCATGTAGATAGACGTATTTCCCTCACTCCGTTTGAGAGCGGAACGGTAAAGCGAATGTCTAGCATTGGTGCAAGGTTTCCTCCACTATGCACCGTTTGGTGGCCCACGTAGTATCTATGTGAATGCAGGTGTAGACGTAGAAAGGGGAAGTTGAACAGGTTTGCATGTAATAATGGGACTAGATCCAACATGTTTTGTATTGAAGCTGTATGTAGACTTTTTCTAATCAGACGGTATCCTAATGCCGTCACCTTTTCTACTATTTCCAGCCAGTATTGTCTCTGCGTGAAAGCTATGTATGTCTTCTTCCAGTGTGGGTAGTCTTACGGATCGTGGTGTGTAAGTATATAAATGGATGCTACTATCTTGAAGTACTATAATTAATACAGAAATGTGACACGACTGAAATGACACGTAAACAGAAGCAAAAGAGCCGTTAACGAAATAACTGGGAATATGTGGGTGCAAACAAGCAATAACTCAGCGTGAAATATTGTTGGAGTACAAGTGCGTTTGTGAAATGCAAAATTTTCTATTAAGTTATCGTACACGTGCGTCCGTATTAGTTTTCGCTATTAATTATGATACACTCTGTATGTCGGCATTATATCGGATGTCTGGTTACGTCAAAGTTTGCCAACATAAAACGTCTGTTTTCTGCCGCACACGGGTTTCCAGATACCAGGCCTATGTCATTAGAAACATTTTATACGTAGCACGTAGCACCCATGTTCTAACCAGAACCTATGCAAAGACGTGTAAGTTTTCACGTGTATGTGAGCTAATCGTACAGAAAATCCACTGAACTATCGCCGCAACGTTTCTTTACTCTGTTAACGCTTGCGGTTTCACTGTAGGTAATGCTAGTGGCTTGATGCTTGATGTTGGTGATGGAAAAATGCAAAAAAGCTTATTAAAATTAACATACATGGATATTTTCTATATTTTAACTACAGAAATATTTGTCAAGTGAGAAAATGATGGTCTCAGCAGAAAGAAGAGCAAATGCCAAATGGTTGAATATTGTTTATTGTAGGCAGTAAGAATGACACTACAGTCGAGTTGCGGCATTACTACTGGATAGTCTGTCCCACAAAGTGATTCTAATCAGTAAAGACACATCATTTATGTATTCGCAGCACAGAACAAACTAGATTTTATCTTGAAAAGAGGTTTATATTTTTTAGCCCGTCGTAAGCTTGTTTAAAGTAAGTTGTTCTTTTACTTCTTGGTTACGAGTGCGATCACCCCAAGATACTTTTGCCACAGCCAGGATCGACAGAAATCTCGTGTACAGCACGACTGAACACAAATTAATCATGAATAACAGTATAAGAATGATGCCGTCGGGACGAAATCGGTAACGACACTATTTTTAAAGCCGGCCGTGGTGACCGAGCGGTTCTAGGTGCTACAGTCTGGAACCGAGCGGCCACAACGGTCAGAAGTTCGAATCCTGCCTCAGGTATGGATGTTAGGTTTGTTAGGTTTAAGTAGTTCTAAGTTCTAGGGGACTGACGACCTCAGAAGTTAAGTCTCATAGTGCTCAGAACCATTTGAACTATTTTTAATTAAATAACGTTAATATATAAATCATCAGATTATACCGTTTAATGCAGACCCGTGACTGTACGGATAACTGAAAGACACGGATAGTCCACGTATGCTTTTGATTTTACCGAAAAATGCTGTTTACTGTATTTGCAATACATTAGTCATAAAACATCTTAAACCCATCGCTTTACTTACACGTTGCTGGCTGCAAAGGGACAGCTTATTTATAAGAAATACACTTAAACCCCCTGTATTTTATGTAACTTGCTTTGGTTTCCCTTGCGAAATACGATCGTCCAGTTTTTTCTGTCATTATTTTTCATTCAGAGTCTTCGTGACGACGGTCCTTATTTTCCGGAGGGACAGGGCATCGGTATAGTCAAACGAATTTTATTCTGGATAATCTGACAACTGATCAACGCATTTCAGTGCCTTGGTGTACGTGACAGTGATTTCCTCGACAGCTCCGTTTCGCTGTGTTGCTCTACCAATAACATTTTGCTCCCTATGCTGGCGTTCCTGAGCTATTCGACTCCCTGTTCATAGCGATTTTCTATCAACGTCTTCATCACCAGAAATTAATTTTTCAAACGAAAATATTCGTTGTAGTTATTACAGAGACTTCAAGATTCAAATCGTTCTCCTTTATAATCCCTGATTTTGTCACGGCTAATCTGCAAACCGGATAATACGCTCCCTGGATGATACGGAGCTTAGTGCTGTGTCTAGTTACTGTCGACATGTAGCTACTAACATGGTCTGTTCTTCAAAGTGATTGTTTTTACTGATGTGACAGGCCGTTGATTCTAGGAGCCCTAATTTTTACGTATAGACATACAGACCGTTGCCGATAAATGTCATGTGGAGACAGCGTTTACTGAGTGAATTGATCATGTGAAGTTTGTCTGTCCTTCTGAAGAAAACTGGTTTAAAGCCGCCGAAACCATGGCCAAGGTTATTTTAAAACCACCATTTTTTGAAACTGATTGGCTGGCATTTATTCTACTGTTTATTTTCCTTATGTCTTGTAAGAACAAACCCAATCTTTACACAGCCACGGGTTCGTCATGTCATAATAAGAATACACAGGGACCTAAGTATCGCTCAAGCCAAATGAGGAAACACAACCGATTTAAAAAAAAATTGTGGGTTCTATTCACTACAAAAAATGGACACTGTTGGTCCGTTCTTGAACGAGATCAGAATATCAGTGAAGGGAAAATGTTGGTCAAGATAAAAAGACGAGAACAAGTTAGAAATTATTCTTCGTTGCAGCCCATGTCTTTTGATAAACGAATTTCGACCCTATTTACATTTATTTTCCGAATTTTTACTAATCTTGATATTTTACTAATGCTTCAGATGTAGTAATTCACAGTCCCGTCACATTAATGTGACCACCACCTATGTTCGAAGTCAACGAGAAATAGGCAAGTGGCAGCACTAGCAGTGGAGGGTATACAGAACATGTCGAGGGAACGCGGGAGACAGTGCAGTCGTCGTCGTAATGGGGAAACGGAGCAGCGATTTATTTCACGTCGAAAAGAGCACAATAGTAGGCTTTTGGGCCAAGGGCGGAAGCATTTCTGAAACGCCTAAGTTTGTAAACTGTTCGAGTGCCGCCGTGCTTAACGTATACCGAACAAGGCAAAATGCCGCTATGCAAAACGGACGCCGATGCAACTGTGGTGCAGCACGGTCCATATATGACAGTGGCGAGCGACGGCTGCTGATACGTGTACAGGCGAATAGGCATGCAACTGTTGAGTAACTGCGCGCCCAGAGGAGCCAAGGGTCTACAACCAGTATCTTGTCAAAGAACAATTAACTTTTTATACCTGGGATTCACAGTCATGTAGAACTTTATAAAAGACATCATATTTACGCCAGTGAGTGCAACACTTCCTTTATTTCACGATTGCAATTTCGGCCTTACGCCATTAACAAGTGAAGATGTTATGGCTATTAGGCCATGTCAACCTAAAATGAGCTGACACAACGACATGTAAACGTGTCAGCTCATTTTAGGTTGACATGGCCTAATAGCCATAACATCTTCACCTGATAATGGCCTAAGGCCGAAATTGCAATCGTGAAATAAAGAAAGTGTTATAGTCACTGGCGTAAATGTGATGTCTTTTATAATTGTCAAAGACCGTTCAGCGAACGCTGCTCCACATGGACCTCCGCAGCAGGCGCCTGTTCGTGCAGCCATGCTGACTGCAGTTCATCGGCGACGAAGGCTGGAATTTGCACGCCAGTACGGCACGTGGACGTCCACTGAGTGGGGACAGGTGGACTTTCAGATGAATCACGTTTTGTGCTCCATCGGACAGGTGGGCGTTGGCGTGTACGGCCTGCAACAATCGTTGGAAAGATCCAGGCCGTAGGAGGAAGCATTGTGGTCTAGGGAATATTTCTGTGGCATTTCCTGGGCGATTTTGTTGCCCTGGCAGGCGCAGTGGATCAACACAAGTTAGCATCTATCCTTGCGTTCCATGTCCACAGGTACATGCAGTTTCTTCTTCCTCGGCAGGATGGCATCTACCAGCAGGACAATGCAGTGTGTCACACAGCTCGCAGTGTATGTGCGTGGTTCGAAAAGCACCAGGTTGAGTTTACCGTACTCCCCTGGCCACCAAACTACCCGGATTTAAGCCCGATCGACAATCTGCGGGACCACCTTGATTGGGTTGTTAGCAGCATCAGTCCTTAACCGAGAAACCTAGCGCTTCTAGCCACGGCACTGGAGTTAGCACGGCTTCAGATCCCGGTCGATTGCTTCCAGAAACTCACTTCTTGCTTCCTCCACGTCTCGCAGCGGTCCGCGCTCCAAAAAGTGGTTATTCAGGCTTTTCAGAGGCGGTCACATTAATCTGACTGGACAGTGTATAATCACTGTTTCATAAATTACATATGATGATACGAAGTTGCTGGCCTTCTCACCGTTTGGGGCGCCAGTGTCGCTTAAACTGTTGGACGGTAAAAATTTTCCCAGCAGTCAGTCGCTACTGTATTTTAGACTGGGCTGTTATTGCGCATAGTAGAAAAGCAGGGTGTGAATCGAACATTAATAGTAGTTATCAGGGAGGTAAGCTCATGTGGGTCCGCCCCTTGTGGTCTCGCGGTAGCGTTCTCGCTTCCCGAGCACGGGGTCCCGAGTTCGATTCCCGACGGGGTCAGGGATTTTTCCTGCCTCGAGATGACTGGGTGTTGTTGTGTCGTCTTCATCATCATCATTCATACGGTTGGAGGAAGGCAACGGCAAACCACTTCCATTAGGACCTTGCCTAGTAAGGCGGTGCGGGTCTCCCGCATCGTTCCCCTACGCTCTGTAAAGAAGCGTGGGACTTCATTTCATTTCCATTTCAAGCTCATGTAGAGACTTCCTGTAAGACGACGTTGGTTCACTGCTAGGCCAAGTTTATCAAACTGTTATCTCACTTTGTTAGGAGGTGATTTTTAGTCTTCCATTTTTGTTATCGCTTCATCATAACAGAAGGTGGTTTTGTCACATTGTGTATCCGATTACTTAGAGAGGTTCGATGCCCTCTTTTGCATGTGTCCTCTCATTTTCATCAATTTTATTTATGTTCTATGTCATTGCACGGTAGTAACAGACCGAATAAGGTTACTGTAATGAGAGTATTTGTACTGAGAGCTCAAAAAAATACTTTTCACTTGATTCCTAAAGATGTTTTACTTCCCTGGGTGGCTTGTCGAGCATCGGAGGACGCGGCACACTGCGTTTCCAGTTGGGGGCTGCAATTCCCTGAATTCTGAAGGATTCGTACAATAGGCTTAAGCGCCTGGCGGAACGACTGACGTCGGTTGACTATCGCCTATTGTATGCAGGGCGAAACGACCTGCGAAACGTCTGAGTGTCGCCGCAGTTTATGTGTTTACCGTTGCGGCGCGTCCGGAACGAACATTCCTGGCACCGACCTACTGCTTTGTCCTCTTGATTTAGAGAAAACTTGTGGACTGTGCCCTGCTGAGTGTGACTGTCTGGCACCGGATGGCCGTTGGTCTAGGCATGTTGTTTCCGTAGCCAGTCAAACGGCAAGTTCAGTGCCCAGAGCTGAATAGCAGAGGCATGATTGGTCAACTTAAACTGAGGCTAGTTGACGTCATAATGCCCTGCTCGAAATTAGAGAGAACGAATGGCGCGAATGATGTTCTGAGACAGTGTGGGGGAATTTTGGAGTCAGAACTGAATGCTGATTCGCGGTTTTTCGAGGAGAGTAGGGAGTAGAGCAATGTTGGCTTCGCTCTTGTGTTGCGCGGGCAGTGGATTCTGGATCTGATCTTCCTCGGAGTCGGATGGTCTTGCGACTTGGTCGTTCGTTTTCGGAAGAACTTAGAATTCTCGGACAGCCTTCGCGGCCAGGGGCTGAAACAGAGTTTCTGCACGGCAGAAGTCGGCTCCTACATCATCAGGACGCTGCCTACCGACGACGTGCTGCAGATTTCAGTACTGGTACAGTATTTTGCGGCTCCGGCATTGTAGGACCTTATCAGTTTTATACTGAATCCCTCAGCAGCACGCGCTCTCGCTTTGCTACAACTCCACCTTGCTTGTTTCTCCATGTGGTCCCATTTGAGCTCTCACTACTAATTGCGATACTGCTGTATAGTCGGGAGGTTAATATTTGATTCATTAGGACCTCCTGTCATTATCATCAATGTATTGCATCACAGTTAGTAGGAGCCCCTTGTTCTTGAGCCAACTCTTATTCTCATAACATTTCATTATACCCTATCCTTTAACTTACTGTGTGTGTCGAGTCACGTGCATTTATGTCCTGATGTATAATAAATCTCAATGTAATATTTAATCCGCATATAATTTCGTAGATATAGGCAGAATCCCATTTCCTGTTGTTTATTATGATAAAGTTCTCTTTTTTTTGAGTAGATTACAATTTTTACTAAATTATTGTGAGTGTGTACTCATTATTTCACCAACTAGCAGGATCCACCACCATTTCTTTCCGTTACCGTTGTGCTCATAATTAGCTGGTAGATAAGGAGGGGATCGAGTGCATGTCTCGTTCTCATGCAAAATTCGTCAGAATTAAAGAGGTACAAACTCTTCTCCACTCCGGTACCTCACAACTTCTCATGTATGTTGCACTCTTTCAACTGCATCATAGATTAACATTGTGTTTCCTATTACTTCTCTCATGTATTGCAATATTTGAACTGCACTATAAACTTCTTGCTCGTATTCTGGTTGGGTTCTTCTTGCATCCACAATATTGGGTGAGGTTAATGATTCGATATTTGTTTTTCTTTCGTGTAAACCAGAAGCTGCTTTCTTTGCATGTTTTTGTGTGAACATATGTATATCTATTATTGCTCACGAATCTGTGTGTAGACTGCTCGATTTAAGCGCATTGTAAATATATTGCTCCTACTCTGAGTTATTTTTATTTGCATGCGTTTTACTTAGATTCTCACATTTAATGGAGACCTCTATGTTAGCAGATTTTGACAGTATTGGTATTCAATATTACTACATCTTTCACGCAATGAGTGTGTAATCCGAATGTGTTGCTTTTGACATTGAGTGCTATGCATTTCACGGTGGCTTGCACAGTATAGATGTAGATGAGTATGTTTTGTACTCTTGGTCAGTAGAGCTTTCTTGCAAATGCTAAAAATTCGACAGTTGTTACGGAAGCATTTTCACACATTACTAACAGTGCTGCAGACAATACGTTTTAGCAGAAGTTAATGAAAATTTAAGTGGCCGCCATTAAACGCAAGAGTACGAAAAACGGATGAGGACAGAAATAACCTAGAATACGAGCATTTTACTTACAGTTCATGTAAATGCAGCTGTTCACACACGGATTCGTAAGCAGTATTATATAGTTAGGTATCCACAGAATACCGTGAGACGAAACTAGTTTCTGCTTCATATGAAACAAAAAGAAATATAGGTCCATTTACCCCACTCAATATTAAGGATGAGAGAAAGATTATGCAGAATACGAGCAACATATTTACGCTGCAATTGAAGAGTGCAATACACACAGGAAAGTCTTAATTACAAACGTAATTTCCACTTGAAAAAAAAAAGCCATAAGGATGAAATTGCAAAATAAATGCACTTTACCACCAGACTACCAGACCCACCCTTAAAATCCAAATTCTGTGAATACAGATTATCGCGCCGTATTTTCCCCGAATTCGAAGTTGCCTGCCAGGCCACTCGGAGCGCTACTGTCGGTCTCACATTCCTTATCGTAACATGGCCTTTGCACTTCCGATATTTTTGTGTTCTGTGGTAATTACGACCTCCCTTAACAATATTTGACGAATATAGGGACAAAACGTAGGGCTTTTCGAAGAAATTCGTTCAACCACGGCGTAACAGCGAGGAATATTTTAATTAGTACATTTTCGTCCGTGAAAGTCCATATTTTACGGATGTAATTGTCTTTACAGTACAGTCACGGTTTACAAAGAAGCCAACGGTACGAGGGTCGGCGAGCCCTCCTGCGGAGAGAGAGGAATGTGTCCGGCCAGTTTCGCAACGCGGGGGAGAAAGCGAGTCATGGCGTGTCCTGTCACGTTTGGGGGCAGCGTGGGCCCCCTCGCTGCAGCCTGCAGCGTCTACCTGTGTACCTGAACCTGTTGCAGCGGACGTTGCGAGCTGCGCCGGCTTGCCTCGAAATTTGGCAACGCCCGCGGCGGCCGTGGCTGCAGCAAAAGAGTGGGGTAGGCGTGCCGCCAGGACCGCCCCTCCCCTCCCCCTGCCCCCTCCCACTGCCTGTACCCCTCCCAGGGCGGGCGCGCGAATTCTGACAGGGGGCACCAACTGCGGCCATCTTGGCACGGGGCGGAACTGCGCTCCTCCCCCTGCCGCCGGGCCGCCACGGACAATTTCTGCCGGCCTAGAAAAAAATAAAGACTTCCCTAGCTGGCCTACGGATTCCCCTTGTCTGACGAGGGAGGCAGTTTACGCATTTGTCGCGCGTCGTTGATCGAGCGGTGTAAATAAACCTGTTGCGTTACGGTTGTTGTCGAGTTGTGTAGCTCAGCTGGTCAGGGGAAAATGTTTACGTGTGTTGTGTGAAACTATACATGGCCTTTCCATGTGACGCGTACCTTCCTTCAATGATACACGACACAACTCGGAGGAAAACGTTATTGACTACCGAAATAGTTTGCCTGCAAACTGATCAGCGACCACACACCTAAGTCACAAGAAGTTTCTCGAAGTTATGCCGACCTTACGCAACGTGCCTTTTAAACCAGTGACAACGCAGTGTTCAGACACGACCGGCACGTTCCTTTTTCGCTGGACATCGAATACTGAAGTTGGTGGACGATATAACTAATGGATTAGAATATACAAAAATCGCCGTATGTTGCAGTAACGGTAGCCTTTTAAATAGTAAACTGCGTTTTTGTGTACCGATATGGCGGGAAAAGCCACTTCCACCGACAGGGTCGCTGTTCGCACTTCAATTTACTGATTATAGCAAGAAAAGAATCAGTAGCCTATGCATAATTCTTTTTATCTGTCAGATACAGAAGCTAGAATTTTTTTTTTATTTTTGTGCAGCTACATAATTTCGTGTGCTCTGGAAGTTCTATGAACCACCTAGTTCTTTGCAGTGAAATTTGTCTAAAAGGATTTAAAAGAAAGGAGAATCAAAAATTTCACTCGTTTCTAAAGGTAACATCAAAATATACATATCTCCGTTTAACACATTTCTCACCTTCTTTTGCTGTAAACTTCAGTCGATACATTAGGAAGCGTCTTACGCTACACGTCTCTTGTCGAAGAATATTAAACGCTGTCACAGAAGGTAAACAGTACTTTAAGAACTACAGTTGCTTGTGTAGTCTGCCAAATGTGTAGATTTGCGTATATGTGTTACGTAGGCGCAGTTCAATGCGTATCACATATTTAATGCGATGTTCAGTTGTCAGTTACAAATAGCATTTAATAATATTTCCTACTACTTTTTGGTTTCTGTGTTCGATTTTTATATTCATATATTTCTGTAAGGCACGGCCAACTTCTGTGCTTGTTTACATTTTAAAGCCTTTTATAACACTGTACAGAGAGACTTAAACAAAAATATAATACTAATAATAATAATATCAGTATATTATACTTGTAAATCCTTGGAAGACGTAAGGTACACGACTTTATTTGGATTCTACAGAGTTACTCGTAGAGTAAACCTCACTAACGATCTTGGCCCAATAAAGGCTTTATGAAAATCTACAACATTCAAGTGCTCAAATTTCTGTCTCCATGCTACGTCATATAATTACAATCAACAATTTGCATGTGGTCCTAATATTCATCTTCGTTACTGTGTTGTACTGTACGACCGTTCAGTACACTTTTAAGTGATGAACCGCAGGACTGCTACGGTCGCAGGTTCGAATCCTGCCTCGGGCATGGGTGTGTGGTATGTCCTTAGGTTAGTTAGGTTTAAGTAGTTCTAAGTTATAGGGGACTTATGACCTAAGATGTTGAGTCCCATAGTGCTCAGAGCCATTTGAACCATTTTTTTTTAAAGTGATACCAGAGGTGGAGTTTACCACAACTCGTCTGGTGTGCTTCAACGAATGGATTATTGCTTGCTTGTGACGAACAATGATGCGTGTACAGCCCGTCATCGGGACGGATAAAGCGACTGAGAAGAAACGGGATGCGTGCGACATTTTAGAATAAATGAGCATGGGACGAAGGATGTCCGCTACAGTACGGCTGCGTTTCACTACAGAACAGTAGAATTGTCCGCATTATCACTAATTCGAAATTAGCGAGGATTTAGTGTTTCTGACGTTGATGCCGACGAGAGTGACATTTTACTAGCAGTTGCAGGTGAGATTTATGGGTTGATGCCATAAATCATGCACGCTTTTTGACTGTAGGTCATGTCATAGCGATGACACTTATGTGAATCAGGCGAGTTTTCCATTAGGTTTTTACTTTCGAGTTTTCTTTACAAGTTTGCACTGGTTCATAGAAAAAACTTTAAAAATCAGTTTATTTTGCAAAAATCAAAATTGTTTGTCAACGTAATTTTGTCTCAATGAAACTTACGCAGGAAAATGCACGCTGCAGGGAGTCTCGCTCGGAGCCGTCCTTGAAGTAACCGATGTGTAACAGTTCGTTGTGTCACCGTAGCACCAGCTGCTGCTCAAACTGCTGCTGCAGATGAAGTACGATGCGTCAGAGCTTTATGCCGAAAACTATGGTCTTCCCTCTCGGTAGTGCCACCTGGTCGACCGCAGACCTCTCTCCTTGTGACGGTACATTCTCGTGGTCACCGCTGCCAGCAGTCATATACAGTGGCAACATTACCGCGAAGTTTTTGTAAAGTATCGGAGAAAGGCCTCGTTCAAACTCAGTGAAATGCTGGTAATGGAGTCTTTGTCGACTTGAAGGCATTCTTGGCTCACATCAGTTCACAACGTCCAGTGTCAAAGGTAACTAACGCTCATGACCGTTACAGCTTGTATTTAAAGAAAATCTGATAGTATATGGGACTGGTGTGAAATTGCAATAGACAATGTCTTTCAGGTGTAGAAACACGCCTACAAACTTTCGTTAATGTTCTTCTCGGTGTTGCTATATTTTTCCGTCAGTGTTCTGTAGAGTTCGTGTATTTACGAGAAATTGAATATAACGTGTATCTTTACGGCATTTAACCATTGCCACTCTAAATTTTTTACTGAGTTTTCGGATTTTCTATAATCCGATAAGCTGTCCGGATAAACGAGGTCCCATTTTATTCAGAAAACATATAAAGCGTCGCGCTTTCAGCATCTACATACTCAGTGTTTCGTTCCGGATAATATCTACCCGTTTATATAAGCTCCATAGCTTCTCAACAGCTTCACCAGTCTTATGTTGACTGTGTTGTATGACGAGACCAGACTTACTATCGACCCAGTCTTCGGACGGAACCTCAGTGGCAAAAGGACCGTGCATTGACAGCAGCGCTCATGAATTCACTTATCCAGTAATAAACACTCTTGAGTTTCCACTAAGTTCTCTCAACTCTGTCTATGACTTGGCTCGCTGCAATAAATTTGAAATGAAAATGACTTTTCTTATTGTTTCACTCGATTTTAATGACGGGTACTAAATTTGTGATAGGACCACTCGAGATAGGTGCCAACTAGCAAGTAGGAGCTGTGGCTGTTTGAATATTCGAATAAAAGCGTTACAGGAGTTACTCTTATCAGGAGCAATCGTGCATTACAAAATTTGCCCCTTGTAGCAGAAACTGATCCGGCTTATCAAACCACACTAGTATTTTTTCCGGTTTAGGACACGGGTAACATACAGGGATTCAACAAAAATATGGAAACACAGGAGTGATGTGTGATTGAAAACAAGTGCACAGGCTAGCCAAGCCTGCAGGTGAGACTGTTGTGACCGCGCTGAGTGGCCGAGGGGTTTGAGGCGCCATGTCACGGATTGCGCGGCCCCTTCCGCCGGAGGTTCGAGTCCTCCCTCGAGCATGGTTCAAATGGCTCTGAGCAGTATGCGACTTAACTTCTGAGGTCATCGGTCGCCTAGAACTTAGAACTAATTAAACCTAAGGACATCATACACATCCATGCCTGAGGCAGGATTCGAACCTGCGACCATAGCGGTCGCTCGGTTCCAGACTGTAGCGCCTAGAACCGCACGGCCACTACGGCCGGCCTCGAGCATGGGTGTGTGTGTTGTTGTTAGCATAAGTTAGTTTAAGTAGTGCGTAAGTCTAGGGACCGAAAACCTCAGCAGTTTGGTCTCTTAGGAACTCACACACATTTGAACATTTTGACACTGTTGTATTCGACCGAGAACGGCACCTGTGAAATGCTGTTAGTACGTTGCAAGCGTCAGTCATGGTCAGGACGCTCTTCTGTGTAGTTGCGAGTACATTATGTCTGAGTGAAGAGAATTCCTCTATGTTATAACTCAAGCAGAAGTGTCTGTTTAGTGATCGTGAAAGACGGTTACTGAAGATGTTTCGGACGAAAAATAAGAGAACAGCTCAATAAGTAACTGCAGAACTGAATGTCACAATCGTAAACCTCGTCAGCATCTAAAAAACATGAGAAATTTCCACAATCTGGTCATTGCAGGGCAGGCTGGAATTCCAAAATCACACATCAGTGTTGCAAATTCCTGTAAAACGAAAGCGTAGTGCCGAACCTATAAAACCTGGATTATAGAGCAATGGAAGAAAGTGATTTGCTCGGATGAGTCTTGTTTGACAGTGTTTCCAACTTCTGGCCGAGTTTACGTCTGGCGTACGCTGTCCCATACTTTACGAGGCACGCTGCGTGCCGCCTTGAATGAATCATGGTGGAGTTTGATGTTTATTTAGGTAACCATATAATGCTATTCTATGGGTCCTCTGGTTACTCTGCAAGATCACATTACTTCCAAGGATTTTTAGACCATTTTCGCTGGCCGGTCCAACCTATGGTGCAACGTTGTTCCCCAGAGACGGTGTTGTGTTCCAAGATGACATGAGCCCTGTTCACCCAGCGCGTAAGCGATTGGTTTGATGATCACAAGGATAAATTGTTGCATCTCCAATAGTCACCACAGTTGCCAGATATTATTGCCCCTTTGTTATCTCCATTGGAGAGAAGGGTGCATGGTCTCCATCCATCCTCATCATTCATTCATTCATTTCCGCGTCCGGTCAGCATTTCCAGAAGGTAGCAACTCCGTATGAATGACTCTCAACCTTGTGTCTGCTTTTCCTAGAATTCGTTTTCTGTTGTCATCACACTCTTCTAGGTATTTACGGTTTCTTTCAAATGGTTCAAATGGCTCTGAGCACTATGCAACGAGGTCATCAGTCGCCTAGAACTTAGAACTAATTAAACCTAACTAACCTAAGGACATCACACACATCCATGCCCGAGGCAGGATTCGAACTTGCGACCATAGCGGTCGCTCGGCTCCAGACTGTAGCTCCTAGAACCGCACGGCCACTCCGGCCGGGTACGGTTTCTTATTTGCCTTTATTTTGCAGGGATAGTGGTATTAAGAGTCTCTTCAAAACCAAACAGGATCTGCGCACATCTGTTCTGAGAGGACTGGAAGCTTTTTGAATGTCAGCGGGCTTCCTACACCATATTAGGCATGTAATATGCTTTTCGGTGTTTCTATACTTTTGTCCATCCCCTGTATGTAATGCAGGTGCTCTGTTCATTTTGGTATTATAGTTTAGGAACTTTCTAGACTAATAACTGGCGGATCTAGTGACACGTAAATGGTGCACAAGCAATGCCCGTTTCTCTTCTGACAGAAAAACTTATACACAGGAAAAAGTTAATAAAGTACAGAGATTCTGTTACTTCCCCTGTAACTAAGGTTCTTGAGTTAGTAACCCCAAGAATAATTTATGTATACTTTTAACTATAAGTGTTTCTAACGCGCTTTGTGTTTGTTCTATTCTACACGAGTATGGCTGTGATCGAAAGAAGTTTTGCTGATTACTTTGGATGTACATGGATGGTTTGTCGTGGCAGACAGCTGAGTACTGTTTATTGATTAATGAAAATAATAACAGGCCGACTGAGGAGAAGAAACGGCGGCGAGGCCTCTGCACTCGTGCGGCGTCAGCCGCTCTCATTAGGGC
The DNA here is from genome assembly GCF_023864275.1 of Schistocerca cancellata. Taxonomy (NCBI): domain Eukaryota; kingdom Metazoa; phylum Arthropoda; class Insecta; order Orthoptera; family Acrididae; genus Schistocerca; species Schistocerca cancellata. Next base: position 512,404,580 of record NC_064627.1, on the reverse strand, counting down.
CGGTACAGTCAGTCCTCGAAAAGCCGGAAAACATCGCGCGCAAATATTAGCTTCCCGCCCCAGCATGCAGGTTGCCTCTAATGACCTCATTATCCGTTCCTGCTGAGCGAAGAGGAAATGTTTGTTTAGCGGAACTTCGTGCACAAGTACTTTTCTCCGCCGGTAGGTCGTTTTCTGACCTCAAATTTAGCGAATGCTTTATTCTCAAAACGGGTCTCACGGAGAGGGGAACGCAGATGCTTTCAGTACCAGAGCGTGACACACTTTTTTATTATGTGAGTCGTTACCCGCCTTAATTGGTGTTCTTATAATATGTGTACTTCCAATTTTTTCATTCTTTTTGTGTGTCCGCAGCTCGTGGTCGTGCGGTAGCGTTCTCGCTTCCCGCGCCCGGGTTCCCGGGTTCGATTCCCGGCGGGGTCAGGGATTTTCTCTGCCTCGTGATGACTGGGTGTTGTGTGATGTCCTTAGGTTAGTTAGGTTTAAGTAGTTCTAAGTTCTAGGAGACTGATGACCATAGATGTTAAGTCCCATAGTGCTCAGAGCCATTTGAACCATTATTTTTGTGTACACATATCGCTAGGAACGAAGAGGCGAAGAAATGCATTACGCTTCTAATACGCTTTAGGTCAAAATCACTGTAAACAATAACAACCGTAAATACCTAGGAGAGTGCGATGACAACATGAAACGAATTCTAGGAAAAGCAGACATAAGGTTGAGATTCATTGACAGAAACTTAAGGAAATGTAATTCGTCCATTGAAGAAGTGACTTACAAAATACCTGTTCGGCCGACTATTGAGAACCGTTGGTCAGTTTGCGTCCCTTGCCAAGTGGGATTAACAGAAGAGATAGAGAGAATGGAAAGAAGAACGGCGCGTTTCCTCACAGGATGTTATAGCAAGCATGAGAGCATTGTGGAAACGTTCAACAAACTTCCAGTAGCAGTTGTTACGAGAGAGCCTTGGTTGTATGCCACAGAAAAGGTTACTGGGAAAATCAAAGAAATTAGAGCTCATGTGGAAGTTTATCAACAATCGCTCTTCTCAGGCATCATTTGTGAATGGAACAGACAAGGGGGAAAATAATAGGGGGACCAGAGGTTCCCTGCTCACACACCGCTAGGTGGCTTGCAGACTAGACGTAGACATAGATTTAGAAACTTCACTTCATTCGTTGTCCCATCTCTATTTGAATGAAGAATGTATGATTCTACAAGAACATTGTATGCATTTATGATACATAAAGTTTGTTCTTAGATATATTTATACTGATGTCTATTTGCAGCAGAGACATAGAAAATCGAAACTTTAAGCCAGCTTCGAAGATGGAGATTTAAGATGGAACAATGGAGAGAAAAATACCCTGTGTATGCTAAAATAACTTATATTACGACGCTTAAAGGATGACAGTGAAAATGAGGATAACAGTAGAGGATCGCTGTGGGTTCTGGCCCAGAATATGGTCATGTCAGCATCAGAATTCCTGGAACTGATGACACCAGCAATAGCATTCCCAGAGTCCCCCTCCTCCCTCCACCCCTCCCTCACGCCCCTAGCCCCTGTGGCCAATAGCTTTACATACGCGCATCAACGTCATCATGCAAACAGTGAAACGCTGCGGGGCTCCACATCATTGAAGTTTTGGCCAATGACGTGCATGTTCAATCCCCCAACCCATCAGTAATTTTAACTTTTGTAAATAGATTGCTTAAGCCATGTTATTTGCCATCTGTACTTTGTCCAGCAGCGACCACCTCGGAAGAAGAAGGCTATCAGTAAGTACTTTGTCCATCCACCTCTAATTATTATTGTTGTAATTGTGTATGTGATACGTAATACTTAGTGGTTTATTGTTGTTGTTACAGACGAGAACATGCAGATGTTCGTACCTGAATCACAGCAGCGTGTGTTCGTTGGGCGAATAGCTGTAGCTGTGGGCGTCGTCTCTGCCGTCTCTCTTCTTAAGAGTCTGGATTAGGGGCTCCGGAAAGGCTCAAAATCATGAAAAGTTCCATTTTTACTTTTTGCGTTTTCTGAATCTGCAGATTATTACCTTTTAATAGATATATAATTTATTCAATTCCGAAGACTACTACTATTTTTAAATTTTTTTTGAAATGTGTTCTACATGGGCGTGACCCACTGTGGCGCTGTTAAACTGCTGTCAAATGGTGTTATTATTAACGTCCGTGTTCATCAGGTACATTTTAGTCATGTGAGATAAAGTATGTGTTGTGGCTAACCTATTTTCAGAGACTTAGCAGCACCTGAACTGTTGAAAAAGTGTATTCACGGAAAAACTCAAAACCCCAATGAAAGTGTAAATAGTGTTATATGGTCGAGAATCCCCAAGACTGTATTTGTTGGAATAGAAACACTTCACTTTGGTGTGTATGATGCTGTTGTGACTTTCAATGATGGCAACATTGTAAGGTGCAAGGTATTTAGAAATATGGGAATGAAGATAGGTTCTAACATGATACGAGCGATGCTTGCTTTAGACAAGGAACGCCTTCGGGCTGCAGACAGGGCTGTAAAGAGTCTAGAAATACAAGCAAGAGTAAACAGAAGGAGGAACAAGAGGAAGCTGGAGGAGGAGTTTGCAGAGGATGAAGATAATCCATCCTATGGACCTGGAATGCACTAAAAGGTTAATCCAATCTTTGTCGCTCGATTCCCAAAACTTTTATTTTCTCATACTAATTACATGTTTTCTAAGGATCTTCCAAACATATTTGTTTCAAACTTTCAGTAAATGTTAAACAGTACCTTATGCATAATTTAACACATCCTTTTTCCAAAAAACTGTATATTTTTGAATATATAAATAAAAATTGCAAAAAAATGTTGTGAATTTTCATTACAATTGAAAAAAAAATCATCTTTAGTAACTGAACTAAAATTTTGTAAAATCCCTGTGTTAAGTTGTAGCCCATATTCCAATAAATAATCTGTAAAAAGTTCAACTTCCCACCTCAAATACTTTGTGAGGAAAGATGTAATTTATAAGCGTTATTTTAACATTGCAAGTATAGGGCGTTCCGGAGCCCCTTAATACAGATTGTCAAAAGGTAGAAGAAATGGTCTTTGGAGATGTACCAACAATCATTGTTCTCTAGCAGATCACTAAGCTGCTGATCTTCTGTGCAAGGCGCCCGGCTTCGTTTCTTACAGAAGACGTTTCGTCGCTTAGCGAAGAACTGGTTAACAAAGAGAGAGAGCACAGAAGCTACAGATTAATGAAAGTAAGCATAATCTGGCAAGGCACGTGTTTAGAAATGGACACGTAAATGAGAGGTAACCCTGCCACAAGTACCTTAAACTGTCACTCACAGTAATGCAGCCTCTGGGCAAGCAATAGACTTGTGGTAAGCCAAAAGATCACGTGTTCACACGAACAATAAGGACTTCAGAATAAAGACCAGTTCCTTGAGAGGGAGCTGAAAAGAATTAACACGAATCACCATTACGAGAGAAACTAGCCATGGATCAAGAATGTGATCACAGTCACAGGGGTAGGACAATAGAGCTTACATGTCATTTGAAGCGCCGGTATCTCGCGGTGCAAACGTAGCACGAACAGAACAATCGTAGTTGCACAGTGCTTCGTAGTTCTAAATATCACGAACAACTCGCAGATCGCTAACATAACGCTGCTCCCAAGATAATGCAAACAAAACGCGCCACAAAATAGCGGTAACTGCAGCACGAAGAACCTCGCGATGTCGATACATTTAGTAACTGCAACGGAATAGGCAGTAGAGCCGGGCTACTTAAAGCGTCGGTTGATGATCTGCAATGCACTTCCGCGGTATACGAAAAGGCCCTTGTAGCCAACCTAACAGAGACTGGAGGTGCAACGTTCCTGGTTTTCTGGCCGACTGCAGCGGCCAAGTTCCTGCCTTCACGTCGGCTTATTCGAACTGCCGCGGATTCCCAGAATGCAGAAAACTTTGTATGCCTCCGCCACACTGTGGCTTAAACGATAGTACGACACAACGGCCAGTAAACCAAGCTAGGTTTCACAATCTTGGTCGTTACCTATATTACATAAATGGGAAGTGCCAAAATTATCCTGCCCCCTGAAACCCGTGATCCTCTATGTAGACAATATCTTGGTAGTGTCCGCGGACCTGCTAAAATGAATTTAGTAGCTTTAAATGAGTTATTAAAATTGATGGCTTGTTAATTAATTGGCCAACGGATCTAAGTGTGGTATCAATTTACTCGGATTTTTTTGGGAGTTCGAATCTGTGATTAAAATTAAAAGATTGATTTTATTACTCTCTCTTCCTTTGCCGGCGGGTACAGGTTTCGGCAGACGCTGTGGCCTGGCTACGTGCGTTATATGCTTGACAAAATCACTGCGTTACAACTCTCCGCAGTATGTCTTTCTGACCTAACGGACCTGCTGTTGTTCAACTAAGCCGTAGCAGAGTTCCAGCGGAAACCTGAGATTCAGCCAAGTGCCGGCCGAATACTGCTTTTCATCAATACATACAATAATTTTAATACTTTGGCGCATCACGTGAATTACTTTTTGTTGATTGGTCGTAATGCCTGTACCCATTCCGAATTTTTTCTAGCCATTTTAAGCGTTTAAAATGTTTCATTACAATAATGTTTAGCCAATGATCAAGTCGCAATTATTTTCCATGAGGCGCAAGATCCGGCAGGAATAATAAAACTACCTTGCATGGATAAAATTTTTGAACATCTCTTCTTGAGCATACTCACCTCTCTATAATCTGACTTCACAGAGTTTACCAAATCGGAACAGCATGTTTACGTAATTCGTTCGTTTTAGGCAAGTGACACTCGGAAACCGATATTTGATCACGTTAGCAAAATAGATTCAGGTCTAAGATGTAAACATAGCAGTGGATATTGCATTCCGACTTTTAAATTAGATTTTTGTCTTCTGTGAATCGTGTCACTGCCAAACGTAGTAACGACGGGTGGCGTGAGACACCACTCCGCTTGTAAGAATACGGGAGTGTAACCGGCATTAATTTCCACTCCCTGATTGTCGGTCATAAACACGACACTGTGACGAGATTACCACTTCGGTTTTCTGAGTAATACTTTCGTTTTTGAGAAAATGCCACCACCTCAGTCAGAAAACCAGTGCTATGCAATCACCACAACATAGGTGGAGCCAAGTTTTCGTAGGCGCCAATGTACTGACACCAGTGTACTGTGACGTGGTTGCCATCGCTGCGAGAACAGCTCATCATAACGTCGAAGTGCCACTCCTACACTCCATTCGTTGTCCGCCCCGATAGCTGAGTGGTCAGCTGAGTGGTCGTGCCCGGGATCGATTCCCGGCTGGGTCAGGGATTTTCACTGCTCGGGGACTGGCTGTTGCGCTGTCTTCATCATCATTTCATACCCATCCGGCGCGCAGGTCGCCCAATGTGGCGTCGAATGCAATAACACCTGCACCAAGGCGGCCGGACCTGCCCCGCAAGGGACCTCCGGGCCAATGACGCCAAACGCTCATTTCCATTTCTATTCCATTTGTTAAGCCCAAACATTAAGTACATATCGGCCAATTCTTCATTAGTAAACCTATCCATACTGCTGTGTATCGCTGTTAACAAACAACTAACAAAAACAATCTCCTGACAGAACAGAACAGTATTGAATGCAAGCCTGAAGACGAGCAGTAAAGCGAGCATTAATGTCGTTAGCAGCAAGTATTGTTTGTGAATGCAAGAAATTTACTAAAAAAAACATAAGTTACTGTCGACATCTACACTGCCGTGCAGTATTTTCAGTGCAATAAAGGTACAAAGATATAGGGAGGAGGGCGATACCAAATCGAACAAATCTAAGAACGTTTTAACGAGCCACCAGAGACCAAGCCTTTCTAACAACAAAATACTCAGAAAATATTTCTAAACAATCTATGAAATTATGTCGGTGGAGTTCGGATTTATCCTGTTTTTTTTAATTTTCTTAATATAGCGAACTAGTCGAGAAGTTTTGTGAGTTTTGTCATCCTCGCAATGAAGAGAAATACTGATCTTTAATTCCAGTGCTTGATCAATGACTGAGATATATTTCGGAGTAGTAACTTAATGTAACTAGCAAACAGAGCACTTCACTTGAGCCTTTTGTAAGGAAGCTGAGCTAAGAATAAAATGGAACCGTGTTTGGCCTCGTTAAACGTCTCCCAGAGACAGCACTGAGTCTTTAACTTCAATCAAAGAATTTCAATAGGGAACAGCTGGTTTTTGCATGTTATGCTCCACGGCTTACTTCATTCCCCTCACGAGGGCTGCAGAACCAGCGTCCCGCGGCGTTGTTTCTACAGCGTAAGAGGCGGGAGGGCGAGCTCCCTCAATTTCGCAGTCGTCGTATATTTTGGACAGATAAACTTTGCCAGGTCGTTCAGGCCGCTGGTGTTTCCTCAGAAAACACACCGCCCTCTCCCCCAGTCTTCCAAAATCAACTATTCCTGCTTTCCTGGAGTGCCTTACAAGTGACCTTCATCTGTTGCTCTAATCGGATAATCCGAATAAGTCAACGAATGTCGCAGCAACCTACGAGACGGCTTCCGCTGTACCGCGAAAGGGCTGGTCTAATTCTCCTCTGAGGCGTATCAAAGGACAGGGAGTGATTCGTGTAACGTCTGGATTCTGGCTTATAGAGAAGAGTTCCTGATTAAATGTGTCTGTAATTCAGAGTACACGTCCAGATCGCGTATACGTAAGAAACCACAAATGTATGTAGAAATACGAGAACATCGAAGTGTCGCACTGTGTTTTAGAGTGTCGTGGGTTTCTAATTCTTGTCCGGTTACTAGATTTAAATTTCATGTACTTTTTCTTATTCGTTTAAGGTTGCTAATTGCTAGAGGTAACTGCCTATCCTTGTCCAGTGCGAGTTACTGCTCAATCTCTAACGACATTGCCGATGACGGGATAAGGAAATCAGCCGGCCTTGGTGGCCGAGCGGTTGTAGGCGCTTCAGTCTGGAACCGCGCGACCGCTACGGTCGCAGGTTCGAATCCTGCCTCGGGCATGGATGTGTGTGATGTCCTTAGGTTAGTTAGGTTTAAGTAGTTCTAAGTTCTAGAGGACTGATGACCTCCGATGTTAAGTCCCATAGCGCTCAGAGCCATTTGCACCATTTTTGATAAGGAAATCCAACCTTCGTTTCTCAGTAGGATAGCTGACCACATGAGGGACTATTGGCTAAGTCTGCAATATTTCGTGGCCCTTGTCATCGTATATAAAATCTTCTGGCTTATTAGGCTACGGCATACTCATTTACACCTAAATCAGCATCTACAGTCATGCTCATAAATTAAGCATAATGCTGATGCATGGTGAAACAACGCCCTGGTGGGCGGTTTGTGGAATTGAATCACTTCGGGGTATGACCATGCGGTGCATTTGACCTGCGGTTGTCGCACGGTGGCGCTGCCAGACAACATACGCAGAGGTGTGTTGGTGCATGTCAGAGTACGGTGTAGCGAGTAAGAGTGCAGACGTTTCCAGACGTGCTAATGGTGACTGTATGTTGAAAATGCCTCAAAGAAAAAATATTGATGACGTTATGAGGGGCAGAATAATAGGGCGACTGGAGGCTAGTCAAACACAGCAGGTCGTAGCACGGGTCCTCCGTGTGCCGGAAAGTGTGAGCTCAAGATTATGGCAACAATTCCATTAGACAGGAAACGTGCCCAGACGCTACAGTAAGGGACGTCAACAGTGTACAACACCACAAGGAGACCGTTATCTCACCACCAGTGCCCGCAGACGGCCACGGAGTATTGCAGGTAGCCTTGCTCTGGACCTTACCGCAGCCACTGGAACAGTTGTCTCCAGACACACGGTCTGCAGACGACTGAACAGATATGGTTTATTCGCCCGGAGACCTGCAAGGTGTATTCCACTGACCCTTGGTCACAGGAGAGCCGGTAAAGCCTGGTGTCAAGAACACGGTACATGGTCATTGGAACAGTGGTCCCAGGTTATGTTCACGGACGAGTCCAGGTATAGTCTGAACAGTGATTCTCGCCGGGTTTTCATCTGGCGTGAACCAGGAACCAGATACCAACCGCTTAATGTCCTTGAAAGGGACCTGTATGGACTTTGTGGTTTGATGGTGTGGGGTGAGACTATGATTGGTGCACGTACACCCCTGCATATCTTTGACAGAGGAACTGTAACAAGTCAACTGTATCGGATGAAAGGTCTCTGTTGGATTCCTTTCATGTTAATTTCTAAAATCTGTTGTCATTTACGGCATAAATTCCTCTTCTAAATTTACTGTGGCGTTTCGCTCTATCTGGGAGGAGACTGAGTAGTGGAACGTGTTACTTTTACACATAAACAAGAACGATCTGTCGCACTACTACACGTTAAAACACAGTTTATATGTAATTCATGTCACACAGTCTCATACGGAACCTACATCCGCTTTCTTTTATATACTGTATGTGATAAGATACTGTCATCCCCCTTCCTTTCTGTGTGAGAGGATGAATGAGCAAATGTATTCTAGTTGCATGCTTGAGGTTAGCAGACAAGCCTGTCTGCTAGAGAACGGTAGGACCAACGTCGGAAGAGGTAGCTACGCTTTCTAAAAGCAAAGAGGTTTCTATCCTTAGTATGGTCCTGTCCGTCCCTTGTCATGTTGGTATAGGAAGCTGCCCCTCTGGCCACTTCCGTTTGTATTTGTGAGCCACCCTCAGGAAGGGACCAGGTCAGTCTGTCCGCGGCGAGCGTCTGAAGTGGTAAGATCTCCGGCTAAGCGCGTGTCTGCTAAGTCCGTAGGACAATGGATTTCATAAGTTCAGCCTAACTGAAAATTTAATCACCTTTATTTCAGGTTAAATTCTAAAATATCTAATGTTATCTTAAATTGCAACGCAGTGTATTTCGAGTGTGAAGTTCAGAATATCTTCCAGTAGTTACTTTGTCACTACTTTGTGAGTAAAGTGGAACCACGTGTTGATCAGTAACTCTAAGATCATCAATCTTAAATGCGAATGTGCGTGAGATTATAACGTCTCGTCTTGACAATATTTTTCAATATAGCAACTTTTCTTTATGTTCAACCCACGTGGGGTGTAATTTGTGAGACTACTACCACGTGCTTATATAATTGTTTGACCCATCAGGTTAACAGTAAGACGTTAGTAACCAGTTCGAGGTTTTTCTTTTGTAAATTGCTTTTCGATCTAATTTATTTTAATTATCAAAATTATTGTGGAGTTACAATCTTTGTGTAAACCAAGTTGACCACGTGAAGCATGTGGTGTAATCATCAAAGTAGCCCTCAGCTATTCTTTTCGGGAAGATTTCACAGAGAGTTAGTATGAATTTAGTATACCAGTGTGTGGTAATTACATGACGGACAGGATTGTGCTACGAACGTAACTTCTTTGGGTGAAAATTGAATCGGTTGGTTGTGGTTAATTTCCTCTTGCATATGTTTCAACGTTCTTCGTGTGTTATTTTATGAATGCAGTGTTGTATGTAGTCTCCCAATTTTGGCTCCCTATTTGATGTGTTCCGTAAGATTACAAACTCACATTTTCACAGTCCTAAATAAGGCACCAGCTTACTTATAACTCAAGTTTAATATGCTGAAATTTCAATGATCAATGTTAAAATAAATTTCCAAATATAAACTGATTTATTTCTTTTTTTTACTTAAATTCTCTTATATATATATATATATATATATATATATATATATATATATATATATATATATATATATATATATATATACACTCCTGGAAATTGAAATAAGAACACCGTGAATTCATTGTCCCAGGAAGGGGAAACTTTATTGACACATTCCTGGGGTCAGATACATCACATGATCACACTGACAGAACCACAGGCACATAGACACAGGCAACAGAGCATGCACAATGTCGGCACTAGTACAGTGTATATCCACCTTTCGCAGCAATGCAGGCTGCTATTCTCCCATGGAGACGATCGTAGAGATGCTGGATGTAGTCCTGTGGAACGGCTTGCCATGCCATTTCCACCTGGCGCCTCAGTTGGACCAGCGTTCGTGCTGGACGCGTGAGACGACGCTTCATCCAGTCCCAAACATGCTCAATGGGGGACAGATCCGGAGATCTTGCTGGCCAGGGTAGTTGACTTACACCTTCTAGAGCACGTTGGGTGGCACGGGATACATGCGGACGTGCATTGTCCTGTTGGAACAGCAAGTTCCCTTGCCGGTCTAGGAATGGTAGAACGATGGGTTCGATGACGGTTTGGATGTACCGTGCACTATTCAGTGTCCCCTCGATGATCACCAGTGGTGTACGGCCAGTGTAGGAGATCGCTCCCCACACCATGATACCGGGTGTTGGCCCTGTGTGCCTCGGTCGTATGCAGTCCTGATTGTGGCGCTCACCTGCACGGCGCCAAACACGCATACGACCATCATTGGCACCAAGGCAGAAGCGACTCTCATCGCTGAAGACGACACGTCTCCATTCGTCCCTCCATTCACACCTGTCGCAACACCACTGGAGGCGGGCTGCACGATGTTGGGGCGTGAGCGGAAGACGGCCTAACGGTGTGCGGGACCGTAGCCCAGCTTCATGGAGACGGTTGCGAATGGTCCTCGCCGATACCCCAGGAGCAACAGTGTCCCTAATTTGCTGGGAAGTGGCGGTGTGGTCCCCTACGGCACTGCGTAGGATCCTACGGTCTTGGCGTGCATCCGTGCGTCGCTGCGGTCCGGTCCCAGGTTGACGGGCACGTGCACCTTCCGCCGACCACTGGCGACAACATCGATGTACTGTGGAGCCCTCATGCCCCACGTGTTGAGCAATTCGGCGGTACGTCCACCCGGCCTCCCGCATGCCCACTATACGCCCTCGCTCAAAGTCCGTCAACTGCACATACGGTTCACGTCCACGCTGTCGCGGCATGCTACCAGTGTTAAAGACTGCGATGGAGCTCCGTATGCCACGGCAAACTGGCTGACACTGACGGCGGCGGTGCACAAATGCTGCGCAGCTAGCGCCATTCGACGGCCAACACCGCGGTTCCTGGTGTGTCCGCTGTGCCGTGCGTGTGATCATTGCTTGTACAGCCCTCTCGCAGTGTCCGGAGCAAGTATGGTGGGTCTGACACACCGGTGTCAATGTGTTCTTTTTTCCATTCCCAGAAGTATATATATATATATATATATATATATATATATATATATATATATATATATCATCGGTTGTCGTATGACTATTAAAAGATTATAATTAATGTTAGTCTGGTTGGGAAATTGCTAAGCTAGACTGGATCTGGTTGGGAAATTGGTAAGCTAGACTGGATACCTGGTGAAACAGTTGCTCAGTAATGCAAGGTTAACTTCCCCAGATAGCTCACAGCTTTTAACCCGCTTTTATTGTCTATCAGCACCGCTTTCATAGCAAATTAAAGCAACAACATTACACGGAACGTCATTTTGCATCAGTATGTCCGCCTATTCAGGGGTGCAGTGGTCCCACGTTCCTACTGATGGATGATAACGCACGGTCCCACCTAGCTGCCGTCGTGGAAGAGTACCTTGAAACAGAAGATATCAGGCGAATGGAGTGGCCTGCCTGTTCTCCAGACCTAAACACCATCGAGCATGTCCGGGATGATTTCGGTCGACGTATCGCTGCACGTTTTCAAGCCCCTAGGACACTTCAGGAGCTCCGACAGGCACTGGTGCAAGAATGGGAGGCTATACCCCAGCAGCTGCTCGACCACCAGATCCAGAGTATGCCAACCCGTTGGGCAGCCTGTGTGCGTGTGCATGGTGATCATATCCCATATTGATGCCAGGGTACATGCGCAGGAAACAGTGGCGTTTTGCAGCACATGCGTTTCGGGACTGTTTTCTCAACTCATCATCAATATCGTGGACTTACAGATCTGTGTGTCCCCTATGTGGCTATGCTATTAGCGCCAGTTTTGTGTAGTGCCACGTTGTGTGGCACCGCATTCTGCAATTATCCCTAATTTATGAGCATGAGTGTATAAGTCGAAAACTACCTAACGGTTGGCGGTAGGCTCTTTTGGTACCGCACTTTGAAGTTCCATTCGCAAGTGGCGCGAGGGAAGATCGATCGTCGGCAAACAGTACGGCGTGAAATTTCACTAATTCTCTTGTCGGAGTCATTTCGTAACATGTGTGTGGGAGGAAGTAATGCACTGGTGTGCAGTACTTAAGGACGAAAGTAACTTTCGCATGATGTGTGTCTGCCAAGTAACATAGCTCCATGAAACATGTACCATACATAGAAAGAACTGCTAGAGTATAGTACAGAAGGTAACTGAAAAAATACGCATTCACAGAAATACTTGTATTCAAAGACAACCAACACTGACGGCAGTGCATTCTCAGCAACGAGCTCCCATGCTGCCCACAAGACTGGTAAGTAGTTCTTGTGGTAGGGCATTCTATTCCTCCGCCAGTGCTGTTGACAACTGCTGGATGGATGTTGATGCATGTGGAGGTGTTCCAATACATCTTCCCAACGCATTCAGCAGGTGCATTGATGAAATTCAAGCCGGGGGAACGGGTAGCCGAATCTATTCGCCGAATACCCGCTCGTTCCAAAGGCTCCTCCACTTGCCCTGCTCGATGCGGTCGCGCATTGTCATACACAAAAATGAAGTCATGGTCCAATGCACGCTCGAATAGGCGCACATGAGGTAGCAGTACATAATCACAAAAACGTTGCTCGGTAACGGAATGGCGTTAAAAAATCCAGAAGTCAGTACGCCAGTCCAAAATTATGTCTCCTCTCACCATAAAACCTGGAGTCCCAAAACGACCATGTTCTGCGATGGTGGACGTAGCCTTATATGGCGAGAACAGGCAACACATAATGAGCTATAAAATTGTCGAACATGATAGTTTCGGAAATATAGGTGTTACAGTGTGGGGAGGCATAATATTGCATGGGCGTACTGACCTCCAAATTTTTGGACACGGTACACTCACCGCCAACGTTATTGCGACGCTGTATTCCTTCTCCATGTGCGTCTTTTGCAGGGGTTCTTCGACTCTGATCATTTTTATGGAGGGCACTGTGCGATGGCACCGAACAGCTTAGGTGGAGAGCTCTTGGGACGAGACGATGTTAAAGAAATGGACTGGTCTCTCCGTTCCCCCGACTTAAATCCCATTGGGCACGTATGAGATGCGTTGGGGGACGTACTGCAGCCCGTTCACATGTACCAACTCCTTAGCAACTTTGCGGGCAGTATGGGAGCACGTGACACGGTATGCATTACCGTCCATAGTGACAAACACCCTGTTGTGAACCATGTCCTCCGTTTTGTAATGTCTACGAAATCATGACAAATCGCGGAAATAATCCCCTTTTGAAAAAAATTCTCATTTCCGTCTATTCCATTTTGTATTTCTTCCATTTACCTTATGTACTGTACTGTTGCAGTTCTTTCTATGTGTGGTCCAAGCTTCATCGGGCTATGTTACTTGAGAGCGATACGTCAAATGAAAGTTACTTTCGCCCCTACGTTTTGCACGCTGCTGTATGGTGTCTGACTCTTACAGGAAAAATGGAATATCGGCAGTAAACCTATTCGTGATGCATGACACCTCTCCTCTAGCGTCTGCGAGTGGCGATTTTGGAACATTTTTGTAACTCTCTCTCGTCAGTTAAATCATTCCTTGACGAAACGCAGTTCATTAAATTCTGTCGCTACTAATAATCGGACCTGGCAAGCGTCGTAGAGTCATGAGCAGAAAACAAAAATAGGCCTTACATGTGTTTCGTAACGCATTTTTTTTACGTGAATTACGTTTCCTTAGGATTCTTTTAGTGGTTCCCAGCCTAACATCTCCTTTTCGTAATGAATTACTCTCCAAATTGGTGAGTTCATACCACAGTCCGGTTACATTATCAACAAGTTGGTCGATGACTCTAGAGGATATGCCCCCACCAAATTAATGTATGGGACTTAAATTAAATTGCCGACTGGAGAGATCACTGGTTTAGTTGAGCTGCCTGATACGATTTCGGAGGAGAACATTTCCAAAGATATCTTCAAAATCCGAGAAATGGAAGCGATCACTACAGTTCAGGTCGTTTCGGATGGTTCCACAAAGGTACTTGTTGCCAATAGTGCAGTCGAACAGTGCTATATTTCTTCTCTTATTTATGCAAAATAGCCTACATTTATTTACGTCAACCGTCAATCCCTTCAGCAATCACAGATCCTCTATATGTCTTCCTGCGATTCGGTGCGAGGGGTGTTCAATAAGTAATGGAACATGTTTTTTTTCTGAAAGCGGCATCGCTTTACTCAGGATTTCAATACACCACATTATTCCCCACTATTTTGGCTACGAAACTCTGTATTTTAACATAATCTCTGTTCAATGCAACGCCCTTACGCCACCTTACTGGAAGAGCCTGTTTGTCCGCATAGTACCACGCTAGTGCTCGACGTCCGAGCGAACGCCTTGCTGCATCAGTAACCTCCCCACCATTGGCGAACTGCTTCTCGCGGAGTGCATCCTTCATTGTATAAACAGACGGAAGCTGAAAGGTGGAAGGGAAGGTACGAGATGCGGGCCGTAGGGCGAATGAGGAAGAACAGTCCAGCGAAGTTTTGTGAGCTCCTCCCGGGTTCGTAGAGCTGTGCGAGACCTTGGGTTGTTATGAAGAAAGAGAAGTTCGTTTCGCTGAAGTCGTTTCTTCAATTTCCTGAGGGTAGCTCAGAACACCTCAGAGTTGATGGTTGCACTAGGAGGGAAGACATGGAGTAAAATAACTCCTTCAGAGTCCCTGAAGATCCTCGCCATGACTTTACCGGTTGAGGGTGCGACCTCGTAACTTTTCTTCGGAGGAGAGGTGGTGTGACGCCATGGATTGCCATATTATTGCCAATTCGAAGTGATAAACTCTTATTTCATCGCATGAGACGATGTTCGACAAAAATTATCAGAATCTGCCTCGTAAGGCTCATAGTATTCTGTTACGCGGCGAAGAACCCAACGGGCGACACCTTCGAGTACCCCAACTAGTGGGCCAGTGTGTCGACAATACCAACAGAGACGTCCAACTGTGCAGCGAGGTGTGTGACTGTGGTCCGTCGATCACCTGGAATGGGAGTGTCCATATCTTCCAACACTGCAAGAGTCACAGTTGCCGTGTGACCGGCCGGCACGCGGGAGATACGACAGTGTAAGTAGGCTGTTTATGTTTTCTTTATGTAAGTAGGCTGTTTATGTTTTCTTATTGGCAACGTTACGTAGCGCTCTATATGAAAATCACTGGCTGTGCTGTGTGCAGTCTGTGGCTAGTTTGCATTGTTGTCTGCCATTGTAGTGTTGGGCAGCGGCAGCTGGATGTGAACAGCGCGTAGCTTTGCGCAGTTGGAGGTGAGCCGCCAGCAGTGGTGGATGTGGGGAGAGAAATGGCGGAGTTTTGATATTTGTTAGAATGGATGTTATGAACTGCTATATATATTATGACTATTAAGGTAAATACAATGTTTGTTCTCTATTAAAATCTTTCATTTGCTACTATGCCTACTAGTAGTTAGTGCCTTCCGTAGTTTGAATCTTTTATTTAGCTGGTAGTAGTGGCGCTCGCTGTATTGCAGTAGTTCGAGCAACGAAGATTTTTGTGAGGCAAGTGATTTGTGAAAGGTATAGGTTAATGTTAGTCAGGGCCATTGTTTTGTAGGGATTATTGAAAGTCAGATTGCGTTGCGCTAAAAAATATTGTGTGTCAGTTTAAGCACAGTCGTGTATAATTTTTCTAAGGGGACGTTTCATATGGCGACCCTGCCAGGATTCGAACCTGGAATCTTCTGATATTTTCTTCTAGTTTGTGTAATTAGTGTAGCTTTTGTTTATTGCTAGCACGTAATTGTAGAGAGAATTTACTTTGTAGTTGCAGTGTTTCATTGTTGTACAGTAAAACACTTGTGGCATGCCTGTAGATTTGCACCAAGTATTTCGCAGCTGCACTTGCAATTAACGAGATATTATTTTCAGTGCTATGTTAATGTGTTCTCTTATTGTTGCTCTTCAAATTGTGTTTTTCTGTGTTGTCATGTGAAATATTGTGACAATAATGGCGTGTGAAAAACGTAACACTAGGCTCCAAAGTAAACTGAGAAATGACAGTGAAGACGAAAGCAGTGTGTTAACGCCACCATGTAATGAATTAACTAATATTCAAAGTAGTAATTTGGTAACTGTGCATAGGGAAATGGAGCGGGCGTCAAATAATGGTGTAGGCAGTGAAACAATTAGTGAACAGGGAAGCATTATCGATCGATCGGTCGGCAACAGCTCGCCTCAGGAATCCGAAATGACAGGACACAATTTTACAAATACTGTAGATTCAGGTTTTGCGTCCTCACCGTTTTCTCAAGTAAGTCAAGACACATTTTCTGCTTGTCAAAATGTGAATGTTGCTGGTGCAAATGCACTGCCGAAAAGCGTAGAGGAACAGATTCCAGACACTAATGCACTGTTATTACAATTAATGCAACAAATGGGACAAAATCTTCAAAAGTTAGACACAATGGAACAAAATCTTCAAAAGTTAGACACAATGGAACAAAATCTTCAGAAGTTAGACACCACACTTGAACAGGCACGCGGGAGATACGACAGGTTTGCGCGATCTTGTTGCGATTGTGAGAGACGCCGCGCCCAACGACTCAGCCTGCACTTGTTCACTACCAGGTCTCCGTAGACACTCTGCAAGCACGTATGAATATCTGCGATGCTCCGGCTTACCGCCAAAAGAAACCCAATGACAGTTCTCTGCTTGGAACGCACGTCAATTACAGACGCCATTTTGAAAGTTATGTGTAGCACCGCCACCTATAGGAACACCATGGAACTGTAGGGGCTGAAGCGGGATATTCGACGATGTCCGACAACACAGTTTGCATTATTTCAAATAAAACTGGCCGAGAAAAAGAAGTGTTGCGTTACTTATTGAACCTAAAATGGATTGACTGTGAGCACATCCACACTGTGCCGAATTTACCTAGCACTTGTCTGATACTCTCCTGCAGTGACATAAATTATCATTATCACTATATGGTTCACTTACACTATGTTTCGATATTTACAAACTGTCTCTTACCAATTAGAGCTCTGTGGTTTTTACCTGCGGAAAGTAAATTTTCCTCCTTCACTGAGTTTAGATTTACATCTGCAGCAGCAAAAATTTATCACCATTACTACTGCAAATAAATAAAGATATGAAAATGGAGCAAATACATGTAAAATTAAAGTTTAGGTCACAGTGAAAGTAAATTTTCCACCTTCACTGAGTTTATATTTACATCTGCAGCAGCAAAAATTTATCACCATCACTACTGCAAATAAATAAAGACGTGAAAATGGAGCAAATACACGTGAAATTAAAGTTTAGGTCAGAGTGAAAGATGTGAATAAAAGCGCCACAGCAACGTCACTTGACTGTTTCGATTTAGTATCGGCAACGTGCGCATGATCTGTGCTCACTTCGTAGATATTCCTGGTCTGTGGCTTAGGCAGCAGATTTAGGAAATGCTAACAGGTGTGGTTGTTACTGCCGAATTATAAATTAAATAGGTCATGGTTGCAAAACACTATCGCAAATTCCTTACAGAAAAATGGTTCAAATGGCTCTGAGCACTATGGGACTTAACATCTCAGGTCATCAGTCCCCTAGAACTTAGAACTACTTAAACCTAACTAACTTAAGGACATCACACACATCCATGCCCGAGGCAGGATTCGAACCTGCGACCGTAGCGGACGTGCGGTTCCAGATTGAAGCGCCTAGAACTGCTCGGCCACACCGGCCGGCTTCTTTGCAGAAGAATGGAATAACTGGTAGAAGCCAGCCTCGGGGAAGATCAGTTTGGATTCCGGGAAAATGTAGGAACGCACGAGGCAATACTGACTCTCCGACTTACTTTAGGTTAAAAAGGCAAACCTACGTATATAGCACTTGAAGACTTAGGGAAAGCTTTTGAAAATGCCTAGAGGAATACAATCTTTGAAATTCTGAAAGTAGCAGGGGTAAGACGTAGGTAGCGAAAGGTTATATATAACTTGCACAGAAACCAGACGGCAGTTACGAAAGTCGAGGGACATGACGGGGAAACAGTGGTTGAGAAACAAGTGAGACAGGATTATAGTCCATCACCGATTTCATGTCTGCACATTAAACAAACAATACAGAAAACCAAAGAAAAATTTGGAGTAGGAATTAAAGTTCAGCGAGAAGAAATAAAAACTTTGAGGTTCACCGGTGACATTGTAATTACATGTAAAGAGCAGTTGAACACCAACAAAAGCAAAACAAGGATAACGAAATGTATTTCAATCAAATCAGGTGATGCTGAGGGTATTAAATAAGAAAACAAGACACTTAAATCAGTAGATGAGTTTTGTTATTTGGGCATAAAAATAACTGATGTTGGCCGAAGAAGTGAGGATACAGAATGTAGACCGGCGGTGGCACGAAAAGCGTTTCTGAAGAGATATTTAACATCGAATATATGTTTAACTGTTGGGAAGATTATCTGATAGCATCTGTATGGAATGTATCCGTGTATGAAAGTGAAACATGGACGATAAACATTTCGTACAAGAAGAAAATTGAAGCCTTCTAAATGTGACGCTGCAGAAAGATGCTGAAGATTAGGTTGGTAGATTGCGTAACTTATGAGGAGGTACTGAATAGAATAAGAGAGGTAAGGAACCTGGAGCGCAACCTGACTAGAAGAAGGGATCGGTTGGTAGAACGCATTCTGAGACATCAAGGGATAGCCGGCCGGAGTGGCCATACGGTTCTAGGCGCTACAGTCTGAAACCGAGCGACCGCTACGGTCGCAGGTTCGAATCCTGCCTCGGGCATGGATGTGTGTGATGTCCTTAGGTTAGTTAGGTTTAATTAGTTCTAAGTTCTAGGCGACTAATGACCTCAGAAGTTAAGTCGCATAGTGCTCAGAGCCAGCCATCAAGGGATCACCAATTAGTACTGGAGAGAGGTGTGTGTGTGTTGTGTGTGTGTGTGTGGGGGGGGGGGGGGGTCGTGGAGAGTCGTAGAGAGAGATCAAGAGAAGAATACAGTAAGCATATTCAGAACGATGTAAGTTGCAGTAGTTATTTGGAGATGAAGAGACATGCACAGCATAGAGTAGCAAGGAAAGCTGCATCAAACCAGTTTTCAGAGTGAAGACAAGAGCAACATGACTTAGGCAAAGGATCGTCTTTGTGATGTCGCTTGGAATTAAAGAGCGTCGCAGTGAGGCGTGCCCCGACGTGGAGGTCCCCGCGGCTGGGTCTGGTTTCCCACGGTGGAGGGTGCTGGGCTGGCCGCTCCTTCCGGCCCAGATAGCGGCCGCCATCAATCACCGGCAGGTGTTCCGCCGGACACAGATAGCGCCGCAACCCACGCTGCAGCGCCGCTCCGGACATCGAAAAATAATAACACGAGCTCCAGCCCGTGCTCTTTTCTCCAGGCACCCGGTGTCCTTGAGAGGATCTCGCTACGAAGTAAACCCCCCCCCCCCCCTCTACACACACACACACACACACACACACACACGCACTCGAACATAGCCTCTAAACAGGGTGATTCAGCTGTCCCTATAAATGGATTTTATGCAGCCCACAACACCTTCAAATATCACGTGCAAGATTTTTATATTCACTCGCTCGCTACCCGCAAACAATTACTTCTACAGAAAGAAAATAAACGGGACTTTTCTGTAGGAAACTTACTGAGTTAAATTTTGTACTGGAATACGTTTTAGTTGGAGGCCGTGGTTTCTTAATTATTTGAGAAAAAATTAAAAAGTGACCTACAAACGCTTTCTTCTTGAATAACTCGAAAACCTTGGCCTCCAGCGAAACCACATCCCAGTACAAAATTTCACTTCATTGAATTTCCTACAAAAAGAGTTCTCCTCATTTTTTTCTGTAGCACTGTTAGTTTGCCCATAACGAGCGAGAGAATATGAGCATCTTACACATGGTTTTTGAAGACATTGCGGGTTGCATAATATCCGTAGCGGTAGGTGAATCACCTCATATAGTGTTACCACTCCACTGGTCGTTTCATACATAAATATCAGGTGCTATACGATGTATGGCTACAAAACACTGCATCGTTATGTGTTAGGAGCCGTGATATTGGTTTACATTTAGTAAATGAGGCCAAAATCTTTAAGAATACAGCCTCTTTGTCTCCCTGTTTACTCAATTCAATAATAAACTAGTAACACCACCTTCCCCTCCAACCTCCACCTTTATCCCCCCCCCCCCTATTTTTTGAAGACTCTTTGCTCTTTGGAGACTTAAACTCCCATGTATAAATCGTCATATCTCTCGATCTGTGTGTCGTCCAAGTATATGTTGGCACTGTTTCTAAAAAGTGTTGCAAATGGGGTTGCTAGTAAAGAAGTATAAACTGAAAATTAGTACCTTATGCTGCAGTTTTACTGTACCAGCAGCAAAAATGTAGTAATCATTAAACTTTTTTCCTTTCATCATTTTGCAGAGGGTGTCAGCCAGAAAAAGGTTCATAAAGATTTGAAATTATGTGTAAAGTTTGTTGGAAGTCGCTAAGTTACCTCGTTCTCAAATACAAGTTGCATATAGTCCGGGTATTTCTGTGCGGCGAGTTACGCTGCCTCAAGATATATACATTGTTTTTAATTGTGATATGTACCATGCTGTGTTAAATCTCTAACATATTATATCTCTTAGTGAGTAGATTATGATAGCATTTTAAATTTTATTGGTCCTGCAAATGTTGAAATGTTCCTCCTAGTCCGTTGTCTCGGAGCTTCTCTACCGATTGGTGAAGTGGGTGGGTACCGATTGTGGGCGAAAAGGTTTATTATTTACCCATCTGCGGGAGAGCAGATTCAGCATTGCTTCAGGAAACAGGTCGACTGTGCGAGATGAGGTATATTATAAACAAGACGACTGCGTGCGAGTGTTCTATTTGGTACTTGGTAATGCTTGTACTGATCAGTTGGTACGACTGTTACTATTAGTTACTTTCTCCGAGTGCTGTGGTGTGTATGCCAGTTCCTACTTGTCGTATGTGGCTAGTTAGTAAAAAATGGATTGTAACGTTCCTCTGGAGCATATCAAAAGTTAAAGAGGACATAAGTTGATCGTTGTTGGACGTAGCAAATTTCAGACTTTAGGGTTCTCTTGCGATTGTAAACCAAGTAATTTTGTAATTATAACACTGATGTAGGAAAATCGGTGTTTGGTTTGCCTTTTCTTGCTCATGCCGAAGTTGGAAGAGCTTTTGTCGAAATTTAATGAGCATTGAACGCGAAAGTAAAAATGTTTCATGTTTGGCAGATTGTTTTACGATGAACTGCATAGCCTCAGAATGTGGCTTTCCGTCCGAAATTTGGGCTTGCAATATTATAAGCTTTGAAAGAACAACCAACGCCTGAGAGGCATTTCAAGAACTTTCGGCCTTAATTTACAGAGATCACATCCACATATATATATTTCCGTTCGAACTCAATCACCCAAATTAAACTTAATGATGGAGGTAGGCCTCACCTACCTAACAATAAACGAGAAAAACATGTGTAGCATACACAATAATTAATTTCAGAGTACATAAATGGAACTATGAGACTTCCGAATTTTTTTAGTGTTTCTTATTAATGTCTTCAGGAATGAACATAGCTTTCGTCTCTTTTAAATGCCTTGACGAGTGTCCCATTACGGGCATGAGCTATTTTATCAAACATTTTTAACTATACCCATCTATCCTTGAGCATTTTTCTGTAGCACTACAAATCAAAAACTTCTAGTTCATTCTTATTTGTTGTGTTTATCGTGCACGTTTGACTTCCATGTATGGGTACACTCCTGATGCATACAGTGAGGTGACAATAGTCATGGGATAACGACATGCACATGTACAAATGGTGATAGAATTGAGTACACAAGGTATAAAAGCGCACAGCCCCTTTGCGTAGCTGTCATTTGTGCTCAGCTGATTCATGTGAAATGGCTTCCGACGTTATTATGGCCGCAAGACGGGAATAACAGGTGTTGAACACGGATTGGTAGTTCGAGCTAGGTGCATGGGACATTCCATTTCGGAAATCGTTAGGGAATTCAATATTCCGAGATCCACAGTGTCTAGAGTGTGTTGAGAATACCAAATTTCAAGCGATACCTCTCACCGGAGACAACGCAGTGGCCGGTGGCCGACGACCTTCAATTAACGACCGAGAGCAGCGACGTTTGTATAAACTTGTAAGTGCTAACAGACAAGCAATACCGCATGAAATAACCACAGGAATCAATCTGGGACGTACGACTAATGTATCCCTTAGGACAGTGCGGCGAAATTTGGCGTTAATGGACTACGGCAGCAAGCGACAGACGCGAGTGCCTTTGCTAGCAGCCTTCAGCGCCTCGCGTTGAATCATGACCACATCGGTTGACCCCTAGATGACTGGAAAACCGTGACCTGCTCAGATGAGTCCCGATTTCAGTTGGTAAGATCTGACGGTGGGTTTAGAGTGCGTGCAGATCGCGCGAAGCCATTGACCCAAGTTGTTAATAAAGCACTTTGCAAGCCAGTAGTGGCTCCATAATGGTGTGGGCTATGTTTACACGGACTGTACTGGGTCCTCTGGTCCAACTGAACCAGTCATTGACTGGAAATGGTTATGTTCGGCTACTTGTTCCCAAACAGTGATGGAATTTTTGTGGCCGACACTGTGCCATGTTACGGAACCGCAGTTGTTCGCGACTGGTTTGAAAAACACTCTGGACAAATCGAGAGAATGATTTAGCCATCCAGATCGACCGACATGAACCGTTTCAAATGTTTATGGGACATAATCGAGAGGTCTGTTCATGCACAAAATCATCTACCGGCAACTCTTCCACTATTATAGATGGCTATGTAGGCAGCATGGCTCTTTCTTTTTGCAGGGAACTTCCAGCGACTTGCTGAGTCCATGCCACGTTGAGTTGTTGCACTACGCAGAACAGGAGGTGGTCCAACACGATAGTAGGAGGTGTCCCATGACTTTTTTCACCTCAGTGTACTTCAAGAAAAGACTTGACAATACTTCGGTTTATATTACGTGTTAAAAAACGGAGTATGTCACCTACAAGAAGTCACGTCGAGTAGGCAGCCAGAAGTTCGCACTGCCTTCTCTTGCCGCAGTGCGGAAACTATCACAAACATACAAAGAATTTCTGCTGCTTCTGCCACTCCTGCTGCTAATTTCTCCAGTGTCACGATACTGTTGTTTGGATTTTAATTGAGCAAGTTGCCTGTATATGCAGTAGCTCACTTTTACTTAATGAGAGACTAAGCAACATTTGCCTTTCGAATTCGAGAGGAATCGATAAGCGAGAAGTGGAAACGAGGCGGCAGAAATGTAGATAGCTCCTATTGGAGTGCGGGTGGGGGTGGGGCTGCGGGGGTGGGTGGTGGCTAGGAAGAGTGCATTATACCGAGTAACGGGTGTTTGCCTGGATAACAGTTTCACCAACAAGCATGCGAATTTTCTTGCCTGCCTACAGTCGGAAGGAACTAAACAAGGGAATGACCAGGACGTGGTCGAAGAATGGCGTTTTCATGGTGGGCTTGTGGCGAGAGAACGAAAGCGCAGAAGATGCGCTGAATGCGAGCGAGCCCGGGTAGCGATCTGGCATCCTGCCGACACGGTGGTGAAGTACTGAATAATTTCATGTGTGGTAGACGATTGTTGTCGGGTCGAGAGTACTCAGGCATTTTAGTGCATAGATGGACCTAATAATAGAGAATTACGTAGTGGAATTTTCGATCGCAGTCTGGAGAGGGGCGCGCTGCCGCTTAATATCTTTCCAGAGCCGGATTGGCGGTCCTAATAGCGGCGAAAATTTGATAATGTTTTAATAAATGGGCACGGAATGCAATTGTTTGGAGCAAAACTAATTAACTAATTCTGTTTGTATTCATGCGTTTCCTTCTGTGTAGATAGTTTATCATTTGGATTTCACAACCAGTTGACGTCGAATAATTTCCTTGTGTCTCAAGGAAAAGTTGTATAATGGCAGAATATTCACATTATATGTATATATGTTGTCTGTAATACTCTCTTTCAAATTCGGAAGGTGGCAGGGGTAAAATACAGGGAGCGAAAGGCTATTTACAATTTGTACAGAAAGCAGATGGCTGTTATAAGAGTCGAGAGGCATGAAAGGGAAGCAGTGGTTGGGAAGGGAGTGAGACAGGGTTGTAGCCTCTCCCCGATGTTATTCAATCTGTATATTGAGCAAGCAGTAAAGGAAAGAAAAGAAAAATTTGGAGTAAGAATTAAAATCCATGGAGAAAAAATAAAAACTTTGAGGTTCGCCGATGAAATGGCTCTGAGAACTATGGGACTTAACATCTATGGTCATCAGTCCCCTAGAACTTAGAACTACTTAAACCTAACTAACCTAAGGACATCACACAACACCCAGTCATCACGAGGCAGAGAAAATCCCTGGCCCCGCCGGGAATCGAACCCGGGAACCCGGGCGTGGGAAGCAAGAACGCTACCGCACGACCACGAGCTGCGGACGTTCGCCGATGACATTGTAATTCTGTCGGAGACAACAAAGGACCTGGAAGAGCAGCTGAACGGAATGGACAGTGTCTTGAAAGGATGATGTAAGATGAATATCAACAAAACCAAAACAAGGATAATGGAATGTAGTGGAATTAAGTCGGGTGATGCTGCGGGAATTAGATTGGGAAATGAGAGGCTTCAAGTAGTAAACGAGTTTTGCTATTTGGGGAGCAAAATAACTGATGATGGCCGAAGTAGAGAGGATATTACAGGTAGACTGGCAATGGCAAGGAAAACGTTTCTGAAAAAGAGAAATTTGTTAACATCGAGTATAGATTTAAGAGGCAGGAAGTCGTTTCTGAAAGTAAGGAGTGTTGGTATGTGTGGAAGTGAAACGTGGCCGATAAATAGTTTGAACAAGAAGAGAATAGAAGCTTTAGAAATGTGGTGCTACAGAAGAATGCTGAAGATTAGATGGGTAGATCACGTAACTAATGAGAAGGTATTGAACAGAATTGGAGAGAAGAGAAATTTGTGGCACAACTTGAGTAGAAGAAGGGATATGTTAGTAGGGCATAATCTGTAGGGCATAATCTGAGGCATCAGAGGAATACCAATTTAGTATTGGAGGGCAGCGTGGAGGGTAAAAATCGTAGAGGGAGACCAAGAGATAAATACACTAAACAGATTCAGAAGGATGTAGGTTGCAGTAGGTACTGGGAGATGAAGAAGCTTGCACAGGACAAAGTAGCATGGAGAACTGCAACAAATCAGTCTCTGGACTGAAGACCACAACAACATCAATGTATTTCAGTTACGCCTAAAGCGTTGTATTTTACTTTGTGCTCCCAAGCAGAGGGCTGGTACGCTCTGTATTCATTCGACATGCATTTCTAGGGAACCATTATGCTCTCTTTCCCTTTTGTAAATTAATAAAGTATTACTGTTCTTTCCAGAACTGTTTCTTTGGTGGTACGAACTTACAACATTCTCCGTGTACACCTCAAAAACAGAACACGTTAACTGTTACACTAGTTTGCAAAATTGGGGGAGACGCAGCCTTCACAGCACTCCTTCCATTGCACTAAGAAATCATTTTCGTGTCAGGAAGAACACCATACTATCGGAGCATGTGTTAGACCCTGCATAAGCAGAAGTTCATCATACGTAATTCATGCACAGCGAGGGAACGTCTCGCACACGAAGAGAATCCGGAAATATGCAATGCAATGAAGCGGTATTTCCTGTACTTGTTTATTCAGTCTAGCTTAGCGACCATAAGTAAGTATGGTATACCTCCGTCTTCCTTAAGCGTAAGATCAGGCTTATTGTGATTCATTTTTATTCTTAATTTGTTCTCATATATTGTGACTGATGGTATTGTGCATGTATATTGACATTGTCGTCATAGTTTGAGAATCTGTGTTGATTATATGCGTATCTTTGCCCAACGTATGTTCTTACATACATTTGGCAATGAGGCGGTACTGTATCGACTTCACCATAAGAACGGGTGTCGTTGCGAGGCAGCTGCTTTCAGTACGAGATTCACCCCATTAGACCATTTAAGGAATGATAAAGACGGACTAAATGAACTTTCCGCTTGAAACTCTGTGGTCAATAAAGCTTAGGAACTGCCCTTCAGTTTGTAGGAGGCAGTGAGTCAACTTAGGTCACAACTTCACGGCTTTCACAAGCACTTTACCAAACGATTTTGCATCGCATAAGCGCTATAAAAGATTTCATTACTCACTGTACTGATCCAGGAGAGCGATGTGCAGTCACGCACCTGTAACAAAGAAGAAATAACCATGTAACACTGTTCATCTTGCGCACATCACACCCTTAACTCGTTTCATAAATGAGGCTGTTGGAGGAGATATCAAAGTTAACCAACTAGATTCCTTATTAAAACGGTCATATCATATTGTCCGCTCACGGCAGCTGAGTGGTCAGCGCGACGGAATGTCGTACCTAACGGACCGGGTTCGATTCCCGGCTGGAACAGAGATTATCTCAGCTCAAGGACTGGGTGTTATGTTATCCTTATCATCATCATTTCATCCCCATCGACACGCAAGTCGCCGAATCGGCGTTAACTCGAAAGAATTGCACAAGGCGAACGGTCAACCCGACGGGGAGGCCCTAGCCACACGGCATATCATATTTGAGAAAGTAAGGAGCCCAAGAAAAGTGCAGTATTAATACGATTTAGGATACAAAATTGCATAAAACTTCTTTCCTGCGGGCGGAGAGATGTAACGTATCGTTCTGCTAGGTGCGTACAATGCACATTATTTTAAATCAGCTGCCCATGCGTCAACCATCGGGATACGTAAGTGAGGTCTGGGTGTTGTTTTGGTGAACTTTTTTTAACGTGTTCGATGATTATTTTACATCTTCTGTGTCCTGTAAACGATTTGCTTTAGGTCCCTTTACAGTTTACGTTATGAGGAACAAAATGTGATTATAGAGTACAGATCGGTAGAGCAGGTTGAGTGCAACACGGTTGCCAATTCGTTTGTGGCCACAATCTGCTTGACTCTCGACGTTTTGACCAGCTTGCAGTGGAGCACAGGCGGCATACGCAGGGCAGGGCTGAGCAGTGCAGCTTTGTGTTTTGTGGCTACGGCTTTGGCGTGATTACTGATGGCGCAGCGTGTATAAGCGCAGGTCTGCCACTAACAAACTGTTGGCGAATATCGTATAAATTCTCTTCCGTGTTCAGACCACGGCAAATCAGAGTTAAAAGTGCTGACGAAGATGATGGTGTTTATCTTCGAAATCTTGAGTTTCAACTCCCATTTTATGCAGTCTGAACATCAAGATGACATTCTACAGGGTTACCACTGCGTACAACTTAGATGTCATATTGATGAATACGTTTCTATCAGTAAATCAACCAACTGAGCCAACATCAATTGATATTCGTATCGCATGGCGACATAAGTAGAACGAAACAAATAATTTTTTTTAGTTACGAAAAGAAAAACCGGTTTAGCTGGTTTAACTACGGATATGTGTCTATCATCTATTGCACCACACCAAGTTTCGAAGTGTGTGCTAATTTTCCTTCACATTTCTTGAGTTGGCTCATGCAGTAAATCGGATTCTGAGCTGTAAGCTATTTGATATAGCGAGAGTCTTGCTTTCGACTGGTAATCCCGAGCAAGCTCGAAATGGCACTACATAGCGAGAATCTTCAGTAGTGTGGCCGCTACCCGCATGTAGCGTTTGCATTAGGCTCCCGTCACTGGTCCGGCTGCCTGTGGTCTACGCTGCGCTCTGCCACCCGGTGTTCATCCAGCCTTTGAGACCGGAAGCATTGTCCTGGTGGATTAGCTAATCATTAGATAACCACAAACTACTTTCATTTTTGCAGTTCCTCTTGAGATATTTTAAGTGCTTCAAGGTAGTTGCAGAACAAATTCATGGTTGACTAGCCCTCTCATGTCAGAAAACCAAAGCAATCATGTTTTAATGTTGATTTTTACATGTTGGATTTCTTTTGTCATGTCTTGAGTCCGTTTTATAATGTCCTTTGCTGTTGTTTTTTGCTAGTTTTTTTTAATCCACAGGATAAAACAGTTTTTTACAGTCCTTGGTATTAGCATTTTGTTCTGTCGTGCTCTCAATTGGAAAATTTACGAACAAGTGAATCAGCGATTATAAATATAAACATTGAGACAAAAGTGAGATTTCCGACGGATGACAGCTGGCCTTCTGCCTCAAGACAGTGTGTAGAAAAGGCAACTTGGTATTCAGTAAATCACAATTACAAACTCAGAATGATTGTTAAACCGGAAATACAGTACAGAGATTCACCATATTCTACAAGCAGAATTTGCAACCAAGGGCAAAATTGGCTAATGCGAAGCATATGCCACAGGAAATTGTGTTACATAATTAAATGAAGATAGCCAGAAGAGGTTTTGATATTCCTTAAACAAATAGCACAATCACTTCCACATTTGGTGTCATTGCATGTACCGCAAAATATTCCTAAGTTAATGTAGTTTATTTGCTGTTGGTGAATAATGTCACGTGGAATCCTGTTCTGAAGTAAACCACCTTTAAGAAAGAAATATTTAAAGCTTTGGACTGCAATAATGTGATCAGTTCATCAACGTCAATTTTTGTGGAAAACAACCTAAGAAGCTATGAAATTTAGCGGCAGACCCAAAGTTGGGTGTAAATTACCTTTATCAGCTCGGAAGTAATGATGTTATTCGTTTTTACAGCACCAGGTGAAAAAAAATGTCTTATGCTCACAAACGTGATACTATAACAATAGATGAGTTCATTACTTACGCTAAGAAAGACGTGTATGATGCTGCAGCCGAAGTATTTGATCAATTTAGTGTTGATATAAAGTGCCTGACAAAGAGCAAATCTATTTGACAGCTCCTTCTACACCATTTATGAACTTTCGTTTAGAGTCTTGTAAGTTACGAATACTTGAATGAGCCGGTTGTCAGACAGGTGACAGAACAGAGTAAAGCTCAATCACAAGCCGTCACAGTTTTCAAAATGTGCAGTTCGAAAATTCTGAAGTCTCTGATACATTTTGAAATGTTTCTTCAATAACATCAGAGTGTTTGATACGATTTGTAGTTTCTCTACTTGCCACATACGCTTGATACTGACGAGACATGCTCTCTATGCTGTGGTTCAAGAGTTCAGTTGGTAGTCGGTCCTAATCTTTTAAAGAGCTGTGCAGATTTGTGGACAGACTGCTCATGATTGATGCCACGCGTTCCTAATGCATTTATTCATTTACAACAATTTACTGCAGTAGATATATGTCCATCTCCGGCCGGCGTCGATCCACGGACCTCGGTGCAAAATGCATTGTCGTAATGACCCCTGGAGGGGCTACGCGCCGTGCGACTCATTGGTGTGGCTACCTTACGAGGGAAGCATTCCCGGAAGACAGTGCTGGGCAACGTCAGGTGCTGGAACAATTGTCTGGCCCAGTTAGGCCATAAGCAAGGCGGGTTAGCTGTGTGCGCGGCGTGTGTCGCCAGTGCAGTCTTCGGTAACAAACCCCCGGCATCACCTCTGGCATCGGCGGGCACCCAGTGGATCAGCGGCATTGCAGGCCTCAGTTCGATTCTCGATCAATCGATACTGGAACTGGACGCACAAGTAAGTGACCCCGTAAGACGGCGAACAGAGATAGCTGCTCCAGTGGATGGCTAGTGAGTGACTACGGCCTCACGGTAGAACTCTGATCTACAGCAATCACTGATTTTATGTCAGTCGCTGGATGGATGACCAGTATTTCCACGTGCCCAGGTGAACTTGCTGGTGAGCAGACGCCCCAGGTGTCATGTATGCCGCTTGCTGCTGTGCTGCAGAAGTGTCCGAGGTTTCGATAATACAGTTGCTCACTGACCGAACGGTCGTACCTGCGTGCCAAAATGGACATGGTGACGAAATTACTACGGCTATCAGCTCGATTACGGCCACGACTCCTTGTAGAGGCCTACACTGCTACGATATGGATATGTGTAGTGTAGTGGAAAAAGGCCTTTTGAGGCACTAAGCTGTCACTGGGAATTGTATGGAGGGTCTAGAATGTTTAGTGAATTGAATTAATCAACTGTTATTCTTTTCTTAGTTGTTAGTTTGGTGAGGTAACAACATCTTCCTTCTTCCACTTTCCTGCCCAGTATCAGCACTGTTAAGCACTCGATCTACTTTTGCATTGAGCAAAGCCCCACATCTATATTTGCCACGGAATTTATTAGGTACAACACAGTAGTAATAGGGAAGTGGGCCAGAAATTCGCTGACATCAGTTTCGGCGCTTTCTGATCTGTGTTGTCAGAATACGGATGAAACAATTGTGCATGTTATATTTCGCTGTCGGCGTTATCGGCACATCGTTGTCTACAAGGCCGAACTGGAAACCATGTGCCAAGGCCAAGGGAGGGAGGGAAGGGGAGAGGGACCGCGTATCATGCCACATCAGCATCAGCACTTTCTTATGTTCAAGGCCATTCCAGGAATCATAACAGCCGCGCACTTGCCAAGAGTATCGAGGGGGACGAAGAGGCCTCACGCTCAACGCACCCACACGCCCCTGCTTGAAGCTGTATACGACAAAGTATCTGAATTGCCGAAAATTTTGTCAGCTATGTTTGCATTACAGCTTCCAAAAGTTCATTTAAGGACTGGCTCACCAGTCAGACTGGTAAGTTTGATTATGTCACGAGGATGCATGGAAATATCTGAAGGTTATATCTCTGCATTTTATCGTATTAGTTATCTATAAGGTCTACTATCTAAGGAAAAATGATAAATTGGGCAGCTGAGATGTGATTCAGGCAGAGGACAAATACAGGTGCAGGATGATAAATGTTTATTCCAGTACATTGACCAGCCTGGATGTATTCCACGGTAATTTTTAACATCCATCTTAGCGAAGTATGGTACAGTAAACCTTTTTTTCTGCACAAAAATGCGCAGACTGTTAAAGTATGAAGTGTCACACAAAACGGATTCTTTGGTTTACGCAAAGGTGGTTTACTCTACATTTCCCTACACCTGAGTGAGATAGCGTTGATCGCTGACAGTAACGTATCCAGGTAAAAACATTTAAGAACGAGTTTCTTAAATTTGCAGTCTCCAGGAAAGAGAGAACCAGGTTAGAAGTACGGAAAAGAACAGCACTTTTCCGTCAAACGTCTCTGATAAACTGTTTCACTCCTGTACAAGTTTCTCAAGCTCCAGTTGCGTTTTGTGAAATTATACATGGGCTGAAATAATCTACGCACGGCATATACACCCTCGCTAGCGAACCAGAAAGTCTGGCCGGCCGGTGTGGCCGTGCGGTTAAAGGCGCTTCAGTCTGGAACCGCGTGACCGCTACGGTCGCAGGTTCGAATCCTGCCTCGGGCATGGATGTGTGTGATGTCCTTAGGTTAGTTAGGTTTAAGTAGTTCTCAGATCTAGGGGACTGATGACCACAGATGTTAAGTCCCATAGTGCTCAGAGCCAGAAAGTCTGTTTCGCGCTGCAGTCGAGTTGAGGGTTAGTGCAGCACCTCTACGGACTGCCGTTTTTGGGTCACGCTGCAGACATGAGTGAGCCGGGTCGTTAGGCGAATGCTTGCGAGACTGGCCCGCACAAGCACGTCGTTATTTCTGGATCAGACGCAGACGCAGCGGCAGCCGCGGAGAACGCCGCCCCGCGTGCCGTGTCCCGCCTGTTGAGCATTGTTTACGCCGGTTGCAGGTAGCGAGGGCGTGCGTCGCGCCGGCTGGGGCGGCTCTCTGAGCGCTGGAGGTAAGGTACGGGCAGCGCCTGCATCAGCTGTCGTGACGGAATCCTCCCAAAGTAACACCGAAAGTGCACAGTGCTAATACGTCCCACACGATTTTTCATGCGCTCGATACAATTCGAAACGAGACTCGTTCGACCAGGCAACAACTTTCCACTCATCAACAGTCCAATGTCGGTGTCGACGAGCCCAGGCGGAGCGTAAGGCTTTGTGTCGTGTAGTCATCAAGGGTACACAAGTGGGCCTTCGGCTCCGAAAGGCCATATTGCTGATAGTTAGTTAAATGATCCGAACGCTGACACTTGTTAATGGCCCAGCATTGAAATCTGCAGCAATTTGCGGAAGGATTGCACTTCTGTCATGTTGAAAAATTCAGTCGTAGTTGGTTCCGTTCTTGCAGGATCGTTTTCCGGCCGCAGCGGTGTCGGAGATTTGATGATTTAGCGGATTCTTGCTATTCACGGTACACTTGTGAAATGGTCGCACGTCAAAGTACCCGCTTCATCGCCACCTCGGAGACGCTGTGTCCTATCGCTCGTGCGCCGACTATAACAGCACGTTCAAACTCACATCTTGATAACCTGCCATCGTAACGGCAGGAATGATTTTAATAACTGTGCGAGACACTTGTAGTCTTTTATGGGCGTTGCCGACAGCAGGGCAGTATTCTGCCTGTTTATGTATCTCTGTGTTTGAATACGCATGTCTATACCAGTTTCTTTGGCGTCTCAGTTGTATATCGGTCTTGATTCTGCAACCAGTAAAATAACATCATTAGCCTCTCAACTCGTGAAGTTTCATTAGGTTCCCTCCTCCCCTTCTGGGCCCTTCATATTTTTCTCAACAATGTCAGTGCTGACTTTAACTACTACGCACGAAGAAGCAACATTCAGGACAGAACTAATGACCAGGCCGCTAGTGTCGTACCCAACGTTTTACGGTGGCAGTACCAATCTTTTGTTCCGCTTGCGACTGTATTTTTTTATGTATGAATCCGTTCAGTCGTTACTTGCATGCTTTTCTTTCGAAGAAAAGCAGTTCACGACACCAATGAACTGCCCAGACTAACTCTTCGCTCTCTAAGGCCTTACGAAATTACAACGTTGGAAGAATGTCTGTGTTACACATAATTACTCCGGCTGTTACTATACGATACGAAACAAAAACTGTAACTTCTCCTTCAAATAGCTCTTCAGTGCTTTAACAGAATCAACACACTTCCCTCTGGTCCTTTCACAGAAGGAAGAAGGCTTATTACGATTTAGCGTCTCGCTGGAGACGAGATTGTAAAAGATTAATCAGAAGATGCATAGGTAAACAGGCGTTGGCTTTCCTGGTATGCACCTGGAGTGATTTGGGAAAACCGTGGAAACCCAAATCTGGATGTCCAGAAGCGCTAATGCAGTCCTTTCCTTTCGTTTGCGACTATTTAGCCGTAATGGCCCTGCCACTTTGCTAGTTTCCTTCACTGGGGTAAATTCTTTGGCAGTAACGGAGTTCACTGCAGGGTCCTCAGCGTGACAGTGAGATGCGTCGGCTGCTAAGACAAGGAAGTTGCTGGAGGGGCGTACGCTCCTCACACCGCTGTCCTAGACGGTAATGTCTACTTTCAAAATGTTTATTTATTGTCGATACGAGAATTACCTGATCTTGTTCCAGGTTTTTTTTCTCCAAGTTGTTCTTCTAGAAAGTAACAATGATCATACCTAGGTCTTCCGTGTAGCTGTCAGGAACCTGGGCTTCACTGATGCTGAATGGAAATAACATATACAACATCAAGAAATAAAACAAAAATATCGAAGGGTAAAATAACGAAACTTAATGCCTTGTTGAAGAAGGTACGAGCAGGAATGAATCCCACTGTCAGTCACTTGTATGGAAGGAGGAGGGGAGAGGGGAAGTCAGAAAGACGAGCCACACATCAGATCTCAGGACTTGGGTCACGTTGCCAACCAACATAGGGTAGCACAGTGATTATATGAGAGCATCATGCTGAGGACGGAGGAGGAGCCACGGTGGGCCCATGGCAATGCCATTTTACTTGGTGAAAGAGTGGAGCGTTATTTGGAACATCGCCTCTGTGTTATGAGGCTTCTTATAGCGCGTCGTGATCTGAAGATGGCTGTAGATCAGAACTGAAATCGGTCATTATGCCAGTGATTGCCTTAAAGACACCGTGTAAGAACTTACATTTGTTTTTGTGCCTTAATGCCGCCAGCCTTAGTGCTATAAGTAAATTCTTGTTTATGGCGTCCTTCTTTCAACAAAGCTAGTACGCGTCACAGAGAGGATTTTCCGGAACCGGAGGTTTCACACCATATCACTTGGAAACTCCAACTTGCTCCAGTTAGACAGGAAGAGCGGGAAGATTAAATAGAAGCTGACCGCTTCCTGATTTCGTCAGAAGTTTTGATAAATATTTTATAAATAAGTCATCAGAAATTATCATATTTATACGTGCTTTAAATGGATTAGAGATGCAGAGTAGCTATTTTTATACAGGGTGATCAGCTGCCTCTACATATGGGTTTTATGCTACCCACAACGCCTTCAAAAACTATGCGCAAGATTTTCATATTCCCTCGCTCCCTATGACCAAATTATGAGTCCTACAGGAAAAATGAACAGGACATTCTTGTAGAAAATTTAATGTAGTTAAATTTTGTCCTGGGATACGTTTCCTTTGGAGACCACAGTTTTCAAATTACTCAATAAAAACGGATGTTAGGGTCATTTTTGTACGTGTTTCTTGAATAATTTGAAGACTGTGGCTTCTTGCGAAAACGTATCCCAGTAAAAAATTTAACTATATTAAATTTCCTACAAAAAGGTCGTGTTCATTTTTTCTGTGTGACTAATGGTTTGCACGTCGTGATGAGAGAATATAAAAATTTTACCTGTGGCTATTGAAGGCATTATGGGTTGAAAAAAAAACCCAATGGATAGGGGCAGCTGAACCTCCCTATTTAATTATCTTTAGAATGACTGTGTACAAAACGTCCGATTTAATAATAATGAATTATGCATAGAACAAGCTATTTTGTTTAGTAGTGTATAAGTAGATTTTAGACTGTTAGAGTGGTGAGGAAACGTTTGAAGACCGCTTATGAATTTAAAGGACTAATATTTAGCTTACAGTGACTGGTTAAACACGTGAACTTATTTTCTACTTCTGCTTTTCTACTACTGCTGCTATTGCTGACCTTCATTCTGACATAAAATGTAAATCTGTGTTCATTCTGGAGGTTGTCTTGAACACTTCCGTGCTCTAATGGCCTTAGTTTTGTTTCCTCTGGTATGCACTTGCTCTTCCCAATCTTAGATGTGACTTCCCCGGTTAAAGGAAGACTCCACACGAAGGTATTTTTCTTATTAACAAATCACTGTGGAATGTGAAAGAAGCAATAGCCGATGGAAAAACATCTCAAGATCGATTTGGGACCTTTAGATTTGAATCTTGGCAGCTAACTACTGAGCCACGCAAATTGACTCAGTCAAAACAATATGTTTCTTGATTATATACTGAAAGCCATCTGCTACAAACGACTTTCATGTTCTGCATCAGTGCGCGAGATGCGAAGCACTCGCATGACCTGAGGACTCTCTAGTCAATGTTTTTCGTCATCTAAGCTAAACTTATCTTTGGTTGATCAGTGTAAAGCAGTCTTTACTCAGTATTTTGAAGTGTAATCTAGACAGCGAATCACAATTCTTGGCGCCGAGGCTATGAGTTCAGCTGGGCAGCGTGATCGACCAAACACTCATTCTATTCTCTTCGCTGGTCTGGATTTCCGCCTGACGCTGTGAACATTGTTCTGCCTGCCGCCGACTTGTAAAGTACAGGGATCGGCCTTGTGATACTGTGCTGTGTATTCTGAATCAACGCCGTCCAGAATTCTTGGTAACACTGTTGCTTTCTTGCGCTACTCTGGCGTAATTCTACGTTACATGATTTTTCAGGATCATGTACAGGACGTACATCGTAACTGTGTATTTTCTTCGTCTGATTCGTATCTTTTTTAGAAAAAATGAGGATCAATATCTGTTTTCCATTGAGCTAGCGGACGACAGTCAGGTTGGTATCCGCCAGCGTATGTAACACGGCAATACACTCGTAAACAGTTCTGAGCGCGCAGATTGTTCACGAGAATATTGCCGTGTTACATACGCTGGTGCTGATATTGGTTCGCTTTTGCATGACATTTTTTCTGGCAATGTAAGTTCAGTCACTAAGTTACCATCAAGAGCCTGAAAATGACAGAATGCAATGCCGACACAGGTTGGTTCTGGAATAAATCAGATATGAAAATACGGTTGTTGGTTTATTTATTGATGTTTCTATCTGCTGGTGAGGTTAAGGGATGCTGTTAAGTTGAAACGACGCGGGAAGCAATCCTAAGGGGTGCTTTTGCTTCACAACAACATCCCAGCTCACTCTTCGCGAGATACTTCCTAATGTGGTGTCGGAGCTACTTTTGCCCCGTATAGGGCAGCAAATGGACGTGGCATGGACTCCACAAGTCGTTGGGAGTCTCCTGCAGAAATATTGAGCCATGCTACCTCTATATCCGTCCTTAAATACGAAAGAGTTGCCGGTGCAGGATTTCCTGATCTGACTGAACATTCGATTATGTTCCATAAATGTTCGACAGGTAGCCAGATCATTCGCTCGATTTGTCCAGAATGTTCTTCAAACCAGCCGCGAACAATTGTGACAAGGTGACATGGCTCATCGTCATCCATAAACATGAAGTCCAAAAATGGCTGCAAATGGTCTCAGAGTAGCCAAAAATAACCGTTTCTAGTCAATGATCGGTTCAGTTGGACCAGATTACCCACTCAATTCCATATAAAAACAGCCCAAACCTCTATAGAGTCACCAACAGCTTGCACAGTGCCTTGTTGACTCTGTGGAGTCTGCGCCACGCAGGAACTCTACTGTCAGATCTTACCTCTCGAGCCGGCCGCTGTGACCGAGCGGTTCTAGGCACTTCAGTCCGGAACCGCGCTACTGCTGCGGTCGCAGGTTATAATCCTGCCTCGGGCATGGACGTGTGTGATGTCTTTAGTTAGGTTTAAGTAGGTCTAAGTCTAGGGGACTGATGACCTCAGATATTAAGTCCTATACTGCTTAAAGCCATTTGAACCATTTACCTCCCGAAATAGTACTCATCCGACCGGATCACGGTTTTCCGGTCTAGGATTAATCCGATATGGTCATGAGCCCAGGGGATGTGGTGCAGGAGATGTCATTTTAGAAAAGGGACTCGCGTGGGACGTCTGCTGGCATAGTCCATTAATGCCAAATTTCACCGCAGTGTCCCAACGGATATGTTCGTCGTAAGTCCCACATTGATTTCTGCGGTATTTCACGCAGAATTGTTTGTCTGTTAGTACTGACAACTGTACGCAATCGCCGCTGTTCTCGGTCGTTAAGTGAAGGCCGTCGGCGACTGTGGAGTCCAAGGCGAGGGATAACGCCTGAAATGTGGTGTTCTCGGCACACTATTGACACAGTGGATCTTGGATTATTGCATTCCCTAACTATTTACGAAATGGAATGTTCCATGCATCTACCTCCAGCTACCATCCGCGTTCAAAGTCTTGTCTAATTCCCCTCATGTGGCCCTAATCACGTCGAAAACCTTTTCACATCAATCGCTTCAACACAAATTAGAACTGCACTAATTCACTGCCCTTTTACACCTCGTGTACGCGGTACTACAGCCATCTGTATACGTGCATATCGCTATCCCATGACTTTCATCATAAAATTTTGCCTCACCCATTATATTTTCCAATGTACGCCTAGAGGACTCGAGGTGTAATGTTGCCTGAACAGAGAAGCTGGAAGGTGTAGACATCAACAACCAAGGTCTCCACCGTGCCTCATCGTTGGAAGAATGGGATGCACTGAAGGGAGAATACATAGATAAGGACTAACAAATGGTTCAAATGGCTCTGAGCACTATGGGACTTAACTTCTGAGGTCATCAGTCCCCTAGAACTTAGAACTACTTAAAACTAACTAACCTAAGGACATAACACACATCCATGCCCGAGGCAGGATTCGAACCTGCGGTCACAGCGGTCGCGCGACTCCAGACTGTAGCGCCTAGAACCGCTCGGCCACTCCGGCCGGCAAGGAGTAACACCTAACATCATGTTTTACTATCGCACCTTCTACATCTATCTGCATCTACATCTACATCTACATGATTACTCCGCAATTCACATTTAAGTGCTTGGCAGAGGATTCATCGAACCACAATCATACTATCTCTCTAGCATTCCACTCCCGAACAGCGCGCAGGAAAAACGAACACCTAAACCTTTCTGTTCGAACTCTGATTTCCTTATTTTATTTTGATGATCATTCCTACTTATGTAGGTTGGGCTCAACAAAATATTTTCGCATTCAGAAGAGAAAGTTGGTGACTGAAATTTCGTAAATAAATCTCGCCGCGACGAAAAACGTCTTTGCTTTAATGACTTCCATCCCAACTCGCGTATCATATCTGCCACACTCTCTCCCCTATTACGTGATAATACAAAACGAGCTGTCCTTTTTTGCACCCTTTCGATGTCCTCCGTCAATCCCACCTGGTAAGGATCACACACCGCGCAGCAGTATTCTAACAGAGGACGAACGAGTGTAGTGTAAGCTGTCTCTTTAGTAGACTTGTTGCATCTTCTAAGTGTCCTGCCAATGAAACGCAACCTTTGGCTAGCTTTCCCCACAATATTATCTATGTGGTCTTTTCAACTGAAGTTGTTCGTAATTTTAACACCCAGGTACTTAGTTGAATTGGCAGCCTTGAGAATTGTACTATTTATCGAGTAATCGAATTCCAACGGATTTCTTTTGGAACTCATGTGGATCGACTCACACTTTTCGTTATTTAGCGTCAACTGCCACCTGCCACACCATACAGCATACCTTGATTTCTTCGAAATGATAAAGCTATTTTTCGTAAAACAATGTTTTCCATTCCAAATACGTTGCCTGGCAGTTGCATGTATGTTATTAGAGGCTATTGGTAGCTGTTGTGGGGAAATCTGTGGTGCTGGGCGCACTGCGTCCGCACGCGGCAGCGGCGACTGCGCGGGCGTCGGCGGCGTCACGGCGTCGCGGCGCCCTGTTGACGGACGGCCAAGAGGCGGTGACAACAGCGCCAGTTATTAATTTTTTCCCCTCTCCCAGTTTTTCCGTCTCAGCCGCGATGGAAAACACCCCCGCGCAAGGCAAACAATCCAATAATGAGTAATTAAAAGTCTAAGTCGAGTTTAATAAGTTTTTCACGAACTTGGACAGCCGACTTAAACGGTTTAATCTGGCTGAATGTCGTTTGCTTCTTCACTATCTTGCATCATAGGCAGGAGTATTAACTTCTAATTAAAAAAGTATCGTCTTACCCTGCGCCAAATTTCGTTTTCTGCGAGAAAAAATATTTTTCTTCTAATTCGCGCGGTATTGTACTCTCCCCCAACACTGGACAGCTTTTTTTCAGTTAACACTGCATAAGATTTTGCACGAAGTTTCGAGAACTAGGCACAACAGGCGCAAGAGTCTTTGAACGTGCCTCCTTTTATCCGAAGAACTATGGAACAGTTTCGTGCCTGGGCTCAACAAGAGTTGAGAATGATCTGCAAGAGGTAAAGGTATTTCAAAACCCCACTGAATAGTTTGAAAGTCAACAGATTAGATACTTACGAATTTTTTATTTTTTCTTATTTTGTGTATGCGATTTTGGACAGCTTTCGCAATTGTTAGGAACTGTGTTTTAACTACACAGTTGTATTTTTGTTTTTTTACTATACGACCATGACCCGAAGTCAGTAAAATGTTTGGCACATCATCGTTAGAAAGTGTAGCTCTTCAGTGGCAAAAACTTGGTCAAAGCGTGGTCGATCACATATAAAACAGTCAGATGACAAGTCTACTAGTCGCTCAAATCATGACTGTTCACGTATGAAGCACCATATGACTAGTCTTCTGGCGGTATACGTGAGCACCCATGCTTTGACCAACTTTTTACTATTGAAGGTCTACACTTTGCTACGATGATGTAGCTAATATTCTACTTAGGCAGCGATTTCTTAGTAAGCATCATTTATTAACGACGGCGTTATGGTCACCATTGTGCGTAACTACCGGTTCTTTAGTAAACATGATCTGCGTTACTCTGACTAACGATGGTGTCGTGGCCAACATTACACATAGGTACTGATTGTTTAGTGAGTATGATTTGAGGGTGGTTCTTAGTCAACCGGAAGCGGTGATCAGCAAATTGTGATCTGATGTCTCACTGCGATCTTAAGAATTTTAAGAAACTATACAGTTTGTTGCGTCTCCTTCACCCGGCATTGTCAGATCTTACAAACTACTGGAACTAGAGTACTGGGCGATTCGCGTAAGACTTAACACATCTTTTATTTTGTAAAAGGTTGGAGATATCTGAATGAGATCTTCAACAAATAGTAGTATGGAAAACAGCACACGGTTTTGCTGTGTATCTAATTCTTTTAACTCGTCTCCCAATCGAGATGCCTAAGCAACTATGCTTTTTCTTAAACGGAACGATATAATTTTTAACAGTGTTCGAAAGCTATTGAAAAGACGAATGCAGGAACGTAAAACTTGATAATACTGATGCTGAAACTTTCCGCAGTAAATATGCAAGAAATGTGCTTAAACTGGAAGGCGGGGCGTCAGGAATCGGCTACTACGGTGTTAACACAGCCAGTTTGGATTCTCATGGCTGGCTTCATCGTTGTATCGCGCATTTCGACAGTCTCCTTGTTTCCATAAATCATGTTCGCTAAGCATGACGACATACACACCTTTAAACTACTTTTCCCAGGTACGGTCACCGAAAAGAGATCCGAATAATCAGTCTCGTTTAATGCCAAACCAAATCCAAATCGGACACCTACGTTACACTTGAGAAAAGCCGCGCGGGATTTGCCGAGCGGTCTTGGGCGCTGCAGTCATGGACTGTGCGGCTGGTCCCAGCGGAGGTTCGAGTCCTCCCTCGGGCATGGGTGTATGTGTTTGTCCTTAGGATAATTTAGGTTAAGTAGTGTGTAAGCTTAGGGACTGATGACCTTAGCAGTTAAGTCCCATAAGGTTTCACACACATTTTTTTAACTAGAGAAAATACTGCTAGTAGCCACAAGTTCTTTTTTAAATGATGTTATCGTGCCATAACTAGTTTCGGGCCTGAGCCCATCGTCAGTTGGTAGCGATGACTTATTTGAAAGTTTTTCATTTGTATCCTAAATTATAACAAAGTGCCCGAAATTTTGTAAACCATCTGACGATAGGCTCAGGCCCGAAACTAGCAGTGGTACAGTAAAATCATTAAGAAAACTGTGTAATTTATGAAAGTAGTTGCGGTGTTCTCTAACGAAAACGGATAACATAAAACCCCTACATCTTTTTGCTCCTTCGTCCAGCAACACTGAAGGAAAAGTCAGAAACATGGCGCTCTTAGTTGGCAACTAATCGCCTGCCATAACACGCTGTGTGTCTTCTTACCGAGAGCAAGGACTACCTTGAACGTTTCTTTCTCTTCCTAATGGTTTACTTCAGCCTTATTAGCAAACCTCTGCTGTCCTGATCGTATTTGTTTCCACCCATATCCACACTAACTATTATTTTCTAGAGTGCCAACAACAGATATTCTTGCGTCTGTTTTGTCTATTCTGTTGACCTCATACCTGACCATTGATTTTCTGGCATTATGGCCTATGCTTTCTTTGTGTGTATTTCACTTCCTAGTCTTTGGCTGATGTAATGAAAGGAAAGCTATGAAATAAGTCATTAAATGTCTTCTGTCCTATATGCCAATGATAAGGAACACTTTGATCGGGATTAAACTTGTACGGAAAAAGTAAGTCAGAATTACTGTACAAGTTCTGACGATTTGCATCTATAGTGCAGTGAGGACTCTTCGTCATAGCTTTTGTAGTCTGAGGTGTCCTATAGGAACAAAGTGATGACTAATGAAGCTGTGGTATAGTATTGGCATGGCGGACGAATGTTGAAACCCCTCTTCTCGACTGAATAAAAACTCGCTACCATAATTGCGGACGCCGACATGCTTACGTGGTGGAGCAGCAGGTGATGGAACCCTGTTTAGATGCAACGGGTGGAAGAAACTTACGTAGATAGGATTTGTTTGGCAGGAGAACGAGAATGGGTGACGCAAAGTTACGTCACAAGAGTATGTGTCAATGTCTGAGTCGAATTTCAAAGCTGTCAGCTGCGTCTCGTAGAGTGAGGCGGAGCTATGACTATTGCAGTCATTCGAGAGCGGTTCGAGTGAGGTTGTGCAGTGGTCAAGCCACTGGACATGGGCCCCGCATGCAAAAACAGCTGGCTCCTTGTTTTCTGGTAAATACGTGGCTGGTTCCCGTGAACAGGATATGGCACATATGCGATTGCAGTCTTTCTCGGCGTATTCCACTGATGAATTCTTCTCGGGTTATGAGCCGAGTGGTAGCGTCATCTTGTCGCAACGTTTCAGTGAGTTTCGTACCCAACATCTTCGCCAGAATATGATGAACGC
This sequence comes from Schistocerca cancellata, assembly GCF_023864275.1. Taxonomy (NCBI): domain Eukaryota; kingdom Metazoa; phylum Arthropoda; class Insecta; order Orthoptera; family Acrididae; genus Schistocerca; species Schistocerca cancellata. The sequence continues at coordinate 512,362,140 of NC_064627.1, read as the reverse complement.
GGAACTGACTGAACATTGCGACAAGACGACGCCACCACTCGGCTGATAACCCGAGAAGACTTCATCAGAGGATATGGCACATTTCTCTTACTCATTCTTTCCGAATCCAAGCTCGTTTTCCAACAATGATGGCCTCATCGTCCACAGGACGGTGCACTCAAATCTTAATTTCTTTCATTCTGTGTTTCTCCTTCTCCGTTCTCTGCCATCATCATCAACAATATGAACACGACACATTACTCGCTACAAAATTTGACCGTCACTTACACTAAAAAATGGTTCAAATGGCTCTGAGCACTATGGGACTTAACATCTATGGTCATCAGTCCCCTAGAACTTATAACTACTTAAACCTAAGTAACCTAAGGACAGCACACAACACCCAGTCATCACGAGGCAGAGAAAATCCCTGACCCCGCCGGGAATCGAACCCGGGAACCCGGGCACGGGAAGCGAGAACGCTACCGCACGACCATGAGTTGCGGACTTACAGTAAAGAGATCCATTTTTTACACATGACACGCAAGCATCTAAAATGAAACTTCTTACAATGGGACGTCAGTCACACGAATAAATAACTAGAGTACCAATAAGGAACACATAAATGAGTATTTTTTCGCTAGTACATTGACTTTTGATGTTCGCTTTTAGGCTCCTCTATCTTCATCTGTTATATGGTGTACGTCGCCGACTAAATACACTGACAAAAAATGGAAAAAAATAGAAATAAAAACAAAGAAGGAATTGTGCGACATAAACGAAAGTTGGCAGGCGCATTTCTACATGTGAAAGATGGTGTCTATTCAGATTTCGTGCTAGTCGCATGGGAGAGGTGCTAGTAACGCCACTATGAGGATGCGAGTTAGGTCTACTTTAAATACACGCTGTAAAGGTCGTGAGCAGTAGTTATCTTTAAGATTCGACGTGGTGAATTGATGTTAGTCAAGAATACCTTTAAGGAGACAAAGATGCCATTATCAAAATCTCACTGAGTTTGAACGAGGGCTACGAGAAGCTGGATGATCCTTCTACGATACTGCCGAAATACTTCGGAGTAATGTAGCCACTGTACATTGTTGCTGGCAGCGGTGGTCAGGAGAATGTACGGTCGCAAGAAGATCAGGCTCCAGGCGGCCACGTGGCAATACCGAGAGGGAAGACCATCGTGTTCGACGTATGGCTCTGTTGAATAGTGCTTCATCTGTACCAGGAATTTGAGCAGCACTAGGTACCACAGTGATACAACGAACTGTTACAAATTTGTTACTGCAATGACAGCTCTGAGCCAGATGCCCTGGTTCTGACCCCAGACAACCGCCACTTGCGACTTTAGTGGTGTCAAGTGAAAGCTCAATGGACGGGCCTGAAACCAACCAGTGTGACCCACTGGACCTACACCTGGAGTTGTGGTCTGAGATGGGATTTCGTATGACAGCAGGAGCACGCTCGTGGTTATCCCACGCATCCTAACTACAAATTTGTACGTCAGTCTGGTGATTCGACCTGTTGTGCTGCCATTCAAGAACAGCTTTCCCGGAGGTGTTTTCTAAGAGGATAACGCTCGCATACATACTGCTGTTATAACCCAATATGCTCTACAGGGTGTCGGAATGTTGTTTCCGCCTGCTCGTTCACCAGATCTGTCTCCAGTCGAGTACGTATGGAACGTCATCGGACGACAGGTCCTGCATCATCTACTGGCCCTCCTGTATTGACCGATGAAGGGCCACAGGGCGTGAAACGTAATCTCACAAACTGACGTCCGGCACCTGTAGAACGCAATGCATGCGCGTTTGCATGACTGCATTCAAGATTTTGGCGGTTTCACTGGTTATTCATGTGCCAACGGTGCCCAGCTGCAAGATCGTATCTCGCGCTTACATTAAACTATATTTCTTCAATGTTACACCCCCCCACCCCCCATGAACCATGGACCTTGCCGTTGGTGGGGAAGCTTACATGCCTCAGCGATACAGATAGCCGTACCGTAGGTGCAACCACAACGGAGGGGTATCTGTTGAGAGGCCAGACAAACGTGTGGTTCCTGAAGAGGGGCAGCAGCCTTTTCAGTAGTTGCAGGGGCAACAGTCTGGATGGTTGACTGATCTGGCCTTGTAACACTAACCAAAACGGCCTTGCTGTGCTGGAACTGCGAACGGCTGAAAGCAAGGGGAAACTACGGCCGTAATTTCTCCCGAGGGCACGCAGCTTTACTGTATGGTTAAATGATGATGGCGTCTTCTTGGGTAAAATACTCCGGAGGTAAAATAGTCCCCCATTCGGATCTCCGGGCTGGGGCTACTCGAGAGATCAGGAGAAAGGAAACTGGCGTTCTACGGATCGGAGCGTGGAATGTCAGATCCCTTAATCGGGCAGGTAGGTTAGAAAATTTAAAAAGGGAAATGGACAGGTTAAAATTAGATATAGTGGGAATTAGTGAAGTTCGGTGGCAGGAGGAACAAGACTTTTGGTCAGGCGAATACAGGGTTATAAATACAAAATCAAATAGGGGTAATGCAGGAGTAGGTTTAATAATGAATAAAAAAAATAGGAGTGCGGGTAAGCTACTACAAACAGCATAGTGAACGCATTATTGTGGCCAAGGTAGACATGAAGCCCACGCCTACTGCAGTAGTACAAGTGTATATGCCAACTAGCTCAGCAGATGCCGAAGAAATTGAAGAAATGTATGATGAGTTAAAAGAAATTATTCAGATAGTGAAGGGAGACGAAAATTTAATAGTCATGGGTGACTGGAACTCGGTAGTAGGAAAAGGGAGAGAAGGAAACGTAGTAGGTGAATATGGATTGGGGGTAAGAAATGAAAGAGGAAGCCGCCTGATAGAATTTTGCGCAGAGCACAACTTAATCATAGCTAACACTTGGTTCAAGAATCATAAAAGAAGAAGCCTGGAGACACTGACAGGTTTCAGATAGATTATATAATGGTAAGACAGTGATTTAGGAACCAGGTTTTAAATTGTAAGACATTTCCCGGGGCAGTTGTGGACTCTGACCACAATCTGTTGGTTATGAACTGTAGATTAAAACTGAAGAAACTGCAAAAAGGTAGCAATTTAAGGAGATGGGACCTGGATAAACTGGCAGAAGGTGGGAGGCAGAAAGGTGGAAAGCGTATATAGAGGGTCTCTACAAGGGCGATTTACCTGAGGACAATTTATGGAAATGGAAGAGGATGTAGATGAAGATAAAATGGGAGATATGATACTGCGTGAAGAGTTTGTCAGGGCACTGAAAGACTTGAGTCGAAACAAGTCCCTAGGAGTAGACAACATTCCATTAGAACTACTGACAGCCTTGGGAGAGCCAATCCTGACAAAACTGAGCAAAATGTATGAGACAGGCGAAATACCCTCAGACTTCAAGAAGAATATAATAATTCCAATCCCAAAGAAAGCAGGTGTTGAGAGATGTGAAAATTGCGGAACTATGAGTTTAGTAAGTCACAGCTGCAAAATACTAACGCGAATTCTTTAGAGTCGAATGGAAAAACTGGTAGAAGCCGATCTCGGAGAAGATCAGTTTGGATTCCGTAGAAATATTGGAACGCGTGAGGCAATACTGACCCTATGACTTATCTTAGAAGAAAGATTAAGGAAAGGCAAACCTGCGTTTCTAGCATTTGTAGACTTAGAGAAAGCTTTTGACAACGTTGATTGGAATACTCTCTTTCAAATTCTGAAGGGTGTAATACAGGCAGCGAAAGGCTATTTACAATTTGTACAGAAACCAGATGGCAGTTATAAAAGTCGAGGGACACGAAAGGGAAGCTGTGGTTGGGAAGGGAGTGAGACAGGGTTGTAGCCTCTCCCCGATGTTATTCAGTCTGTATATTGAGCAAGCAGTAAAGGAAACAAAAGAAAAGTTCGGAGTAGGTATTAAAATCCATGGAGAAGAAATAAAAACTTTGAGGTTCGCCGATGACATTGTAAGTCTATCAGAGACAGCAAAGGACTTGGAAGAGCAGTTGAACGGAATGGGCAGTGTCTTGAAAGGTAAAACGAGGATAATGGATTGTAGTCGAATTAAATCGGGTGATGCTGAGGGAATTAGATTAGGAAATGAGACACTTAAAATAGTAAAGGAGTTTTGCAATTTGGGAAGCAAAATAACTGATGCTGGTCGAAGTAGAGAGGATATAAAATGTAGACTGGCAATGGCAAGCAAAGCGTTTCTGAAGAAGAGAAATTTGTTAACGTCGAGTATAGATTTAAGTGTCAGGAACTCGTTTCTGGAAGTATTTGTATGGAGTGTAGCCATGTATGGAAGTGAAATGTGGACGATAAACAGTTTAGACAAGAAGAGAATAGAAGCTTTAGAAATGTGGTGCTACAGAAGAATGCTGAAGATTAGATGGGTAGCTCACATAACTAATGAGGAGGTATTGAATAGAATTGGAGAGAAGAGAAATTTGTGGCACAACGTGACTAGAAAAAGGGATCGGTTGGTAGGCAATATCCGTCTTTTGTTTGACATACTTCTTTCGTCACTTCCTTCGTTACCTTTCCTCCTCCTGCCCTCGATCTGTTAAGATGTGCGTATCAATGTTTCCAAGTGGAAGTATGGATGAATTTTGTTGTATGAACGGAAATAATCGGCTTGCGCGGTAACTGTTTAGCAGCCATTGCAGCCATTTCACCGAGACAATTACGAACTGCTAAGACTGCTTAGAGCCTGTTATTCAGTTCTTGAAGTCCGATTGCTCAGTGCGAATAAAATTGGCACTCTTAAGATATCCCAGAATTCTACGTTCGCGAAAATAAGACGGCAGTGCAGTTATTCTGAAAGAGTAATATTGTGTGTCTCGTAAAACTACAGTCTGCAGTTTTTTCGTCAGTTTAACTCACCCTCTGGAAAAAAGAGAGAGTTAATTTGTTGGTTATATTGCCAATTCCATGTAACCTTAATTTGTCTAGGGGGATATTGTGATTCGCACAAATGCCTCAGTTAGCTCACAGAAAATACCAATCGCTGCTATCTTATTATTTAATGCTTGCAAAATTGTTTGAATGAACGAGTAAGCGGAATTTTTAGGTGAGCAATTCTTTTGAAATCCAAACTGTAATTAACTAAGGGTATTATTGTTGCTCAGGTGCTATACTGCTTTGAAGTACAGGGTTATTACAAATGAGTGAAGCGATTTCACAGCTCTACAATAACTTTATTATTTGAGATATTTTCAAAATACTTTGCACACACATACAAAAACTCAAAACGTTTTTTTAGGCATTCACAAATGTTCGATATGTGCCCCTTAGTGATTCGGCAGACATCAAGCCGATAATGAAGTTCCTCCCACACTCGGCGCAGCATGTCCCCATCAATGAGTTCGAAAGCATCGTTGATGCGAGCTCGCAGTTCTGGCACGTTTCTTGGTAGAGGAGGTTTAAACACTGAATCTTTCACATAACCCCACAGAAAGAAATCGCATGGGCTTAAGTCGGGAGAGCGTGGAGGCCATGACATGAATTTCTGATCATGATCTCCGCCACGACCGATACATCGGTTTTCCAATCTCCTGTTTAAGAAATGCCGAACATCATGATGGAAGTGCGGTGGAGCACCATCCTGTTGAAAGATGAAGTCGGCGCTGTCGGTCTCCAGTTGTGGCATGAGCCAATTTTCCGCGGGCTACGCGTGAAACTTGCCAACACGAGTTCAACCGTTTCTTCGCTCACTGCAGGCCGACCCGCTGATTTCCCCTTACAGAGGCATCCAGAAGCTTTAAACTGCGCATACCATCGCCGAATGGAGTTAGCAGTTGGTGGATCTTTGTTGAACTTCGTCCTGAAGTGTCGTTGCACTGTTATGACTGACTGATGTGAGTGCATTTCAAGCACGACATACGCTTTCTCGGCTCCTGTCGCCATTTTGTCTCACTGCGCTCTCGAGCGCTCTGGCGGCAGAAACCTGAAGTGCGGCTTCAGCCGAACAAATCTTTATGAGTTTTTCTACGTATCTGTAGTGTGTCGTGACCATATGTCAATGAATGGAGCTACAGTGAATTTATGAAATCGCTTCAATCATTTGTAATAGCCCTGTATAACACCTTTTAAAAGATTTTGGAAACTGATGCCAGTAGTGAAACGGGTCGGTAGTTAAGGACGGGATTAACAATGCCAAGCCTTATGGATTAGAGTAGTTTACGATTAGGTCTTTGGGTTATACCGTCCCTTAGGCGCTTTGAAGTTTAGCGGCGCCCGTTAATACTGGAGTGCATTCAGCGTCGCCGGGTGCCTTGCGACTGGTGGTTTATTGCTTCAGGTGTCGGAGCACGGCTGCAGGAACGTGGCGTCCTTGGGAGGCACCTGCGGCAGCATTCAGCGGCCTAACGGTGCCGAATAATGTCGGCCGGCTCTCGGCAAGGCCAATGAGCCGTCGCTAAAGAGTGGGCTGGTATTTAGCGGCCGGCATTTCAGCTCAAAGCCGCCGCCCGCGCGCTCAGAGGCTGCCGAGTGGCTGCGTGCTCCAGCAGGCTGTTACCGCTTCTGTTTGGAAGGGGCGGGCCTCATAGGCGGAACACACCGATACTTTCACGCCAGCTCAATAAGCCACTCGTAATAGAGTCCACGCGCTGCACTGGACACGTCTAGCTTCATCGACGACATGGTATGGATGGTTACGATATTGTAGTACCTGTGTTATTCCGAATTACGGGGCAAAGTTCTTTGGGACATGCATGCATCGTAATTCTGAATAACGTAGGCACTGCAATATCGTATTAAATCGCCGATACTGGGCGAGAAATTTTCAGAAAAAGTGTCTCTCCTGAAGGGAAAATACATAATGGATGTGCCAGTAAAGGTTGTAGACACATGATTGACGACATACGGAAGTTTGTGTCTGGACGTGAGTCGTGTTCGGGTAGACAAACAGTAAAGCGACCGCTCGCCATAAGCGGGAAATCCGGATTCGATCCCGGTCCGTCACAATTTTCACTGTCGTCATTCCATTACACAGCTGATGTTTGTCCGTATTCACAGCTATGAATATATTTAATGCAGTAGGGATGGCGATTATCGCTGAAATAACCGATTTCCGGTTATATCTTTTTCCTCCTCGCCAGTTAAAACTGGAAGTTAAAGCCGCTCAAAATAACCGGTTCTGAAATGACAGTTTCGGTTTTTAAATCCTATTGTTTCTTGCAATAAAAATATAAATCGAACGAAGATTGAAAAATTTTGAATCTCCCTATTTCAAGATACATAAAATCAAAATATTAAATAGACAAATAAAAGAAAACTTAGTCCGTCCAGCATTCGGTGCTTTTCTCGAAAAGTGATAAGTGGCTGAACGCAGCAAAAGTTCACCAGTGTTCTACGGCTAATTGTAAGTTTTTGAAACTCTGTTCACACATCATGTTGTAATCGGGGATCATAACACTATTTCAGCATTACAAACAGCGAGTATTAAAGGGTGAAAACTGAGATTGAAGAATTCTGTTTTCTGTATTAATTTGTCTGTTTACGAGCGCTACAAGCAGATGAAGCCATGTTATGTAGACACGTGCAGCACACCAGCTACTTTCTACTTTTCATGCTATGAATGAATTATTGTTAAGTTTTTAATTTATTACTGTTACCATAATTTCCTTCCTCTTTTATTATTTCATAGAAATGGAAGACAAATCTTTTATCTTTTAAGCAGATGAAGAATTGTGTTTCATTGCTACGTCCCTTCGTAAAAATATTCTGCAATTCATCGGATGTCTCGCGACTAGAGCGAGAAACTAGAGTATAAATCAGGTAGGGGCAACTCTTGCGCACTACACGTACACGCATATCTTAAGCCGCGACACTTGGCAACAGGGGCATTATTGTCTCAGCAACGCTGTATGAATTCCTATGCCACGTGTTTGTGGCTCGTTTCTGTCAGCATTGTTATTAAAATTGCACTGATCGCTTTTCTCAGTTTCTGCAATAACGCAATATTTCAATCCACATAACAAAACTGCATTGGGAATGCATTTGGCAGAAACCGGCCACACCCTAGGCATTATATAGAGTTGTATGCGTATTCTACACAGGGCAGAGAAGGGTCGCGCTCTTGACTTGTTGGAGGAGGTGGGGATTTACAAAGCGAAAAAGCATGAACCCACTAGGGTGCCCAACGCCTGATTTGCTTTGTTTAGTAACGTACTACGGTAACCAAATAATGCCTCCCGCATTTATACCTAGGCTTACTTGATGATTTATGTCGAGAACCGTAGGCATTTGCCTTACTTCCATACATTAATAGCACTAATCCTGTAACTGATTATGTCCTACCTATTTATTGAATGTATAACCAGACTATATAATTTTATTTGTTGACTGTTAATGTGTTGTTTAATAGTTTCCTGTGGGAGGTAATCAAGTTGTATGTAAAGCCCTCTCGAGGTTAAGTTCTTAAGATCGGTGCGCGCCTAAATAACATCCTGGCGGCCGACCCAACATAGGGCGCTGATCATTGATCTGTCCTTTTTTCGGCTGTCATATAGACATTTTGTCTTTCGTAGGCAATTTATAGGTTGCTTCAGGCAATGTAATACGTATATTAATTGTTGACCGTAAATTCATCATAAAAAGGATAGGTCCTATTCTATTCATATATTTCCTATTAATAATTTTATATGGGTAACTGTATTCGTCTTTTAATGTATCACAATTTAGTTTCTATGCTAGTTATCAATTTTGAAAGTTTGCTACATGTATTTTACATAATGTGTTTTTATCAGATTATGTTTTTTGCGTAAATGATGACTACATCTAAGCCGACAGTAGAGACATCTAGGGATGACGTAGGCAAACAGATTTCTGTTAGCTACTGTGCTTCAGTAGCCAGTTGCAATAATGACTATGTGGACGATGCGGCCTATTCTACACCTTACAGGGCTATTACAAATGACTGAAGCGATTTCATAAATTCACTGTAGCTCCATTCATTGACATATGGTCACGACACACTACAGATACGTAGAAAAACTCATAAAGTTTTGTTCGGCTGAAGCCGCACTTCGGGTTTCTGCCGCCAGAGCGCTCGAGAGCGCAGTGAGACAAAATGGCGACAGGAGCCGAGAAAGCGTATGTCGTGCTTGAAATGCACTCACATCAGTCAGTCATAACAGTGCAACGACACTTCAGGACGAAGTTCAACAAAGATCCACCAAATGCTAACTCCATTCGGCAATGGTACGCACAGTTTAAAGCTTCTGGATGCCTCTGTAAGGGGAAATCAACGGGTCGGCCTGCAGTGAGCGAAGAAACGGTTGAACGCGTGTTGGCGTTTCACGCGTAGCCCGCGGAAAATTGGCTCATGCCACAACTGGAGACCGACAGCGCCGACTTCATCTTTCAACAGGATGGTGCTCCACCGCACTTACATCATGATTTTCGGCATTTCTTAAACAGGAGATTGGAAAACCGATGGATCGGTTGTGGTGGAGATCATGATCAGCAATTTTTGTCATGGCCTCCACGCTCTCCCGACTTAACCCCATGCGATTTCTTTCTGTGGGGTTATGTGAAAGATTCAGTGTTTAACCCTCCTCTACCAAGAAACGTGCCAGAACTGCGAGCTCGCATCAACGATGCTTTCGAACTCATTGATGGGGACATGCTGCGCCGAGTGTGGGAGGATCTTGATTATCGGCTTGATGTCTGCCGAATCACTAAAGGGGCACATATCGAACATTTGTGAATGCCTAAAAAAACGTTTTGAGTTTTTGTATGTGTGTGCAAAGCATTTTGAAAATATCTCAAATAATAAAGTTATTGTAGAGCTGTGAAATCGCTTCAATCATTTGTAATAACCCTTTATTTTAGATCTATATGACGATGCTATGCTGATTATATTTATATGTTTTGACGATGTCATTATGGCCTTATCACTTTAGGACATGGTGTAAAAAAATACGTTCTACCGTATTTTCTGTACATCTCCCTGGTTGTATGATAGTATATTGTGATACGTATTGCTGTATTATGTTGAAAGACACACTGCTCATTAGGTGTATATATTTGTATATTATAGATCTGAGGATGGTCATTACGGACTGAAACCGGTCATCGTCTAAAGAATTCATATTGTGATCAAACACTGGAATAAAAAACTTTTGACAGTATTGGATCACTGTTTGTATACGCGACCATGTCGCAGTTGGTACGACACCTCTTATAAACGAGACCAAAGACACCCGAAAAATATCGGTTATTCAGAACTAAAGTACCGGTATCGTTTTGAACCGATCTATCTTTCCCATCCCTACGACATAGCTACTCTGGTAGACTGCAGCGCCTAGAACCGCTCGGCCACTCCGGCCGGCACTTGTGGTTGAAGCAAGAAGGAGCGCCTACTTACTACGCTTTTGCAGTTCTCGAGTTCCTAAATGAACAATTCCCTAGACGGTGGATGGGTCGTGGTTCATTAGCAACACTAGGTACTACCAAATAGTCACCAAGAAGTACTGAACTCACCAGGCCTGACAACTCGTTATGGGGAGTCAAAAAGGCGCGTGTGTCTGCACGTCGTTACGCTACAAACGAAGAATTGCGCAATGCTGTTGAGGGTGCATTTCGACCTACAATACTGAACATGCACAAAAATATGTCAAGAAGAACAGGGAGGCGTATGGAAATGTGTTTATAGCATGATGGGGAACATACCGATGTATAGGACGCTTAATTCGTAATTAAGTACTTGTGCTAAAACAACGCAAGTCTAGTAGCATTCGACACTAGAGGGTATGGGGACTTCTTGCTCACCCTGTAGAACCGACCTATTTGGGGCGTTAAGGAATGATTGTCACTACAGTTATTTTGCATTCACAGGAAACGTTTACTGAAAAAACGAATACAGATTATATTACCGGTATTCCACCCCAGTATCTATGCGCTTTTCCCAATACTCTGGCAACTTCTGTACTTGCGTCGCCAATCATTCTTTGGGGGCATCCCGGCGCCACTCGTGGACCACTGCACGAAGTTCGTCATTGGCGGTGAACTGCTTCCCCTCATGACCTCTTTCATTGCTGGCAGCACGGCAAGCGCTAGTTCACGCACAGTGGAAATAGTCTGGCGACCGCCATGTAGCCGCGCATAATCGTGTTGGAGCAGAACGTCACGGACGCTCCTACCACGTTGTAGAATGCATCGCGGGGATGATACAGTGAACTGCAATGCCGATCACCGTTGAGCGTCGTACTGAGAGAGAGAGCCAGTTCGCCAGCACTATCACTTCGGGATCCAACAATGCAGTCACCATCGCACGGATAGTCCCGGCCGTAACTTCTTGGGAGGAGAGGTGCTAGAATGCTTCCACTCCATAGACTGGCGTTTCTTTTATGGAGTCTCGATGAAGATCCATAACTCGTAGACGGTTGCCAGACGCTCAGAGAACTCAGCTGGATCTCGTACTGTTGCAACAATTGCTGACATGCCTTTACGCGCACCTGTTTCTGCACAGTGGTGTGGGAATGGAGCATCCATTGGGCAAACACCTACTTCATCTCCAAATCTTCATGATGGTATACAGGTTTCCCCGTGACAGACCTGATACCTTCTCTAGATCCTTCTCTAGTTCATAAACGATGACTTGCCTGTGCTCCATTATGAATTCATCGAAACGCTGGGCATTGTGTCGTTTACGTGCAGTTGCTGGATCCCCAGTGCTTTTGCGTTTTTCAGCACAGTTCTTGCCGTCTCTGAACTCTAATGCTCAATGAAACACGGATCTGCAACTTGGTGGTATTTCCCCTCATATGGCTACTAACCTCTTCTGGATGTCAGAAGCAGTAACTCGTTCCCTCCAAGAAACCACATCGTCCACCGGTGCCCACGCTTGTCTGTTTCCACTTTCTCTCATCGATATCTACTAGCGTACTAACAAGCTGGAACAAGTGCCGCTGCAATGCGCCACCTATGGGAAGCGGCAACTCCAGCTGGTGTCGGTAGACAATGCTTTAGTCTATCGTCACGCATATATCGACACACATTTCAAACAGCTACTTTGCGGGAGTTAAGGCTCTCGTAAACGATCAAATGTGTTTGACAAAATCCCTCTTATCTAGCCACGGATTTTCCAGGCAAGCAACAAGTTCAATGTTTGTCAGTTTAACCTCATTTTGCCCGCATCTCGTGGTCGTGCGGTAGCGTTCTCGCTTCCCACGCCCGGGTTCCTGGGTTCGATTCCCGGCGGGGTCAGGGATTTTCTCTGTCTCGTGATGGCTGGGTGTTGTGTGCTGTCCTTAGGTTAGTTAGGTTTAAGTAGTTTAAGTTCTAGGGGACTTATGACCACAGCAGTTGAGTCCCATATTGCTCAGAGCCATTTGAACCATATTTTTAATCTCATTTTGAAGCAGACGCAGTTCGTGTGTATTTTGATAGTGAGAACGACACAATGCAGACAAAGCATACCTGACGTTGACTTCGGCATTGTATTTAAACAAGAAGAAGAAAACAAGACGCTGGTCCAAGGAATGGCTTAAAATGTGAGATATACCCATGAAAAATAGTATTATCAGAACCCGACGATTACAACAACTTCCTTCTAACGGACAATGAAACTTTTATAAACCTGTTAAAGCCTTCCTAAAAGAGCAAACTTGCCTGTCAAGTTCGTCCCTATGTAGTCACGCATGTGACAATCAAATCCGTACACGTCCCAAGAAAGCTTGTTAATTTAACGTTACTTTTGGCACCAGTGGAAATGCCTACAAATACAGATAAAGCGTTTATATCATATCATCTGGCAATGTGTTTAAAGAAGAAGAAAACAAGACGCTTGTCCAGAAATCGGTTTAAAATGAGCAATATACAACTGGAAACCGTTAATAGAAATGTTACACGTAGAACCTGATGACTATTTCAACTTTCTACCGAGGGACAGTGAAACGTTTCCTAGCTTCTTTAGAGTTAATTCGTCCTCACATTGAAAAAGAAGACACAAGTACCCTAAAATGTATTCTCGTCTACTTGGTCCTCTAATGACAGTTCATTAAAATACCACAATATGGGAAAGTATAGCTGACACCTTCTGTGAAAGAACCGGGGAACATCGATTTCTTTTATTTCATTCCGCTCCGCTTGTATGTTACTATCTGCGTAAAATATTGATTTTGTTCTTAACATTTTCATGCGTAATATATGGCTGGGGAGGATGTGACACCTCTACCATTTGAGTTATTGTCAATGCTATTTTGTTTTTATACTTGACTTTAGTTTTCATAGTTCTGAAAACAACGATGCAGTGAGATAAATTGTAGTAAAACACTTTTTCACTAAACATATGTGGCGACACATCGACACAGGCAACATCCACCATCTTTCCAAACTTTCCGTCAGTCATCAAAATTTCTCGCAAGCACGTCCAACACGGTCTATGCTTGACAGACACATCAAACAGCACCGACACGGTCAAATATTTTTCAAACATAGTTATGTTTGACGAAACTGATCATTTACTGGGGTCTTTATAAGTGGAGTGCCAATCAATATTGAACAGACTAAATATCACATACCGCGTGCCCAGTTTATCTAGACATTGCCGGCCGATGTGGCCGAGCGGTTCTAGGCGCTTCAGTCTGGAACCGCGCGACCGCTACGGTCGCAGGTTCGAATCCTGCCTGGGGCATGGATGTGTGTGATGCCCTTAGGCAGTTAAGTTTAAGTAGTTCTAAGTTCTAAGGGACTGATGACCTCAGAAGTTAAGTCCCATAGTGCTCAGAACCATTTGAACCATCTAGACATTCGACATAACTTTTGTCCAGAAGCAGAGTCAACGTTTATCAAGTAAATGTTTCTTAGCTACCAGGGATACATTAGCCAGTTTGACTGCCTTACTTGTAACTTTGTTCGTGATGAAAGTAAGAATAGCAGTACTTCCTTTTTATACTGATGATTTGCGTGTCGCGACCGCTACGGTCGCAGGTTCGAATCCTGCCTCGGGCATGGATGTGTGTGATGTCTTTAGGTTAGTTAGGTTTAAGCAGTTCTAAGTTCTAGGGGAGTGATGACCTCAGAAGTTAAGTCCAATAGTGCTCAGAGTTTTTTGAACCATTTTTGATTTTCGTGTTTATGCAGCTTACACAAACCTTCAATTGAAGACGGTTGATCGAAGGACTGGTGTGCATGTTCATTGGTATTACCAATAGTTTAACGCCAACTCTTTCAACTGGACGATTTACCTTATCGCTGCGCTGTATGTCAAATGGTTCAAATGGCTCTAAGCACTATGGGACTTAACATCTGAGGTCATCAGTCCCCTAGAACTTAGAACTACTTAAACCTAACTAACTTAAGGACATCACACACATCCATGCCCGAGGCAGGATTCGAACCTTCGACCGTAGCGGTCGCGCGGTTCCAGCCTGTAGCCCCTAGAACCGCTCGTCCACTCCAACCGGCAAATACCCTAAGAGAATTCGGTCTTACACAGAGTCAGTAAGAGATTCAAAATCCTCTGTTCACACGCACTGGCACCGAAAGGGAAGATACCGGAAGGAAGGCCAAAATACTGAATTCCGTCTCCCGAATTGGTTTCACAGCGGAAGATCGTAATAACGCGGTTAATACGGGCCGGCGGGTAGTGTGGGCCAACTAGTGATTTTCTGGTTTTCCGCAAAACAGCGGACTCATGCAGTGCTTAGAATAAGGCGCAGGCATCACTCCGTCATCTGACAGAACCTGAGTGATGTAGCTGTTAAATTTGTGCCACAAGTAAATTTTATTAGTTTTTGAATGTAGAAGCTGGTTGACGATGTAATTTTCAGCAAAGCTTTATACCTTTAAAGGCAAGAAATAATAATACCACACTAGTATAAATATTTAAGTAGTCTACTGTAGACTGTATCGTAATAACGAAATTTCGTTCACTCAAGCCGGTTTCTGTTTGCTCCATGTTTCACCGTGCAACGCCAGTTGGGAAATATGGGCCATAAGAAAATACCGAAATGGCTGCTGCCGATGGTTTTCATGTTCCTAGAACTACACTGAAACGGAGATCAGTATCACTTGTAAGGAATCAACAGACATCTATGACGCATTTATGGCGTTCTTGAAATAACATTTAAGGAAAATTACCAAGAAATGCTTATGGCATAGATGAGACGTTTAGATTCCAGGTCAGTGACGCTAGGGTATGAGTTTCAAAAGTTCGCTTATGATTTATCAGAAAATTTAAAACTGGCTCAGAGATTTAACACTGAAAAGACATTGGCAGGTGAAGATTGCTGCACCCAGAACTGCTTTACAAAGTCTCAGACCTCAAGCTCGATACGTAGTGTCAGGTTCAGTCTATCACAAGCGGAAAGTATTTTTTAACCAACTGTTTTTTTATTACCTCACACTTCTGATAAGTAAACAGATTAATTTGTTTGTGAACCACAAATAAATTGTTTTTACTTTAAAACTAGTTTTTGCTTGTGTGGCCCATACTACTGGACACTTTTCTTAACAGACAGAATGGTAAGTCGTGGAAAATCTTTTCTCGCTGTGTAGTGTTTTGGTTAGAAATATTTTTTATACTAAAACAAATGTGCAAGCAAAGTATTTACGTAGCTATACTTTATTTAAAAAAAAATAATAATACAACCACAAGTTGAGGCTTAAAGGGAGTTAGAAAAAAATATTTTTAACATTTTTGATTTTTATACCATTGTAAAATTTGCAATTTCCTTAAAAAGTGGTTTAATGGCATGTAAATTACTTGTAAACTAGCATGGAATATATTTTATTTGTTTTTTAAAACATCGGGTGCACACGTCTGAAATGTTAAAAGTCTTACATGCATTATTCAAAATCAAATAAAGCTGGCAACTTTTTATATAGAAGGCTGGAGTAACAGTATTACAAAGTCGAAATTATGTTTTTCTTTTGGTAGACAATAATGTCGTAGCTTTCCATAAGCCCATATGGTATGTGGAAGTTTTAAGAATCCTGCTGCTACGGTGACCAGTGTGGATATTGGACAGCTATTCGACTTTCAGAGTCTGACAAATCATTGTTATAAATGTAAACCAGGAGATCAGGTAGAACATATCTGTAATACGAATCGTGAAGGAGCAGGTGGTGGAATGATGGCCTCTGCAGTTACTGGAATTTTGTGTCAATCCATGATTGAAACAGGTGTTTGTTACTCTATGTTCATAAATGATGGCAACTCAAAAGCATTCACCAGTGCATTAGCATCCCAGCCTTATGGTGATAAGATTATCACATAACTGTAATCTGTGGACCACATCCCCAAAAGGATGGTCACCTGGTTGTGGAAGTCGAAACTAAATTTGAGAAAAGAGAAACTTTCTGATGGTGAAACTATATGCGATAGGCTAACTGACAAAATTATCGATCAGTTTCAACAATACTGTGGGATGGTTATTAAGAATAAAACTGATGGTCTGCTCAGAATGAGGCAGGGAGTATGGGCTACTTTCGTGCACAGACAGTTAGCAAACCGATAGGACAACTTTGCCCTTCCTTGTCCGATTCATGATGCAAGTATTGCACAGCCCAGTATTCATACTTCGTACAGCCAGAAACATTTCAGCCAGCGGCAGTCATGGAAGTCATTTGTAGCGTGGATATGTTACAGCATACGGGAATTATTTCTGGGGTAAACTGCATCAGAGAACTGCAACGTATGGACAGCGTACGCATCGATAAAACACATATCCAGCAGAAATGGCCAGTAAAGAGTCCAGAAGAGAGAAAAGACTGAGATCCATGGAAAATGATCAAGAGGATGGTACATAGTACGGTGTAGGTTGCTTCTCAGCGCGTAAAAAATAAAAACTGAAGCATATATTAAGCAAATTTTAGTCATTTAAAACTTTAGAAGCTGTTTCTGAAAATTTACATTTTCAGCTGCGTTACTCCCTAAACCTCAGGAACCCCTTTCAGAGCAGTATTAAAATTTTCGGGGTATTTCAATATAGATACACTGAGTCTACTAAAGTAAAATAAAAACATAATGTTAAGTTACACAAAATTTTACCCGAATAGCTAAAAACTGCCCAAACCACTGGCGGAAATGCAATGATTTTAGTTCTGTATACTAAGAACGTAATATCCTATAAATGTTTCATGACCATCGCTTCGATGATTTCAGAAACGCCGGCCAGGGTGGCCGAGCGGTTCTAGGCGCTACAGTCTGGAACCGAGCCACCGCTACGGTCGCAGGTTCGAATCCTGCCTCGGGCATGGATGTGTGTGATGTCCTTAGGTTAGTTAGGTTTAAGTAGTTCTAAGTTCTAGGGGACTGATGACCTGAGAAGTTAAGTCCCATAGTGCTGAGAGCCATTTGAACCATTTCAGAAATACTGGGAGCAAAATAATGAGATTTAACATTGTCGATATAGGACGTGCTAACTCCCGTTAGTAGTCCCATTCTAGTTACTGTTTTACCATTTAGCGAGGAGTGCCTTTTGATGGTTGAATTTAACTGAATTAGTTACGTATATTGATTAACTAGAAATGAATATTTCCGTGCAGTTTACCGCGTGTCTTGTATGTGGCACGTACAGCGAACAACACGACTGTATTACATTTGGACTTTAGTTGGCGGTACAGTCAACCGTGCTCCGTTGACCATGACAAATTTCATTTTGCGGTCAGGTATACACTAGAGCGAGACTTTATTCAATCCTATGTACTATTCCCATGCGACACGCCCCACCCATTTCCACCCACACATTCACGCAGACATTCACACACACACAGGACAGCAGTAGGCACAAACGGGCGCAACAAAATAAATAAGCATTAACAGAATGGCCACTATTTGTCTGCGGTGCCAGCAATTTGCATTTGTCGCCGGGGCGGCACGCAGCGTATTAAAATTCTTGCGGGCCGTTTCGATTCGTAGCGGCGGTTTAATCACCAGGCGTTCGGCCAGACCCAGGCTGGCGTCTCGCCTACAAACTTCCGGTGCCGTTTGCTTACCTTTCCCGTAATTAGTTTTTACACGGTTCGATGCCGTAAGGACTTAATTCACTAATTACGGCGCGCCGTATGGGCTCGGGCGGAAGAGCACTTAGGCCGCACCGGTGTGGTGTGGAGTCACCGGAGGCAACATGTTGCAGCGCGCTAAATCGCGAATGCGAGGGTGGGCACGTTAGGTGGGAGTTGGGGGAGGGGAAGGGAGAGAGCGTGGAGTAACATGGGATGCGGGAAGGTGGGGGTCAGGGGAAGAGAGAGGAGGGGTTAAGAGAACGTGCCAGGGACGAGTAACCGCAGTTCCTAAAAACCAGCTACCCTGCAGCGGGGCGGCAAACTGCTTTCATAAACTAATACAGTCTTACAAGTATTTTAATTAAACAGTTGTTGCAGTTTCGTTGCTAGGAAACAAGGAGCAAGGAACGCCAAGGAATCCGAACGAGGGGTGGGGCGAGCTGCAATAAATAGCGCACGCGGCTGGCCCGGTGTGGGTGTTGCGTATCGCACCGCGCCCTCCAAGTCGGCCGCGGCTCCTTCTCCTCGCAACCCTTTCAATATTATTCTTGCACTTGATTCGAGGCCTGAGTTTCCGAGGGAATTATAAAACCATGTGGCAGGAGTGTAGCCCTTGATCTCCTTATGTTGGGAAAGGCGGCAGCTGGGATATACACTACTGGCCATTAAAACTGCTACACCAAAAAGAAATGCAGATTATAAACGGGTATTCATTGGACAAATATATTATACTGGAACTGACATGTGATTACATTTTCACGCAATTTGGGTGTATAGATCCTGTGAAATCAGTACCCAGAACAACCACCTCCGGCCGTAATAACGGCCTTGATACGCCTGGGCGTTGAGCCAAACAGAGTTTGGACGGCGTGTACAGGTACAGCTGCCCATGCAACTTCAACACGAGAGTAGTGACTGGCGTATTGTGACGAGCCAGTTGCTCGGCCACCATTGACTAGACATTTTCAGTTGGTGAGAGATTTGGAGAATGTGCTGGCCAGGGCAGCACTCGAACATTTTCTGTATCCAGAAAGGCCCGTACAGGACCTGCAACATGCGGTCGTGCATTATCCTGCTGAAATGTAGGATTTCGCAGGCATCAAATAGAGGGTAAAGCCACGGGTCGTAACACATCTGAAATTTAACGTCCACTGTTCAAAGTGCCGTCAGTGCGAACAAGAGGTGACCGAAACGTGTAACCAATGGCACCCCATACCATCACACAGGGGAATACGCCAGTATGGCGATGACGAATACACGCTTCCAATGTGCGTTCACCGTGGTGTCGCTAAACACGGATTCGACCATCATGATGCTGTAAATAGAACCTGGATTCATCCGAAAAAATGACGTTTTGCCATTCGTGCACTCAAGTTCATCGTTGTGTACACCATCGCAGGCGCTCCTGTCTGTGATGCAGCGTCAAGGGTAACCGCAGCCATGGTCTCCAAGCTGATAGTCCATGCTACTGCAAACGTCGTCGAACTGTTCGTGCAGGTGGTTGTTGTCTTGCAAAAGTCCCCATCTGTTGACTCAGGGATCGAGACGTGGCTGCACGATCCATTACAGCCATGCGGATAAGATGCCTGTCATCTCGACTGATAGTGATACGAGGCCATTGGGATCCAGCACGGCGTTCCGTTTTACCCTCCTGAACTCACCGATTCCGTATTCTGCTAACAGACATTGGACATCGACCAACGCGAGCAGCAATGTCGCGATACGATAAACCGAAATCGCGATAGGGTACAATCCGATATTTATCATAGTCGGAAACGTGATGGTACCCATTTCTCCTCCTTACACGAGGTATCACAACAACGTTTCACCAGGCAACACCGGTTAACTGCTGTTTGTGTATGAGAAATCGGTTGGAAACTTTCCTCATGTCAGCACGTTGTAGGTGTCACCACCGGCGCCATCCTTGTGTGAATGCTTGTGATCATTTGCATATCACAGCATCTTCTTCCTGTCGGTTAAATTTCGCGTCTGTAGCACGTCATCTTCGTGGTGTAGCAATTTTAATGGCCGGTCGTGTAATTGTAGGGCTTAGATACTGCAGATTTGGTAACTGCACGTGTCTAGCAAGTCATCGACGTTATTCTCTCTGACACACAAAGATGTATTCAAACGCCCACTACGCCTTCATGATTTTGACTTGGATGTAATATCCTGAAATAAATTTAAAATTGCGATCGTCGTTTCCAGGTTGTTTCCCTTCGATGTAAAGAAAATAGCAGACATTTCTATTTCATACCTCCTCTGACCCATTAGCAACTCGTGTACTATTTAATTGAAAAGGACTGGGTTTCATAATCTGTCGGATTCCGTACGGTGCTCTATACCCTTCGATGTAGGAATGAAATGTTACCAGAAGTATGGCAAAGACGCTTGTTGATTCTTACGTATTGCTGTAACTGCATGTATTCGAAAAATTAAGAGTTCGACACTTTCATCTCAAGACGGCACCAAAAATAACGAGACTTTCAGGAAAAAAGCAGTACAAACTAATAGAACTCAAACACCGTATTGACCGTAGTAAAAACCAGTAACGCCTACAAATTGCGTTCTGTGGATAGGGTCTTAGAATATTCCGTCAATCTCCCTTCAGTTTTCTTGACTGCTTAATTTAATTCGTCACGTGTGATACTGTGAATTGTTTTATTTTTATCTATTTGCTTTGATTTTCATTCTGTTGTCAGTGAAACAGGGTCACTGAACGTGTCATAAAATTAGTAGAAGAAAATCTTCGTAGTAAAACGTTTGAGAACGAAGTCTTTCGCGACGGCACTCTTGTATAAAACCTTCCCGGACGTCTTTCCGCGTCAATTAAGGGTAAAACCTCGAGCTTTCGAGTTGGTCCTAACGAAGACGATTGACGTAATCGTCGAAAGCTCGAAGTTTTACTCCGAATTTACGCTGCAAGAAATTCAATTATTTTTTATGCCACACAACGTTTAGCTACGAAAATAAAATGAATACAATAATAATAATAATAATAATGACAATATCATCCAGCGTAAGTATTCATTTTACAAGTCTTAGTTGTGGCTAAAGAAACAGCAAGGTTCCGGTCCATGCATTTTAGCAGGAACCAACCTATCCCTTTCTTGAAATGATTTGCGGAAATCAAAGAAAACTCACCTGAGGTGCTCTGTATCACCAATACCTGACGAGATGTCACTGCTTTTCCCTTTAGTATGTTACAGTTACCGTAATGCAGTTAAGAGGACTTAATTGAAATTAAGAAATCCACCGTGCACGTTGCACCTGGCATATCTTTATGGTGGAAAGTGTCACATTCAAGAACCCGCCGTGTAGTATGAGGGTTACAGTTTGCATCTTTTGAGAAAACCGCTAATAGGCATTTCCCTCCCCCTGCGTGAGGAAATAGTTTGAACAAGTGCATGGATGTACGTAAATATTACATTTAAAATACCCTCATAAATATTACACTTGCCATCTGCAGTAATGCTTTGAATTTTGCTTCAGGCAATGTTCGTGTGCTGTACTTTAGTTTGACAATATCTCCACGGAATACCAATGTCCAATCACCGACTGCACATGTTTGGCTATAGACGCTGGTATTGGCAGAATAGACTCTATGTAATACATTGTCGGTAAGATGAGGTTGTTCATTAATTTTACTCTTACTTTCTGGCCTGTATTGAGACTTTGTCTGGAAGGTTCAACATTGTTCAGCGGTGAGCAGCAATTGGTAGTCTACATCTTCTCTTGAGTTCGGTGCGACATCTAGCCCTAGACTTCGTATGTTTGTTGCTGTGGGCAACCATTGTTGTTCGTCATGCTTCAGACTTTTCTCTTAGTTCATTATATTGGTTCTGTTGGAGTTGATAATGGCTCCTGTTGCTTCACAGTAAGTACTGAGAAATGTTTTCGTGCGTTATCTGGTTTTGTCTCGATACAAATGCGCACAGATTATCTGCAGATGGTGTAAATACGAGTTTCTTTGCTTATAAGATCAATTGTGGAGCGAGGTGTTAAGTTTCCTGAGGTTTAATGAAGAATGGAAGATAAGAGTTTAACGTCGCATTGACAATGGGGCGTGAGAGACTGAGCGCAAGGTCGGGTTAGGGAAGGGTGGGGAAGATAACCATTCGTACCTTTCAAAGTGTAATGAATCAAACGGTGCCGAGCGCACCGTTTTTGGCTCTGCGCCGCAGTCAACAACTAACAACGATATAGCACCCTCAGCAGCCAGGCGCTCGCGCACTCCGACGTACTTCCGCGAGGGAATGACGAAGTTCTTAGATATTGACCACTTCTAAGCTTCTGCGTGTTGTAAGAATGCGGCAGTGCCACGTCTTCCACATAATCAGCCTCCTGACAACATTATTTATTCCCCACAGGGCCAGTCAGTCATCATCAGACAGCTAGACTTTGTTACGAGGATCACCCTGTGTCGGAAGCTGTTGCGAAGATACGTATCTCTGAAACAGTTGCCAGCACTCTGACTGGACCTCGAGCCGTCGACTGCTGCCTGACTGTCCAGGCTCTTGGCGGGCTTGCACTGTGCTGACATCGCAGGTCTACTCACTGGGATCCAACAGCCTTCACATCTTCCGATGCTTGAACTTAGATCTCCTGTGCCCTGCACCAGTGGGTCTGACGCACCCAGCCATAGTCGTCCATCTTCCAGTGTGGAGTTTGGGGCACTGGATCACTTGGACATCTTCTCCAGTACAACAGCATATGACGTGGCTAGACCTCTATGGGCTTAGTTACACGAAACATTCACAGGGCCTGATGCAGCACCAGTGGACGCTTGGCATGTGCTGCTGCTGATGAGGATGCCACTGTGTGGATAGTTGTGCCACAGTGGTGTATTTGCTACACTCACCAAGATTCCAGAAACCAACAAGTGTGACCAAGTAGATTGAATGTCATCTGTTTCTGTCTATTATATACATAAAGCCAGGTTGATGTATGTGTCTATGTCTTGAATCCCCTCGCAAACACTTGAATCAATTGCAATCAAATCTGGCACCGAAACAGCATGCCTCATGAGTATCAGCACAATGGGGTTTATGACCCAGTTCCAGTAGGAGCAGAAATACAGACAAAAACATGTTTTTCCAGACCCTGGTGTATAGGCTGCTCTGCATGACAGGTATATTGTTTGGGAACAGTATCGGCCTGCCAAATCAAACTGCCTTGCAGTGCAGCCTTCATATCAGGCGAAATAACTGTTTTTCCAGCCCCCCAGTATGTAGGCTGCCCTGCATGACAGGCATGTTCTGTTGGAGTAGTACTGGCCTCTTTTTGAACTGTGTTTCAGAGGCTACATGTACCAGTGAGCATGGCTAGATTTGGTTGAGATGATAGAGGAGGAGATGAACAGAGTGAGTGGGAGGAGGATATGATCAGAGGGAGGTGGGAGGAAGATAGGGTCAGAGAGGGAGCAAGGAAATGGACAAGGAGAGGGGGAGGAGGTGATGAATAAAGGGAGTGGGCAGGACAGACACACAGAAGTGGGGGGATGAAGGGGAGAGTCAGAACGGGGAAGAGGTGGATCCAGAGACATGAGGAGCAGGTAAGTTCAATAAATATATCTAATGCATACAAGGGTGAAGCTGCTGGGAAGGGCTAGTAAACCATAAAGAGCATTTGTATGTAGGGGCTGCCTCCTTATGCAGCACACGCAACTGTCATCAGTAGAGCATGTCTCGCCAACTCTAGGTCATCCGACCACACTGTCACAAAAGGGACCGTCCCAGTATTTGCCTAGTGCCCCATAAGGAAATCTGGTTGGGCGAAAGGGGATTTTTATAATTGCCATCCTCTAGGATGCGAGTCCAATGGGCCACTGCGCCACCCGCTCGATTATCCAAGCATGACTCACGAATCACCCCATAGCTTGGCTCCCTCCAGTCCTGTACCTGTCATCTAACTTGGAAGGTACTGGCCAAAGTAAAGCTGTGAGGACAGAGAAGTAGTTCACTTGGCACAGCACTTGCCTGCGGAAGACAAAGGTTCCCATGTCTGAGTTGGAGTCTGATACTCAGTTTTAATCTGACAGGAAAGTTCAAATCAGCGCATACTCCGCTGCAGAGAGAAATTTCTCTTTTAGTTTTCTTAATTTGTGTGCTAAAATTACCCGAGAACTGTCTTGCTGTATACAAGGATAGTACTTTATTACGATTAGTAACACGGAGTTTCACGATTTTCAGCCTCTGGTTTTTGCGTCTGTTGTATGGCACAGTGAGAGACGAACGAGTTTCGGTGCAAATATGTTTGCAATGAAAAAACGGGAGGGGAAATATTTTCTCTCGGTGCAGGCAGGCGGCGTTGTGTACACGGCACACACGGACCAGCACGCGAGCGTTGCAAAACCGGGTGCGGCGCGATTGCCCGAGCGCTTTCAAACGAGCCGAACACTGCAAACACGCCCGGCCGTGTACACGCGTGGCGCGCAACTATGGTCAGGGGGAGGGAGGGGCAGTTCTCTGGGCGGGCAGTTGCTGTCGAACGGGGGACATTCCCAGCCCAGCCAGGCTGCCTTTGATTCGGGTCCTCTTTCACCGCGACGTGGCGTGTTTGCAGATGCGTCCGGACGAAACAAGAGCGCACGCTGTGCGGCGCGTAGCCGCCTAAAAGATGGAGACCGGAAAGAGGACGAAATTGCCTCGATCCAAACACGTGCACATGCAGGACACCGCCGAAGTAGGGCATGTGCCCCGCGAGACTCTTCAGTCTGTTGACATGGGAATTGTCCACGCGTAGGCTTCCCTTACGTTTGGCCACCAGATCGTTTCCTGAGAACTCTAGCTCGCTTCCAATTCCTCGACTTCAAACGTTATCCCTTCAGATGTTATCCATACATTGTTCCTGCTTTTGAGACGTAATTTTCTTCTTTACTTGAACTGAAAGATTAGAGAGTGAGGTCAATGATAAGATTCACTGATGACACTGTCAGTGAAAGTGCTAAACTGCATGTCCTGTTGAAGAGAATCAACAGTCTCATGAGCATAGAATGTGGACTTAGAATAAATAAGACGAAATTAATTATATTTTTGTTTATTATTTATTTGTTTAACCTGATCTGACAAGGGCCATCCAGGCTGTGTCTTACATCGGACCATGGTTTCACACATACAATATCTATTACATCGTAGTTAACTTAGATATGCCAATTCTAATACGACAACCAGTACTAAAATGATTTGAATGTCTGAAGTGGCAGTGTGAGTAAATTATTTTCTGATACAGCGAGTTCTGCAAAAAGGAAATTTAAACAGACTATATCGGCTAAGAATACTGGGAGATGAGGAAGACCAGAGTTTGGGAAGATGGCTGTACAAGGCTAACGAGTGCGTACAGGGACAACTGATATCTTATCGTTGCCTTAGTAGATATATCGTTACTTGTCCTCTGGAGCTGGAGATGTTATTTAATTCTCTAATGCAATGCGCGGGAGGCTGTTCCAGAGTCGGGTTCCTGCTACTGGGAAGGTCTTCGAGAAGGTGGCTGGGTGATGGAGTGGGACAGAAAGGACTTTGTTCTGATGGGAATGGGTGTTTCTGCCTTATCGTTCAGACAAGAGCATTAAGGTCGAGGAAAGATATGAGGGACAATGTTCTGTGATAAGATTGTAGAGAAGACAGAGGGTATGGAAATCTGTGCACTTGTCTGCACGTAGCCATGATAGCTGTGCATATGATGGTGAAAGGTTGACTAAGAGTTGAACATCACAGATATAAGAATACAGGCATTCGTAACCAGTTTCAGGTGCCGTGATCTTTCCCGGGAAAGGCCTTGCAGGATAACATTGCTGTAATAAGTAACTGGAAGGACAAGTGTTTGTACAAGTTCCTTTTTCAGGTCAAGAGGGAAGAGCTTTTTATATTCTTGAGCATGAAGAGACGCTGGTGCCTTCTTGCACAATGTGTAAGTAGGCTGTTTATGTTTTCTTTATGTAAGTAGGCTGTTTATGTTTTCTTATTGGCAACGTTACGTAGCGCTCTACATGAAAATCACTGGCTGTGCTGTGTGCAGTCTGTGGCTAGTTTGCATTGTTGTCTGCCATTGTAGTGTTGGGCAGCGGCAGCTGGATGTGAACAGCGCGTAGCGTTGCGCAGTTGGAGGTGAGCCGCCAGCAGTGGTGGATGTGGGGAGAGAGATGGCGGAGTTTTGAAATTTGTTATACTGGATATTATGAACTGCTATATATATTATGACTATTAAGGTAAATACATTGTTTGTTCTCTATTAAAATCTTTCATTTGCTAACTATCCCTATCAGTAGTTAGTGCCTTCCGTAGTTTGAATCTTTTATTTAGCTGGCAGTAGTGGCGCTCGCTGTATTGCAGTAGTTCGAGTAAGGAAGATTTTTGGTGAGGTAAGTGATTTGTGAAACGTATAGGTTAATGTTAGTCAGGGCCATTCTTTTGTAGGGATTTTTGAAAGTCAGATTGCGTTGCGCTAAAAATATTGTGTGTCAGTTTAAGCACAGTCATGTATAATTTTTCTAAGGGGACGTTTCAAATGCAGTTACGTGTTCAGTCCAATTTAGATTTTCTTCTATTGTTACTCCTAGACAAGAGTCTAGACAATAAAAGAGAGGTTGATATTTGTCCTATTTAGTGTTAAAGATGATAGGGATTCGCGATTTTTCGGGCTAATGAGCCTAGAATGACCAACCAGTACCGCTTGAGTTTTGGATGGGTTGTGCGTTAGCCCTGTATCCTGCGCCAGATCTGATAGTGCACACAGGGCTTCAGGTTTGTAGGTTTTGCACTTAGATATAACTGGAGATCATCAGCATATATGTGGTATTTGCAACGGTACAAAACTGATGCCACATCATTTACGTACAGTCGTAGGACCTAATATCGAATCCTGTGGGACACCTGATACTACCTGCCCCCATAGTGATTTGATGGTGCCACATTGCTGGAGAGACTTAGGTATGAGCGAAACTACTGCACTACACTTGGCGAGCAATTTAAGCTGCTGAGTTTGGCAAGTAAAATGTCATAATAGTGAGTAGACGGTGTCAAAGGCTTTGTTGAAGTCTAAGAAGCACGTGATAGTGGCCTCTTGTGCATCCACGACTTCAGATCATCCTTTACCTTTACTAAGTGCAATGGTCTGCTGCGATGTTTACAGAAGCATGACTGGTATTCGTATAGTAGGTTGTTTGTAGGTAGTCTGTTAGCCGGTAGTGGGATGTAAATTCTAAGACCTTCGACACGAGGATTGACAGAAACGAAATTTTCGCTAAATTTGACCTCAAAATTGAGGACTATGAATTTGACAAAGTGAAGGAATTCTGCTGCCTTGGAAGCTAAATGATACATGATGTGTGAAGCAGCGACGGCATTGAAAGCAAGCTAGTACGGGCAGAGAGAGCATGCGTGGCCAAAAGAGTCTATTTAATGTGAAGTAGAAAGTCATGTGAATGTACGTTTGGCGCGTGAATCATGGACTGTGGGGGAACCGGAAAAGGAATCGAGGCGTTTTCAGGTATGGCGTCGTGTTGAAAATCAGTGATAAGAAATGAAGACTTACACAGAATCGGCGAAGAGAGAAACATATGGTTAACAGTGACAAGAAGAACAGAGAGAATTGTAGAACAAGTGTTAAGACATCAAGAAACAACTTCAATGGCTCTTGAGGGAGCTATAGAGGGTAAAAACTCTATGGGAAGAAGGATATTGGACTTTGGATGCGAGGACTACTCTGAGTGCAAATAGAAAAACGTACTGACGTATTGTCATTTCCTTGAAAGCATTCTTTTCTACGTCTTTCACCGTCTACAGTGAGACAGTAAAGTTATTAAAATATGCCGGGCTATTGTGGGCGAATGAATCTCTCAACAGAAACCCAACGTTTCGTCTGCATATGCGAAAGATATCTTCAAGGCTGGTTGCAGCTTCTATGAAGTCCGATTCGAACGCTTGTTCCTTACTGATTGAGGTAAAATTTAGTTTCCTCATGTTCCTGCGCAAACGCATTTCGTTACATGGTTTAAAAACTATAGCTCAGATGGGTGTTGCAGTTTTACGTAATGATTTAAGTGGCTAGAAACTGTTCATTCTGGAACAGTTTCCCTGCATGAGTACTTATTCGTCCAGAGAAAGGACTATAGCGAATTATCTAGATGATTACGATAGGTCAATGCCATATACCCGTTACTAATACACACTTCCCTAGTTTCATCGAGTAAGTAAGGTAAGGCGACTGCAGTTTATTGTTGCAACAGGCCAGGAGTTGCTCGCAGTCTATCAACAGAGAGAAAGAACTATAAAGATGAAGGGGTCAACCGAAATCAGGAAGAGATGAACGACGGTACCAAAGCAGTCCAACCACTTAACAAAAAAGGTTATTCCAATGAATGTTACTCTAATACCTGAATTAACCACGACTGATTTAAGTTGCAATTCCTCATTATTTAGTCATTTATCGGTAAGGGTTGGTATATGACGGTCAGGATTAATTTGTCTGAGTGATCGATGTCGGTGCAACCGAAAAATATCGGTTCCTCACTCCTATCCGTATGCATCACATTAAATTTACTTACGCTGACTGTTTGATGCCATTCCTAGAACAAAGCGTCTGTCAACTGTATTTCGCAGCAGTTTCCTGACAATGCCACCTCCTTTTGTTTTATTGTCCCGATCGCGTAAGGCATCAGAAAATGAAGACATTGTCTGTTAACTCCTGCACGAGTAAAGCAGCCATTAAGTGAAGGGAAAATGCTTTATTAAGCATGAACCTATTAGAAATGGTTCTGCCGTTGTACCTTACCTACATGTGAGCTAAGGCTCGAGACAGTGCAGTATACAGTGGAGAACTGATAGTTTATCAAAGAAACACAACGCAATGTAATTTTTTCGCGTTTAGCACAATTTCTTAGAGCTGAAATTGCTTTTTCAGGTAAAAACCTAAGTAAAGAATCTTAACAAGTACGAAAGGAGGAGGAAGCAACCGATCCTACCAACATACTTGAAACTGACACTTCAAATTTCGCACACAGCTCTCAACTCCGTTTTGCGTGAGAACATGTACACTCCTGGAAATTGAAATAAGAACACCGTGAATTCATTGTCCCAGGAAGGAGAAACTTTATTGACACATTCCTGGGGTCAGATACATCACATGATCACACTGACAGAACCACAGGCACATAGACACAGGCAACAGAGCATGCACAATGTCGGCACTAGTACAGTGTATATCCACCTTTCGCAGCAATGCAGGCTGCTATTCTCCCATGGAGACGATCGTAGAGATGCTGGATGTAGTCCTGTGGAACGGCTTGCCATGCCATTTCCACCTGGCGCCTCAGTTGGACCAGCGTTCGTGCTGGACGTGCAGACCGCGTGAGACGACACTTCATCCAGTCCCAAACATGCTCAATGGGGGACAGATCCGGAGATCTTGCTGGCCAGGGTAGTTGACTTACACCTTCTAGAGCACGTTGGGTGGCACGGGATATATGCGGACGTGCATTGTCCTGTTGGAACAGCAAGTTCCCTTGCCGGTCTAGGAATGGTAGAACGATGGGTTCGATGACGGTTTGGATGTACCGTGCACTATTCAGTGTCCCCTCGACGATCACCAGTGGTGTACGGCCAGTGTAGGAGATCGCTCCCCACACCATGATGCCGGGTGTTGGCCCTGTGTGCCTCGGTCGTATGCAGTCCTGATTGTGGCGCTCACCTGCACGGCGCCAAACACGCATACGACCATCATTGGCACCAAGGCAGAAGCGACTCTCATCGCTGAAGACGACACGTCTCCATTCGTCCCTCCATTCACGCCTGTCGCGACACCACTAGAGGCGGGCTGCACGATGTTGGGGCGTGAGCGGAAGACGGCCTAACGGTGTGCGGGACCGTAGCCCAGCTTCATGGAGAGGGTTGCGAATGGTCCTCGCCGATACCCCAGGAGCAACAGTGTCCCTAATTTGCTGGGAAGTGGCGGTGCGGTCCCCTACGGCACTGCGTAGGATCCTACGGTCTTGGCGTGCATCCGTGCGTCGCTGCGGTCCGGTCCCAGGTCGACGGGCACGTGCACCTTCCGCCGACCACTGGCGACAACATCGATGTACTGTGGAGACCTCACGCCCCACGTGTTGAGCAATTCGGCGGTACGTCCACCCGGCCTCCCGCATGCCCACTATACGCCCTCGCTCAAAGTCCGTCAACTGCACATACGGTTCACGTCCACGCTGTCGCGGCATGCTACCAGTGTTAAAGACTGCGATGGAGCTCCGTATGCCACGGCAAACTGGCTGACACTGACGGCGGCGGTGCACAAATGCTGCGCAGCTAGCGCCATTCGACGGCCAACACCGCGGTTCCTGGTGTGTCCGCTGTGCCGTGCGTGTGATCATTGCTTGTACAGCCCTCTCGCAGTGTCCGGAGCAAGTATGGTGGGTCTGACATACCGGTGTCAATGTGTTCTTTTTTCCATTTCCAGGAGTGTATTTTGACGAGCCACACACATTATTCTGTTTCCATCAAGCCTTACTTTGTTTACTAGACTACAGAAAATAAGTGGGATGACGGTATCTAGCATCGATCCGGGCTCTTCTATTACAGCTATCTACATTTCACAACTGAGCAAGCTGACCAGAATGTCGTTCGTTTTTGCTAGCAGAACAGATATTTGTGCCAAGTCCAATATCACTGCAGATGCACAGATGACGAAATTCTACAATGATAATGGAGGAAATCAACTGTTGTCATGGTGAAGTAGGTATCTGGACGATGACAGTGCGTTGTTCTATGGTCAAGCGATTCATTTTCACTAATCGCAATGTTGTAGCAGCAATCGTCGCCAACCGATCGGAATGAAAATGGTGCACAATTTATAAATACTTATTATAAATACGTGTAAAGTTCTATACACATTTTGTAGATTGTGTACAGCTTTCGATCGGCATACACAATTCATTAAAAAATCGACGGTTAATTCAGACTTTTGAGTAAAGTGGCTCACTTGCTGATGTTACACGAAAGCTGATCTGCTAAAAATATTTTCCCAGGAGCCCAAAATCCCCGAACCTCCATAACGAGAACAGAATATATCGAGGGTCACTATGTAGCAAATTATGACGAAGGATCTTCATCTACAATCTTACAAAGTTCAACTGACGTCACAACTAGTGCCAACAGCCTATTTGCAATGGCGTGAAATCGCCAAATGTGCACTTGAAAACCAAAATGTGAATGAGAGTTTGAGGAAGAGTGTCGTCTTTAGCATTGAGGTGCATTTTCAACTCGACAGCTACGTCGACGAATTTTGCTTTCGGATTCAGCTCGACGAGAAAACTTCCCTAACACTTCAACGGCCGATACGTGCACAACGATTCACTGTGTGTTGAGGGAGTCAGGCTTCACTTTTTCGAGAATGTTACAAGCAATGCAGTAATGGTGAAGAGCGTACATTATCGTGACACTATGAGTTTCTTTGGCCACAAATGCAGGGGAATAGACCTCGAAAACTAGTTCGAGCGGTACTGCGAGACCTGCGTTACCACACACGAATAACGCGCTTTGTTGACGAGGAAACTTCCAGGTCTTACCGCCTCACGCCATGCTCAACAGGACTGGCCATAAAGAGCTTGTGACATGATGGCGCTTAACTGTTATTGTGCGCTGACGTAAAATCACGAGTTTATGCGAACAAACAGAGAACGGTTCCAGAATTGAAGGATCAAATCGAAAGTGTAATTGCGAAACACGACCCAGAAATGAGCGAAAATGTCAATAAAATTTTGTAAAAAGAGTAATAGTTTGTGCAAAAAGTTTTAGCGGGCATTTGTCCGTTACTGTTTTCCATGGGCCATCGTAATGGATGCTGAAGAGTTTAAAGTAAAAGTATTTCAACTTTTCAGGTAACTAACTTTTTATAATCGAAATTAAAATTATGAATTCTTACTGGGAAACAATTCACAGTGCAAGAGTCGAACATTCCTTTCGTCCGTAGGGCCCTCCAACCAACCAGCTCGGGATGTTGATGATCTAACGCGCCAATATGACACGGTTTGGTACGAATCCTTCAGGAGAACGTCCAACAACTCTGTCAAGGAGAATAACCTCTTGCATAAGACCCAGACGTCAACCAAAGCGTTATTGACTTGCTCAGTTTGTTGAGCTGTTTCTCTTGAATAAGTAAACCAGTTTCTCTGAAACTGTAATTGTTTGTTTATCTGTAATGTACATCACATCTACCGAGTTGCGTTTCATTCCGATAATTCTTTGATGCTGCGTCCCTCTTTTCTTTGTCTTGGAGCGTATATGGGTATTTTTTCACGAAACCGGGTTGTGTCTCGAGAATTAGTCTTTGCATAAATGTCACAGCAAAATATATTATACATTCTTTCTCCTAATTTTGTTTTACAAAACTAATTTAACGTAACTCAAGAAAAATGCAACTTACAATTGTTTAATTTACCAACCTATATGATATTGTATTATGATGTGCCTTAACATTTGTAATTTTGAAAAATATTTTTGATTTGTCTTAAGTATTATTAAAAGCGAAGGTTATGCAGCATCGGTTTGAGCAACGAATGTTCTGGATGCTTCTAGAATATTCTAAGACTAAATTTACTGCAAATTAGCGTTAAACGCCCGCATCTCGTGGTCGTGCGGTAGCATTCTCGCTTCCCACGCCCGGGTTCCCGGGTTCGATTCCCGGCGGGGTCAGGGATTTTCTCTGCCTCGTGATGGCTGGGTGTTGGTGCTGTCCTTAGGTTAGTTAGGTTTAAGTAGTTCTAAGTTCTAGGGGACTTATAACCACAGCAGTTGAGTCCCATAGTGCTCAGAGCCATTTGAACCATTTTGAGCGTTAAATACAAAGGACAGATCATCACTACTTTTTCGACTATGCTCGAGTTCAACTAACGAGAGTCTTTGTGTGAATGGTGGGAAGAAAGAGCTACTGCGTGCAAAGTTTTGTTATCTTAACTGTGACTATTTGTTGTGGAAAATGTTCATGATATGTCCATGAATTGAAAGAAGTGTAAATAAAAGGTGGATATAAAGAAATCAATGATTTACTTCAGTCACCGCTGAAAGACGACCTTGGATCAACTTCTGTTTTTATTAAGGTTATCAACTGCATACGAACCCTAGATGCTGACACCACTGCTACTTAAGTAATTCAATTTCGATATGAAGTTGACCTCTTAAAACATATCTAAAGTATTACATTCACAGTGTTGCTCACTTATTTTCATCAAATGTGGACTTATAACATTGAACGTTTAATGTTAAGAGGGATCTTTATAGAGTACAGTTCCAAGTCAGTAGGGAAGGAGTCACCGAAAAACACCACAATTTCCACAAATACCCCGGATACGAATGTAATTTATTGGCTTTAATGGAAACCTCGCCAAGATCTTGTCGTTCACTAAGATACCAACCGTCCAATTTGTGTCTTGACCACACGACCTAGTTTAAGGACCTCGTCTCCACAGCGTGGCAACATTCTCTTACCCAACCATACAGCCGTAGAGCACTCGACATCCATGTACGAGAAACGTGTTTTGCAGTTGTCTTACCTTTCCACGGTGGAAGATATATTTCGTGGATGACTACCTCTCAGAATACAGCTACCAGTTATACTTTCGAATCAGTCCTCCACTCCTCAGAATTCACAACTACAGCACCCACGACGGCTATCGATCACGCAACTACCCGATTTTGCAAGTTCCAAGAACATTTCACGGAAGTATTTAACACTGAGGCCTTCCGGCCAATCAGAATAGGGAGAAGAATATAGGCATTGCCGTTGTTCATTTCCTGCTCCAGCCTATAGCTCTCCTGCAAGATGCTTACTTCTGTTCGGACTTTTACAGAAGTTTCTCTGCAATGGATTTAAGCCACTTTCTTCGTGGATAAGTTACATTTCCATAAGATTCTTCCTGTGAATCTGTCTGTCGTCGTGTTTTCCTGGTATTTGTTTTATGTGGCAGTTCCACTTTAGATCGTTCCGGATATTTAGATATTTTGCTGTGGTTACTGTTTCAGGCAATTTATCATCAACAGTGTAGTTGTGCAATAGTGGATTTCTTTTCCTATGTATGCGCAATATGTTTCATTTATTTACGTTCAGGACTAACTGTCAAAGTCTGCACCATTCTTCAAATCTCTGCAAGTCATTCTGCAAAGGGAAACACCGACCCGTTACCTCCAGGCTGGAGATAACCTCCATCCCTGAAGTACACAGTAGCTACAGAAACGGGTAAACAGGCGAGATTTGGAAATGAAATGTTAACCATGCAGTGTCTTAAGCGATACTGCATCCCATTTTCTACCAAAGCGCCAGTCGGTCTTTGCTTCGAGAGGAAGCCTACTGACGTGAGGTAGGCATAACAAATGCAACGCCTGATATGCCAGCCTGGCTCGCATTGACGTCACCCGGCGTATGTGAGGTGTGGACGGTGAGCGCTCGCGGCAGTCTGCCGATCTCGTGTGTGTGCTGGAGAGGAGACGTCTCACCGCCGTCGCCGCCGCCGCCACCGCCGCTGCCGCCGTCTTCGGCAAAGCGCCTTAGGCTGAGGCGGCAGCAGCCGCCCGTTGCGGTGCCGAGAATCAATACAAGTGCCGTGCCACGCCGACACACAAGACGCCGCCCTGCGTGCTTGAGGTGCACGCCGAGCGTAATCTGCCAGAGGGGAAACGAAAAAGCACCACCTTCAGGCAATCGACCATCACGGATGAAGTTCTACTCACGCACTATCTGATTATGCGGCGTTCTCCAGTCACTGTTGGGCACTAAAATTTCGTTACAAGGGAGGATAACATATCACTGAATTTGACTTGTTTTGCGTATACAGTGTGACAGGAAGGATTCACGATTAAATTTGTGGGTGATTTGGAGGTATTCACAGTGCCAAATTTACTACAAAATGCTGTTAAACGACATCACTACATACAGAGTGGCGCCAGTTCGTCTTTTCAGACATGTTTCGGTTTTGCTTAGTGAACCAGATGGACATATACGACGAGACTGAACGTTATCAGACTGCATTCGTCATCGTACACAGGCCAAGGAACCGTTATGGTGGTATGGAGCGCTATCGGGGTACCATAAACGATGACCTCTGGTTCACACAGACGGTAATTTGGCCTGTAGCAGTTAAATTTCTCACGTGACTTCTGGGTGTCCTATGTCTTCGAGAGTTCTGTGACGTTATCTTTCAACAAGATAACGTAATACTGCATGTTGTCGGCGATGTCCTGACCTACCTCGATACAGAGGTTCTTCGATTGTTGCCCTGGCCAGCACACTGCGACAACATCAGATCAAGTGTTACTGGAGACTAGGATGCAACACTCGGCAGTCGCTACGATTGTTTGGCACAAAGTTGAAAGTTGAAGCAGCATAGTTGGCAGCACGCTACCCGGATAGGCATGCAATCGGACTGACTTTGGATGACAGATACGGATGTGGTATTCCATGCTGCTTCGTCTGTCGTAGCTGCTGCCAGGTGATGGTATCCTAGTCTCTCGCCAATGGTTGATCTGATATTATCGCGATGTGCTGGCCAGAGCAAGAGTAGAACAACCTCTATATCGCATTCGTCAGGACAGTACTGGCAACACGAGGTGTTGCGTTATCTTGTTGAAAAATAACGTCACAGAACTCTCGAAGATGTAGCAGACCGAGCAGTCTTAACACGCCAGAATGTAACTGCTGCAGTAAAAATTACTGTCTATCTGAACCAGAGGTGATCGTCTTTGGTACCCAGTACACTCCATACCATCATCATAGTTACTTGGCCTGTATCGTAGCGCCTGGCGAGAGGTGGTGTCCCAGTCTCTCACCTACGCATGATCTGGTGTCGCAATGTGCTGGCCAGGAAAACAGTCGAACCACCGCTATATCGAGGTGCGCCAGGACAGTATTGGCAACACGTTGCTGAAAGACAACGTCGTAGAGATCTCCAAGGCACAGCTGAGTCACTGGCCCTGAAACGTCAAAAATGTTACTGCTGCAGTCCAAATTACCATTTCTGTGAACCAGAGGTCATCGTGTTTGGCAGCCAATAGCGCTCCATACCATCATGACAGTTATTTGCCCTGTATGACGATCGAGAAAGCAATCTGGTAACGTTATATCTCCTGGGACCCTCAATATGCGGATACGTCCATCTGGATGTGTTATGCAGATCCAGAATATGTCTGAAAAGATGAACTGGCTCCGAATCTGCATCTAGTGTTGTTGGTTGTTGAATCACTCTGAGCGCGCCTCTCTCCGCTGCCATGTCAAGGGAAGCTGCAACAACGGTCGCCATGCTGACAGTCGGTGCTGCTCTAGACAATTCCACTCTGAAAGCCCATTTCCTAAGTGAAAGTGCATGACGTGGCTGTACGATCCTACACAGCCGAGTGGTCAATGTGTCTGTCCTCTCGAGCGCTAGTCGCGTGGACGTATTAAGATCTTGAATTAGATAGCGCTGACTGTGGCCCTCCTCACGATCAACACGAGCAGCAATTCCACAGAACGATCAAGCGAGATGTTTGCCCATCATACTCATTACTCTTGTGCAAACGCACACGCTATGCCCGAACTAGTACGGGACTTGGTAGATTAATCTGGCACGAGTAATGAGTCTGATGGGCAAACATTTACTAGGCGCGGTACGAATGTAGTTGTGAGGACCTGTTGGGAATGTGGGTCTCATGGGGAGTGTACAAGGGATAAGTCCCTGCAGGCGCAGTATCCTATGTGCCCTCGGTGGCTCAGATGGGTAGAGCGTCTGCCATGTAAGCAGGAGTTCCCAGGGTCGAGTCCCGGTCGGGGCACACTTTTTCAACATGTCCGCAATGAAGTATATCAACGCCTGTTTGCAGCTAGGTTGTCCATTTAATTATCATTTCACTAAAATTAGGCAGTATAATACAGTATTAAAACCTGAAGTCCTGTATGCCAGTGAACTCCTGACAGTCCACATAAAAGATGACCTAGAAAACTTATTAAAGGAAGAACGTAAAGCCAACAGAAATATACTAGGGCCAAAGAAAACAGAAGAGGGTTATAGACTACAGTCTCGTCAAACAACTGAGAAATTATCCAACCTTGCAGCATATTAAATTTTATGGGCACGTCTCTTGGCTTCCCAAAACAAGACTTACACACAAATTTCTTAAATACATGTAAGGACTTAAAACTATACCCTGGATACCAGAGGTCAAAATGGTCCTAGAAAAAGCCCAGATAAATTATTCAGACTTTTGAACAGAACGGTATTTAAGCAGAAAGTTGACACATGAGAAGTTAAGTCGGAGAACGAAACTCCGAAGAAAGCAGAAACAAAATGCACAGAGAAAAGGAAGAGAACCCATGTAGAAAAAAATCAGAGCAGTGTGGAAAAAAAAGGAAAATGAATCAAGAAGCTTTGCGTGATCCAGCAGGGTCGAATCGCACATAATAATAATAATAATAACGTGTTTAACTCTCCTCCACAAAACTTATATGCGTTTTTGTCCCGTGGAAATAGGCCTGCAGAGCAAAGCAGTTTGTCAGCGGAGCCGTGCCGTGGCATTCCGTTGCTCGCCATGGGCCCTAAGCCTGCGCAAACTCCGCGCAACACATCCCGCCACGCGCGAGTACCCTTCTGCCGGGTGACGTTAGCGGCTTACATCGCGCCTGCCAAAGGCAGAGAGGCGAACTTCTCGCTCGCTGTAGCCACGCGCCGGCCCTATAGTGAATCGCTCGAGATACCGTCAGGAACACAGAACAGGCAGCAAGAGTAGCAGCAAAGCAGTCCTCCGGCACTGTGGGCTGGCAGGCCTCTGAAAGCGTTGTTTCCTTTCTTGTCGCATAGTGGCTACCTATGAGATGTTAGGTGCAGTCGGAAGTATGCTAAAAATCATATCAGCGCACACTCCGCTGCAGAGTGAAAATCTCATTCTGGAAACATCCCCTAGGCTGTGGCTAAGCCATGTCTCCGCAATATCCTTTCTTTCAGGAGTGCTAGTTCTGCAGGTTCGCAGGAGAGCTTCTGTAAAGTTAGGAAGGTATGAGACGAGGTACTGGCAGAAGTAAAGCTGTGAGTACCGGACGTGAGTCGTGCTTCGGTAGCTCAGTTGGTAGAGCACTTGCCCGCGAAAGGCAAAGGTCCCGAGTTCGAGTCTCGGTCGGGCACATAGTTTTAATCTGCCAGGAAGTTTCATATCAGCGCACACTCCGCTGCAGAGTGAAAATCTCATTCTGGTTCGTAAGTATGCTGTTTACAGTAGGCTCGTGTGACGAGTGTGTGTTTGGTGTATAGACGTATTTATGCTGTTAATAGCGATGCCACCACACATACTTCACTGTCAAGTTCGGTCACCTACACTGAAGAGCCAAAGAAACTGGTATGGGTATGAGTATTCAGAGAATACGGCGCTGCGGTCGGTATGGCCTGTACAAGACAAGAAGTGTCTGGCGCAGTTGTTAGGTCGATCACTGCTGCTACAATGGCAGGTTATCAAGATTTAAGTGAGTTTGAACGAGGTATTAAAGTCGGTGCACAAGCAATGGGACACAGCATGTCCGGGGTAGCGATGAAGTGGAGATTTTTCCGTACGACCATTTCAAAGAGTATACCGTGAATACAAGGAATTCGGTAAAACATCAAATCTCGGACATCGATGCTGCTGATAAAACATCCTGCAAGAACGGGACCTACGAGACGACTGAAGAGAATCTTTCACCGTGACAGAAGTGCAACCCTTTCGCGAATTGCTGCAGTTTTCAATGGTGGGCCATCAACAAGTGTCAGCGTCCGAACCAATCAACGAAACATCATCGATATGGGCTTTCGAAGCCGAACGCCCACTCGTGTAGCCTTGATAACAGCAGGGCACCAAGCTTTACGCCTCACCTGGGCCCGTCAGTACCGACATTGGACGGTTGATGACTGGAAACATGTTGCCTGATCGGACGAGTCTCGTTTCATATTGTATAGAGCGTATGGACGTGTACTGGTATGGAGACAGCCTCATGAATCCGTTGACCTGCATGTCAGTAGGGGACTGTTCAAGCTGGTGGAGGCTCTGTAATGGTGTGGGTCGTGTGCAGTTGGAGTGATATGGCACCCCTGATACGTCTAGATACGACTCTGACGGATGAAACTTACGTAAGCATCCTGTCTGATCACCTGCATCCATTCATGTCCATTGTGCTTTCCGACGGACTTGGGCAATTCCACCAGGACAATGCGATAACCAACACGTCCAGGATTGCTACAGAGTGACTCCAGAAACACTCTTCTGAATTGAAACACTTCCACTGGCCACCAAACTCCCCAGACGTAAACATTATTGAGCATATCTGGGAAGCCTTGCAACGTGCTGTTCAGAAATCTTCTTCCTTTCGTACTGTTACGGATTTAGGGACAGCCGCGCAGGATTCACGATGTCAGATCCCTCCCAACACTACTTCAGACATTAGTGGAGTCCATGCCACGTCATGTTGCGGCACTTCTGCTTGCTCACGGGGGCCCTACACGATATTAGGCAGGTGTACCAGTTTCTTTGGCTCTTCAGCGTAGCTTAATACCAATGCCTCTGCCATAGAATTATGAAACATTGGATGAGTACAGTGTGGGCAGTTTGCGCTCTGCTTTAGTTTTTTTTTCATTCATCTCTACCGTTATTACGTCACATCTCCTCAATTGTGTGTCGTACAAGTACATAATTTTGCGGGTACATCAAGGTTATAAGCGGATATTATCTGAAAATGCCTTGCGAAAGAAGTAATAAGGCAGAAATAAAATAAAGAGGTAACAAATTAAAACGTCGTGACTGATGTTGAAAGTTTACTGCAGAACCACAGCAAATGGAAACACTGAAAATATAGCAAACGATAGATATTTTTCTTTCACTTTTATGTGGTTGGTGAAGCCGAGTATGTGTACCTAAAAGGTTCGAAATTATGTATAAAGTTCGTTGTAAGTCATAAGTGCTCTCATTCTCAAATACAGGATAAGTATAGTCCGGGTAATCAGTGTGCCCTGAGATACGATGCCTCAAGACATATACACGATTCTTAACTTTAATATTTGACTTGTTGGTGTGTGTATGAAATCTTATGGAACTTAACTGCTAAGGTCATCAGTCCCTAAGCTTACACACCACTTAACCTAAATTATCCTAAGGATAAACACACACATCCATGCCCGAGGGAGGACTCGAACCTCCGCCGCGACCAGCCTCACAGTCCATGACTGCAGCGCGCTAGACCGCTCGGCTAATCCCACGCGGCTGACTTTTTAGGTTAAACCTTTAAGGGAACATTACACATCTTAACGAGTGGAATATGACAGCACTTTAAACTTTTAAATTTAGTCAACAATTATAAGAGGAAAAAGTCATTTCAAAAATAATCACAAGTTCTGTCAATACAGAAATCCCACTGTGAGACAAGAGGGTCTTTTACTTCGTGGAAAAACGTTTACGGTTGGCAACGAAACCATGATCGTAAAAAAATGGTTCTGAGCACTATGGGACTTAACTTCTAAGGTCATCAGTCCCCTAGAACTTAGAACTACTTAAACCTAACTAACCTAAGGACATCACACACATCCATTCCCGAGGCAGGATTCGAACCTGCGACCGTAGCTGTCGCGCGGCTCCAGACTGTAGCTCCTAGAACCGCTCGACCACCCCGGCTGGCCCATGATTGTAACCAGACGCGTGCACCACATCGTCGAAGCAAATCGACAGCCACGAATCCCTTTCTCAAGGGCTCTAGAGATATGGAAATCGCATGCGGATCGATGGGGACTGCGTGGACGATGTGCAGGGGATTCCCATCGAAACTTCAGCCGCATAGTCCAAGCAGCAAGCGTGCCATTTCCGGGAAAGTCACGATGATTTTTTTATTTGACTCCTAGGGCCTGCTGCTCATTGACTTGCTGCAACACGGTGCCACAATCAACGCACAGAGGTACGTGGATACTTTACAAGAAACTGAAGAGTGCTTTCAGCTCCGAACGCCCAGGAATGTTGACGAACGGCATCATTCTGTTGCAGGATAATGCCCGCCCTCGTGTTGCCAAGGCTGTTTCGAGTAGGCACCAGAAGTTTCGCTGGGAAGCCCTTACACTTCCTCCATAAAGTCTTAATCTCTCCTCAAGCTATTTTCATATTTTTGGAGTCCTGAAGAGAGACATTTGCGGTCGTTGATTTGTTCCCGAAGCGGAGGTACACTTACGCGACAGTCATGGATTCGTAACAAACCGCAAAACGTTTTTTCTTGAAGCTACTGACTGCCTTGTCTCAGAGTGGGATAACGGTATTAATAGTTATGGCGATTACTTTTGAAATAATAAACCGTTTATTTACCTTTTCTTCGATTGCCCCTTATATATAAAATACCGAAAATCCAAATCGTATTGCCCTTGGAGGCCGTTAGACAGAAATCTACAAGTGAAACTGCACCGTTTAAGCTGTTTAGTAATGTAGATTGCCGTTCGACTGAAGGATAACCAGTAACATTGCCCCATTTTGTGCAGGATGGTGGAGTGTAGTCAGGTGCAGTCTCACTGCCTCTTTCCACTTTTCAGGCGAAATATTTGGCTATAAAATGTTCTCGATTAATAGGCTTCAAACAAGCTCCGGGTCGATCGCTAGTGTACTCGCCCATTCGCAACATCGTCTATGTACACGAACATTTCAGCTTTGCAAAAAGCCTTACAGTGGTCTGCTGGTAGCGTACTTGTCTAGCAATCATAGCTACTTGAAAACCTAGTTAGACCCCAAGCACTGCGTTGACCTTGAATAAAAATAATCAGTTACGGCGACTAAATACTTTCCTTATGAGAAGTCACCCTCACTCATCCTACCAGCGGCGTTGTCAAAGAGTGCTGATATGCGGATAGCCTTGCGGTTAGAAAATGCCTCCATAGGAGAAGAATGAGCGCTTACAAAGAGTACGAGGATGCAGAAGGCAATGGGAACCACAGCATTAAGGAGACATCATTAGTGTCCACAATAAATGTGGTCTGTAAATTGAAAAGATCTACATCTACGTGACTACTCTGCTATTCACTATAAAGTGCCTGCCAGAGGGTTCAATGAACCGCCTTAAAGCTGTCTCTCTGCCGTTCCACTCTCGGTCAGCGCGTGAAAAACGAGTATTTAAATTTTTCTGTGCGATCCCTGATGTCTCTTATTTTATCGTGATGATAATATCTCCCTATGTAGGTGGATGCCAACAGAATGTTTTCGCAATCGGAGGAGAAAACTGGTGATTGAAATTTCATGAGAAATGAGAAGATCCCGCCCCACGAAAAACGCCTTTGTTTTAATGATTGCCACTCCAATTTACGTAACATGTCACTATCTCCCCTATTTCGCGATAATACAAAACGAGCCGCGCTTCTTTGTACTTTTTCTATGTCATCCGTCAGTCCCACCTGATGCGGATCCCACACCGCACAGCAATACTCCAGAATAGGGCGGACAAGGGTGGTGTGAGCAGTCTCTTTAGTAGACCTGTTGCACCTTCTAAGTGTTATGCCAGTGAATCGCAGTCTTTGGATTACTTTACCCACATCATTTTCTACGTGGTCATTCCAATTTAGGTTATTTGTAATTGTAATCCCTAAGTATTTAGTTGAATTTACAGCCTTCAGATTTTTGTGACTTTTCACGTAATCGAAATTTAGCTGATTTTTTTAGTACTCATGTGAATAACTTCACACATTTCCTTATTCAGGGTCAATTGCCAGTTTTCGCACCATACAGATATTTTTTCTAAATCATTTTGCAAGTCGTTTTGATCATCTCATGACTTTACAAGACGGTAAATGACAGCATCATCTGCAAACAATCTAAGGCGGCTTCTCAGATTGTCTCCTATGTCGTTATACAGGGTGTTACAAAAAGGTACGGCCAAACTTTCAGGAAACATTCTTCACACATAAATAAAGAAAAGATGTTATGTGGATATGTGTCCGGAAACGCTTAATTTCCATGTTAGAGCTCATTTTAGTTTCGTCAGTATGTACTGTACTTCCTCGATTCACCGCCATGATTTCATACGGATACTCTACCTGTGCTGCTAGAACATGTGCCTTTACAAGTACGACACAACATCTGGTTCATGCACGATGGAGCTCCTGCACATTTCAGTCGAAGTGTTCGTACGCTTCTCAACAACAGATTCGGTGACCGATGGATTGGTAGAGGCGGACCAATTCCATGGCCTCCACGCTCTCCTGACCTCAACCCTCTTGACTTTCATTTATGGGGGCATTTGAAAGCTCTTGTCTACGCAACCCCGGTACCAAATGTAGAGACTCTTCGTGCTCGTATTGTGGACGGCTGTGATACAATACGCCATTTTCCAGGGCTGCATCAGCGCATCAGGGATTCCATGCGACGGAGGGTGGATGCATGTATCCTTGCTAACGGAGGACATTTTGAACATTTCCTGTAGCAAAGTGTTTGACGTCACGCTGGTACGTTCTGTTGCTGTGTGTTTCCAATCCATGATTAATGTGATTTGAAGAGAAGTAATAAAATGAGCTCTAACATGGAAAGTAAGCGTTTCCGGACACATGTCCACATAACATATTTTCTTTCTTTGTGTGCGAGGAATGTTTCCTGAAAGTATGGGCATACCTTTTTGTAACAACTTCTATAGATCAGTAACAATAGACGGCCTATAACACTTCCTTAGGGAACGCCGAATATTA
Organism: Schistocerca cancellata; assembly: GCF_023864275.1. Taxonomy (NCBI): domain Eukaryota; kingdom Metazoa; phylum Arthropoda; class Insecta; order Orthoptera; family Acrididae; genus Schistocerca; species Schistocerca cancellata. The sequence goes on along the minus strand of NC_064627.1, from coordinate 512,318,523 downwards.
CTTCTGTGTCACTCGATGACTCTCTGTCTATTAGTACGAACTGTGACCTTTCTGACAGGAAACAACGAATCTAATTGCACAACTGAAGCGATATTCCATAGGCACGCAGTTTGGTTAGAAGAAGCTTGTGAGGGACGGTGTCGAAAACCTTCGGGAAATCTAAAAACATGGAATCAATTTGACATCCCCTGTCGATAGCACTCATTACTTCATAAATATAAAGAGCTAGTTGTGTTTCACAAGAACGATAGTTTCTGAATCCGTGCTGACCATGTGTCAATGAATCGTTTTCTTCGAGGGTTTTGGAACATATACTGCATTCGAACATTATGAATGTTAGAACACATATGTTCCAAAACCCTACTGCAAATCGACGTTAGTGACATGGCCTGTAATTTAGCGGATTACTCCTACGTCTCTTTTTGGGTATTGGTGTGACTTGAGCAAAAAATGTCAGATGATCTCTCAAGTGGCAAAAGATTTCCGGATTAGTCCCTCATTCGGATCTTCGAGAGAGGAAGGCAAAGGTGGAGTGACCACGACAAAATGTTTGATTACCCAACGATTGGGAGTCGTCCTACGAATTGGAGCATGAAATGTTATTAGCCTAAGTTGATTAGGGAAGATTGAAAATCTAAAATTTCAAATGTAAAAGCTCAGTCAAGATATAGTGCGGCTTATGGGAAGTAGGATTTTTGGTCAGTCGAGTAGTAGGTTGCATCAACAGCAGCAGAAACTGGAATAATGGGAATACGGTTCGCTATGAATATGAATGTAGGAAGAAAGTGAGTTACTGCGAACAATTCGGTGATAGGTTTGTCCTTATCAAAATCTATAGCCAGCCAATGCAGACAACATTACTTCAGGTATACATGTCGACGCCAAAAGCAGAAGATCAGCAGATGAATTTATCAGAGACATTAGGTCTGCTGTCAAACACATTAAAAACCTACTTCGTTAGTCCACTTGCATCCATCCTGAACAGATGTCCGTTGAAAAACTGAGTGATGGATCACTGGCCATTCTGGTAAAATTCACTGTCTCAGCATCTGTCAGCACTTCCCTATCTTCAAGGTGATGACATCCGATTTCAAGCAGTTGTGCTTGTTGTATCTAGCTGACATCAGCGTCAGCACCTTTGTATCATCAAGCCTATTCCCAGAATTCGCATCCAGTCACGTGCACCACAGCCATTCTGGGAATCCTGACATCAGCGTCAGCGCTTTCTTGTCATGAAGGCCACCTCTGCCCCTGTCAGCAACCTACTCCCTCCCCTAGGGCTTCCACATTCCTATTCCTCCGCCCACTAGGTGGGGAGAATTGTGGGAACAGCCTTGATGACAAAGTGCTGATAGTGACAGCGAAATATAACAAGGATAATTGCCTGAGAACCTGTTGCCTTGACCATGAAGATAAGAAAGTGCTGATGGATGATGAGTCAGTGAATTTCACCGTAATGCCCAGTGACCCACTTTTCTAATGAAGGTACTGCGTGATTATAACTAAACTTTCCCCACTTAACACGTTAGAACACGGAAACTAATTACCGTATGAGGATCCGACTTGGTAGCATTAATGCTAAGGACATAGGGAAGAGAAATAATGCAGAATCAATTCAAGTGAAACACTTTTAATGTGCTGCTACGTTGCATCATACCATTACATACCAATACCAGTATTGCTACAAAAGGGGATCGATATGGCTCCTATCAGTGTCCCGAAGAGTCTGAAAGTGCAGCAGAAGGAAGCATGTCCGTAAGTATGCTGGCTACCTTTCTTGATATGCTGCGCTTCAGATCAGTTTAGGTGTGAATGTTCCCATTGTAAACCCTGTCCTTCATGTACCCCCACAACCAAAAATCACATGGAGTGACATCAGGCGATCGTGTCGGACAAGCATTTAGAAACCAACGGCTAATAATTCGAGCCAGCCGCTGTGGCCGAGCGGTTCTAGGCGCTACAGTCTGGAATCGCGCACGGCTACGGTCGCAGGTTCGAATCCTGCCTTGGGTATGGATGTGTGTGATGTCCTTAGGTTAGTTAGATTTAAATAGTTCTAAGTTCTAGGGGACTGATGACCTCAGATGTTAAGTTCCATAGCGCTCAGAGCCATTCGAAATATTTTTTAATAATTCGATTGTTTCCAAATGTGTTTCCGAGAAGCAGGTGAGCGATGTGCGGTGGGGCCCCATCTTGCATGAAAACTGTTGAGTTCAATGCGTCTCTCTCCTGTAGAACGGGTATGACATGCTGGCGAAGCATATCGCAGTAACGCTGGCCAGTCACAGCGCAAGTCTTTGGTCCTTGAGCACCAGCCTGTTCAAAAAAAAAAATGAGGCAATGGTGAATGTAGCTGTGAAGCCACGCCGTAGATTGAAACGTTCACCACACAGAGGAACTTCATGCACAATGACTGGAGGTGAAGATCCACACAATAGGCAAATTTGTGTATTCATCTCACCCGTCAGAGAAAAATGAGCTTCGTCTGTCCATAGGACGATCCAGGGCCATCCTTCGTCAACTTCAATCCTTGCGAGAAAGTGGAGAGAGAAGTCAACAAGTCAGTGCGCGTCCTGTGGTGCAAACTGCTGTACGATATGGATCTTGTACGGATACCATTTGAGGATGGTTCGAAACACCTTCTGTACCGTGGACCACGAGATGTTCAACTGTTGTGACAGCACGCGCACTGCCTGACGATCGGGAATTGCGCTTAGCGTTGTCTGCCAGAGCAACAGCGATCGCATCAACCAGCTGTGCGCAAGTCGTCGGCCTCTTTCCGGAGCGACGCCCACTTCTCCAGTTGATTTGAGCAAAATTTAGAAAAACACAGCTCTCAGTCGCGAACACAATTAGTTTGTGACCTAGGTTTCGGTGTCACAAGGGACGCCTTCTTCGGACAAAATTAAAACTAAATGTTACAGCATAACGTACCAAAAATACGAAAGTTACGGTCATACCTGACAGCGTCAGATAGTCAGAATTAAAATAAAATGCAACAGAGGTGCAAGCTAGTAGGGGCTGCCATGTGTCCTCTGCTACAGTCAACACAAAACTTCCTTCATCATGTTCCGCACGGCAGATGGAGAAAGAGGACGCTTCCACAATCCTTTCAGCCTGCGAGATTCTCGAAATGCAGTTGCAGCATTACAGTTGTTTTTATAATAGAGCTTCACCAATGATGCCCTGCTCTTTTTGTCCAAGCTCATGTTGACACGTCAGCAAGTGCACTGCGACTGGTGTGTGAGACTACAGGTATGAACCACGATGACTGATCACGGCAACTGGTGGCCGTAGTTGGAACTGCACGGTGGCGCTGTGAGGTATGCAAATCATGCACCCCATACTCTGGACATTAGTGCTACCAAGTTTAGTACTCCTACGGCGGGGCTTAACAACTGGCCGGTTTTGAGCGCGAGTACTCGCGTCTGCTCAGGCACGTGCTCGCGAGGAGGTGCAAGGTCGCGGAGTAGGGAGGGAGGGGAAATGCGCGCGCACGTTTGAATGTGATCTCGCGTTCGTAGCAGATTTAACTAGCCATCTGAATGCTTTGAACATTTTACTAAAAGGTAAAGATCTGCTAATTACTCATTTCATAGATCGAATACGAGCTTTTAAAATGAAATTGACACTTTGGATGAGTCAGCTGGAAACAAGAAATCTAGCTCATTTCCAAAATTATCATCCATGCAAGATGTTCACAAAGACTGTGAACGTTATTCACATAGTTTAGTTGCCCTTAAGGAAGAATTTGATCTACGCTTTCAAGATCTGACAGCACTAGACAGTGATTTTGATCTGTTCTCTCCATATTCAGCGAATATTTAAGAGATTCGTCCTGAGCTGCAGCAAGAAATTATTGACCTGCAGTGTGACAGAGAATACAGTGACAACTTTCAGAACAAGAAAAACATCTTGGAATTCTACAGACACTTCTCTCAGGATAGATTTCCTCGTTTGCACAAACTGGCGGCTATAATAATATCAATGTTCGGTTCCACGTATGTTTGTGAACAACTGTTCTCTGCAATGAAATGTAACAAGACGCGCCTGAGAAACGCATTGTCTGATCGAAATTTAAACTGCACGCTGCGCCTAAGATGCACAAGAACAATTACTCTGAACATAGACGCAATTGTAAAGGGCAAAAAGTACAAGATAACCGAGAATCCCACACTTCAGTGACACCTTTTATTGTGTAACAGTTCACAAATTAATGCGAATGTAGAGGCATACACTAAGCTAATAAAATTATGTGGCACGTGTACATTCTCCTTTATTTGTTTCATTTGTCGCAGTAATAATTCGTGAGTGATATCCCTGCAGGTGACCGCGGATTTACATTGACTGGCGGCAGCTGTTGTGTTCCCCACGTGACTTTCCCCACTCTCCTCTCTGGTCTGGTAGTGGGGGTAGCGTGCTCGCGCTGCTCCGTGCTCGCGCCTTGCTGCTCACAGCTTGCTCCGCGAGCATGTATGTTGTGAAGCCCTGTCCTACGGTAATAATAATAAGCATGTGACATTGGTGGCCGGGAGACCACTCGCGGGGCGGTTCAGCCGCCGCCCCACAAGTTCTTTACGGCGACTTGCGAGTGAACGAGGATGAAATGATGATGAAAGACACATAACACCCAGTCATCTCCAAGCAGAGAAAATCCCTGCCCCCGCCGGGAATCGAACAGGGGACCCCTTGCGCGGGAAGCGAGAACGCTACCCCTAGACCACCAGCCGTGGACACAGTACTTAGTTAGTGTGTTATAAGACGATAGAAAGGGAAAGTTTAATTATAACTAGCTAAATGTTACAAATAATTGACATTTTGATTTTCATTGATGAAGAAGGTTCTGAATTTCCGTTTGCAGTTTCGACGAACGTGATCACAAAACAAATCCGATAGCCTGCGAGGAACACAATTCCGAAAAACACGCTCTTTATGCCGAGGAGCAGCGTCTACCGGCCTCTTCCCTACGCCGCAGGAGGTGAATTAGAAAAGAATGCGTGTGCAACGGAGTGTTCTGCGACGGACGGGCGCAGCGGGCGCCTGCCAGCCGAGATTCCATTTGCCGCTCTTCCAGACGATCGAGCGGCGCCCCGCCGCGTCGTGGCTTCCGACGGCCGCCGCCGCCGCCGCCGTCAGCGCAGCCGCCGGCGCAGCCCACGCCCGCCCCGAGGCGCGGCGCCGCGCGGAGCAAGAAGGGCAGGCGAGCAGCAGGTACAGCCGGCACGTCTGCACACGGTGCGGGGTGGCGCGGCGGGCGCATGTCGAATGGCAGGTAATTGAAGTTGTCGCCGGAGCGAATCGCCGCTGATTGGGGCGGCCCAGATCGCAGCCAATTGCCGGCGCGGCGTGCCGGTGACAGCGGTAAGCGGATTCCCCGCCGCCGGCCGTAATTCGTCCGCCGGCGCCGGCTTCACGGCCGGCTGGACGGCTGCCGCGCCTGCCAGTCGCACGTGCCCCCCACAGGTGCTGCACGAGCCGCGCACACGTACCCATAACGGACGACACACACAATTACTTCGGTCAGTGGGAGATTTTCGCTGCGGCTTCCGCTAAACGAGTCCTTCCGAACGGCAAGTCCCCCATTTACGGTGTTGTCATGCACCTGACGTCGTTCTGCGAGGCGGTGTCGTCTGCTAGACACAACAACAGAATCTGCCCTTGTTGTTGTTGTTGTTGATGTCTTCAGTCGTGAGACTGGTTTGATGCAGCTCTCCATGCTACTCTATCCTCTGCAAGCTTCTTCATCTCCCAGTACCTACTGCAACCTACATCCTTCTGAATCTGCTTAGTGTGTTCATCTCTTGCTCTCCCTCTACGATTTTTACCCTCCACGCTGCCCTCCAATGCTAAATTTGTGATCCCTTGATGCCTCTGAACATGTCTTACTAACCTGTCCCTTCTTTTTGTGAAGCTGTGCCACAAACTCCTCTTCTCCCCAATTCTATTCAATACTTCATCATTAGTTATGTGATCTACCCATCTAATCTTCAGCATTCTTCTGTAGCACCACATTTCGAAAGCTTCTATTCTCTTCTTGTCCAAACTATTTATCATCCATGTTTCGCCGGCCGCGGTGGTCTAGCGGTTCTGGCGCTGCAGTCCGGAACCGCGGGACTGCTACGGTCGCAGGTTCGAATCCTGCCTCGGGCATGGGTGTGTGTGATGTCCTTAGGTTAGTTAGGTTTAAGTAGTTCTAAGTTCTAGGGGACTTATGACCTAAGATGTTGAGTCCCATAGTGCTCAGAGCCATTTGAACCATCATCCATGTTTCACTTCCATACATGGCTACACTCCATACAAATACTTTCAGAAACGACTTCCTGACACTTAAATCTATACTCGATGTTAACAAATTTCTCTTCTTAAGAAACGATTTTCTTGCCATTGCCAGTCTACATTCTATATCCTCTCTACTTTGCCATCATCAGTTATTTTTCTCCCCAAATAGCAAAACTCCTTTACTACTTTAAGTGCCCCATTTCCTAATCTAATTCCCTGAGCATCACCCGACTTAATTCGACTACATTCCATTATCCTCGTTTTGCTTTTGTTGATGTTCATCTTATATCCTCCTTTCAAGACGCTGTCCATTCCGTTCAACTGCTCTTTCAAGTCCTTTGCTGTCTCTGATAGAATTACAATGTCATCGACGAACCTCAAAGTTTTTATTTCTACTCCATTGATTTTAATACCTACTCCGAATTTTTCTTTTGTTTCCTTCACTGCTTGCTCAATTTACAGATTGAATAACATCGGGGAGAGGCTACAATTCTGTCTCACTCCCTTCCCAACCACTGCTTCCCTTTCATGCCCCTCGACTCTTACAACTGCCATCTGGTTTCTATACAAATTGTAAATAGCCTTTCGCTCCCTGTATTTTACCGCTGCCACCTTTAGAATTTGAAAGAGAGTATTCCAGTCAACACTGTAAAAAGCTTTCTCTAAGTCTACAAATGCTAGAAACGTAGGTTTGCCTTTCCTACGGAATCCAAACTGATCTTCCCCGAGGTCGGCTTCTACGAGTTTTTCCATTCGTCCCTTCCATCTGCCCTTACTTCTGTTAAAATACACTGCGTAAAAGAATTAAAAGGGGACCTTTTTTTAAAACCACTCTGATTCCGCATCCACGCAAGCGATCACCGCAGCAGCAGCGTAGCGCTAACCAACAGTGTCATGTCGAAGCGGTTGCCTACGTCAGGCGCACAGGAGTGGTGGTGCCTACGAGACCAAACTGCTGAGCTCATCGGTCCCTAGACTTACACACTACTTAATGTAACTTAATCTAACTTACGCTAAGGACAACACACACACCCATGCCCGAGGGAGGACTCGAACCTCCGACGGTGGACCGTGGCAAGGCGCCTTAGAGCGCGCTGCTACCCTGCGCGGCCGCATAGGACTCCGTCAAAGGTTGTCACTGTACGAGGGGCGTTTGAAAAGGCCGAGCAAAGTCCGAGAGATGGCACCACCGGCGCGTATCGAGGTCATGTTTAGTTAGTAGCATCTTTGGAAAGAACGCACTACAACTTTCAGCCATATTGGTCTATTTCTTTGTTTTTGGCATTCGTGTGAATCAAGGAAGTCGAGTGATTGTCAGAAAATGGACGAAGTAGAATTTCGTGTGGTGATTAAACATTAATGTATGAGAGTCAAAACGCCTCAGGAGACTAAAGAGAAGCTTGCTAAACTTTACGGTGACTCTGCACCTTCGATTAGAACAATTTATACGTGGTTTCAAAATTTTCGGAGTGGCCATATTGCTACAAGTGATACTGAACGTTCTGTACGCCCTATGGAGGTTACGACTCGAGAAATCATTGATAAAATCCATGAATGGTGATGCATGCCACAAGAATTAAGGTGCATGGATTGCTAGTGCTGTGGGCATCTCGAATGAATGGATACATAATATTTTGCATAAACATTTTGACATGAGAAAGGTATCCGCAGGATGGGTTCCACGATTGATCATGCTTGACCAAAACCGGAATCGTGTGATGTGTTACAAAGATGGTTTGCAGCTGATCGGGAAGAATGCGCAGGACGTTAGGCGTCGTTTCGTCACTGTGGAGAAACATGGATACACTACTACACTCCTGAGACCAAACAACATTTTAATCAATGGTTTACCAAGGGAGAATCAGCACCAAAAAAGGCGAAGACCAGTCCTGCGGCCGGAAAGATTATGGCGACTGTCTTTTGGGATTTGCGAGGGATAATCCTCATCAACTATCTGGAAAAGGGTAAAACTATTAAGGTGCATATTATTCATCGTTATTGGACTGTTTTAAAACCGAGTTGCAAGAAAAACGCCGGCGATTGGACCGCAAAAAAGTCCTTTTTCATCACGACAATGCACCAGCACACACCTAAGCAGTTGTGGTCGCATAATTAATGAAAATAGGATTCCAACTCGTTTCACATGTCCGCTATTCTCCTCACTTCGTTCCCTCAGACTACTATTTGTTCCCCAATTTGAAGAAATGGCTGGCAGTACAAAGATTTTATTCAAACGAGGAGGTGACTGCAGCAACTAATAGCTATTTTGCAGACTAGGACAATTCCTATTATTCGGAAGGGATCAAGAAATTAGAACAGCGTTGGATGAAGTGTGTAAGTCTAAAAGGAGAGTATGTCGAAAAATAAAAAAGGTTTACCCCAAACACGTAAGTAGTTTTTATTTTTGCACGGACTTTTGAAACGCCCCTCGTACACGTATATTTTTTACAGTGCACAACAGAGGTGCACAGGTGGCACCGATGGTGTCAATGTGATGGGCGATCTTAGAGTGACAATTAGCCACTTTACTCAGGCGCGTGTCAATATCGCGCTCCCTCGTAGTCACAACAGAGGAGGATGCGAAACAGGAGGGCTGAAAAACCATAAGCACCCTCTACTGCTTCAGATCACATTCAAACTACTTCGAATGGTTTTGCACAATCGCTAATGGTTCCGGTCCGTATACCAAAGGTAAAAGTGGACACACCGGAGAGTTCTCACAGAAGGATTGAATCTCCCGGAAGTTGTCACCAGCGTCACAGTTATCAAGAACGTCCTACTGTTGCACATCGCACAGCAAACTGTCGTTTTCGACAGCGAAATGAGCGTAAGTGGATGGCGCAAGGGAAGGGATGGTTTCATTGTCGTCTTTCGTGCCATCCCTTGAGTTCTTTTCGTCTCGATTCACTGCGGTGGTAAGTCTGAAATGTTTTCCTCAGCCAGCAATAAGAAATCTGCGTGATTTCAACGCTGGGTGACGTAGTTCTGACCTCCATCATGGAACTCCGAGAGAAGCGGTGTCATGTGGGTAAGGAGCGGTAGGGCGACCTTCCGATCGTGTGATACGTCCACGGTGGCATTGAGCAGAATTGTGACGAAATCTGGTGCCAATGTGACCTTACAACTGGCAAGAACTGATCTACGGGTTTTATACGGCACGTATCGAAACCTTGCTGTTTGAAACGTCGCCGAGCCTATGCTTTTCAAGCATATCTAGACAGACATACTAGTGACACTTTTCTCCTTGAACAACCAATCTCAATAAAGTTCTTCTGTCAAGAGGAAATTGTAGGCCTGCTTAGAGGTTCTTTAGCGTACTCGGTGCGAGATTTATGCCGAACACCTGTTGCAAAGTTCGTTTCATGAAACCAAAAACGACAGCGAGCACGCTCCGCACCAGCGAATGTAGCCATTGTAACTGCGCATTACGCTGGCTCCTCCTAGCGACAGAATGGGGTACTAATGCACTATGTGAATGAAACATGAGGTTGTCAGCTGCAAAATGACGCGTTTTTCTTGAATAACTCGAAAACCGTGGAAGTATCAAATTTAACTACATTGAAGTTCCGATTCATTTTTTCTGTAGGAATAATAAATGGTTCAAATGGCTCTGAGCACTATGGGACTTAACTTCTAAGGTCATCAGTCCCCTAGAACTTAGAACTACTTAAGCCTAACTAATCTAAGGACATCACACACATCCATGCCCGAGGCAGGATTCGAACCTGCGACCGTAGCGGTCGCGCGGTTCCAGACTGTAGTGCCTAGAACCGCTCGGCCGTCCCGGCCGGCGAAGTTGTACAATGTAAATAGTTTCATAGTACATTCACAATAAATGTTCAAAAATGTCTCCATCGAGTTCATTGCAGTTAGCTGCACGTGTATGAACAGATTTGGTTGCTCGTTTCAGTTTCACAGGATTGTTCTTAATTTCGTCTATTGAATTCATAATGCGAGCAAGTAATACCTCACGTGTATTGACTTTGTCCTCATAAACTATGGACCAAGTAGTTACACTACTGGCCATTAAAATTGCTACACCAAGAAGAAATGCTGATGATATTGGACAAATATATTATACTAGAACTGACATGTGATTACATTTTCACGCAGTTTGGGTGCATAGATCCTGAGAAATCACTACCCAGAACAACCACCTCCGGCCGTAATAACGGCCTTGATACGTCTGGGCATTGAGTCAAACAGAGCTTGGATGGCGTGTACAGGTACAGCTGCCCATGCAGCTTCCACACGATACCACATTTCATCAAGAGGAGTGACTGGCGTATTGTGACGAGCCAGTTGCTCGGCCACCATTGACCAGACATTTTAAGCTGGTGAGAGATTTGGAGAATGTGCTGGCCAGGGCAGCAGTCGAACATTTTCTGCATCCAGAAAGGTCCGTACAGTACCTGCAACATGCGGTCGTGCATTATCCTGCTGAAATGTAGGGTTTCGCAGGGATCGAATGAAGGGTAGAGCCACGGGTCGTAACACATCTGAAATGTTAACGTCCGCTGTTCAAAGTGCCGTCAATGCGAACAAAAGGTGACCGAGACGTGTAACGAATGGCACCCCATACCATCACGCCGTGTGATACGCCAGTATGGCGATGACGACTACACACTTCCAATGTGCGTTCACCGCGATGTCACCAAACATGGATGCGACCATCATGATACTGTAAACAAAACCTGGATTCATCCGAAAAAATGATGTTTTGTCATTCATGCACACAGGTTCGTCGTTGAGTACACCATTGCAGGCGCTCCTGTCTGTGATGCAGCGTCAAGGGTAACCGCTGCCATGGTCTCCGACCTGATAGTCCATGCTGCTGCAAACGTCGTCGAGCTGTTGGTGCAGATGGTTGTTGTCTTGCAAACATCCCCATCTGTTGACTCTGGGATCGAGACGTCGCTGCACGATCCGTTACAGTCATGCGGATAAGATGGCTGTCATCTCGACTGCTAGTGATACGAGGCCATTTGGATCCAGCACGGCGTTCCGTGTTGCCCTCCTGAACCCAACGACTCCATATTCTGCTAGCAGTCAGTGGATCTCGACCAAAGCGAGCAGCAACGTCGCGATACGATAAACCGAAATCGCGATAGGCTACAATCCGACCCTTATCAAAGTCGGAAACGTGATGGTACGCATTTCTCCTCCCTACACGAGGCATCACAACAACGTTTCACCAGGCAACGCCGGTCAACTGCTGTTTGTGTATGAGAAATCGGTTGGAAACTTTCCTTGTGTCAGCACGTTGTAGGTGTCGCCACCGGCGCCAACCTTATGTGAATACTCTGAAAAGCTAATCATTTGTATATCACAGCATCTTCTTCCTGTCGGCTAAATTTCGCGTCTGTAGCACGTCATCTTCGTGGTGTAGCAATTTTAATGGCCAGCAGTGTAATAAATTACAAATTTTACGAAATTACATCTTTGCTTCTCTGGATGTTCTGGAAAACTACTGCAGATACTCGTCTGGGACATGTTTTATTACATTCACCAGACCAATAACAGCAAAATAAATGGAAATGGTGCTTTAATTTAACCTGGTGCAGTTTTACGACGGCTTCATTTTAGCGAAGTTGCTAAATTTCAGGCAAAATCTTTTATTAGTCGTAATTACGTAACTAAACATCTGCGGACCCATGTTTATACGAACTTTTTTCTTTAGTTTTACTTGCAGAATAACATATTAAGATATTAGCATTCTTTGTGAATCACGCTACACATATACACTCCTGGAAATGGAAAAAAGAACACATTGACACCGGTGTGTCAGACCCACCATACTTGCTCCGGACACTGCGAGAGGGCTGTACAAGCAATGATCACACGCACGGCACAGCGGACACACCAGGAACCGCGGTGTTGGCCGTCGAATGGCGCTAGCTGCGCAGCATTTGTGCACCGCCGCCGTCGGTGTCAGCCAGTTTGCCGTGGCATACGGAGCTCCATCGCAGTCTTTAACACTGGTAGCATGCCGCGACAGCGTGGACGTGAACCGTATGTGCAGTTGACGGACTTTGAGCGAGGGCGTATAGTGGGCATGCGGGAGGCCGGGTGGACGTACCGCCGAATTGCTCAACACGTGGGGCGTGAGGTCTCCACAGTACATCGATGTTGTCGCCAGTGGTCGGCGGAAGGTGCACGTGCCCGTCGACCTGGGACCGGACCGCAGCGACGCACGGATGCACGCCAAGACCGTAGGATCCTACGCAGTGCCGTAGGGGACCGCACCGCCACTTCCCAGCAAATTAGGGACACTGTTGCTCCTGGGGTATCGGCGAGGACCATTCGCAACCGTCTCCATGAAGCTGGGCTACGGTCCCGCACACCGTTAGGCCGTCTTCCGCTCACGCCCCAACATCGTGCAGCCCGCCTCCAGTGGTGTCGCGACAGGCGTGAATGGAGGGACGAATGGAGACGTGTCGTCTTCAGCGATGAGAGTCGCTTCTGCCTTGGTGCCAATGATGGTCGTATGCGTGTTTGGCGCCGTGCAGGTGAGCGCCACAATCAGGACTGCATATGACCGAGGCACACAGGGCCAACACCCGGCATCATGGTGTGGGGAGCGATCTCCTACACTGGCCGTACACCACTGGTTATCGTCGAGGGGACACTGAATAGTGCACGGTACATCCAAACCGTCATCGAACCCATCGTTCTACCATTCCTAGACCGGCAAGGGAACTTGCTGTTCCAACAGGACAATGCACGTCCGCATGTATCCCGTGCCACACAACGTGCTCTAGAAGGTGTAAGTCAACTACCCTGGCCAGCAAGATCTCCGGATCTGTCCCCCATTGAGCATGTTTGGGACTGGATGAAGCGTCGTCTCACGCGGTCTGCACGTCCAGCACGAACGCTGGTCCAACTGAGGCGCCAGGTGGAAATGGCATGGCAAGCCGTTCCACAGGACTACATCCAGCATCTCTACGATCGTCTTCATGGGAGAATAGCAGCCTGCATTGCTGCGAAAGGTGGATATACACTGTACTAGTGCCGACATTGTGCATGGTCTGTTGCCTGTGTCTATGTGCCTGTGGTTCTGTCAGTGTGATCATGTGATGTATCTGACCCCAGGAATGTGTCAATAAAGTTTCCCCTTCCTGGGACAATGAATTCACGGTGTTCTTATTTCAATTTCCAGGAGTGTACATATCCGCTGTATCAAAAAGTGGTCTCTTTTCTGACATACGTACATATACATATTTAAACTGTTGACTTCGTAGCAGACTCGAATGTCCAACATCACTATCCTCTCTGGTTTTCGCTAATGAGGAAGAATGAGCTTCCATGTCTGCGCAGACATTGAGGCACCCCACTGATCAGTAGACTTCAAAAATGGCTGTGAACACTAAGGGACTTAACATCTGAGGTCATCAGCCTCCTAGATGTTAGAACTACTTTAATCTAACTGACATAAGGACATCACATACACCCATGCCCGAGGCAGGATTCGAACCTGCGACCGTAGCAGTCGCGCGGTTCCGGACTGAAGCGCCTAGAACCGCTCGGCCACAACGGCTGGCCAGTAGACTTCAAGCCGTTATAAATGGGAAGGGTGGATATACACTATATTATTCAAAAAAAATTCAAATGTGTGTGAAATCTTATGGGACTTAAGTGCTAAGGTCATCAGTCTCTAAGCTTACACACTACTTAACATAAATTACCCTAAGGACAAACACACACATACATGCTCGATGGAGGACTCGAACCTCCGCCGGGACCTCTCTATATTATTATGCAGTAATAAGTGTCCTTGTGCTTTTGATCAGACAGTGCGTGTACAGTGCGTGTGTATGTATATTTTTATGCCGATGTGATTGTTTCACAGTGGAAAGACTACGAGTTATGTGAGGGTCCTTGTCCGCTGACCCATTCTGTTTCTCAATAAATTATTCCGGCGTAAAGTCAAGCGCTGGCACACCGGTAGGGAACGTTACAGCAGAGTAACCCGTAAAGAAGACGTCAGCCAATTGCACACTTACCGACCGCTCTCTAACGCGACAACCCGACGGCAGTGCCCTCGACACGAAGAGGAGTCGCGCCGCATGACCGCGGCATAATTGAACACCACAGCGGTGTTTGTCTGTCGCCATTTGTTCGCGACACGTCTGTATCTCACGAAGTTAAGTACTGTAACCATTTCCTTTTGTAATGAACTTCATTAATACGATTTACCTGAACTGCTGTCTACCGACCTGAGAGTGCATGTTTCCTAGGCACCCCATATTTGACGAGTAGGCAGGACACAACATAAATACTGATACAGAAATGCAAGGAGGTCACCGCAGTCAGACGTATTTGCTTTACGTATCCGGTGCTTTAAGATGCGCCTGGTACAAACCTACTTATTGTTCCAGAAAGGTAAGTGAGCCCCTCTGTGGCTGTTTCCTCGGAATATAGGAACTTTTCAGATGGCGTGGATTCTGTAACAGACCCGCGGCGAATGCGTCAGAAGCCTCTCCCCAGCGAGCGCGATCCTTATAGCTTAGCAGCCCGGTGCGGGCTGGCTGATAAGGTTCGTCACACCTGTATAGGGGGGCCGCGGGCGCGCGAGGCGACTGAATAGCGGCCGGTGTGCGTTTCTCCCCAACACGACGCGGGAGCGCCCCAGCCGCCCCGGCACTCGCACCGGGAAAACACGACGTAAAAAGAAGAAAGCGGGCAGGAGCGCGCGGGGGCGGCGGCAGCGGCGCATCTACTGTAGGGAGGCGCCGGAAGGCCTGCAGGCCGCCTCTATGCCGGGCTGGGCTGGGCCTCTCAACTAGATTAGCCGCGGCCGGTGCCGGCTGCGGGCTGGCGGACACCATTAGGCGATTAGCCGGCCGGCCGCAGGCGGGCGTCGCTGCCAAGTCCGCAGGGGCGGCCGCTGGACGGCCGGCGGGCCGCCGATTAAAAAGGCACGCCGGGCCGGAGCGGGCGGCGGAGTTGGCGGCCAGCGGCCGCGCGGCGCCGCGTCTAATCTCCCTGAGCTGCCACTTGCTGCTAATTGCCTGTCCCCCGGCTTGCTACGCCTCACTCGAACTCCCGATATGCACCAGTGTGACGACCGTCTCACTTCGACGGCCTTAATTCCCACACTGACCGCATGCGAGGGATTTGCCCACGCTGCAAATGGCAACTTTGCGGGTTTCGGCGCGAAGTTGACGCATATCTGTGCAAAGTAGGACGAAGTAAAACATGCGAGGGCGCATTAGAGACGTAGAATTACAGAAGACAGGTGTTACTTATGTTCACTGAGGTGACAAAAGTCATGGTATACCTTCTAATGTCGTGTAGGGCCTTATTTTGCCAGGGTAATGCAACAATTCGACGTGGCATGAACTCAACGTGTCGTTCGAAGCCCCTTGCAGAAATACTGAGGCATGTTGCCTCTACAGCCGTTCACAACTGCGAAAGTGTTCACCGGTGAAGGATTTTCTGCACGAACTGACCTCTCAATTATGTTCTACAAATATTCGTGGGACTCATGTCATGTTTTATGGGTAGCCAAACCATTCTTTCGGATTGTCCAGAATGTTCTTCAGACCAGTCGTAAACAGTTGGGGCCCGGTGACATATTTGGCAACAAGAAGCCCATGAATGGTTGTAAACGTTCTCCAAATAGCCGAGCGTAACCAATTCCAGTCAATGATTGGTTCAATTAGACTCGAGGACCCTGTCCATTGCGTGTAAATACAAGCCACATACTATGGAGCCACCATTGGCATGCACAGTGACAACTTAGGTCCATGGCTTCGTGGTGTCTCTGCCACATCCAGACCCAATCGTCACCTCTTACCAATCGAAATTTGGACTCTTTCGACCAGGCCACAGTTTTCCAGGGTCCAACCGGTATGGTCACGAGCCCAGGAGAGGCACCACAGGAGAAGTCGTGCTGTTAACAAAGGCAGTCGCGTCAATCGTCTGCTGCCACAGGCCATTAACTCTACATTTCGCCGCGCTGTCCTGACGGATAAGTTCGTCGTAGGGTCCTCGTTGAAATGTGAAATTATTTCACGCAGTGTTGCTTTTCTGCTGGCAGTGACAACTGTACCCAAACGGCGCTGCTCTCGGTCGTTAAGCGAAGGCCGTCGTCCACGGCGTTGTTCACGGTTATGTGTAAGGCCTGAAATGTGGTATTCTCAGCAACCTCTTGACACTGTGAATCTCGGAATATTCAGTTCCCTAACGATTTTCGAAATGGAATGTCCCGTACGTCTCGTTTCTAGTACCATTCCGTGTTAAAAGTCTGTTAGCTACTGTCGTGTGGCCATAATCACGTCGGCGACCTTTTCACATGAATCACCAGAGCACAAATGACAGCCCCGCCAATGCACTGTCCTTTTATTCGTTACTATCGCCGTCTGTATATGTTCATATCGCTATCCTATTACTTTTGTCACCTCATTCTGCAGTCTGTGTCTCTCCTACCAGTCGTCAGTCTTATTTTCTCTCGTGTTTCGACACGTATTTACAGTTTCGTTTCTGCAATGTGTAGGTCAAGTCAGCCCAAACAAGTATTTCTCATCACATCTTTCAATGCGGCGCACACTGTCGATGGAAAGCGACTTCGTTTGTTTCCCACTTCAAAGAAAACGATCTTTAAAAAATAGGTATTACTTGCTCGTTCGCTAGAACTGTCACAAATCAGTGTAGAGCAACGTCCATTTCATAGATGTGTATGAACGTGGATAGTAAAACAGGAAGAGTAATCAGTAATCCACTAGCGACTGAGCGAAGTTGTTGTATGGCAGTAGGAGCAAGTGCGGTCCAGGGTGATTCTGTAGCTGCTGGGGTACTGCTTCCTCTTCGTGTTTTACTGTCTCTCTTGAAACACATCGATAAAATGAACATCGAACTCGACTACTTTGGGACTGATCTATTGAATGGACACGTAAAAGTCCGCTTTCAATATCATTCGTGGTAACACAGTGAACTTGCCGTCGGCAATGCGCGTCGCATGACAGACGTGATAACCAGTACTTTTTCGGGCTGACTCTCACTACGGAATGCATAAACAAACCTGCAGATGAATACCGAAATACCCGGGAAATCCGCCAGCCGACTCTTAGGACGGAGACAGCTTCTTCTGTCTCTGATGCAGAAACGAGCCAGAGGTATTTCTCGCAACGTCTACGCTACTACGAGGTCGTTGCCGTCACCAGCGCAGACGTTGACACCATCTCCGAAGGCATTACGTAATTACCGACGAATCAGAAGCCGTCTATGGGCTGTATGAGGCCACCATAGCAGCACTTCTGGCAGTCAATTGCCCCCGACGAAGACGATGGAGGTAATCGTCGAAAGCTCGAGGCTTTATCCTGAATATACGTGGCAAGAAATCTGAGAACGTTTCATACAACAAACATCTTCGAAATAACTCGACTGACACATCTAAACTCTCTTTCTGGGTCTGGTAGTGCGCGAACGATTCAGTGTCTTCCAAGAAGTTTACCTTTGAATCGAACCATCAGGAAGATTCTCAGCCGATTTCTTATAGACCGGTGTGTCTTCCTGGTCGCTTGCGGGTCAGTATTAATTGTGACAGTACTCGCAAGGAGGCAACTTCTGGATTGAAGACTCTTCGTGCTACTCTGACGTCCATACAGTACATGCTTAGCGTCATCATACATTTTCTGGACATCTCACCGGGTATTGAACTACATCGGACATATTGTTAAATATTAAACGTGGAGGAAGTCTTAAGTAAGGCAGGCAGCAGAACAGCCTGTAAAGAGCCCACTACTTTCTGCGTGTCAACGAAAACTTTAAGAAAATGTGTAAAATGATGGGGTCTGAATTCTTTGTCCACTAAAACGTGTTTTGGATTCTAGAAACACTGATCTAGCACAGGAGACCACAAACCAGGTATGTGTTTTGATCAGAACATGAGTAAGAACCAATCGGTTGCTAATAATTGTAACAGGTATGGAGTACAAATGAATGTTTGCTTAACTACTACCTTTAGTAGGGATATAACTTAATTTGAATAATGCGCTGTTCCATTTCGAGTGTATATTTTGTATGGCGTCTTGAAACTGGTTTTAACGTAATCCATGTTATTCTGTACAAAAGTAATGTTACGATAAAAATGAATAAAATGGTTCTGTGTGATAGATCAAGATTTCTGTTATGAGTGTCACACTTCGCGCCATACGTAACGTCACATCAGTGAGGCTTAAAGACGTGAGAACGAACAAAGCAAACAAGGCTTGAGGATTTGGGGGAGGGTGGAGTAGTGCACAATTAGTCGTCACTTCAGCATGATGTACACACCACTTAACAAAACCGTGAAGCACCAAGAATGGGAGGAGGAAACGTAATGAAATTTCACAGGTGGAGAGGTATGTGGTGTTATTTCAGTTGTTATGTAATCATTTAAACCATAAAATAGCTTAGGAGACTAAGGAAGGTAGGTAGTCATTGTTCCTGAGCTCATTTCACATCTACGCCAAGAAACAAAATGTTAATTACAGAAACAAAACATTTTACATGAGCTTGTGGAATATTTCTTCGTTTGCAAACAAGAATTTAAGCAAAGATGCCTCCATTTACCGTTGCTCACATGAATTCCGCAACTTCTGCCTACTATACAGAAGAACGGTGCAACTTGTCGGAAACTGCCCTTACCGCCAGTGCCCCGACTCCACAGCCAACAGCAAATGTCTAATTTTCTCAGGCCACTCAGCGCAACTCGTCAGTAAGCCACTTAGTAGGACGGTAACAATTTTAAGCTTAAGGGAACTATTATATTTTATTATAAAATTTGAAAGCCGGCCGGTGTGGCCCTGCGGTTCTAGGCGCTTCGGTCTGGAACCGCGTGACCGCTACGGTCGCAGGTTCGAATCCTGTCTCGGGCATGGATGTGTGTGTTGTCCTTAGGTTAGTTAGGTTTAAGTAGTTCTAAGTTCTAGGGGACTGATGACCACAGATGTTAAGTCCCATAGTGCTCAGAGCCATTTGAACCATTTTTATAAAATTTGAAAAAGTTAAACTGTTGTTTTAAATACCCTAAACAACGGACGGATGACAATAAGAGAAGGAAGTACCGTATTCAGGGGTTTGAGTACATAATACTTTGAATATTAATCCAGCGATGCTACAGAGCGTCGAAGTTACAGGCGCCAGGGCCTGTAAGTGTATATATACACAGGGTAATTGCGTGATGATGCCGCAAACTTTCAAGGATAATGGAGACGGGCAAATGTATCAATCTGAAATAAGAATCCCTCCTTCGGAATCGAACGAGTCGAAAGTTACAAACTAAAATAATTCTGATACCTGTGACAGTGGAATACATGTACGGTTATTGTTGTTGGTGCCGGCCGCTGTGGCTGAGCGGTTCTAGGCGCTTCAGTCCGGAACCGCGCTGCTGCTACGGTCACGGGTTTGAATTCTGCTTCGGGCATGGATGTGTGTGGTGTCCGTAGGTTCGTTAGGTTTAACTAGTTCTAAGTCTAGGGGACTGATGACCTCAGATGTTAAGTTCCATAGTACTTAGAACCATTTGAACCATTTTATTGTTGTTGCTAAGAATTTCGCGTATGAAACTTTCAGAGGTGGTAGTACGAACCACAAGAAGAAAAAATATCTAGTGAACATGAGCTCCAAATGCATTTATGAGAAGCTATGAGTACTTGTTCATCTTCGCTATTGAGAAACACATCCCCTCTAGATGGACAGAAAATTCTCTAGATAGAGGACACGTGTTTCACAAGGCTCATAGCTCTTAAGGTACGCGTTTTATAGAGCCCATGTTGACTAGCCATTTTTTTTTGTCCATACTACTGCCTCTGAAAGTTGCCTACCCAATAACAGCAGTACCGGTGCACGTATTCCACTGTCAGATGTATCAGAAAGGTTTTCGCTTATAACTTTTGACTCGTTCGTTCCGGTACCGGGACCCTTATCCCAAATCGATGCATTTATCCTTCTCCATAATCCGGCACCTGTAACTTTGACGCTCTGTAGTATCGTTGGATTACATTCACGGATATGTATTCCTATCCAAAATATTATGTGTTCACTTGTAGGTACTTTTATGCAGAAGATTTTTTTATTCTATTGATATTTCTTGAGCTTTGTCTGAAACACACTTCATTGAGCGGAATCTGTCCATTAAACCAATTTCCTATTGTAATTTCCCCTCTGTCTGAAGGGAGAGAGATGCAGATCATGAGTAGAGGGTTTAAACTACTCCTCCTGGGTGTATTCATAATTGCGGAGATCGTATCCTCACGTCTCGTTAGTTCAAAGTAAGTAAACAGACCTACCTCGGAAATTAACTACATAGAAAACTAAAAAAAAGGAGAGGATAGGAAATGATAAAAATGATTCCGACAGTAAATCGAAGAACTACATTTGCCGCTCTAAAGACAGGAGTAGGTTTTTTGAGTTGGTCTGTACCATTGGGGCACGACGAAGAATAATTGCGCTCTAATCACAGTGCGAGGCGTAGCTAATAAAAGGCCAAAAATTCAGAGAAAAGCGCGTGGTCTGCAAAAGAATTGGGCGTAAAATATGCAGCGGAATATGATGTTTCTCCCCGGTGCCGATTATGAACAATGAACCACAGTATCTCTGATTACGCCGCTCCCGTATTCACACACGAGCCGCAGCTAGCCTTTGGTGCGGCCCGCGGCTCGCGTTTTTGCCGGCGTAACTTAAACACAGAGCGGGACTGAGGAATACGAGGCAGCGCGGTGTAAACGCCGGAATTCCGCGCTATCAGCTGTTCTGTAGTCTCCCTTTTCAAATACACACTGGCGCAGTTCCGCTGCGCGCTGGAAACTCTTTCGGTCTACGTAAGCAGCGCCATGATACACTCCACTACTGAAACTGCTTTGCATCTGCAAAAAAATAACGTTCCTCTCACCATCATGTCGAAGACCACGTGGAAGATTTGTTGGGTTCATTAATGCTTTACGCAACTGTACGCATTTTATAGTCTCCTGTAGCATGTTTATCTATTTTCACTTTTTAAAAATGTAACAGCTGTTTGCTGTTCACATTTATTCGTTGCTCACCGACTGATACTAAGCCTAATGAGATGTTAGAAGTATTTCTAATTTAGTTTCGATTTCACAGGATACAAAGAAACAGGATCTCTTTACGTTGAAACATTGATACCAGTCAGCTGATACTGTCTCAAGAATTTTACTACAACCACCTAATGTTGGTCAGTACAGACGCTGAGCTTCGACTCAGTTGGAAAAATCAACAGTGAGATTTGCTGGGTTTATTAACGAAATTAAATAAAGTTGAGCCTTGTATCTGACCTACCGTCGTGTCGTCCTTTGCCAGTGGCGTCACTGGATGCAGTATAGAGGGGCACGTGGTCAGCGCACCGCTCCCCCAATCGTTACAGGTTTTCTTGACGCTGGAACCGCTTCTGATCCCGAATAGCTCCTCAGCTGGCCTCTGAAAATTGAGTGCATGCCGTAGCAGTGCCCCTACCAAGGAAAAATCCTGATAGTACCGGTAATCGAACACGGGTCCCCCGAACAGCAGTCAACCGCACTGACCAGACATCCAAGGAGGTTTAACTAGTTTATCATTAATTTTCTGCTGTTTCATAGCTAATATTTCTTCTGTTGGTTCGACCACGAGACTTTCATTAACATCACGTATCTGTAATTCTGTGTCACCGGAAGCTATCGACGAAAGTATCTGCAATATCCTGGGTATATAATCACCCAGTTAGCCATCGTGTGGACATGGAAGTTGGAAGGGACGTTATGTTTAATCTGCCCTGTACTTGATGGTTGCAGTCATGGACTGCGCGGCTGGTCGCGGCGGAGGTTCGAGTCCTTCCTCGGGCATGGGTGTTTGTGTTTGTCCTTAGGATGATTTAGGTTAAGTAGTGTGTAAGCTTAGGGACTGATGACCTTAGCAGTTAAGTCCCATAAGATTTCACACACATCTGAACACATTTTGAACTTGATGGTTGCATTATGAAAAGCTGCTTTAAACATCCATACCTGTACACATGGTGTTGTTCATTTCTGAATGCAGTTTATTTTCTACACTTAGGCTCTCTTCTACTCTATATGTGGAACTACATTCGTCACTCTACAGGTTGGTCAGAAATAGTCAGAAAAGATTGTTAGGGTGTTGCCCGTAGGTTGTGCTCGGAAATAACTGTTCAGAGAAAATTGAATACGTTGAGCCGTTTCCAAGTTAATTAACTCTCAGGTTGGCCACTCACACTGTTGCAATTAATGCCAGTTGTTCTCATAGCGCAGGAGAGTGCTCAGCCTTTGGCTTATTTCCCGCCCATACTACAGTCCCGAGTCCAATTTTTGTATCGCTCTCTTGTTTGGTTTAAGAAAACCAAACGAAGGGTAGGTTTGGCGAGACCGTCTCTGGCGGTTCGCATGAATTTGCGCTTGTAACGGCCTGATTGGCTAACTTCAATACTAATTAACTCGGAAACGGCACAATGTATACAGTGTTTTTCTTAACAATTATTTCTCAGCGCTAGCTCCCCTGCATCACACTACAAGTTTTTCAGATTGTTTACGTCCAGTCTGAATAATTGGTAGACAAATGAAATATTTTTAACTGGCTGATTACGATCTTTTCTTGTTTACTTACCTACCATAGTCTTCCAAAAAGAAAAAAAATCACTTCTGTGTATTTTGTGAAACGTAACTAATTATATTTAGAAGATTAAGAAATCTTGACCACAGAGATAAAGTTAAAGAAAACAATATTTTTCACAATGTCAAACAAAAATTTCTTTTTGAACAACGTTTTTAGTTTATCTTCAGTAGCAACAATAAATAGTTTCGCTGAATATCTGACCTTGACCAAAAAGCATAAAATTGCTCATGGGAGAAACGTGACAGTGAAAGATTCATTTTGCAGTGCTTAATAGTCTTGTCTTGAGATTTGTCGATAGCGAACGCGCATGCAATCCGTTTAAGTTGAAAGCGAGATCCGTCGGGATGATTGTGTGTATTGGGTCTGAATGCTTTGCATGCATGGGATAAAAATGCGTATTTCTCTCATTTTCCTGTGACTTTTTTCGCTAATTACATTGGTCAGAATCATCTTTATGCATACGCTTATGCTACAGCAAAATACTGATAGGCAAATTTTCGCAGCGTGACTGCAGACGCAACGCCAAGAAGACGGCATACAAGCGACGTTAAATTAATAGGGAAGTGTAATAAATGCTAATATCTGCGAATGGTTAGCGTTTCAGCGCAACCACATGCAGTAATTAGGAGTTAAGCCATCTACATTTTGTGTATGGAGAATGATTACATAGCCGGTTTCTCACTTGAGAATCACACTTGAATATTGGTTCTAAGAAGACCACATCACGTCTCTTGTAAGAAGGAGAAACGTTTATCAGCACGTGCCAGAATTCGACAGAAGCAGGATCGTTGCCAGTCGCGACTGCTGTTTATCGTTTGCGACACTGCTGTTAGCTTTCATCGGGACCCTGCAACGCCGTCAGATGTAGGATCTCACCGGCCCCACTCGGCTAGCCCCCTATGGGAGAGAGATATTATTCACTCAGTCGTACAGCATTGTAAAGACACGTCGTGTGCCGCTTACCTCTACCTACGTGGACACAAAGAGTTTTCAGTGCGTAATGGAACTGCGCCAGTATAAATTTGAGAAGAGTCAGGAAAGGGAATTGCTTTGCTTCAAGACAAGTACCCACACGAGCAGCGTGACGTCAGCAGCACCACGGACTGTTGCAGATTCCCTCGACGCGGCAGCAGAGAGAGGTGTGTCATCTGTGATGCGCCCAGCAACAACAGGGTGGCACCACGTCACCTTTTGAGACGAGTTTCGGTTCTGGGCACAGCATCGTGATGCACAAAAAAAAAAAAGGAAACATTGTCAGATTGCATTTGTCATCATCGGATGAGACAAGACCTTGCGTGGTGGTAAAGGGCTCGTTGGGTACAAGCCGCGATCACCTCTGATTCGGATAGCCGGCAAACGTATTACATTTTTGACATTTCAACGCTGGTTGTTGTGGTCTATATTCGAAGGCTCTGTGGCGGTATCATGGCAGTTACCTGCACTGTCGTGACCAACTCGATACGGAAGGTATTTGACTGTTGCCGTATCCAGCACGTTTTCCAGATCTTTGATTCAGTGAAAATATCTCCTTGTTGTTTGCAGAGGCGTTGGCATGCTATAACTTGCCAGGCACTACGGTATGGCTGATGAGCTCTGGCATCGTGTTAAAGCAACGTGGAATGCCGCATCCTTATCTACCGACAAGCTCAGCTCAACTCGATGCTGAGCTGTCGTTGCCGCTAGATGCGGAAGCTCCGTGTACTGATTTTCGCACCCTGTATACTCCGAAACCACTTACAAATTTACATGAAATGTGTTTGCAGTTTCAAATATGGACAACCATCAGCTGTATAATGCAATGACGATAGTGAAAATTTGTGCCGGACTGGAACTTGAATCTGCATTTCCCGTTTATCGCTAGCGGTCATCTTATCGTTTGGCTATCCAGCACAACTCACGGCCAGACCCAGTGGTTCTACGATCTGCACTGGTACATATATCGTATATACTCCCCTGTAGGTGCAGGAGAGACATTTTATTTGAAAGTCTCTTCTCCCCCGAATGCGAAAATATCTTGCTGATACCGACCTACATAGGGAGGAACGATCACCAAGATAAAACAAGGAAAATTAGAGCCCGTGCGGAAAGATACAGGTGTTCATTCTTTCCGCGCGCTATACGAGATTGGAATAATAGAGAATTGTGAAGGTGGTTCCGTGAACCCTCTGCCAGGCACTTAAATGTGATTTGCAGAGTATTCATGTAGATGTTGATGTAGATGCCCAGTATCGGTGGATAAATACGGTATTGCAGTGCCTGTGTTGTTCAGCAGTGTGATGCAGTGTTCCTTCGAACATGCATGCATCCACAAATTTTCATTGTTATCATTCCATTATAAAGCTGATGTTTATCCATATTCGCAACTGCCAATACATTTCATGTATTTCATTACGACTGCAGTGGCCGCAGTGCCTGTTTCTTCGGAGATGTATGAATGTCCGAAGGAACATTGCATCGTTTTTCGAAAAACACAGGCACTTCAATATCGTATTTACAAATTTAGTTATCTTCTCTTGCTACCTTAGTGTACATGAACAATCAGTAAATTTTAGTTTTCTGCTGTCCTTCCTGGTGCTGCAATTTTAATATCCAGTACTCTATTTCTGCAAAATACGAACACGAATTCCTTACAGGCGAATGGAAAAAACTGATAGAAGTCGACCTGAGCGAAGATCAATTTTGATTCCGTAGGAATGTAGGAACACGTGAGGCAACACTGACCCTACGCTTTATCTTAGAAGCAAGGTTAAGGAAAGGCAAAAGTACGTTTATTGCATTTGTCTATTTGTTTATTGCATTTGACAATATTGACTGGAATACCCTCTTTCAAATTCTGAAGGCGGCAGGGGAAAAATATAGGGAGCGAAAGGCTATTTACAGCTTGTACAGAAACCAGAACGCAGTGATAGGAGTCGAGGAACACGAAAGAGAAGCAATGGTTGAGAAGGCAGTGAGACGAGGTTGAAGCCTATCCCCAATGTTATTCAATCTGTACTTTGAACAAGCAGTAAAAGAAACCAAAGAAAAATTTGGAATAGGAATTAAAATACAGGGAAAAGAAATAAAAACGTTGAGGTTTGCCGATGACATTGTAAATCTGTCCGAGATAGCAAAGGACTTGGAAGAACAGTTGAACGGAATGGACAGTATCTTGAAAGGTGGATATAAGATGAACATCAACAAAAGGAAAACGAGGATAATGGAATGTAGTGGAATAAATGAGGCGATGCTGAGGGAATTAGATTAGGAAATGAGACACTTAAAGGAGCAGATGAGTTTTACTATTTGTGCAGCAAAATAATTGAGGATGGTCCAAGTAGAGGGGATGTAAAATGTAGAGTGGCTTTGGCAAGAAAGGTGTTTCTGAAGAAATTTGTTAACATCGAGTATATTAAGCGTCAGGAAGTCTTTTCTGAAAGTATTTGTGTGGAGTGTAGCTATGTAAGGATGTGAAACATGGGCGATAAATAATTTAGACAAGAAGAGAATAGAAGTTGTTGTAATGTGGTGCTACAGAAGAATGTTGAAGAGTAGAATTGGGGAGAAGAGGTATCTGTGGCACAAATTGACTAGAAGAAAGGATCGGTTGGTAAGACGCGTTCTGAGACATCAGGGTATCACCAATTTTGTACTGGATGGAAGCATGGAGGGTAAAAATCGTCGAGGGGGACCAAGAGATGAATACATTAAGCAGATTCAGAAGGATGTAGGTTGCAGTAGTTACTCGCCGATGAAGAGGCTTGCACAGTATAGAGTGGCATGGAGAGCTGCAGCAAACCAGTCTTTGGACTGAAGATCACAGCAACAACACACTGTATTTTTGACTCTATAATCAGACAGTTTGCGACAATTAGCGCAATGACTATGGGTCAGAGGTTTCTGCAATCGCTGAGAGTGTGTAACGGAGCCGAAGCCGGATGTCGGAGAGAAAACTGGCTCATATTGTGACATGCCACGTTTAATTAAGGTCATCAAGCATGTCAGATTTGGTATTTTTAAAATAGCCATGTCCACAAAGAATTATTTCGAATTTAGTGCTTAGCTCGTTTTATATTGGCTCCGTTGTGTAATTCAGGGTACGACTGTTGTCTCGAATTTGTCCTCGAGAAAGAATGCCGAGGATTCCAAAATCGTTACGGTTCAATGGGTGACTTGAGACACTAAATAATAAAATTCATTCGTTTTAGCTTCTGTTTTCTAAGAACTCAAGCGACTGGCCCACAATAATTATATAAGGGGCGATCAAAAAGTTTCCGTTAGAACGCAGTACAGTCCAGAATCAGTATGCCAGTCAGTCAAAATTGCAGTGAACATTGAAAATAACATTCCGCCGAGGCACCTGGTTGAAGATATGCGTTTGTTAATAGACCGTGTCGTACTGCGTGAAGAAGTAAGTGCCTGCTGCACGTCCTCGTTCGACAGAAATTGTCGATCCTTTAATGCCGTTTTTAAGGGACCGAAGGTGCGGTAATCTCATGGGGAGGGATCAGGGCTATAGGGCGGATGCTCGAAAGTCTCCACTTGAGATGGCGTTACTGCTGTGTTACATTTGCGATATGGAGAAGTGCGTTACCATGAAGCAGCAACACCCCTTGCACGGAACTTGGTGCACCATTTCGCAACGGTGGTTTCCGAGACACATGCTGCCGCATACGCGTTCTCCACGGATGTGAACCAATGTTTGTCCTCAGGCAGCCAAAAGAGACTAACAGCACATTGGTTCTGTTTGGACTAATTTGGTAATAGTTCACGTTCCCGCAATAACTGTTGCACGTCGGAGAGACACGAATATCACACCGATCTCTTGCCTACGTGTCTGTTCTTATATATACTCATCAGAGTCGCTCTGCGTTGCACATTAGTTGCAGCAACACTCTCAACCGGTAATTTTTGACCGCCGCTTGTGCAACATCCTCAGTAAAGTTATTTCCGCCTGATCACATGAGCTACGCATTCTCACTGTTCGATACGACTTCACAAACATTTCCGACCTTTGCAACCGACTTCACAAGACTCCTCGTAACTCTTCGTAACAAGTGTGAAAGATTGAAAGATCAGAGGGGTTAAAATTATAGGCCGAAAATCTATTTGTAATTCTTTGGGTCTTAGGCAACGACACTACTTAAATTAACTTTACATGAATTTATTACGTAAATATGCCATAATTTAGTGGAAATGTGAACAAAACGGCTCTGAGCACTATGGGACTTAACTGCTGTGGTCATCAGTCCCCTGTAACTTAGAACTACTTAAACCTAACTAGCCCAAGGACATTACACACATCCATGCCCGAGGCAGGATTCGAACCTGCGACCATAGCTGTCGCGCGGTTTCAGACTGTAGCGCCTAGAACCGCTCGGCAACTCCGGCCGGCAAAATGTGAACAGTTTTATAAAATTTACACAGTTATCTTTCTTGTTCATTAACTTGAAATTAGACTAATAATGTCCAATGAAAGCAGCAATGCACAAAATATGACATTTACATACGAGGGCGTGCTGAGAAGTAATGCCTCCGAAATTTTTATGTGGAGACCCAAATTTTTTATGTGAGAACTCTTAAGGGGCTCCGGAACGCCCTATACTTGCAATGTTAAAATAACGCTTATAAATTACATCTTTCCTCACAAAGTATTTGAGGTAGGAAGTTGAACTTTTTACAGATTATTTATTGGAATATGGGCTACAACTTAACACAGGGATTTTACAAAATTTTAGTTCAGTTATTAAAGATGATTTTTTTCAATTGTAATGAAAATTCACAACATTTTTTTGCAATTTTTTATTTATATATTCAAAAATATACATTTTTTTGGAAAAAGGCTGTGTTAAATTATGCAGAAGGTACTGTATAACATTTACTGAAAGTTTGAAACAAATATGTTTGGAAGATCCTTAGAAAACATGTAATTAGTATGAGAAAATAAAAGTTTTGGGAATCGAGCGACAAAGATTGGATTAACTTTTTAGTGCATTCCAGGTCCATAGGATGGATTATCTTCATCCTCTGCAAACTCCTCATCCAGCTTCCTCTTGTTCCTCCTCCTGTTTACTCTTGCTTGTATTTCTAGACTCTTTACAGCCCTGTCTGCAGCCCGAAGGCGTTCCTTGTCTAAAGCAAGCATCGCTCGTACCATGTTAGAACGTATCTTCATTCCCATATTTCTAAATACCTTGCACTTTACAATGTTGCCATCATTGAAAGTCGCAACACCAACTTTACTTTTACTCATTATTATACTTCAACAAAACAGAGACTCAAGAAACAGAATTAATTACGAATATTTTCGAGATAACGACAGAGTAAATAAACATGAAACAATCGACAATCACACCAGCGATATATATTGAACCATCACAGGTTAGCCACAACACATACTTTATCTCACATCACTAAAATGTACCTGATGAACACGGACGTTAATAATAACACCATTTGACAGCAGTTTAACAGCGCCACAGTGGGTCACGCCCATGTAGAACACATTTCAGAAAAAATTTAAAAATAGTTGTAGTCTTCGGAATTGAATAAATTATATATCTATTAAAAGGTAATAGTCTGCAGCTTCAGAAAACGCAAAAAAGTAAAAATTGAACTTTTCATGATTTTGAGCCTTTCCGGAGCCCCTTAAAGCTTTTTAAACAGAACAAATGTTATTAAAAATCTACATCTTTAGCTACATCTTTATTCTTCATTTCTACTTATTTATTTCTCAACATAGTCACTCTGGCGTCGAACACATTTCTCCCAACGAGAGGCCAATTTGTTGATACGTCACTGTAGAATGTTTGACTTTTTTGCGGAGTCACAACCTCATCTCCACTTGCACCGCTTCATCTCTCTCAAACTGAAGTCCTAGGAGGTGTCCTTTAAGTCCTGGAAACGTGAGAATCGGATGGGGCCAAGTTGGAATTGTATGGAGTACGATCGATAGCAATGAATCCAAAGTGTCGGATTATTGAAGATGTCTCACCACTCGTGTGTGGTCATCCGGCATTGTAATGGTGAATGAGGTGCGCCCAATGCGTGGACAACTCATACAGTTCACAACTCGCGGTTTCTTCTCATGCATCGTCATGGTTACGGTGCATGCTGCCATGTTACACGCTCCAATTCGGTGTCGTCTAGCGGCATAGGGCTGCAAATACGTAGACATGAAGAATGAAGAGGTAGAATATTAATAATGTTTATTTTTTAAAGAGTTGTTAGAGTTTCCACATAAAAAATTCGGAGTCGTTAGTTTTCAGCACACCCTCATATAATAAAGTTATTGATTGCAGATGAAATAATCGACACCCACCAGTATCGAATTAATCCTAACTTGCATTAAGCTTGAGCACGTCATGGTTCTCATAAAGTTCAATAGAGAAAATTAGCAGTACCGTCCGATCACGACACTACAGCACTTGGCCTCCCGTGGCCATTATCTGAAACACGCTGTGACGTTACAGTAAACGAGTACAGTAGTGACTAAGGAGAGTGCATCGCACATCTACATCTACATCTACATACATATTCCGAAATCCACCATACGGTACGTGGCTGAGGGTACCTCGTACCACAACTAGCATCTTCTCTCCCTGTTCCACTCCCAAACAGAACGAGGGAAAAATGACTGCCTATATGCCTCTGTACGAGCCTTAATCTCTCATATCTTATCTTTGTGGTCTTTCCGCAAAATGTAAGTTGGCGGCAATATAACTGTACTGCAGTCAGCGTCAAATGCTGGTTCTCTAAGTTTCCTCAGTAGCGATTCACGAAAAGAACGCCTCCTTTCCTCTAGAGACTCCCACCCGAGTTCCTGAATCATTTCCGTAACACTCGCGCGATGATCGAACCTACCAGTAACAATCTAGCAACCCGCCTCTGAATTGCTTCTATGTCCTCCCTCAATCCGACCTGATAGGGATCCCAAACGCTCGAACAGTACTCAAGAATAGGTCGTATTAGTGTTTTATAAGCGGTCTCCTTCACAGATGAAGCCCATCTTCCCAAAATTCTACCAATGAACCGAAGACGACTATCCGCCTTCCTCACAACTGCTATTACATGCTTGTCCCACTTCATATCGCTCTGCAATGTTACGCCCAAATATTTAATCGACGTGACTGTGTCAAGCGCTACACTACTATGGAGTATTCACACTTTACCGGATTCTTTTTCCTATTCATCTGCATTAATTTACATTTAACTATATTTAGAGTTATCTGCCATTCTTTACACTAGTCACAAATCCTGTCCAAATCATCTTGTATCTTACTACAGCCACTCAACGACTACACCTTCCCGTACACCACAGCATCATCAGCAAACAGCCGCACATTGCTATCCACCCTACCCAAAAGATCATTTATGTAGATAGAAAACAACAGCGGACCTACCACACTTCCCTGGGGCACTCCAGATGATACCCTCACCTCCGATGAACACTCACCATCGAGGACAACGTACTGGGTTCTATTACTTACGAAGTCAATGATTTCAAGACAGTTGTGCATATAATAGGAGTTTCAAGTGGTTCAGCGTGTCTTCATGAAATATCACGATGAAAACTCACGATAAGCCGACCGAAGTGCCCTCACTGCCAGGTGCTACAATATTGTGGTCGACTAATCCCGTTTGTATTCTGCGTCGCTGTTTTAAGTTGGGAGCGGCGGAGGCCGCAGAGTTTGGCCGGCAGCGTGTTGTCCGCAACACGTAACAGCCGTCGCGGCGTCGTCGCTGCCGCAGTGCGCAACAGACGCGGCGACGCCAGAGCCTCTGGTCACGCGACGACACGCCCACCCTCACCCTCGTCAGCACGCAGCGGCACGGCACGTCGCGGCCCAGTAATACAGGCAAAGTGGGCCGCACGGCGCATAGCGCAGCCTTACTGCTGCTGCACACGCCACACCAGCTGGGAGCAGGGTACGTATTAACAAAGTAATTCTCTAATGCAGTATGGCAGTTCTGCGACCGCCTGCAGGTATCGAGAGTAATTGCAATTCGAAGAGCACGTAGCAGCTACAAGAGCTGGAAGCTACTCAGGAGGAAATGTCGCCAACTTGACCTCATACAGGGTGATTCAATTGCTCCCCCCCTTTTTTTAAATTATATAGTGGATGTATTTCAACCACTGTCTTCCTCTACAGCTCCCTCTAGAACCATGGAAGTCATTTCCTGATGTCTTAACAGATGTCCTATCAGGAGGAGGATATTAGTGTTTAACGTCCCGTCGACAACGAGGTCATTAGAGACGGAGCGCAAGCTCGGGTGAGGGAAGGATGGGGAAGGAAATCGGCCGTGCCCTTTCAAAGGAACCATCCCGGCATTTGCCTGAAGCGATTTAGGGAAATCACGGAAAACCTAAATCAGGATGGCCGGTGACGGGATTGAACCGTCGTCCTCCCGAGATGTCCTATCATCCTGCCCCTACTCCTTACCAGTGTTCCCCACATACTCCTTTCCTCACCGATTCTGCGCAGCACCTCCTCCTTCCTTACCTTATCAGCCAACATAATTTTCGACATTCGTGTGTCGCATAACATCTCAAATTCTTTGATGCTCTTCTGTCCCAGTTTTCCGATAGTCCATGTTTCACTACCACATACTATTGTGCTCCAAAAGTACATTCTCAGAAATTTCTTCCTCAAATTAGGGCCGATGTTTGATATTAGTAGACTTCTCTTGGCTAGGAATGTCCTTTTTGACAGTGCTAGTCAGCTTTCGATGTCCTTCTAGCTTCTTCCGTCACTGGTTATTTTGCTGCCTAGGTAGCATAATTCCTTAACTTCATCTACTTCATGTCCACCAACCCTGATGTTAATTTTCTCGCTGTTCTCATTTCTACTCCTTCTCATTCTTTTCGTCCTTCTTCGATTTACTGTAGTTATTAGACTATTCATTCCATTCAGCAGATCATGTAAATCTTCTTCACTTCCACTCAGAATAGCAATGTCATCAGCGAATTGTATCACTGACATTCTTTCACCTTGAATTTTAATTCCACTCCTGAATCCTTCTTTTATTTCCATCGATGCTTCTTCGATGTACAGATTCAACAGCAGGGGCGAAGGAGTACATCCGTGTTACACCCTTTTTAATCCGAGGCCTTCGCTCTTGATCGTCCACTCTTATTATTGCCTCTTGACTCTTGTACACGTTGTATATTACCCGTCTCTCTCTATAGCTTATACTTTTTTCTCTCAGAATTTCTAATATCTAGTACCGTTTTACATTGTCGAACGCTTTTTCCAGGGACAAGTGAACGTGTATTAATTTTTCTTTAGTCTTGCTTCCATTATCAACTGCAACGTCATAATATCATCTCTGATGTCTTTACCTTTCATAAAGCCAAATTGTTCGTCATGCAACACATCCTCAGTTTTCTTTTCCATTCTGCTGTTATACTGATTCTGCGGTAATTCTTGAACTTGTCAGCTACCGATAAGTTTTATGCAACCTGCGATGCCTTCAAAAACCACAGGGGAGATTTTCTCTCGCTCGCTGCTTGTAAACCTATTACTCCCACAGAAAAAAAATGAATCGGAACTTCGATGTAGTTAAATTTGATACTTCCACGGTTTTCAAGTTATTCAAGAAAAACGCGTCATTTTTCAACAGACAACCTCATGTTTCATTCAGGTAATGCATCAGTACCCCATTCTGTCGCTAGGAGGGGCCAGCGTAATGCTCAGTTAAAATGGTTACTTTCACTGGTGCGGAGGCTGCTCGCTGTCTTTTTTGGTTTCATGAAACTAACTTTGCAACAACTGTTCGGCATAAATTTCGCACCGAATACGCTAAAGAAACTCCAAGCAGGCTTACAATTTACTCTGGGTAGAAGAACTTTATTGAGATGGGTTGTTCATGGAGAAAAGTGTCACTAATTCAAATGGTTCAAATGGCTCTGAGCACTATGGGACTTAACATCTGAGGTCATCAGTCCCCTAGAACTTAGAACTACTTAAACCCAACTAACCTAAGGACGTCACACACATCCATGCCCGAGCCTGGATTCGAACCTGCGACCGTAGCAGTCGCGTGGTTCCGGGCTGAAGCGCCTAAAACCGCATGGCCACCGCGGCTGGCGTGTCACTAGTACGTGTGTCTATATACGCTTGAAAACTTTTTAGTTCCGAAGATCAGTGAAGATGACCGAGATGGGATGGTCTACTACCAGCAATAAGATGCACCATCCAATTTCCTCACGGAAGTTCGAGGTTTCCACGATAAGCGCTTCGCAGGTTGGCTCAAATGGTTCAAATGGCTCTGAGAACTATGGGACTTAAAATCTGAGGTCATCAGTCCCCTACAACTTAGAACTACTTAAACCTAACTAACCTAAGGACATCTCACACATCCATGCCCGAGGCAGGATTCGAACCTGCGACCGTAGCAGAAGCGTGGTTCCAGACTGTAGCGCCTAGAACCGATCGGCCACAGCGGCCGGCGTATCTATTCTGCAAACGTGTTCTCAAACATGTTTGTTTAACGCTCATAGCCACATGAACGAGACTCGAATCAGGTCAGAGCGGTAGTAAAGACGTCAAATGACATCAGCCGTTCCGACGTAAGCACTCCTCCCTCTCAACATGACTACCTTGCTGCATATCTAAGTGGCAAACTTCTTTTCACGCGACTGCAGCACGGAAACGGTACGTTTCTCAACATGGGTTCTATTTCAAAATATTATGTACCACTCACTCCGCTCTACAAGTCCTAGAAGTATGTAGCGGGAATTTTCGATCACCCTGTATACAGGGTGTTACAAAAGGGTACGGCCGAACTTTCAGGAAACATTCCTCACACACAAATAAAGAAAAGATGTTATGTGGACACGTGTCCGGAAAAGCTTAATTTCCATGTTAGAGCTCACTTTAGTTTCATCCACATACGCTCAACGGAGCACGTTATCATGATTTCATACGGGATACTCTACCTGTGCTGCTAGAACATGTGCCTTTACAAGTACGACACAACATGTGGTTCATGCACGATGGAGCTCCTGCACATTTCAGTCGAAGTGTTCGTACGCTTCTCAACATCAGATTCGGTGATGACCGATAGATTGCTTGAGGTGGACCAATTCCATGGCCTCCACGCTCTCCTGACCTCAACCCTCTTGACTTTCATTTATGCGGGCATTTGTAAGCTCTTGTCTACGCAACCCCGGTACCAAATGTAGAGACTCTTCGTGCTCGTATTGTGGACGGCTGTGATACAATACGCCATTCTCCAGGGCTGCATCAGCGCATCAAGGATTCCATACGACGGAGGGTGGATGCATGTATCCTCGCTAACGGAGGACATTTTGAACATTTCCTGTAACAAAGTGTTTGAAGTCACGCTGTTACGTTCTGTTGCTGCGTGTTTCCATTCCATGATTAATGTGATTTGAAGAGAAGTAATAAAATGAGCTCTAACATGGAAAGTAAGCGTTTCCGGACACATGTCCACATAACATATTTTCTTTCTTTGTGTGTGAGGAATGTTTCCTGAAAGTTTGGCCGTACCTTTTTGTAACACCCTGTATATGTATGCAAGCGAAACGGAAATTGAACCTAATTCGTTTATACGCCTATAGCATCTTCTTGATCAGTGTGCTACGCCGTTCGGTGGAGTAGTTACAAGTTTTCGTGGGTGAAATGGACTTATCACGTAGGATGTCAAGGCAGGTGGCTGGCTTGGCTTCATTGGCGGCATACAGGTAAAATACAGTTGTCCTACGAAGGAGATCGCTTTCAAATCAGTTGCATGTCCCATCTCAGGACTGAGCAGCGC
Source organism: Schistocerca cancellata (assembly GCF_023864275.1). Lineage (NCBI taxonomy): Eukaryota > Metazoa > Arthropoda > Insecta > Orthoptera > Acrididae > Schistocerca > Schistocerca cancellata. The sequence continues at coordinate 512,282,877 of NC_064627.1, read as the reverse complement.
TTCAGTGGCACTGCTGGTGTCCCAGATGGGGCACCGGCCGGAGCAGTTGACTGGCTGCCACGAGGGGGCGCGAGGCCAATGCAACCCATGTCGAGGCAAACCATCGGGGAGCTTTCACACACGGTAAGACATAACAGTTTCCTTGGGGAGTCCTGCGTACATGGAATACAGGCGAATGGACAGTCACTCCACAGGAACCAAAACAGCAGCAGCCTTACCGTGTGTGAAAGCAATCCTTCAGTGTTATTTAGACTTGGAGTCTCAGTTGAAGCCTGTGCAAGTTTCGAGTCTTTGCACGGTTCATTGCTGACTGCTTACTCACAGGAGTAACAAATAAAATGGTTCAAATGGCTCTGAGTACTATGGGACTTAACATCCGAGGTCATCAGTCCCCTAGAACTTAGAACTACTTAAACCTAACTAACCGAAGGACATTACACACATCCATGCCCGAGGCAGGATTCGAACCTGCGATCGTAGCGGTCACGCGGTTCCAGACTGAAGCGCCTAGAACCGCTTGGCCACACCGGCCGGCCAGGAGTAACATACCCGCTAATTTGAACAGTGTTACGTAGCTAACATTGAAGGATGTTGTTACACATTGTGTTGTTACATTTTTCTGTGGTAGATTAGCGTTTAGCTGTTTTGATATCTTTTATTATGAAACTCTTGCATGACATTATTCGATTATGCTGGTTAATACCGCAATGATTTTTTTGTAAAATGGTAAGTTCAGATAACGGTGGTCGACGTGGATAGCGATCACGCACCCTTCCACAATGCCTCAGTGATATGGATATCTGGTGAGTGTGGTGGCCATGCGAGATGCGACAATTCATCCTTGTGTTCGCAAAACCAGACCTGGACGACGCAAGCTGTGTGAGCGGGTGCCCTGTCTCGGAATGCAGCATTACCCCTGGCGAACAAACATTCTGCACCTACATCATATATATACGAGTACATACTCCGTAAGTCACCGTACGGTGCATGGCGGAGAGTACCACTTACTACTAACAGTCATTCCGTTTCTTTTTGTTCCACTTGCAAACAGAGCCAAAGAAAAACGACTGTCTTGAACCATCCGTACGAAACCTCATTTACCTCATCTTATCTTCGTGTTCCTTACTTGAAATGTGAGTTGGCGGCAGCAGAATTGTCCTGCAGTCGGCCTGAAATGCCGGTTCTCTAAATTTCCTCAATAGCGCTTCGCCGAAAGAACATTATCTTCCTTCCAGGGACTTCTGTTTGCGTTCACGAAGTATCTCCGTGATAGTTGCTTTCTGACCAAACCTACCGGTAACAAATCTAGCAACACGCCTCTGAATTGCTTTAACGTCTTTCTCTAATCCGACCTCGTGGGGATCCAAAACAACTGAGAAATACTCAAGAATGGGTCGCACTAGTGTACTATGCACCGTCACCATTATGGATGAGCTACAATTTCCCAAAATTATTCCAATAAAACGAAGTCTCTACTATCAACTTGACGTGGTCATTCCATTTCATATCGCTTTGCAGCGTTACGCCCAGGTATTTAATTAATGTGGCTGTGTCGTTACTAATGCTGTATTCTAACGTTACAAGACTGTTTTTTCCTTCTGATCCGCATCAACTTACATTTTTCTACACATGAAGTAAGCTGTTTGTCATCACACCAGCTAAAAGTTCCAACAAACAATCCTGTTGGAGGAACATCCGCAAGTGAGCATTATACCAGAGGTTGATATACCGCTTCAGTTCTAAAGTTCTTTTATTATCACACGAGCGGTTTCGGGCTCTAATATGCCCATCTTCAGGTGGGAGTCATGCTCTGCGCTCGTCGGTAGCACACTGCGCCTGCACACTTCAACCGCGGAGCTCGGGGGCACCAAGATGGGCGTATAAGAGCCCCAAACCGGTCGTGTGATAATAAAAGAACTTTACAACTGAAGCGGTATTTTCAACCTCTGGTGCCAGCAGGGGTGGCCGAGCGGTTCTAGGCGCTACAGTGTTGAACCGCGCGACCGCTACGGTCGCAGGTTCGAATCCTGCCTCGGGCACGGATGTGTCTGCTGTCCTTCGGTTAGTTAGGTTTAAGTGGTTCTAAGTTCTAGGGGACTGATGACCTCAGAAGTTAAGTCCCATAGTGCTCAGAGCCATTTGAACAATTTTTCAATCTCTGGTAATTCTGTCTAAGTCATTCTGTATTCTCTAACTATCACTCACTGAGGACACCTCACCGTACACCACAGGGTCATCAGCAAACAGCCGTAAGTTTCTGCAAACCCTGTCCGTCAGATAATTTCTATGTAAAGAGAATAAGGACGATCCTGTCACGCTCGAGTACTCCTGACAATACTCTTGCTTTGGATGAACACTCGCTGTCGAGGTAAACGTACTAGGTTATATTACTTACGATGTCTTCGAGCCACTTCCACATCTGGAACCTAGTCGGCACGCTCGGATATTCGTCATCAGTCTGCAGTGGGGCAACGTGACAAATGCTTTTCGGCAATCCAGGAATATGGTATCTGCTGTTGCTCTCCATCCATGGTTCGCATGATATTATGTGATAAAAAGTGATGCTTTTGAAATCAATTTTTCGACAGAAGCATTTCTGTCTCAAGTAAATTTAATACATTCAAACCCAGGGTGTGTTCAAGAACTCTGCAGGAAACTGATATGAAGGATATTGGTGTACCTATGTGGGTCCGTGTATTTACCTTTCTTGCATTCAAGGGCCATCTGTCCTTTTTTTCCCAGTCGCTTGAGACTCTGCCCTGGGCGAGAGATTCATGATAAATGCAGTCTATGAAAGGAGGAAGTGCTGTAAAGTACTCTGTAAAACCGATATGGGAGTTCATCTGGACCTCTTGACTTGTATGTTTGCAACTATTTCAGTTGCTTCTCTACGCCATGGATGTCTATTACTGAGTCCTCCAACAGGGAGACTGTCCGACAATTAAAGGACGGTATGTTTGCACTAACCTTCTGCCTGGATTATTTCTTAAACGTAAAATTTAAAACTTCACTTTCCTTTTGCTATCTTTTCTTGTCACCCGAGACTGGTGTCCGCCCCCATAGCTGAGTGGTCAGCGTGACATTGCCGTCCTACGAGCCCGGGTTCTATTCCCGACTGGGTAGGGGATTTTCTCCGCTCAGGATCTGGATGTTTTGTTGTATTCATCATAATTTCATCCCCATCCGGTGCGCAGGTCGCCCAATGTGGCGTCGAATGTAATAAGACCATCACGAAGGCGGCCGGACCTGCCCCGTAAAGGGTCTCCCGGCCAATGACGCAAAACGCTCACTTCCATTTACCCCAGACTGGTTGACGAGTGACTGGAGATAAGCCGTCGACCCGCTCAGTGATATTACGTCTGATCACAATTTTATCTGTTTCTCGGCAAGACTGCACCATGGGATGGACCTAAGTCCTTGCCGAGTAACTGTTGTCCCTTTGCTAGACCACGATATGACCGAACCCCCCGCCATGGATCACTCACAGCACATAAACTCTGCCAGAAGTTGGCTATAGTATGAAAGAACACTCGCACGAACGAATGAATTTCTCCCACTGCTCCATAATGCACGTGTTACGGCTTCGGGATCATGTTTTCCTGTTGCGGATATTTGCATCGCTGATGAGTGGCGTAGAATTCCAACACGCCGTGCAGTTGCCAGCTTGTGGAGCTCCCTTCGTTATGTTTTGGTACTGAAAGTGTTCGCGAGTGCGTCATTCAGCTCTACAGTGATTTTTGCAGCTGTCGCTCTCTTAATTTGCGTCGCAGTCGTCTTCAATGACCGTCCGTTGCGATCACTCAACACACTTTCGTCCGCGTTGTTTCTTGGCGGATGATGTGTTTCCGCTTCTCTCTACGCGGTATGAATCTCGATGCGGTGCCTCTTGAAACACGAAAACTTCGGGTACTTGGTTACGGAAGCACTCACCATTTGAGCAGACACAATTTGCCCAATTTCCAATGCACAGAGCTTCGGCAAAGTGCGCTCACAACTACAGAGAACACGACTGACACTTGCAATGTATTGAGGACATCGGACGTGTACCGCTCGGGGTCAAAGACAACAGCACAACCTGCAGGCTTGGCTAACATCTGCGTTTCTGTTCAAGCGTGCACTTCTGGCGGTGTTTCCATATTTCTGTCCACATCCTGTAGATCAGTGGACGTAAAAAATAAAAATTACATTTGTAACTTAAGTGGAAGAATATGGATAAATATTTTGATGACCATTGGTAAATATCAAGGAACATTTTAGCAATGACCTTGTGAGTGTTGACCTGAGTTACACCAGAAGGGAAGGGACGACTACGAGTGATATTCAGCGAAGCGTTTCGTAAAATCTACTGACGGGGTAAATTCAGTGCCCTAGCAATGCGAGTAAAACGGTCCACATATCCGTGCTCCGCACATACCTGTGATACTGGTCCGAACGAGATGGAAAAGACGGAAGGAAGCCGAGAGAGCGGGGGCGTAGTATTCACTGGCTGTGACGTCACGGGCGCAGCAGCACTGCGCGCCGGCGTATAAACTCGCGCAGTCCTATCAGACGTTAATTAGTAGCCGAGCGCGAGGCTTGAACGCCAATAATTCCCCGCTGCGCTAATGCAATTTTAAGCCGGGGGATGTTCTCTATTCAGCATTTTCGCAGTTCCGCTGAATTTAATGGCGCTGCCGGCGTTTAATTCGATTGCGGAAGCGGTTAAATCTTAGGGGGAAAAGGGGCAAAAAAGGAAATGTGAGGATTTTCGAGTTCATGCTTTGAGTTGCAGCTACTGTCTGTAACGCGAGAGGCCTACGAGAGTCGGGATCGATGGCGCTTACACAGGTTCGTCGGCCTCTCGTGCTTGTCCTTCATTAGCGGTTTATTTCGAGTCGATGCAACCAGGAGCACCTAATAGGAAGTACTCGCCATGCATCACAAAGACAGTTACCAGGGACGTGGGTGGCCGAAGAGACGGAGTCATGGTACTGTTCTCCAAATGAGAGACTACAGTTAGTGCTACAAAGACCGCCTCTCAGCAGCGGCAAAGAGAAGCAAAAGGCAACGTAAAACAATGGCGTAATACGGCTACGTAATTTGTTCACTCTAGCAGATGTGTGTAGGACTGTTTCAGAACAATCAGAAGACTTAAGATCCAGATAAATAACTAGAAAGTGTGGCGTGTAAAAACTTTTCACATTTCTATACCACACTATACAGCGCAACACAAAAGTCGCTTAACATCTGAAAATTCAGTATTTCACGGAATAATGTAGGCAGAGAATTAAAAATTGACAAACTTGATTGAAATGACTTGAGGTTCTATTGAAACCAAACAAAGTGCTCAAAATGACCGAAAGATGCTGCTTTATATGATACAAAATCAATAATTAGCACAAGAACTTTATTTTTAGCGAAGACTATGTTCTTTATAACAAATGCTCAACATGTACAGCCGTCGTACGTCATCAGTACGTGTTGTGGAAGGACAATGTTGTGAACAGCACTCTACAGCATATCAGTAAGGGAGGCGTGAAACTGCCGTCAAATGTCGTTTTTTCTCATCCATAATGAGATCGGACGATCGCGACAGACTTCCTACTTGAGCTAACCCGACAACCGATAATCACACGGACTGAAGTCTCGCGACCTGGGAGGCCAAGAATGACGGAAGTGATGGTTCAGCAAGCGATCCTCACCAAACGATAAGCGCAAGAGATCTTTCATACATGTAGCAACATGGACTGAGGCACCATCCTGAATAAAAGTCTTTCCTTCCAGCAGCTGTTTATCAGCCAGGTTAGGAACGACGCGGTTCTGTAACATATCTGCATTCCTCACACCCGACTCGCTGACATTTCATACAAGATTCTCTTGCGGCATCACTGACATGTTGCTGTCCAGCGCCGTCGGTTATATAGCGAGACCTACTCCGGATTGCTGTACACACCGGTACCTCTAATACCGAGTAGCACGTCCTCTTGCATTGATACATACTATCCGCAAGTTCATCAATGCACTGTTGGCCCAGATTGTCCCACTCCTCAACGGCGGTTTGGTGTAGATCGCTCAGAGTGGTTGGTGGGTCACGTCGTGCGTAAACAGCCCTTTTTAATCTATCTCAGGTATGTTCGATAGGGTTAATGTCTGGAGAACATGGTGGCCACTCTAGTCGAGCGATGTCGTTATCCTGAAGGAAGTCATTCACAAGATGTGCACGATGTGGGCGCAAACTGTATTATTATCAGTACCATTAGGAATATACACATATCAAAAAAAGTTTTGCATCACCCCAGTTCCCAGAAATCCTGAAGATGGATGTTGGCTGTGGATATTGTATCGCAGACACAGTCCCTTTGCCTGTTCAGAGATGTCACTAAACCCGCCCAAATATGTAAACAACCATGCATGAGCAGCGCATATTAGACGGAGGTGGTCCGACAGCCGATCATTTCCAGTCATTCCACCAGGAAGGAGGTACACGGCTCGTGTTGTCAGTAGTTCATTACCGCGGTTCGATCGCGTCTGCCTTGCTACACTGTGCCAGGAAGGGCTCTCAAACAGGAAAGTGTCCAGGCGTCTCGGAGAGAACCAAAGCGATGTTGTTCCGACATGGAGGAGATACTGAGAGACAGGAACTGTCGATGACATGCCTCGCTCAGGCTTCTCAAGGGCTACTACTGCAGTGGATGACCGCTACCTACGGATTATGGCTCGGAGGAACCCTGACACCAACACCACCATGTTACATAATGCTTTTCGTGCAGCCACAGTGTTGTGTCGGCAGATTAGCCAACACAACGTACACTAATTTATAGAGGAGGCCGAAATGCACGCGTCAACTCACGCCGGCTTGCGTTAAGTCTGAAACAGGATACGTAATGAATGCTATAAAGAAAAGTACGTAGCTGCTGGAATACTTAACTTTAATCCATCATTTGTATACAGCATTCTTGATGATACAAGTGAGACTCTCTCTAGAAATGGTTAATGGCGCCTTGCTAGGTCGTAGCCATGGACTTAGCTGAAGGCTATTCTAACTATCTCTCGGCAAATGAGAGAAAGGCTTCGTCAGTGTAGTCGCTAGCAAAGTCGTCGTACAACTGGGGCGAGTGCTAGTAAGTCTCTCTAGACCTGCCGTGTGGTGGCGCTCGGTCTGCAATTACTGACAGTGGCGACACGCGGGTCCGACATGTACTAATGGACCGCGGCCGATTTAAAGTTACCACCTAGCAAGTGTGTAGTTTCATTTTCCAGAGGTACAAAAATGTTTTATTGTCATATATCCACAGTGAACAATTGAAGGGAAAAATCAATCTACTTATACAACTTAATACTTCACACCATTTTGCTAATACGTCATTGTTTTGTAATAGATATGCTGCTTTACATACGTAGCGAACAAGAGCTTTTCCTCACAATTCTTTCCTTAAATAGCTCTAATTTGTGTAATTCATATTTAAGTACTAAAGATTCGACGGAAATAGTGCCATTATGGTTTCAGTGCTGTGTTTTAATGCGTTAGTAAGGAAGAACTGTATTAGTGTGGTTAAAGGGAGGAAAGCAGACTGGGTGAGACATATACTGTGTTCTCTAAGGAATTTAAAACGAGTATTGTAGATGGCTGTGTATATTCAGTAACAGATATATATCCCATAGTTTGTGACATTTTAGAGACAATCTCATGTTTTCGCTGCCTTAAGTATTGGAGAGAGTTTTAACGAGCATGTTGGAGAAAAATTTTGAAACCAACTGTATTTCTCTCACCGGCGTTAATCTTTGAAATCAAATGAGTCCTCAGTGCCTGATCTGAGAGACCTGTCTAGAAAAGTATTCGCCGCAAGGAATACATTAGGAATGGCATGGAAAATATAGGCAAGATATTTCGTTTCTGAATCCTATAACCTATGGATTAAGGATCCAGTGTTTCTTTAGTGAATTCAAAGTGACGGGTTACGTCGATCGCATCATCAATTCTCGGATGAAAATATTGGCTTACATCCATATCCTAAGTATGTGAGTAAACAAAATTGCAGAAATTTTGTAGTAATGTACCATTTTGTTCGTATGTGAACTGCAACTGATTTGCGTTGGAGTACTAGAAATTATAACGGCAGGAATTTCGGTTTTGAATGACTATGTAAAGCATTCAGAAGTCAGAAATGACGCAACACGCCATACTGTGAACAGAAACGGTGGCATAGGTCTGAAACGAGGAGTCGTTACAAAACAGATTGTGTTTTATCTATGAATGATAGATGAGCATGTTTTGTACTTTGTTTTAAGTGGGGCCAATTGCGCAACAGTTTACGAAATGCTAGAATAAGTGATCTTTGTTTCGGCAACGGAAAATAAAGCTATTAAAACGAGATGTTGCAGTCTGTCGAGCAAAAAGAGCCTAAAAGACCTTTAAAGTGCGTCATAAAATCTGGAAATGGGTTTTTTAGTTAAAGATAAACAGTATCGGAGAAAAGCTGAACTCTACTTTGGCTCGTTTTTTCAACGACGTACGGTGGGCAAACGTCACAAGTCTATATTAAAATGCTTTCTAGTTTTTCCCGGATATACGTGCCCTGAGGGAATTAAACTGCTTCACGATGACTTATTGCATTCCACCTTTGCCATCCCTCTCGACCTATGTTACATTTGCATACAATGTAAATTTTTATAGTAACCATTTAAAAACGTTTTATATTATAAATACGATGGAAGGATTGATCCTTTACCACCTATAGTCTCTTTGCTTATTCTTCATCATTAGAAACGGAATTGTGAGAACGCATGTTTTGTTGTCTCCTTTAGCAGCAACAATAATGTCGTTAGTTTCGATATAGTCCGCTTTAAGTCGTTAGCTTCCTAATAGTTTTGTCATTATACTCCGTTTTCCATTAAAACGGATGTTACGAGAAATAAGTCGTGTGCGATATACAGAAAAAGCATTATGCTGAAAAGTAAGAGTGATCCATAAGTTGGAACTATGCTCTTCCACTTGCACACCACAAAGAACTAAGAAATAATTTTTTCGTTACGCAATATTGTTACCAATTAAAGGCGTTTGTAGTTAGTTAGTTAGTTATTTAGCCAATGTTGTATGTTCCATGGATCATTTAGCACGATAGAGCGTAATGATGCGAAACGAGTCATTTTACGTTCACATTGCAAATTAATTTGCACATACATTAATATTTCGAACATTTCTAAGTCTTTCATTTTTTTGTTTTTTTTTTTATTACAAAAATTTATATTGATGCGATTTAGTAATTCCTACCCACCGCCTTTCACAAGTTATGGTAATAGAAATTCTTCCGTGGAATAGAAGGAATTGTCAAGCAGAAACTTTCTCAGTTCGTTATCAAATTTCACTTTGCTGTCTGACATTTTATATCACTACGTAAGTGATCAAAATTTTTTTGTTGCAGGATTGTGCTGCCTTTTTTGTGCTTAAGACAACTTTAACATAGAGTAATGAATGTCATTTTTGTGGTATCGACCAGCCGTGACTTTGATGAACGTAACGGATGGCAGCTAAGTGTACTACCATTTTACCTTAGGCAATGACATTCCCAACAGGAGTGGTCCTATTATGCGGGAACATCAGTGTGAAAAGCGTAATTCGCATAAGACTTAAATTTATAGCCCTTTCAGGATTTTTGAAGGATGATCTTGGTTTGGGTAAAGCGGATGTGTTAGATCAGGATCTTCAGGGACTGGTTCTTAGAGCATAACCTTACAACAATCTAACATATCTGCTATTGCTGAACATTGCCTTGGTACTGGTCATCCTGTGGAACAGAGAGATTCAGTCGTGCAGTTCGAGCTATTGGAAGCAGTTGAGCAGATGTGATTAAATTAGCAGGTGACCTTGTACCAGACGAAAGTTTTGTTCTTAAATTCTGCTTGCAACCCTGCTCCTTCGCTAATTTAAGTACAATGGGACGGAATTAATGCTGCTTGCTCCCGTGCTGGTAATTAATATTCAGTGTACTTTTCACATTGTTGGTCATCTTTGGCTGTGTGGTTTGTTGCTAACGGTGTGTCTGTGTGTGTGTGTGTATGTGTGTGTGTGTGTGTGTGTGTGTGTGTGTGTGTGTGTTTTGCATACGCCATACTATGGTTTTTGGTTTATTAAAGGACATCTTCTAAAAACCATGAGGTACACTTGGAACGACTATTTGCCAATTTGCCAAATCGGTATTTGGGTGTATAGCACATTGTCAGTGGCATTTGGTGTATCCCTACAGCAATGACATGCTTGTCAGTTCATACGGTAGGACATGAAATCTGTCCTATCTAGAGTTGCGCTCTACCGAAAATACGGTTCAGTAGTTTCGGTACTTTACATAAATAACATTGTAAATGGTACTATTACCGGTAGTGTTGGTATAATTGCTAGAGAAAGAAACATAAAAGAATGTCTTTGGGAGAAAATGGGGGTCGACGACTTCTCTTTGTTTTTTTGGGTGTTTGTTTTGCACATAACAGGAACCGCAGATCATTCATTGTTAGTCCATAGTGTATTTTATATCCTTACAGAATATAAATTGCATTTTATAAGGAATTAAAATTAGCTGATAGTGTTACTTCTGCGTTTTATGTAACCAAAATAATTACTTTTCATGCAAGTGCAGTTTACATGCACAATCATAAAAAATACGTGTATTTAATTGCTGTTGTTATTTTATACCCAAATGAACCGTCTTCATTATGATCAAAGGCAATGATTAAGAGAAACATGTTTTATAGAATTTCGGTGAAGTATGATAGCGATGTTTGACATTTTTATTCTCTCCATTTCTTTATTTTACCTTTTTGTGGAGGAAATTTCGTTTTCTAGCGCTATGTAATAAATATGTATTGTTTCCTCTATTTTTACTACAAAATACGTCTTTTTCACGTTACAGATCAACAATTTTCAAATAAAACCTGAATTAAACGTCGACAGTTTGAGTTTCGCTATTAGTACTGTTTATGCTTAAGTAACAGACAGGAGGGTAACTATGGAGAACAATAATGTTCGGTATGTTACCCGGCCCTTTGCGTATCCTCACAAAGTGTGAAAATGGTTCGCCGCTTCCGGTTTTAGGGGAATCTATTAAGGCACTGATAGCATACGTAAAGAAACCCCGGTCGTAATGAGGTAATATCCAATAGGTATGCGACACATCTCATGTACGGGTAATAAGGATACGAGCTTAACTGACTAAAGGTTCTACGAAAACTACAGCAGTCTACGCTTAGTTATGACAGTCTGTGGTAGCCTACAATACTTTCACAACTCTAGTCCTATCACAACATATAGTTTTATGTATTCCATCCAGAATTATGACTGCCTAAAATTTAACAGTAATAACATACACGAGAACCTACGTTCTATGTGACAGGGCAGACTTCGTATGCTTTCGTATTAACTGGCATGTATGTCATTGCTATGGACATACACAATATGCCACGGACGATGGGTTATGCTTCCGAATAATGGTTTGGCAACTAAACGTTTTAAATCTTTAAAAGGTTTCTTTTAGTAAAAATGTTAAAGCTGCGCGGAGTGTCAAGCACTCAAGACTTTTACGTGGTTCTTGGTGGTCGTAGCCCTGCTTGCTGAGGTTTTAACTTTCCTTGCACGGCGCTCTCTCGTTGAATGGAAAATGGAAATGAGCGTTTGGCGTCATTGGCCGGGAGGCCCCTTGCGGGCAGGTCCGGCCGCCTTGGTGCAGGTCTTATTACATTCGACGCCACATTGGGTGACCTGCGCGCCGGATGGGGATGAAATGATGATGAAGACAACACAACACCCAGTCCCTGAGCGGAGAAAATCTCCGACACAGCGGGGAATCGAACCCGGGCCCATAGGACGGCAGTCCGTCACGATGACCACTCAGCTATCGGGGCGGACTCTCATTTGAATATGTGCCCTGAAAATGATGGAGTGTACACATGTCCAAATATCGGCGGCTGTTGGAGCCTTATCCAGCTGTATTCAGATAAGTTATTTGATCATTTGGTACGCCGGGAGAAACACAAGTTTCAAACTATAATGTGGCGTATCTCATATAAAAAGCCGTGCATCGGCAGTGTCACAGGCGGCTTTAGATGGGAAGATGGGTAGTTGGAAGAAGCAGAGTGACCGAAACTTCGCCACCTATTGCTCTCTTCTGAAGACTGATTTCCATAGAAAATTACTTATACTTGCCGCTGCATTATACTGCAGACTGGTGCAGTGCGTTCAGATGTTAAGCAGCTGCAATCGCTTCCCACCTGTGTGGTTACTGTAGCTCGCCTTTCCTCCGGCCAACAGCAGGCAACACAGAAGCGGCGTAGGAGGGACGTTAGCTCTGACTAGGGCCGCCACTAGGGACTTGCAGCCCATCAGGTGTGAGAGGGGCGCGCCAGCGAAAACCGAACGTTGGGATATCTCCGGCCGCAGGGAGCAAAGCCGCGAGCGCTGTGTGGCGTTGCATGGTGCGTAATGTATGCAAAGTGCATGCGATGACCGGCGCGTAATGGAGCGGCGAAGCGCGTGGCAGCGGCGCTTTCCGTTCGCCAGCTGGGAGCTGGAGGCTCCAGTGGCCAGCAACCCCGGAGCTGGTAGCCTCCTGATAACCCGGCCCTGCCCGGGGCAGGCGTCGTGCCGGTGCTTCCGTAAGGCGTCTGCCCGGCGGCGCCTTTGAATTTTAACGGCGCGGCGCTTATGCGGCCTGCTGCCTCAGCACGCCACGGACCGGCAAACTGCAAATTATCTGCAGGCAGAGCCGGCGCCCTCTCGCAGAGGCATTGGGAACTGACGAGCCGAGCTGACGCTGCGGGGTGACGTGAGGATCAGTCCGCGGTGCCAGGGGGCTGCGTAAACAGAGAAGCGAGACAATCTAACACCAAATTTCAAGAGCCTAATCCGAAGCCTACATCCTGTTAATGCTTGGATCAGTCGCCAAATGTTGAAAGGTGTCTTCTCAACCACAACTATCACCTCTACCCGTGGGGTGGACAAATAAACGTAATATCAAACTTACTGGGAGAAATGGTATGGTAGTCTGGGCTAATTTGCGTACAGATTGCGCTTTTAATCGCACAAATGGCATTAACCTAAAGACAGTTTTACATCTCCACCCCTCTGTCCGTCCATCTACTCTGCCACCTCTCTGTAAAGTCCTTTTCTTCCTCCACATTCTGTTTGTCTTTTCCCCCACTCTCTCGCCCTGTCTGTCCTTGCCCTTCTTCCACCTTCTTTCTACCCATCCCCTCCTGCCTCTCTTTCTGTCTCCGTCTATCAGTCCCACCGTTTAGGCTGATACAACTCCAGCACAACACGCCTGTCGTTTAGCCTAAGCATTAGAATGTGGGAAATCATTTCTTGCTGCTGACACATTGGCTACCATGCAAAGCAGGCCGGTAAGCCTGACTGATACTACTCCAACAAAGCATGCCAGGTGTACGTATTGCGAGCTGGTTAATGGTTTGTTTCCACTGACACATAGGCTGCCCTGCAAAGCAGGTCGATCAGGCAGCTGATACTCTTCCTACGCGATACGCCTGTCGTGCAGAGGCCTGTAAACGCCTGTACACCAGAGGCTCACTATACTTCTGCTCCTATTTGAGCTAGTAAGTTATAAACCGCACAGTGCTGATACTTGTAAGTTTCTGTGCCAAATTTGGTTTAAATCGAGATCCTGGACATACACACACACACACACACACACACACACACACACACACACACACACACACATATATATATATATATATATATATATATATATATATATTTAACGTCACAGTGCAATCATTTAACTACTAAAAAACACGCAAAACAGTGGAACACGCCGAAACTGGTCACAAAAATAAAATGAAATCGAAAATATAGACAGCTGAATGTGTTTTTGATTTGACACTTTGTACTGAACAGCTGAAATCCTGAAACCATCCGCTATAAAGATGGACTTACAGAGATAAAAGATTTACCGTCTGTACAATTAAAAACCAAGCCAATCAAGAAACATTTATCAAAAGACAGACTCATTTAAATATAATATCAGTTAACATTTAATAGTTTTGACATTAGGAAAATAATGAACAGCTGTGTTAAATATCTTGATATAAATCGTTATTTAAATTTTTAAAAGCTCATGAAGGATATAAAATAATTTCAGAAATGCCAGACATAATCAGACGTCTCCACTGTTGCCTACACATAAAGAAATGTGAACAAAATCTGGCCGGCCGGAGTGACCGAGCGGTTCTAGACGCTACAGTCTGGAACCACGCGACCGCTACTGTCGCAGGTTCGAATCCTGCTCGGGCATGGATGTGTGTGATATCCTTGGGTTAGGTTTAAGAAGTTCTAAGTTCTAGGGGACTGATGACCTCAGAAGTTAAGTCCCATAGTGCTCAGAGCCATTTGAACCATTTTCAACCAAATCTGACCAGTGGAATATACATCAGAATCGTGGATCACACCTTCACTAAAATTCTGTTCGCTTATTCTAATTCGACCAGTAATTCATCTTTAACAAAGGCGAGGCAGATTAATGTGTAGATGGCAATCTGAAAATGATCTAATATTAAAACCATTCGGCAGTAACATAAATTTGTTCTTCTTATTGAGTAATATCAGCTAAACCACCCCGAACATGATAAATTACAAACCATAATCCGAAACACTTCTACTTAAGGAAAGCTCCCAGCCTGGGAGCTTTCCTTAAAAAAATGTTTCTTAAATAACCTGAGCGCACACACGCCATTAAAGTCACACAAGTGCACTTCCAGATCGCAACGGAATCAAGGGCGAATGCGTTAGGTAAATTGCGGTGGGCCTAACAACGTTTCAATCAGAAAATGCTATGCAAAATAACAATTATGCACAAATCACGCTTGTGGCTTAAGATATATGGTGGAAAGGAAACCAAAATGCTCCGAATAACAGGTTGCAACGCACACCGAATTTCCATCACATGTCAGTACTGGTGGTATGGATACATCAAACGTTTAGCGACTGCAGCCATCATCCGTTATATGGAATAGAGTTCAAGGCACCTATCTCACTTAAATTACAGTATAGCAACAGCTCTTTACCTTGTAATTTGTAGGTGCAGAACACACTACATATCCTACATTCTTAAGATAACAGCAATAATAAGCACAGCTCTCCACGATGTCTTACTCCGACTCCCAATGCCATAAACCATCCAGTGAGCATAATATGACCAAAATGTTCTTCTTTCCATATACTGGCCACTCTCATCATCTCCAGTATGAATATTGTTTACTGCCACAAGAAGTTTCAGTTACCGCCCTCAAAACAAAGCTCCATAGTGACTATTTTCTCAGGAACCCAAGTCCACTGCCTCTAGTACACAGCACAGTGGCCGAACCCCGCTAGACTCCCACACGCCACATGCTATGAGAGTGCGCCGCTCCTATATGTGACCTGCTCGTACCGCCATTTCTCGATAGATGGCGTGGTACATACTTCCCGCTGACTATAAAACCAGTCAAAAATTTGAAATGTGCGAGCAGCGTTTCACTTTTTTGGCGCGAACACCCTTCTTACAGCGTAATTGAGCACCCTACGACAGTCGCATGTCAGCCTCAAAGTCTTACAGTCATCGATCTATCTACTAGCGCGATGCACCTTTCGGTCGAAACTGCAAGGCATATCTTGGCAGGACGAGCGAGCTGTGACAGGCTCCGGCCAGTGAGAATGTTCTGCGGCACGTTTCGGTTTGGGGAGCATGGCGGCCACAGTACAAGATAACTCGTCTCCTGTTTCTGTTGCTGGACGACTGCCTTTGCTGGTGTTAGTCGTAGTAAAGACGCTCTGTCTTGTGATCTTTCCACGGTAGAGCCTACATTTTGCAGTGGTATTTGCTACGCGAACGTTTGATCTTTAATCACGTTTTCAACTCCTTTAGAGCATGTGCAGATCAGAAGCCATTTCTAATTTAGTCACTCAAGGTTTCAAGTGACTTAGCTCACTGCTACTCCTCTAGGAACACAATGCTTCAGAAATTAATAACAATATTTCGTAGTTTTCCTTTGTCTCTTGTACCCAATAAGGATGTAAAGCATGTGCTTTGTTGAACTGGGTATAACTATTTATCCTGTGTATTCTCCTCCCTGATCCTTGTTCAGTGAATCTTTCCATATGTTCTATATCTCCACATGTTTATGTTTGAGAACTCTTTCACGAAGCGTAGCCCATTCAAGACTGAGGCGAAGCAGCCTGAATTAACAAAATGGCTTCAAATGGCTCTGAGCACTATGGGAATTAACATCTGTGGTCATCAGTCCCCTAGAACTTAGAACTACTTAAACCTAACTAACCTAATGACGTCACACACATCCATGCCCGAGGCAGGATTAGAACCTGCGACCGTAGCGGTCACGCGGTTCCAGACTGTAGCGCCTAGAACCGCACGGTCACACCGGCCGGCTGAATTAACAATGCTCAGAATTATGTGATCTGAGAGTTTTTAGCTATACTGGTAAGTTTTCGTCACTGTGGAACTTCAGCGAGACTCGTGCTTGTGGAGGCTGAACCATCGCCAAATACCTGCTACAATACAAGACAACGATTTTTTACAGATTGTTAGCTAGTGTAGAGCACAGATGTATTTTTTAGACATAATTTATTTACATAGACAGTCAGTAGATGCATGAGTCTACTACAATGAGGATTTTAATTTTAGTTTTTGTCTTGGTTAACTCTGGTTAACCCTCCTTCTTGCGTTGCATTTTGCGAAAGTCATTGCCACTCCGAAACTTCAGTCTTCACAGTCGGATTGTATTTACTTACATGTGATTCAGATTTAATTTAAAGCGGTAACATTCCAGAGCGTAAAACCAGGGTCATAATCTCATATGAGCTCCCGAGTTAAAGGTAAATGCATTTAAAGATAAGTGCATTTGTTACTTCATTCGTCTTTGCAAAAGGAAACATTAAAATGTGAGGAGCTTGGTTTTAAATATATATGCAATGTGTTCAAAATTTCACAGCCCAAACTGACAGATAAGATGACAGAGACAACAGCAAATATATTTAGTTAAGAAACCACAAGTCAGAAATATATAGTGAGTGAATGTGGAGTTACCAGGAGGTCACTGGATGTGGTTGACAATAAAACAGTGCTCACTGTCTTCCAGTGCTTTGTTGCTCTGGCGTTGTTACAATAAATGTACAAAATGAACACCATTAACTTCACCACAGAACCGGTACCAGCGTAGCAGGGCGTCCCGTGGTTGATGGATAATATATGGCGCTTTCAGTGCGCGTGTGGCTGCTAAAATAATATTTGTAACTAATCCCTCTTCTGAGTCCACAGTGGTAGAATACACTTCAGATTCCATGTAGCTCCGGAGAATGGAATCTAACGGGTTGCATGACTCCCGGTTCTCTCCAGACGCAACGCTTAATGATGTGTACTGAGACCGACAAGTTGCTCTACTGCGGTGTTGCTGTTTAATAGCTCACTGCAAAGGCCAGGATATCACAACACTACGTATTTTAAATAAAATTTGGTGTAACAATTTTTCAGGAACATTTGTTTTGTTTATCTCTTTTGTCACCGATGTACTGACGCATGTTTAACTCTCGGTCACCAAGTGTTTCCACCACCTTGTTGCTTAACGACGTATATTTGTTGTTCACTGCATTGCAATATCTTTCAGTTTACGCACGGAATTTTTGAACACCCTATGACGAGACCGTGCCTTACAAAGTCTGCTATCAACTGACACCTTCTTTTATTCAAGTTGTGCCATAAATTTCTTTTCTCTCCTATTCGATCTCCTCATTACTCAATCGATCCACTCATCTAATCTTCAGCAATCATCCGTGGCAACGTAATTCAAAAGTGTCTGTTCTATTTTTGTGTGAACTGTTTATCATTCACATTTCACTTCCTTACAAACAACACTCCACGTACCTTCAGAAGAAACTTCATAAGACTTAAATTTGTTTATGTGTTAGCAAGTTTCAGAAATGCTTTTCTTGCTGCTGTCAGTCTCCATTGTATATCTTTTCTTATTTCCGGACAAAATAGAAAATCTCATGTACTACTTTATAGTGTCAAGTCATAATTCATCTTAGAGACACTAATCTCTTTTCAAGACACTGTCAATTCTGTTCTACTGCTTTTCCAAACGGTTTGCTGCCTCTGACAGAACTACCGCGTCATCGACGAACCTTAACATTTGTAAATTTCTCCTTCAATATATTTTCCAAATTTACCTTTGGTTTCTTTTGCTGCTAGCTAAATCTATCTGTGTAACATCGGGGATATACATGGAACAATCTTTCTGTTACTGCCAAAATTTGCCACAAATTCAAGTGGCTCCAAGCACTAGGGGACTTAACATCTGAAGTCATCAGTCCCCTAGACTTAGAACTACTTAAAACCAACTAACCTAAGGACAGCACACACATCCATGCCAGAGGCAGGATTCGAACCTGCGACTGTAGCAGGCGAGCAGTTACGGACTGACGCGCCTAGAACCGCTCGGCCACAACGGCCGGCGCAATTGGCAATAAACATTACTGTCTCTGTACAGGACATCACGTCAGACACACTCTATGGGTTTCAAGACAGTAAAAGTATCATCTCAATCTACGTCCCATTACAAGGATGTTTACATCGACTGCATCGGAAGTCGGCGCAGGAGCTACAAATATTTTGAACGAATATGGATCATTATTCTTGAAATATCTGCCATACTGCTGTGATGATCTGAGAACTGACGTTGATTAGTCGGTCTACTCGGAAAGTTTCTGTTGCATAAGCCACTTTACATGTCACGTTTGTGTGGAATGATACTGAGCCGTCTTCAGCGATGGCGGTGGCACTCGCAGATCCTTGTGGTTAATTATTGTGCTACTGGGAAATGCCGCAACACTGGCTAAGTAATCCGATGGCCCGGGATCACCACTGTGATAATTACTGTTTCATAGCATCAACTTCTCTGAATTACTGACGTAACGAGCTCATTTACTGCCGCAAGAGGTCACATCATCGGAAGCCCTTGTACTCACTCACACCAGGCTAAGGAATCTTCTCAGCACACAAGTAGTCAGCCTTCTGAAAGTCTGATTCGGTGCCGTGGTTTCGAAATATTTCACTAGCGCTGCTGTTATAATGGTATTCAGCAACCTCCTGGAAACCGTCCGTGTTAAAAATGCCTACACCTTCAGTGGAACAGGTTGATCGGCAGCCTATTAATCGCACCAATCCCAGACCTTCCAACAATAAAGTAAAATGCTTACATAAATTTCAAATTGGATCTCGATGCTCTCAGTTCTGTTAAACCACTACTGAAAATGATGTCTGCTGAATAGTGTACACCTTTCTAGGTGGTAGTTAGGGAAGTGTTATCCAATAAGATATAATTTTTCTGTCTAATTTTGATTGAATGAATGTTGCAGTTTCTTCTGAATAAACCAATAGTATGGTGGAATATATGTACAGGGATCACACAGTTATAGTTCCGAGATATTTGAACAACTGCCTACACGAAGTTCGCAAACCGACATCGTTGATCAGTCTGGCCACTCTCCTCTGTGCTAAGAAGATTTTTTGTGAATACAGTTATCCTAACGCCATACGGAAGTAAGAGTGAGCGAAGTCTTCACGTTTCAGTTTCAGAGAAAGTGGAGGCCAGTCTTATTCACGTTTCGCACTAGATACTTCCGACAAAGCTCTCAGTCCTAAGGATTTAAAATGGTTGGCTTCACTATCTGACCACATTTGGACAGTAAAATTTCGCTTTTTACATAATTTCGTGTCATAAACTCTATGCATGGCTATTTGTTGTAGTAAGGCATTGATGTTACTGACACCCGTGCTTTGCTCTTCTTCAGTGAAGCAGTGACCTGATTCAAGAAAGTGGGCCACATTATTAACATACATGTCTGTGGCATAGGCAACAACTATGACAGCGCATCGGCGCTGTGGCTTCCGATCATCGAAACAATGGGGCGTAGGCGGATGCCAGCAGATCGGCAATAGGGCGTCAGGGGACGCCGTATATTTACTAGTGTGTCAGGGGACGGTATATATTTACTTCTGCGTCGAGAGTGTTTCCATAGACAAGCACTTTTCAGGAGGGAGAAGCGGCACGCAAAAGGGGGGAGAAGAGTCGCAAACGTATTTCTTTTCGCAGTGCCGCTCGAGAGTAATGGATCTTTCCCAGTGAGGCAGCACTCGCATTATAATACCGTATTCGCGCCCGTTCTGCGGGGAAGATACCGTTTTGTTCTTTCGACGCCCATAAATCTATCCCAGTGGCAGGACTCTGCAATTCTTTGCAAAACGAAGGAGGGTGGATGAGAAGGGAACGGGAAGGAAGTCGGGTGTCGGAGGGGGGGTGTTGGGGGGGGGGGGGGAAGAACGCAGAGGCGATTTACAGACGGGGGCGGCACGGTTTACCGAGGAGAGCGCGCGGCGGCCGTGGCTGAGTTATTGCCCGCTGACACTCTGCACGGAGACCAGGCCGCGCGATGCTATCGCTGACACATATTACGCAGTCCGGGCCAGCGGCAGACGGTGGGTGCCGTAGGGGGTGGGGTGGGGGTGGCAGCTTTTCCGCCGCCGCGGTGTTCATTGAACCTGAATATATAGTATGCAGATGAGCATAGTTTTGATCCCCCAGTGAGGCCGGCGGCGTGGCGGCATTTACATGTTGATGTATTCATGGGGCGACTCTGGAGCCGCGCCGCCGCACCCCCGCTGCTGTCCCCGCCGAGTGGGCGAGCGCCGCCGAGCGGAGCGGCCGGCGCCGGCGATCGATCGCGGCTCGAACCGGAGACCACTTAGCGCCAAATTATGGCGCGTGTCGCACCTCTCGGCGACGCCGCGTCGACGGCGCCGCCGGCGGGCGCCGCCGGACTCGCTCGCGGGGGCTAATGCCGTCACTCAGGCCGCGACGGGACGCGCGGCCGCGGAAACAAGCGGCGGGAATTAAGCGGCGCCGGATTTGCATACTTGCAGGGGATAAAATTACGAGCAACTTTGTCTGCGTCTTCCTGGTTGCTTCGCCCCCCCCCCCCCCCCCAGGGGTCTGAGACCCGCCACGTGCCGACAAGAGCGCATCAACAGATGCGTGAAGCGAATTTCGCTTCAAGAATTTGAAGTGGTATAAGGGACGGTCAAACGAAAACGACACAGATGAAAAAAGTAAGTAAACTGTTTATTAGTCCAAAAGTAATCGTCATAACTGTTAATACAGATTTACCCTGGCGTGTACACCATCGTCTGAAGCAAAACGAAGGCCAAGAATTTCTTGAGGGCTCCCAAATAAAAAAAAATCATGGAGAGATAGGGACTGTATTGAGGATGTGTAAAGGCTTCTCACAGAAACTTCTGCAGCGTAGTCGGTACAACTTTGACAACATGTGGACGGCCCTTACCCTGCAAAAGAATGATATCGTCTGTAAACTGTCGTCGGGGTTCCGACTTGAAGACGCGCTTTAGTGTCTGCAGTGTGTTCTTGTCCACGTACCTCTGTGTGTTAATTGTGGGGTCGTGTAGAAGAAAGTCAGTGAGCAGCGGCCACTTGTTCGAGGTCTATTCGGAATGTCCGGACCGATTGGGTGCTAGATGGAAACCACAGCGAAAATACGATGAAGCTTTGCACACATATGTTGCGTAGTGTCTCTAGTATGTTCGTCGATCACGTCACGTCGCACTTTCCAATTCTGAGCGCACATTGAGCAAGTAAAGATGCTTAGAACAATAGTGTCTCCCTCCAAGTACGACGGCCTAGTGAGACATTTCGCCTGATGTCCGCAGCCCACATTACATAACTGTCATACGGTTTCTTCTGCATGACAATTCTCGGTCGTACTCTGAAAGGACAATGATGACGCTCCTTCACTTCGATGGAAAGTGTTTGATCACCCACAATAGAGCCCGTAATGACTCACCCTGAGTTTCATCTCTGCACACACGGACCGCTAGCTGTGAACAGAACGTTCTGTCACAGACAACGAGCTGTAGACCAGCGTAGAGAATTGGCAGGAAGCACCGGCGGCTTGTTTCTATGACGAGGGTATTAGAAAGTTGGTACAACGCTACGACAAATGTCTAAATCAGAGCGGCGACCATGTAGAGAAGTAGCTGCAAGGTGTAGCTAACTGTTGCAAATAAAACATTTTTGGTTTCCACAATGATTTCCATCTTACGACCGATGGGACCTTACTTTCCGAATAGGCGTCTTAGTTAAAAAAAAATGTCGTCATGACTTTCCCGGAACTACCGTGCACGGCTATGGATAGTTTCGTCGGCGGTGAATCCATGTGGTTCCATTCCTGGCTCTGATGCTTGCTCTCCCGCTCAAAATGATGACACCATGTCTCATTTTCCACGGCAGGACAGGGAATGATATTCTTCATCGTAATACAGTTACAGATAGTGCACTGATGTCGACATTCTATTCAACGTCTGCTCGTCCGTCAGGCTGTGGGGAGCCTTCTGTCCACTTATTTGAGGTGCTCTGCCACGATGCTGTGAGGGTACCGTGACTCATATCCAACATGTGAATGTCTTCCACAGTTCACCGTCGGCCATTTCTGACGGCAGCACCCACCGCAGCAATGACAGAACGGGTAATGATACGATGAGGCTGTCGTGGTCGACTGCTGTCTTACGATCACACACGACCTTCTCGACACGCAAATACACCCGCGGGTGACCTACTGTCATCGTCATACACAGCAGGCATTTGGTCATGAATTTCTCCTTCCTGACACTCCTTCCAAAATCAAAAGCCACACTTCACCTCGCTGTTGCTCTTTCCCGGCCTCCATAGTGAAGTCGAACACACACACGACTCGCTGACCTCACGTCGAACATTTCTACCAGACAAATGGCACAGCGGTGAACGTTCGCCCACTTCCTTCCTGATTCTAAATGAAAGGCGTTTGTAAACGAACGCCTACTCGTCTTCCCAATGTCTGCTCAGTGCTCTTTCTATAGTCTGTCTCGTCTTCCTTTGACTGCTCCTTATGTAAGTAAGCTTGCAGTAGCACCACCTAGAGTTTTCGGTGTGCAGCGTTACGCTAGAAAAAATCCGTATGATATTGTTAAAATGTCTAATGTATTCGTGCCGTGTCATTCTTGCAGAGTCGTGCTGTACGGCGTTTGGATCTTTGTGGTCAGGCTGTCTTCCAGTAAGGGGCTGCACGATGTGGAGCACCATCCGACTTGTAAGGGAAAGGCGGGTTGGCCGTGCAGCGGCTCGCGTTGGTGCTGTTTGTAGGTTTCCGCCCTCTGTTTGAGGCCAGACCGTTTCCTTTAGTTGGAATGGTTGCGGTTGTTTGTCTTCTTCTCGTCTTGATCGGCTCCACTCGTTTCGCAAGCGTTGCCTGTCCGCTAGTGGCAGCAGCTGCGGTTATCGATATGTAGTAACTGTTGATCTATATTTGGGGCGAAGTCGTTGTTTTTCCGTGTCGTGTGAGTGTAGTAGTTCGGTCGGGGACTGAGGAGCAGCCAGGTCCGCGCAGTGCGAGAACACGCCGGGGCGCTGTCGGTGGGCCTGGACTGCTAGATGGAAGGGCTGTGTTCACGAGGGTGCACGACCTCGTCGTAAACCAGATCCAGCAAGCTTTAAGATGAGTGCATTTCAATTCAAGTAGAGAAACCTCCACCATTGTGTCATCTCGCGATTCTCCAGTGACTTGCGTTCACGTTGCTGCTCGTAGTGTCACCGAGGCGAAGAGCAGCGAGTGAGTGCTTGGGGAAAGCGGATCTGATTAGTTTTCCTCGACTTTTTATTACTATTTACTACGTTCAGCTTGTTACAATTTGTTAAGTTCAACCAGCGGCATTTTTCCTGCCTGTTGGTCGCTAACACCCTAGTTACCTGCCCTGGGGGTTAGTGTATGTACGGCAGTGTACGCTTCCTCGCCTTGCCATTACTGTCCGGTAAGGAGTGTAGTTTTGACAGCTTTCTTGATTCTAAGCCGGTTAGTGATTTT
This sequence comes from Schistocerca cancellata, assembly GCF_023864275.1. Classification (NCBI taxonomy): domain Eukaryota; kingdom Metazoa; phylum Arthropoda; class Insecta; order Orthoptera; family Acrididae; genus Schistocerca; species Schistocerca cancellata. Next base: position 512,258,933 of record NC_064627.1, on the reverse strand, counting down.
TCTACTCTGATGGTAGTGATTCCTTTCTCGTTCCGGGCTCTATAAGCACAGTATTCTGGGGGCGTAGTGCAGTCCGCCGGTTCCGGCTTTCGCGTGTTGTTCCATTCTTGCATTTGGTTTATCGGACGTCAGGTAGCTTCAGCAAGATTGTCATTAGATATTCTTTGGACTGCCACCATCTTGTGAAGTGAATGCAACTCTAGGCTGCCTATATCATCGCTCGCGTCAGACTTGTAGGGGAAGAGCGGGCGTGATGGTCACTGCGGGTTTGGCTTTGTGAGTTAGTGCTGCGATCGTACGGAAACCGCATAAAGGCGTCACTCGAAACGTCGTTTGTTACGCGTAGTCATTTGAAGGACCAGGGATATAGTGCAGGCACGTTTTGTGTTCATTTTAGCGTCTCTGATCTAAGGTTAAGTTTTCACTTCATGTAAATGTTACAAATGTAGATTACATTTTACGTTTTTCTAACGTAATTGTGTTGGAGGAGTCATTCCTTAGCGACAAATTCCCATGCCGCCGAATGTTTCATTGGAGGCAGTCGCCAACTAAAAACAGTGGCAAGGCAAGGGTTTATGAACGAGAGTGAGGCTGAAGGACATCTGAAGTAAGGAGTGAGAACGACATTCTGTATGAAGAATTTTCAAACACATACTATGAATGGCGAGAAAAAACGGGTAGTACACGAAGTCGAAGACGACTGAACCATTCAGAAACGTGCCAGCACTGTTGGCAGTCTTAATGAATCACGGGATAAAGTCGGCTACAAGCAGTACCCTCGGATCAAGCGGCGACGAATGCAGGGGGTGCGTAAGGCAGCAGGGGACAGGCGTGGCGTGCTGCAGGCAGGGCAGGCGGGCAGCCGCGCTACTTTGCGGCGCTGACCCCGGCTGGGCTGTAATCAGGCACTGCCCGGCGGCGGCGGCGGCGGCGGCGTTCCCGATAAATCGGCGCTGATATATTCATGGCGACGGGGCCACGCCATCGATCCGGCCCGGATTCGCGTCCACTTACCCTGCCATCTGCTATCTACACGCCGCGCCACAGCGCACACAGGTTGGCCAGAATAATATGGGAACCCCGGTAAAAAAAGAAACCGCGGTTCCACAGCGTGTTTCCTGACTTAACAGTAAACACAATGAACTGTTGTTGCCGTAGTGACGTTGAATCTACGGAACAGCTCGGAACAGACAATAGATCTGTGACAATTGCGGTGGTGAGCTCATCCTACGGACTTACAGTGGAGGTAAGACTCCGATGCCTCTTCCATGGGTGCAGCCGTATCGTCAGGTCCTTAGGTCCTCTATATGCTGTTCTGCCAGTTTATTAGAATTACACCGAAGTGGTAAAACTCATGGTATACCTCCTAATATCACGTCAGACATTCTTTTGGCCGGTGTAGTGCAGCAATTCAACGAGCCATGGACTCCACGAGCCGTTGGAAATCCACTGCGAGAAATTTTGATCCATGCTGCGTCTATAGCAATCCCTAACTGCGAAAGTGATGCAGTTGCAGGATGTGGTGTACGAACTAATCTCTCCATTATGTCCCAAAAATGTTCGATGGGATTCTGAAACCTGGTAGTCAAGGGAAGGCAGGATTCTGTTAACGCTTGTGGACGGGGCCGTAATCAGTTACTGTTGGTTGCCTTTTACAATTACACACAGTTTATTTTAAACCAGTAATTCCAGAGTCAGCAATAAATAAAAATACCACACGTTATTAATGAATGAATAAACAATATGTAAATAATAGTGTTTTCAGTGAGTTACAATTTAGCAAATCACTATTAAATACAGATATAGCAGATAATGTTTTAAAAGCAAGCCACTGTGATCTGGGCAGAAGGCCTTAGTCAACAGGAACGGCAATACATTAACAATTATTAAAACTCGCTGCAACTTACAAATTACAGATATTGAAATATTAAAGGCAAGTTGCCAAAAACACAGCAGAAGGCATCAGACGCCAGGAATGGCAGTAAATAAGGTTTTAAAGGCTTACTGCGTAAATACAAATGCCAAGTTGGAATTTCAAGGCAAGTGACCACAGTCACGGCTGAAGACCTTACACGCCAAGAATCACAATAAATTAAGATTTGTTTAAGAACTCTCTGCAATTTACAACTTACAGGTATTTAAATATTAAAGGTAAGTCGCCACAAACACAGCAGAAGGCATCAGACGCCAGGAATGGCAGTAAATAAGGTTTTAAAGGCTTACTGCTAAAATACAAATACCAAATTAGAATTTTAAGGCAAATGACCACAATCACGGCTGAACGCCTTACACGCCAGGAACGGCAATAATATAAAAAATTTAGGAACCTGCTGTAAAACAGCAAATATAATAGCAAAGGTTAATTAAAATACAAGCAACTGATCATCAAATAGATGAAATAAGATGATGGTAAACTTTGTAACACAACCCTTAACATCCACTGAACACTACACTGCTAGATTTGTCTCAGAAGGCGACCAGAACTATTAACTACACATATATAACCTTTAATTTAGGCATTACAAGGTATTGTAATAAATAGTACAATAATAAAACACAAGGACCAGTACATAAGTTCCTTAAAGGGTACTGAGGCAGATTATACCCGCAGAAGGCATGGTCTGAAGGAGCGTTACATTGAACTACTGGCCATCTGACCTTCTTTTACAACACACATGTCTTACAAGAACCACAGATGGTGCTCCAGGAATCGACCTCTGATCAAGTCCGGCAACAAACACTTTCGCGAGCGATGAGATAGGCAGCCAAGAGTTGCATTCACTTCACAAGATGGTAACTCAGACTAGTGGCAGTCTAACGAATGACTAATGAAAATCTTGCTGAAGCTACCTGACGTCCGATAAACCAAATGCAGCGATGGAACAGTACGCCAAAGCCGCGACCGGCGATCTGCACTACGTCCGCAGAATACTGTGTTTAGAGCGCCCGGAATGAGAAAGGAATCCCTACCACCAGAGTAGAAGAATCACCAACCGGCCTACAATCAAGAAAGCTGTCAAAACTACAGGCCTTACCGAACAGCAGCGACAAGGCGAGGAAACGTACACTGCCGTTACATATACTAACCCCCAGGGCATGTAACTGGAGCGTTAGCGGCCACCAGGCAAGAAAAATTACCGCCGGTTCAACTTAACAAATTGTAACAAGTTGAACGCAGTAAATAGTAATAAGAAGTCGAGGATAGCTAATCAGATCCGCCTTCCCCAAGCACTCCACTTGCTGCTCTTCGCCTCGGCGACACTACGAGCAGCAACACGAACGCAAGTCACTGGAGAATCCGAGATATCACAATGGTGGAGGATTCTCTGCTTGGACTGAAATGCACTCATCTTAAAGCTTGCTGGATCCAGTTTACGACGAGGTCGTACACCCTCGTGACCACAGCCCGCGGTCACGGTGTGTTCTCGCACTGCGTGGACCTGGCTCCTCCTGAGTCCCCAACCAAACTGCCCACTCACACGAACCGGAAAAACAACGACGTCGCCCCAAAGATAGGGCAACAGTTACTAAATATCGATAACCGCCGCTGCTGCCACTAGCGGACAGGCAACGCTGGTGCCAGTCAACACGAGAAGCTCCGATTCATGTCGGGCGATCTGGTGACCAAATCATTCGTTCGATTTGTCCAGCATCGCGAACAATTGTGGCCCTGTGTCGTGAAATCGTTGTTTGGGAACACTAAGTCCATGAATGGTTGCAAATGGTCTCCAAGAAGTTGAACATTACCATTGCCAGTCAATGATCGGTTCAATAGGACACGGAGACTTTGTCCATTCCAAGTAAATACAGCCCACACCATTACAGAGTACCCAACAGCTTGCACAGTGCCTTGTTGATATCCTGGGTCCATGGCTTCGTGGGGTCTGCGGCACACTCGATCCCTACCATCAGCTCTTATCAGCTGAAATCGTATTCATCGGACTTGGCCATGGTTTTCTAGCCGTCTAGGGTCCAACTGATACGGTCATGATCCAGGGCGAAGCGCTGAAGACAATGTCCTCCTGTTAGCAAAGGCACTCGCGTCGGTCGTTTGCTGCCATAGTCCATTAATGCCAAATGTAGCCGCAATATCCTTACGAACACGCCCCACATTGGTTTATGAGGCGTCGCTTTTCTATCAGTCTGACAATGTACGCAAACGCCGCTGCTCTAGGTCGTTAATTCGCTTAACGACCTAGAGTAGCGCCGTTTGCATATAGTTGTCAGACTAATAGACTAGCAAGGGTCGGCCAGTGCATTGTCTGTGCTCTCCGTGGTGAGAGGTAATGGCCGAAATTTGTTTTTATTGGCACACTGTTGACACTGTGGATCTAAGAATATTGAATTCTCTAATGAATTCCGAAATGAAATGTCCCATCCATGTAGCTCCAACTACCGTTCCGCGTTCAAAGTCTGTTCATTCCCGTCAGCCATAATCAAAACGGAAACGCTTCCACATGAACCACCTGAGTACACCGCCAAACCACTGCGCTTTTATACCTTGCGTATGCGATTCTACCCCGATCTGTATATGTGCATATCGATGTCCCATAACTTTACTCATCTCAGTGTGTAGGGAAACGTACAACAATAAAAAGTAAACTCCCAGGCACAGAAAGTAATGCAATGAAGAAAATGGTTAATATCTATGAGTCAAGCCGTAGACGACCCGAAGGAATCTCTATGAGTGAACATTTAGATGAACAGAATGGAGTTTTCATCGCCAACACACATCGATTCTTGTAGCCATGTGACTGTAGTGCCCAGAGATTATACCCCTAAGCGTCCTGCAGATGTTCAGTGTAATTACACCCTCAATACGCAGTTGGAGAAGACCAAACATGGTGACTGCTCGAATTAAAAAGGGTGTACGAAAGGGATTCAGTCTTGCGAGCCTACTTTGAAAGCTATGCATCGATCAAGCAGTGACGGAAATAAATGAAAGGTTCATGAGTGGGATTAAAATTCGGGATGAAAGGATATCAACGTAAGATTCGTTGATAATATCGCTATCCTCTGTAAAAGTGAGGAAGAATTACAGGAGCTCTTGAATCAAATAAACACACTCTAATTACAGTAATACATGATGTGTACTGAGAGTAAACCGGAAAGAGATTAAAGTAACGAAGAGTAGCAAAAATGGGATTAGCAATAAACTCATCAAAATTAGGGTCTGGAAGCAGAAGGGGTTCAGCTTCCTTGGAAGCAAATTAACGCATGATGGACGAAGCAAGTAGAGCATAGAAAGCCATTAGCAGAGACAGAGAGGGCATTCCTGACGAAAAAAAGGTCTACTAGCATCAAACGTTGGACTCAATTTTAGGAAGAAATTTCTGAGATTGGGCGTTTGCAGCACAACGTTGTTTGATAGTGAATCTTCGGCTACGGGAAAACTGGAAGACAATCAAAGCGCTTGATATGTGGTGCTGTACCAGGAATGTTTTAAAATTCTGTGGATTAATAAGACAAGGAATGAGGAATTTCTCCGTAGAATCTGCGAAGAAAGGAACGTGTTGAAAACCCTGACAGGAAGAAGGGCCAGGATGACAGAATATGTGGGAAGACATCAGGGAATACCTTGCATGGTTCGAGCTGGAGCTGCAGAAGGTAAAAACTGAGGGGGAGACAGAGACTGGAACACATCCAACGAATAACTGAGGACGTTGTGTGTGACAGCTACTCTGAGATGAAGTGGAGAGGAATTCGTGGCAGGCCGCATAAAACCAGTCAGTAAACTGACGATTCAAAATAAAAAAAATGTACAGACAGGTGCAACACTACATAATTACGTATTTTTGCAGGCACTTATTTGGCATCTTAACACTTTGCGTTCGGTATATGGATTGGAATCGGCTTAATGCTTTTAAGAGTAAAATGGATCACATTTCACTTGTTTGCGACAACTACCACAGATAATACGTCTCTATTTTTACGTTGTAGGAAGGGACATCTTCCGCTATTTTTAGGTTATGTAAAGAGCTTTATGGTCTGCCTCTCGTTTAACAATACAGCGGTTGCATTTCGAAATACTTTCCTTGTATGCGAACTTGTGTGTGTCCCGAAAAACGTCCGATAATCATTCGTGCAGCAAATTAGCTATTTATCGCAGTCTGAAGTATTTTTAACGGCGGAATTCTTCCATTTTTCTTTCTGTATGTTTCTATATGTTTAATCTTCCTTCATCCTTAGACAAATAAAGATGTTAATCGCCCAAACGCGTTATCCTCTTCATAGGTATCCCTATAGCAGTTGGCTATTCTTGGTTTGTAAATCTCTATAATCCGGAGATAGTGACTCCAGTCGTGATATATAGTTCTTATCTACGGTTGAAAACTGTCTGAAATATTTATATATTCAACATACTGACTGGTAACACACTCACATAATGCAGAATTTCTCTATCACTTATATCGGAAATATATCGCAATATCGGAAATATATAGAATACACCTACATAAAATAGCCCTACAATTTTAGACCTTCATTAGATAAGGCTCCGAAACCGCCTCTTACTAATGTAGTAACTATACTTAGTTCTTCCGTACGAAAACAAACTCTTCCTCTTTTGACGAATTTCGAATTGCGTAACAACTCAGCACCATTACTGTTAATAATAAAAAATGTTTGAAAACAGAATAAATATGTAAAATATTAAAGCTTATATCTTCTTATAAAATGTAAAAAAGCCTTGTCATAATACCGTTACACGACATAAACTAACAATAGAGGAAAGCTTCCACATACAGACGGCAATAGCAAATATCTCTCTCTCTCTAAGTGTGTGTCTCAGAGAGAGAGAGAGAGAGAGTAAACAAAATTCAAACTCAGCGTCAAACTCACCTGAGAACAAGTGGATGCCGACTGGGATACGACACACAATAACAAAATTTACGCTGTGTTTTGGAGAAGTGAAAAATGTTCGTCCCAAACAAAATCCTGAAAAATATGTGTACTATTTGTGGCTGCTTCTAATAATACATGGTAACGAAACAGAAAATGAATCTGCCAAAACAAAACGTGAGTGCCAGCAAATGTATGCGCGAAATATTTGGGCACAATAAAATTACGATTAAACATAATGTGATGTGTTAACTTGCCAACCAAATTGACATTGACATCATTCCGTTGCAGATGTCACGCTGCTAGTGCATGATAATGCATGAATGGCCCTGCTGAAGCATGTAATGTAAAATTAAGTACCACGTTTCACAGATATTAATAAATAAAACTCTCTGATGATGGCACAGAGGTGCTGAAACATATTTGGCTCATATGAAAAAATCAGTTTGGTATAACAGGCGGACTTCATATCCAAGAATTTTAATTGCAGACACGGTAAATAATAGAGAAGCAAGTCCAAATGTTGAATGTTACGTGACTATTTTCGTTTGATGTTGGCTGCATTCGAAGTGAGCTATGCTCGCCACATACATGCTCCTACTCTATGAGTAAAGCAAGGCTGTTTAACACTTGCAATAGATCATAGGTGAGTGTTTGACAGGACGAGAGCAGTGTGTGAACGAGGCAAAATGGTGGAGCGCATACGCTTTGCTGTCGACCTGATGGTATGTGCGGAATCCAAGAATATGGTGTCGTCGAGACATCGAAAATGTCCTCTGAACGAATCAACATGGTACCTAAAACAACGATCGTCTGATACCCAGCTCACTCTCTTCGTTCACTAGACCAGAATGCGGCAGAAGCCGGCGTCCATATCGATTCTGCGTTCTTTGACTTACGGAAGGAAGTTAGATATAGTTCCGCACTGCCGCCTAGTGAACAAAATATGAGCATACGGAATATCAGACCAGCTGTGTGCTTGCACTGAAAAATTTCCAGCAGACAAAACAGAACATGTCATTTTCAACGGAGAAAAATCTTGAGCCGTAAAACTGCCTCCTAACATGCCAAAGGCAGTGCTATAGGACCATTACTTTTCCCAGTATATGTAAATGACCTCGTAGGTAATGTCTGAAGTGCCATGAGGTTCTTCGCGGATGATGAGAAGTCGCAATACTATAAAATCGTAGCGAAATGCGGAAATGCCCGCAGAGGATCGACCTTTGGTACACGAATTTGCAACCTATAATCAATATAAACAAATGTAATATATTGTGGACAATCAGAAAGACCCGTTATTGTATGATTATATGGTTGAAAAAAGTCACTGAAACCCATCATATCTATAAAATATCTAGCAGTACGCGAAAAGACCACAAAGGTAAAATGGAGAGGTTCGAGCGCACACGGAGGCTTACCATCAATTGTCGTTTCCTCGAAGCATTCGTGACTGGAACAGGAAAAGGGGCAAGTGAAATTCGTACACGAAGTAGCGTCTACCACACGCCGTAAGAAGGCTTGGGGAGTACAAATGTAGATGTAGACGAAATGGGGGAAGGCCTGAATAACATCATCATCATCATCATCATCATTTAAGACTGATTATGCCTTTCAGCGTTCAGTCTGGAGCATAGCCCCCCCTTATACAGTTCCTCCATGATCCCCTGTTCAGTGCTAACATTGATGCCTCTTCTGATGTTAAACCTACTACTTCAAAATCATTCTTAACCGAATCCAAGTACCTTCTCCTCGGTCTGCCCCGACTCCTCCTACCCTCTACTGCTGAATCCATGAGTCTCTTGGGTAACCTTGCTTATCGCATGCGTGTAACATGACCCCACCATCTAAGCCTGTTCGCCCTGACTGCTACATCTATAGAGTTCATTCCCAGTTTTTCTTTGATTTCCTCATTGTGGACACCCTCCTGGCATTGTTCCCATCTGCTAGTATCTGCAATCATCCTAGCTACTTTCATATCCGTAACCTCAACCTTGTTGATAAGGTAACCTGAATCCACCCAGCTTTCGCTCCCATACAACAAAGTTGGTCGAAAGATTGAACGGTGCACAGATAACTTAGTCTTGGTACTGACTTCCTTCTTGCAGAAGAGAGTAGATCGTAGCTGAGCGCTCACTACATTAGCTTTGCTACACCTCGCTTCCAGTTCTTTCTTTCACTATGTTGCCATCCTGTGAGAATATGCATCCTAAGTACTTGAAACCGTCCACCTGTTCTAACTTTGTTCCTCCTATTTGGCACTCAATCTATTTATATTTCTTTCCCACTGACATTACTTTCGTTTTGGAGATGCTAATCTTCATACCATAGTCCTTACATTTCTGATGTAGCTCTGAAATATTACTTTGCAAACTTTCAATCGAATCTGCCATCACAACTAAGTCATCCGCATATGCAAGACTGCTTATTTTGTGTTCACATATCTTAATCTCACCCAGCCAGTCTATTGTTTTCAACATATGATCCATGAATAATATGAACAACAGTGGAGACAGGTTGCAGCCTTGTCTTACCCCTGAAACTACTCTGAACCATGAACTCAATTTACCGTCAACTCTAACTGCTGCCTGACTATCCATGTAAAGACATTTAATTGCTTGCAAAAGTTTGCCTCCTTTTCCATAATCTTGTAGAACAGACAATAACTTCCTCCTAGGAACCCGGTCATATGCCTTTTCTAGATCTATAAAGCATAGATACAATTCCCTGTTCCACTCATAACACTTCTCCATTATTTGCCGTAAGCTAAAGATCTGGTCCTGACAACCTCTAAGAGGCCTAAAACCACACTGATTTTCATCCAATTGGTCCTCAACTAATACTCGCACTTTCCTTTCAACAATACCTGAGAAGATTTTACCCACAACGCTGATTAAAGAGATACCTCTGTAGTTGTTACAATCTTTTCTGTTTCCATGTTTAAAGATTGGTGTGATTACTGCTTTTGTCCAGTCTGATGGAACCTGTCCCGACTCCCAGGCCATTTCAACTATCCTGTGTAGCCATTTAAGATCTGACATTCCACTGTATTTGATGAGTTCCGACTTAATTTCATCCACCCCAGCCGCTTTATTGCACTGCAATCTATTGACCATTTTTTCCACTTCCTCAAATGTGATCCTATTTCCATCATCATTCCTATCCCATTCTACCTCGAAATCTGAAACATTACTGATCGCATTTTCACCTACATTGAGCAACTCTTCAAAATATTCCCTCCATCTTCCCAAGGCATCCACAGGATTCACCAACAGTTTTCCTGACCTGTCCAAAATACTTGTCATTTCCTTCTTACCTCCTTTTCGAAGACTGCTAATTACACTCCATAATGGTTTTCCAGCAGCTTGACCCATAGTCTCCAACCTGTTTCCAAAGTCTTCCCACGATTTCTTCTTGGATGCTGCAATTATCTGTTTGGCTTTGTTTCTTTCTTCAACATAACTTTCTCTGTCTACCTGGGTTCTGGTATGTAGCCATTTTTGATACGCCTTCTTTTTCCTTTTACAGGCTGCCTTGACTGTATCATTCCACCAAGCTGTTTGCTTCTTCCTACTTTTACACACTACTGTTCCAAGACATTCTTTAGCCACTTCTAGTACTGTGTCCCTGTACCTTGTCCATTCCTTTTCCAATGACTGTAATTGGCTACATTCAACTAACTGGTACCTTTCTGAGATCGCTGTTATGTACTTGTGCCTGATTTCCTTATCCTGAAGTTTCTCCACTCTTATCCTCCTACATATGGACCTGACCTCCTGCACTTTCGGCCTCACAATCCCAATTTCACTGCAGATTAAATAATGATCAGTGTCATCAAAGAATCCCCTGAATACACGTGTGTCCCTCACAGCCTTCCTGAATTCCTGATCTGTTATTATATAGTCAATGACAGATCTGGTTCCCCTGCCTTCCCAAGTATACTGGTGAATGTTCTTATGTTTAAAAAAGGAGTTTGTGATTACTAAGCCCATACTGGCACAGAAACCCAAGAGTTGTTTCCCGTTCCTGTTGGCCTCCATATCCTCTCCAAATTTACCCATAACCTTTTCATACCCTTCTGTTCGATTTCCAATCCTGGCGTTAAAATCACCCATGAGCAGAACACTGTCCTTGTCCTTCACTCTAACAACTACATCACTGAGTGCCTCATAAAAACTATCCATCTTATCTTGATGTGTCCCTTCACAATGCGAATATACTGACACAGTCCTTATTTTCCTGCTACACACTGTCAAATCTATCCACATCAGTCGTTCGTTTACATACCTTATTGCAACTATGCTGGGTTCCATTTCTTTCCTGATGTAAAGCCCTACACCCCATTGTGCTATTCCTGCTTTGACTCCTGACAGGTAGACCTTGTATTCTCCCACTTCCTCTTCTTTCTCACCCCTTACCCGAATGTCACTAACAGCTAAAACTAACTAACTAACAGCTGAATAACAAATGCGAAAAATTCATATCCAAAAAAACAAGAAAAAAACTAAAAGCATGATACTGGGAGGAACCAGAGCAGGTTACAAAATTATTACTTAAGTAAAATTATGTCGGAGCACCCAAAATGAGACGTACAAACAGTAATAACCAAGGGAGAGTTCAACAAAAAGAGTAAACTGCTATGCAGGCCACTGAATATAAATTCGAGGAAAAGAATAGCCTAAGTTCTTTACGGAGCATGGTTACAGCAGATGCACGAGGAAAGATGAGAAAAGAAGGCTCGAGGCGCTAGAAATGTGGTTATAGAGGGAATTAAATGGTATGAGTTGGGAATAAAGGGTGAGCAACGACGAGTCACTGAGGAGAGTTGGAGAGAACAGAAAAAAACACCATATAGACAAAGACGAAAAATCGGCAAGGCCACAACTTGAGAAAACTGTGCTCGCTCCAGCATGGTACTGAATGGACGAAAAAGGCAAAGTGAGGAAGTGGAAGCAGAGTATATCCACTGGTGGACAGTGGGTGAGAGGAAAGCAATAACTGCGTGGAAATAAAGAGGAAATTCACAAGACAGGGAGACAAGACCAAACACTACGCTTGGACCCGCTCCAAGATACGACTACTAGTGCTCATTATCTGTACCAAGAACGTCGCAATTGCGAATGAAGGCAGTTGAGTTTAATTAGCGTCTCTGAAATAAACATCAGACAATATATACAGACTGGAATTGCATGAACACAGTCACAATAAAGTTTGTAATCTGCCCCTAACTCTGATCGGTGAGTCACCTCGTGCCATGTTGCGGCACCTAATGGGTTCGGAAATAAGGCTCCAGTTAAGAAGTAAATTGAATGGTGAAGAGCTTTCTGTCGAACTGTATCCTTTCTTTCAGTTAAAGATGTTCATAAACTGTTCAACGAACGGACCGCTACAAATCCTACAATGACTTCAGATTCTCACAAAAAGTAACAGATTCTCATAACAATAATAATAGTAATTTAATAATCGGTCTCCGGTCCATACAGTTTAATTTTTTTGTTTTAATCAGTTGTTTATTGTACAGTACATCCAGTAACGTGCAGACGAACTTGCATTATTGCTACAAAATTATTAAATGCATGTAATTACTCAAAATTCCCCTACCAGCAGAAAAATACAAGGCCAAACCAAAGAATATACTTTACCTAGCAATTTGGGATAATATGTGTAAAAAAACCTGCATGCACTTCGCTTTTTGTATCAATAATCGTACGCCAAGATGTACCAGATAGGCGGCAACCGAGGAATGCTGCATACCGAGTAAACTCATAGAAATACAGCACGATCTCCCAACACGAAAAGTGTAACCCGTCCTTTCTCTTAAATCTTTCGAATAACGTTGGGTAATATTTTAATTTTTCATGAAATGGCATTTAATCATTCCGTATAGTCTTTACCCTGGAGGTCTGTTGTTGTTACTGACTTAAGTTTTCCGATGAAAAACTATTTTGCAAGACTTAAGCAGAAACTTTACTTTAAAACGCAATTAACTGTTTCCAGTATAGTCTTCCAATGATACTCTAGACGTAATCGGGAATTAGAGAGCAGGGTATTATCCTACGTAAGAGTGCAATGAGAAAGTTACAAGAGTGCCGGAAACTGTGGCTACAAAATCAGCTGTATCACAATAAAATCGTTCACTGTGGTACACATATAGTCCTTGTTATTCTAACGCAGAGAACGGTGAGAAAGATGATGATGATGTCTTGACAATAATGCTAAATGCCCAAACTTGAAAACATCATCTGGCTCTTCACAGTCTACGAAGTGGAAAGCCTGTGAAAGTTCCCTAATTCGCCAAATAAATCCGTGCATCCACTTAGGAGCATCATAATGGTCAACACCTGAGAGATTTCTCAGCACCGCATGACCACACGTTTTTCGATTTTCCCAAAGCAATTTGTTTGGAACCTTACTCCTGACACTTTAGAACACCTTACCCTTGCATGCGCAGAGACGCATGTTGCAAACAAAAGATAAATGAAGATGATGAAGAGAGAAGGAAGATTGGGGTCTAACGTCCCGTCGACGACGAGGTCATCAGAAACATAGCAAGGGAAGGATGCAGAGGAAAACGAGCAGAGACCTTCTTAAGCAAGCATCGCTACATTTTCCTTAAACAGAAATTTTCCTTAAACATGGAGAATCTATAACAAAGCCTAAAATTCAGACTGAATGTATCCAACCACGAAGCATGATGAAGGTTCCGTAATGACAGCTGTGACTAAACAATGGTTCCCAACAACCCTTTGCCTACCCTGGAAGTAAAGCTGTCTAGCAAAGTTTAGGAATAATTTTAGGCCACCCTCGTCATATAACAGCGGTGACAGTTCATGAATACAGATTTTCAAGATACAAATACTCTACCACAAGGCTAAAACTGATGGAGATTAGCCAGAAGAACAAAATGACAAAATAAGTCTTACTGACTCCCCCTCCTAGATCATCGAATTTTATTTTATTAATCAACTATCTGAGTAACCAGCGCATTGGCCGGATATGTATTTATTCCAATCTTCTATTAGTCCGTCTACTCCTATCCACGCTCTCTGCCCATTTCTTTCTCCTCCTGGCTCTCCTCCTTTCTCTACCCATCTAGTCTCCTCCCCTCTCTCAGTACATTTCATCCTTCCTCTCTCTCTGTCCGTCTCTTCCTCCCGCGCTATCTATGTCTATATCCTTCCGCCACTCTCTCTGTCCATTTCCTCCACCTCCGCCTCTTCCCTTTCCACATTATCACCCCTACCCCAGCAGGAGGCTGGCGGTACTTACTTCCAAAGTATTTCTTTCCAGATCGTAACTAATATGTGTACGAAATTTGGTTGAAGTCGTTCCAGAGGTTAAGGGTGAGCTTTTTACGAGTAACTTTGTTCGCATTAGTACATATCAAATATATTTCACATATGTTTAACACATTTCACACATATTTGTACACATATTTCACCTATATATCTCAACGTGCAGTTTCATTTTCACACATTTCAATGTTTATGACGTCGTATCTCCAAAGCTATATGTTGTAAAGTGATATATTTATGTAGGTACATTCAGTGACACGTAGTAAATAAGTAATAAATTAAAACGTTATGAATGATTCGGCAATTTTCCTTGCATCTCAGTACTTGACGTCATATCTCCCAAAGCATGTGCCGTACAGTATTGTAATTTTGCTGGTAGATTTAGTGGTATATGCGAATACTTTTTTCAAAATGTGTCACCAATACAGTTAATAGTTAAGAAGCAATAATTTAAAATGTAATGCTTCACACGACAGTTTTACCGCATGAAGAGCGAAAATGTAGTAAGCGGTAAAATTTCATCCTTTCATCAGTTATCGGTGACTGTTAGCGAGAAAATGTTTCGCAAAGGATTGAAATTATGTATAAAGTTTGTTTCAGATCAATAAGTGCTCTCACTCTCAAATAATGGCTGAATGAAGTATGGATACTCTCGCGCCATTAGCTGCACTGGTCTTCACCACCACTCCCACTCCTTTGATAAGTAGATGGATCTTAGCCCCACAGCGATTCTTTTCAGACAATAAATGATATGTGTAACAAGTTTGGTTGACATCGATCAAGTGGTCTGGAAGAAATGTAGAACATGCATACATACAGTACATTGTTACATTCTGTATAATCATACATTCACACGTACATACATTTTTATAATATGTATCGATTAAAATCTGGTTATTATACTACAGCAGCTGTCAAAAAATGGAACAATTCGTTGGCAAGAGATGAAATAAATACCCAGAGACCATATTTGTTTACGAGTATATCACGCTCTTCGCGAGATAATCATTCTGGTTCTTGTTCATAGTAATCTGCGTGAATCGGCTCCAGTCACAACAGAAGAAACACGCCCAGGACATGATAGAGCGACCTCGAGTCTGAAGTGCAACCTCCTCCAACAGCATCTTAAACTTCACATTGGGCTGCCAGTGCAATCGACGCGTTGCATCGATAGTAAACAGACAAAATGTATCTCATTGGACAATACTATACACGTCCAGTCAGTTTCCTTCAAGTTTTTGTGTTATATGGCCATTGGAAGCGTGCAGCGTTATGCGACGCTGTTAGCAATGTCCTTTTGCGATGTATCAGTCTAACAATGTCCATTGTCTGCAGTTTGCTTCACAATATTGGCTCTAAAACCGGTTGAGATGACCTGCATTCAACTGCAGTAGCAGTTACTGCCTAGTTTGAAACCGACTGTCATTGACGTGATGTGACACTCATCTCCAATCCTCGTGGTTACAATTTTTTTACGAGCACTGATCTTACGCCATGTTACGTTGCAGCGAGTGGCATTCTGTTCCTTGTAAGCAGGCTGGGCAATCCACGGTGATACACCAACGAACTGGCCAACTTCCTTGACGGTGTGGTTGCGGGCACGGTAGTTCCTTTCCGAAGTTCTGTCACGTCTCACCGCGCGACTGCTATGGTCGCAGGTTCGAATCCTGCCTCGGGCACGGATGTGTGTGATGTCCTTAGGTTAGTTAGGTTTAAGCAGTTCTAAGTTCTAGGGGCTGATGACCTCAGATATTAAGTCCCATAGTGCTCAGAGCCATTTTTACCATTTTTTGTCACGTCTCTCCGCCGTCTTATCTTGTTGTGCAGATTATATACAACCAGATGGTACAGACACACACCATTTCACTGCAGAGACCTATTTCAGCTGCAGAGAGTCAGATGATCGCTAAGTAGCTACCAATTCTACCGCTTTTAGCAGCACCATGAAACGACCACTGTGCTCCTTCAAAATGTTCACTAAAATTTGGTCCAGTGAGGTTATCTCCCTTAGCGTAGGCGGATGGACATTGCCTATCAACATCCGAAGGACAGTTTATATTCCATGCTTACGGATAATGTAGGATGGGCAGCACATGTTTCAATAGGACAACAATTTTGCTTAAGAAACGTCGACGACTGGAGTTGTAAAATCATCGTTCGCAACGATAGACTACGGCAGTTTTTCCAGTACCTTCGGTCAGCCGCGCGGGATTAGCCGAGCGGTCTAGGGCGCTGCAGTCATGGGCTGTGCGGCTGGTCCCGGCGGAGGTTCGAGTCCTTCCTCGGGCATGTGTGCATGCAGGTAATTTAGGTTAAGTAGTGTGTAAGCTTAGGGACTGATGACCTTAGCAGTTAAGTCCCATAAGATTTCACACATATTTAAACATTTGAACCTTCCGTCAATTAAGATCGTAACCACGTTACACGTAAGTTACGAGCGTTGCATAGCTGTCAGGGGTCACCTCATTTCAATTGCTTTGTTTGCGCATGTGATCAGTGTCTTACTAAATTCCCCTATAAATAGATAGCAGTGAACCGTCTAGAAACTGAGTGAGGAGGGTATATAAAGGGCTGCGTAACCTGCAGAATATTTTTGTTCTACGTAGTTATACTCCTGTATGTTACTTGTAAGTAAGCACTATTTATAGCAAACCTGAAATCATCGCGCAAATATCAGTAAACCAGTAATAAAAGGCAACTCATAGAACAACATTCCATTGAATACAAAATAACAGGAATTAAATAGAAATTTTTGTGTTCGGGACTCGCATTATGGTGGATGACGGTTCAAACCTGCGCCCGGCCATCCGGATTTAGATTATCCGTGATGTCCCTCAATCGCTCCGGGGAAATGCTGAGATGGTTCCTTTGAAAGGGCACTGCCGATTTCCTTCAAAATCCTTGACACAATCCAAGCATGTGCTCCGTTTCTAATGGCCTCCATGTCGACGGAACGTTAAGCCCAATCATCCTTCCTTCCTTTATGTTCTGACGTGTAAACTGTAGGATACTTGCATAAAAACTACTGGATGACAATTATTGAACTATATGAAATAAAATTGTTAACGAATTGCATTACTACGTTCAAACAGCTCGGTTCCGCGGGACATGATGGGAATTAGTGTGGTTTGGTTTAGCGACTTTCATTTGGATGAGATCGTCAATAAGCAAAATTGGTGCATTTGAAGGCTGAGAATCCGCACTTCGCGATCGAGAAATCTGTTCCTCTCAACAGGTGACTGTGTGGTATGAAGCGTCCAGTCACGAAATGACCGGTGCTATATTCATTGATAGCACGGTGGCTACCGAACGGTACGTGAAGGTTTTGGAAGATGATTTCATCCCCGTTATCCAAAGCGACACTGATTTCGACAAGATGTGGTTCATGCAGGACGGAGCTCGACCCCATCTAAGCAGTAGAGTGATGTCCTGGAGGAACACTTTGGGTGCTGCATTCTCGCTCTGGGGTACCAAGAGGCCACTGGCATGGTCCTCGATTGGCCATCATATTCTCCGAAACTGAACACATGCGACTCCTTTTTGTAGGGCTATATTAAACACTACGTGTACAGCAATAGCCCCAAAACTATTGCTGAGCTGAAAACCGCCATTCAGGAGGTAATCGATGTTGCGACACTTCAGCGGGTCATGTAGAATTTCGCTATTCGTCTATGCCACATCGTCTCCGAAGTTGGTAGGCATATCGAACATGTCGTAACCTAAATCCGAATATCCGCAGCGACGCTTACATGTTGAATAAAGTGTGTGCACGCCGTAGTTTGTAACTAATTTACGTTTTTTCATGTAGTTCTATAATTGCTTTGCTTTTTGTAATAGCTTTGTTTACATGAAAGTGCAGGAGTTACGCTGTTAACCAGTGTTTATTATTTATGAAGTACAATTTATATTTTGGAAGAATATAACATACACACTGCACTAACAAACACTGAAAGACGTACGGGTTTAATTATGTGTCAAAGAAACAAGAAACAAAGAGAAGTTTTCGCCACCTAGTTTCTCTCTCACAGATTCGGTTATCTTGGATAAGTACGAAAGCTGAAATAGTGAATTAAAATTTGAGGCAAAGCCGGGGCTCCAACCCAACGTCCTAGTTACTAGGCAGATGTGTTATTCAGTACACCACTCTGGCAGTGTGGCTAACACTCCGGCTCATATTACCCTACTCCAGTGCCCTCCCAGACACAAACTTCATTTCAAATGGTTCAAATGGCTGGGACTTAACATATTAGGTCATCAGTCCCCTAGTACTTAGAGCTACTTAAACCTAACTAACCCAAGGACATCACACACATCCATGCCCGAGGCAGGATTCGAACCTGCGACCGTAGCATTCCCGCGGTTCCGCACGCCCACTACGGCCGGCAAACTTCATTTCACGCCCTCGCTCATCTTGATTTTTCCATTTTAAGTCGCCAGTACTACCGAGGCTCTCTAATACAGGTATAGCACCCCATTTTAGTAGGCAGAATATCGGGTTTTAAGTCCAGTCCTTGGTAAAAAATTTTAATTTATTGCTTCGACTTCTATCCTTATAGAAGATAAAGTTGATACTCAGCATGTCTCCAGGGGAATGTAATCCCAACATTAATTCTACGACTTACCACGTCATCTATGTACTGTACCAAAACTACTGAATTGCATTTTTGGTAGAGCGCAACACTGCCGACAGCGAATACAAACATGCGCTACAGCGCCGCACACGATCTGCAGCGCGCAACGCACCGGGTAAGCTGCCGCTCGGAAAAAACAGGTTCTCATTTCTCACAAGGATACGCAGTTTAAATTCAAATTCAATATTACTGCTCCCTCGGCTGAAATACATTTGTGGTCCTCGGACTGTATAAGCGCTGTACGCACGTTCTGCCGCCCGGGCTTCACGAATGCATGGCGCCTCCCACGCCCTGTCCAGGAGCGGCGTCCCAGTCCACGCCCCAAAGCCGCGCTGTCTTCGGAAGCTTCACTTCCTTACCTCCTCTGCCACTGCCTTTTTTTTCCTTCAATGTTTTTTTCATTTAATCCCACTCGCAGCCGGGACACGGGATCGCAATTAGTCCGGGCAGAATAATTGCGTTTTAAAGCCGGTGCGGCGAGGTGCTGTGCGTTTGTCACGCGGCAGGTTAAGCCCGCGCGGCGCGCATAAATTCGTTTGATTGTATTACGTATCGGATCGCAGCTGGCGGTCGCGTTTATTTCGCTCATTTGCATGGCGGCGCGCGCCAAATAGCGAACAGATTTGTTTAGCGCTGCGCCGCGGCGCGCCCGTAATTTCGGGGCCCGTCGGAGCCGGAGCCGGGCTGTGGCAATTAGGAGCGAGAGCGATCGGCGGCCGCGCAGTCTCAGTTTATGCAGCGCACACAGAACTGCACACTCCCCCGCCGCCTCCACCTCGAGGGGACCTGCTCGGGTAGCGCACCTTAATGAAAACGCCCGCGGGCGGAGAAGTCTAAGCGCGGCGTCCCCGTGTCTTGCTGTGGGTACTGCCGCAATGAAGGTGCATCTCTAAGACACCCGTTTGTTTGTTTCATAATTAAAGGCAGGAAATTACGGGAAAACCAGCGCGTTATCATCTCTCTCTCTCTCTCCCTATCTGTTGCAGGTTTAGCCCAAGGTAGAGAAGCTAAGTACGCAAATGCTATTCCAAAGGCAAATGAAACTTTATGCTTCCAGAGACTTTTTCAAGGCTGAGACATCTATGATGTACTATATATGCAGGCTGAAGCGCGAATAAAAATTTATACCAAGGCCGGGATTCGAACCTAGGTCTCCTGTTAACTAGACAGATGTGCTAAGCACTATTCCACCCTGGCACAGCGGCTCCGCACAACTGCGTGGATTACCCAGCACATCTCCCTCCTCAATTCAAATTCCCACCCGAGTGGTCCGAGGCGTGGATGCAAATATGGACTGAGGAGTGAGACTTGCTATTATAGTACATGCACTTGTGATGAGCCACTGTGCGAAGTGGCATAAGGGTTAGCGTATCTGCCGACTCAGCAGGAGATCTGGGTTAAAATCCTGGCCTTAGTACGAATTTTCACTCATTGCTTCAGTCTGTTTATACAGGGTGTTACAAAAAGGTACGGCCAAACTTTCAGGAAACATTCCTCCCACACAAATAAAGAAAAGATGTTATGTGGACATGTGTCCGGAAACGCTTAATTTCCATGTTAGAGCTCATTTTAGTTTCGTCAGTATGTACTGTACTTCCTCGATTCACCGCCAGTTGGCCCAATTGAAGGAACGTAATGTTGACTTCGGTGCTTGTGTTGACATGCGACTCATTGCTCTACAGTAATAGCATCAAGCACATCAGTACGTAGCATCAACAGGTTAGTGTTCATCACGAACGTGGTTTTGCTGTCAGTGCAATGTTTACAAATGCGGAGTTGGCAGATGCCCATTTGATGTATGGATTACCACGGGGCAATAGCCGTGGCGCGGTACATTTGTATCGAGACAGATTTCCAGAACGAAGGTGTCCCGACAGGAAGACGTTCGAAGCAATTGATCAGCGTCTTAGGGAGCACGGAACATTCCAGCCTATGACTCGCGACTGGGGAAGACCTAGAACGACGAGGACACCTGCAATGGACGAGCCAATTCTTTGAGCAGTTGACGATAACCCTAATGTCAGCGTCAGAGAAGTTGCTGCTGTACAAGGTAACGTTGACCACGTCACTGTATGGAGAGTACTATGGGAGAACTATCAGCAGCTGATTGGCCTCCACGGGTACACTTCTGCGAATGGTTCATCCAACAATGTGTCAATCCTCATTTCAGTGCAAATGTTCTCTTTACGGATGAGGCTTCATTCCAACGTGATCAAATTGTAAATTTTCACAATCAACATGTGTGGGCTGACGAGAATCCGCACGCAATTGTGCAATCACGTCATCAACACAGATTTTCTGTGAACGTTTGGGCAGGCATTGTTGGTGATGTCTCGATTGGGCCCCATGTTCTTCCACCTACGCTCAATGGAGCACGTTATCATGATTTCATACGGGATACTCTACCTGTGCTGCTAGAACATGTGCCTTTACAAGTACGACATAACATGTGGTTCATGCACGATGGAGCTCCTGCACATTTCAGTCGAAGAGTTCTTACGCTTCTCAACAACAGATTCGGTGACCGATGGATTGGTAGAGGCGGACCAATTCCATGGCCCCCACGCTCTCCTGACCTCAACCCTCTTGACTTTCATTTATGGAGGCATTTGAAAGCTCTTGTCTACGCAACCCCAGTACCAAATGTAGAGACTCTTCGTGCTCGTATTGTGGACGGCTGTGATACAATACGCCATTCTCCAGGACTTCATCAGCGCATCAGGGATTCCAAGCGACGGAGGGTGGATGCATGTATCCTCGCTAACGGAGGACATTTTGAACATTTCCTGTAACAAAGTGTTTGAAGTCACGCTGGTACGTTCTGTTGCTGTGTGTTTCCATTCCATGACTAATGTGATTTGAAGAGAAGTAATAAAATGAGCTCTAACATGGAAAGTAAGCGTTTCCGGACACATGTCCACATAACATATTTTCTTTCTTTGTGTGTGAGGAATGTTTCCTGAAAGTTTGGCCGGACCTTTTTGCAACACCCTGTATACAGGGTACACGGTTTTTCCTCCTTTCGCGTCTGCGGCGTTCGCTATGACTGTCTCAATGCAGAATCGCGCTCTGCTTGTAAAATTGTACTACAAGAATGACGACTGTGCACACGTTGCTGTGCAGACGTTCCGCACACTGAAGGCTTTGAAAAAAGGCGTTGGTCCGATGACTGCCGTGGGTCTGGAGAAAATGATTCGGAAATTCGAAAAGAGAGGTGCTTTTGTTGTGCAACCTGGTAGAAGGATGAATCGATTTGATACGACGTCAGTGAAAGCAGTGGCCACAGCAATGCAGAAGGAAACGAAGGGTGGTGTGCAAACGTGTAGTGCACCGAGAATTGCCCAAAGATTGGACATACCCGTGAGCACGGTGCGTAAAATCCTACGAAACGTCCTTCTTTGCTATCCATTCAAAATTACCCATGTGCACTAGTTGCTTCCTGTTGATCTGCCAGCAAGAGAGATCTTTGCTTTAGAATTTCTTGCTTTCATGGAAGTGAACAATGATTGGTCGTGGAAGAATTTGTGGACAGACGAAGGCCAATTTCATCTGACAGGATATGTCAATACGCAGAATTGTCGAATATGGGCAACAGAAAATCCACACGCAAATCTACCAGTACCACTTCATTCTTAAAAGGTCAGTGTGAGGTGCGGGTTTACGGCATCTTTTATCATACGGCAATATTTTTTCGAAGAGACAGGTGCTTCAGGTCCTGTTATCTGTACGGTCACTGGTAAGCGCTATGAGTGTCTTTTGCGTCATTCCAGCTCTCCAGTAGCGTGGATGTTTGGGTGGGATCATTTTTATGTAAGATGGCGCACCTGCGCACATTGCAAATCCAGTTAAGCAGGTGCTCAAGCGCCATTTCGGAAATGCTAGAATTATCAGCCGCCATTTCCCTACAGGCTGGCCGTCCTATCAACTGTTTTTTAACAGTGTGACTTCTGGCTGTGGGGCTATCTGAAAGATGTTGTGTTCGGTGTTCCGATTGCAAAATTAGCTGCTCTAAAGGCACGCATTGACAACACATGCTGAACGTGACCTCGGGAACACTTCGTTCAGCTGATTGTCGATTTACACTTGTTGCAGAAACGATGGACAGCATATTGAACATGTTTTGCGCCAGTCACACGCAAATTAATAATCCGATATGATTTTGATGGATGCCTTTTATGTGGTTTTTGGCCTCAAGACAATTAAAAACCGATGTGAATGATGCTTTTTATGCGGTTTTTGACCTCAGGACAATTATGAAACGATTTTTCCAATCCGATGTGATATGACCTTGCCATAGTGGATGGCACACTGAGCATTACAGTTTGTTTAACTTCAGACGTACACCTTAGGCATTGCTGTATGATTTATTTATCATTTGTAGTCGACCACTATTAAATTATGATGCTTACAGCATCGTCTATTACTAGATTTTTTAACTACTTACTTTTATTTTCTGCCATACGTTTTCCCCGTTCTCCGATACTATTCCTTTGCAATTTGACGTCATTCTGATCAGTGGTGTTATTTCTACAACGGTTTGAAAGTTTAACTTAACAACCCTGGACATCGTAGATGTTTGAGACTAGAAAAAGTTTCTGGAACTATGAAGTTTCATTGGATTAAAGCACATCTACCGGCGTTGCTGGCAGGATCCTCCATTTTATCCTATAGTGAGGTGCTACTCAAATGCAGTTGGAAAACCTCTAAAGTGCTGTTCGAGTTTAGGGGGAATGCCAAGTGGGCTGTGACGTGACTGGAAATTTGGACTGATGAGGGATGCATGCCAGCGTAGTCCATGCAGTTGTGTAAAGCCACTGTGGCGTCCTGGTTGGTGCATCTGCCTAGTAAGCAGAAGACCTGTGTTCGAATCTCGGCCTTGGTACAAAATTTCCTTTATTATTTCCAGTCTGTATGTGTATTCAAAACTTTTTGAAATGTGGCGGCACTGAATTTCAGCCTATTCCTTTCATTTCCATAATCACTCAAAACAAAAACAGGCTTAACCATTGCGTCACACCACTACAGCTCTCAGTCTTACTACTGTGTCATCCATCTGCTGCTCATGATATCGATCGATAAGGTTTTTCCATAAATGCAGATATTACACATCTAACACATCGTCCCTGGCTCCTCTTTTGTGCTCATTTTGTTCGCTAGTGCGAAGGAGTCTGTGGTTAGAAATACTGAGTGATTAATCACAATTTTTGCTGATGAACTATAACACGAACGAGGCTGCCCAAATATACAGTCAAGTCTTGATAAGATTTCAAAGTGATACAAAGATTGCTAATTTACTTTAACTGTTCCGAATAGTAAAATTATGCGACTGACAAAAGGCAGTAAAGTAGTAATCCACATTATAATACCAGTGGGTCACAAGTAGAATCAGTCAACTGAGTCAAAAACCTGGGTGTAGTAACTTGTTAAGATGTGGAATACACTAATCGCTCACTATTTTATTTTCACACTCCCTACATCTATACTTCTAAAGACACGTTATGGCGTGTGGGGGAACTTATGTTCCCTTGTCACGCCGCCCTTTCCTGCTGCAGTCGCAGACGCAGTATTTCTTCAAATCCGAAAAGGATTTCACTCAACACCATCCATTGCTTATTAACGAAAGTACTATAATATGAGGTATCGAACGAAATTGTTGGTAAACCTCCGTGTGTGCTCGATCTCTCTGATTTTAACTGCATGGTCTTTTCGCGGTCTGTACGTACGCTCGTAGGCTGAAACAATGTATCGGTTGACTGTTATAGGAGAATCCGCCCACGCAATATTGGCAGTAAAGAATACCACGATGCACAACGGCTCTTTTGTAAAGTCTGCCACTAGAGTTGGGTGAGCATTTGTGTGACGCTTTCGCACTTACTCGATAAATCCGTGACGAAACTCACTACTCTTCTTTGGATCCTCTTTGTTTGCTCTGTCAACCCTATTTCGTACGGATTCCTGACTGATGAGCAATATTTTTAAGTCTTGCTCGAATGACGGTTTTGTAAATTACTTCCTTTGCAGTTGGACTACCCTTACTGAATCGTCATATACTGAACCTCAGAATGGCAGCGCTTTTCCTGAATTTAGTGTTACGTGGTCCTTCCACTTTCAGTCGCTCTGTACACATATTCCCAGTTATTGTATGAATTTTTAAAAATATTTATTACACTTGCGAACCACAATATTTTATACCAGTTAGTTAATTTAGTTGTATGATGATCGTCTTCAAAACTTGAGTACAAAAAACTTTCGCTCACACACTGATACTGTGTCGCAACTCGTTTAACGGACATGACTGCTTCCTGTGCTCCTTCAACAAACGTCTAAACCATCCAAGAATTCTTCGTCACTAACTCTGGCCAATGCATGTGCGCCGCCGTCTTCTAGCGCATCGCAATGAAGCTTGTGAACTAGCACAGAAGTCTAAAACGCTAGTGCGCTTGTTTTACGGTCGGCCAAAAGCAGACTCGCTGAGCGTGCAGCTCCCACATACTGCAGCTGGCGAACGACGCAGGTGCGTTGCGTTTTCGCGCTGTTGTAAACACGGAAAGCGCCGGCCGGAAAGTAAACTTTTAGCGGAACAGTGTACGGCGTACATGGTCTGAGCGCAGCGCGCTGCAGATGGGGCCCGTCGCATCACAATGTAGATGTGGATGTGGCGTGGGAAACGCCGCTCCGGACGCACAAAAGGCCTGGCTTCGAACCCCACCGCCACCAACTCAATGGGCCGGCCGGCAGCCAGTGGCACCTGCCCACACACACACACACACACACACACACACACACTCGTACACATAGATAGAGAGAGACAGGAGATAGTGGGGATAATGTAGAGGATTATATTGCTCGAGATTAATACTAGCTGTAGTGTGTAATTTCTTGACATAACTTTACCACAGGCAGTCATATCACTCACGTATGACAGTGATTTCTTACTTATTTAGATGTTAGTTAGACCACTGACGCCACGACTCAGATTATATAAAATGGTTCAGATGGCTCTGAGCACTATGGGACTTAACTTCTGAGGTCATCAGTTCCCTAGAACTTAGAACTACTTAAACCTAAGTAGCGTAAGTACATCACACACATCCATGCCCGAGGCACGATTCGAACCTGCGACCGTAGCGGTCGCGCGGCTCCAGACTGTAGCGCCTAGAACCGCTCGGCCACTCCAGCCGACAGATTATAAAATCTGCATCTATCTACACTCTGTGATCAAAAGCATACCGACACCAGTAGGTAATGCGGAATTGACCATTATGTCACGAGAGACAGTGCCACGAGTATAAGAGAAGATTTGGTGGGTAGGGGTGGGGGGGGGGGGGAGCGGAGTATGGTGCTGTCGGTATCAGCAGAATGGGTTGGTCAGGAGCGCTGAGCACCTCGAACGTGGAGCTGTCGCTGGATGTTACTTGAGTAACAAGTCCATCAGGGATATTTGAACCCTTTTGAAATTGCCCATTTCGACTAATGGTGATATGGTCGTGAAGTGGAAACACGAAGGAACAACCGAAGCGAAAGCAAGACCAGGCGGGGGTCATTGTAAAAAAAAAAAAAATGCCTGGAAACAGCGTAAGAAATCACACTGAAATTCCAAAATGCTACCAGAAGTCCAGCCAGCACAATGACCGTGCGTAGAGAGCTAAAAAGAATGGAGTTCTATGGTGGAGCAGCTCCTCGTAAGGCACACATTTTTGCATTCAATGCTAAATGGCACCTGAGCGACGCACTGGACAATGGATGATTGTAAACGTGTGATGTGGGTAATGAATGATGCTATAACCTGTCTCAAACTGATGGAAGGCTTTGTGTTTGGTGAATACGTGGAGAACGTTACTTGCCATCTGATGTAGCGTCAACAGTGAAGTACGGATGATGTAGTGTTAAGTTACTGGGGGGTTCTTCGCAGTAGAGTATGGTCCTTTATTGTGCCGAAGACAACACTAAATACGAGACGATATGAACACAGTCTACAGCACTGTGTTCAGCGTACAGTAGAGGAACGATGATTGTATCAGCATGAAGATGCACGCTTTCGTAAGGTAACAGCTGTGAGGCAACCGTTCGTAGACGATAACACTCCTGAAAGGGACTGGCTTCCCTAGAGTCCCGACCTGAGCCCAATGGAACACCTTCGACTTCGCCCCAGACTCCATCGTCCACCGTACTATCTTCTCCACTTTCGGGTTTTGAGGAAGAATGGACAGTCATTGCTTCACAGATATTGAGGCTCTTTAGTGTCCCCAACGAAGTTGAAACCTTCATAAAGCCAAATGATGGTCGCACGCCTTATTAATGTCCACTAATAGTGTGCGGGTACTATTGATAAGGTAGTATAGTATAGTGACATGCTTGGCAGAGAGCACTTTGCGCTGTATGACATGTTTCTTCCCGCACCAGTCGCATGTGGAGTGACTTCTTAAACGCTTGTGTGCCTTCTGAAATTAGCCTAATCTGGTTTTCGCAGTTACTATAGGAGCTAAACTCAGTGAGTTGGAGAACATCTCTAAGCTATTAATACTCGTTCTTCTAACTCGTAAACAGACTATCACGGGGTAATTGGCGTCTATCTCCATGTGTCTGTCATTCACGTTTTGCAGAATTTCTGTTACGATGCAAGCACCCATATTTACATATGTACGTTCAGTATCCCTGAACTGACGTAATTCGTTCTTATACTGCGTGCACCCGGATTATACGGACAAAATTTTGGAAACTGTTCAAGGATACAATCCTAGTATTTGGCTATAAGGAACCCGTGGTCTTCAGTGGGTCGCCAAACCGTAACTGCATTTTGTTTGATTTTTTACCCTCATTTATCATTGTATCTGTATTGCGTTAAAATTTTCCTCACAAAAAAAAAATGCAAATGTCAATGATATGTGCGGTGCGTCTTGTTTAGAAACAAACCTATTCCATTTTATCCACCCGTTGGATTAGTGTGGAGGTCCGGTGTGCCCGTCAGCCTGTGGATGGTTTTCAAGGCGGTTTTCCATCTGCCTCGGCGAATCTGTGCTGGTTCTCCTTATTCCGCCTCGGTTACACTGTGTCGGCGATTTCTGCGCAAACACCGTTCCCACGTACGCGTGCACCATAATTATTCTACCACGCAAACATGTGCGGTTACGGTCGTCTGGTATGAGACCTTCCCGAGGGGTTCCATTGGGGGCTGAACCGCACAATAACCCTGGGTTCGGTGTAGGGCGGCGGTGGGATGAGTGGACTGCTGTGGCCTGATGTAGGGTTTTGAACCACTGAGGGCTACGGCAGGAGGAAGCCTCTCCGTCGTTTCTAGGTCCCCGGTTTAATACTTACGTACATACAAACACCACGAGAAATGCGTGATTGAACATCTTGGACACAAAAGCAGATGTTGTATTCGACAACGAATGACATCTGTGCAATGCCCTCGATACATTGCAAGTGTCAGTCGTGGCTAGAACAATCTTCTGTGTAGCTTTAAGTGCATTATGTCGCAGCTAAGTGATTTTAAACGTGGGAAAATTCTTAGTTGATACTCGCGGTGGGTTCTTCCGCAATCAAGGTAGCCGAAAAGTCTGGTGATTTCAGAGACAGCATATCGAAGATTTATATCGCATACAGCGAAAGAGGAAAAAAATCAACCACTAAGTCACAACGCGCACGGAAGTGTATGTTGAGTGATCGTGACAGACGTTCATTGAAGACAAGTGTGACCAAAAATAAGGGGACTACAGCCAAGAAAGTCACTGACCGTCGCACTCGTGACTATTTTCAACACCAAAACAACACGACGTGAGCTCCACAAGTAGGTAATTGCAGAGCGCCAGTCACCTAAGAGCACCACTATGAGGTTGCAAACCAGGTTTGTTTAAGTACACGCTGTAATGGTCGTGAGCGTTAGTTACCTTTGAGATTGGGCGTGGTGTACTGGTGTTAGTCAAGAATGCTTTTAAGGCGATAAAGACGACATTATGAATATCTCACTGAGTTGGGACGAGGTCGTATAATTAGGCTACGAGTAGCTGGACACTCCTTCCGCGATGGTGGAGAAATACTTGGCAGGAACATAGCCATTGTACATGACTGCTGGCAGCGGTGGTCACAAGAATGTACAGTGGGAAGAAGACCGGGCTTCGGACGGCCACGTGGCACTACAGAGAGGGAAGACGTCGTGTTTGGTGCACGGCTCTGGCTCTGCATCTGCAGCAGCAATCTGAGCAACAGCTGGCACCACAGTGACGCAAAGAACTGTTACAAATCGCTAACTTTACCACAGCTCCGAACCAGACACAACGTAGCGTGCATTCCACTGACTCTAGACTACGGCCATTTGCGTCTTCAGTGGTGTCAAGTGAGGGCTCATTGGCGGGCAGGGTGGAGGTCAGTCGTGTTTTCTGATGAAAACTGTTTCGGCGCCAGTGACGGACGTGTGCTGGTTAGGAGGAGGCCAATTAAGGGCCTGCAAGTAGCCTGTCTGCGTGCTAGACACACTGGACCTACGCCTGGAATTATGATCTGTGGTGCAGGAACACTGGCGTGATTATCCCACGTACTCTGACTGCAAATTTGTACGCCAGTCTGATGATTCGACATGTTGTGCTGCGTCTGCCGGAGTGGCCGAGCGGTTCTAGGCGCTTCAGTCTGGAACCGCGTGACCGCCACGGTCGCAGGTTCGAATCCTGCCTCGGGCATGGGTGTATGTGCTGTTCTTAGGTTAGTTAGGTTTAAGTAGTTCTAAGTTCCAGGGGATTGATGACCTCAGAAGTTAAGTCCCATAGTGCTCAGAGCCATTTTTTTTGTTGTGCTGCATTCATGAACAGCACATCAGGGGGTGTTTTCCAACAGGAAAACATACCGCTGTTGTAACCCAATAAGCTCTACAGAGTATCGACATATTGCCTTGGCCTGCACGATCACCAGATAAGGATATGATTCCTTAGTAGTTTTGGCGCACAAAGATTTGCTGCTTTATGCTAGCCTTTCACACCGCAATATAAAAATGTTCAAATGTGAGTGAAACTTATGGGACCTTACTGCTAAGGTCATCAGTCCCTAAGCTTACACACTACTTAATCTAAATTATCCTAAGGACAAACACATGCCCTAGGGAGAGCTCGAACCTCCGCCGGGACCAGCCGCACAGTCCATGACAGCAGCGTCTTAGACTGCTTTTTTTTTTTAATCTCATTTTGCTCTATATTGATCGATGAATTTGTTCGTGCGGTCGTCCGATGACAGCCGTTCAGGTTCTTTGTTGATCCGTTCACTCAGTTTTTTATTACAGAGGGTTGCTAACCCTCTGACCAAGCACACTGAGCTAGCGTGCCGGCGACCGCTCGGCTAATCCCGCGCGGCCTGCAATACAGCTTATAAATGGGTAGTAGAGGTGCGCTAAGAAGGAAAACAAGGAAAGAAGAGTGGTGTATGTATACAATACCGGAACAACGAACGCAGAGTGACGTACAAGGACAGAGGCCTTACGTCAGGGAGGCAGAAGGGCAATTGCTGTAGCTTAGTTTCCACCGCCTATAAGTGTCGGCATTCTGTTAACTGTTACGTCGTTATTTTGTAAACAAAATTCTGAAAATAATATACGTACATGAAAATTGTTACGTTACTTGCTCTCAAACAGATGTTTGCCTCCTTTTTTTTCTTTTTTTTCATCTTACATTACGTTATTCTGAGAATGCTTCACATTTTTACGGCAATAGGTACAATATACCATTTCCAAATAAGCTTGTGTTATGATGAAAAGTGTGAAAACTAATGACACAAGAACTTCAACATTATTGGTTTTCGATAGGAGCCATTACTAATTTAGTACCACAAATTACATTTAGAGTCGAAACAAAAATACACCTAATACGACGTCTTTGTAAGAAACACAACATGTATTTGTGGCTCACGTAACTGCCTGAGGCTCTGCCGTAAGCCTACTCATGCGAGCCTGGGACAGTATTGCGACGTGACATGCATGCTTCGTTACTCAGGGACATGAAACATCCTTCATCGTCACACGTCCACACTAAAGAAAGCAATTCTGGTTCCCTGGAAAACTAACGACACACTGTAATGTTGTTGCATTGATTTGTTCTGAAAGCGGTGCTGATATTCAAGACAATAATAGCGGGTTAAAAGCTATGAGCTATCTGGGGAAGTTAACCTTGCATTACTGAGCAACTGTTTCACCAGGTATCCAGTCTAGCTTACAAAATTCCCAACCAGACTAACATTAATTATAATCTTTTAGTAGTCATCTTACGATAAGCGGTGATATACAGGGTGTTACAAAAAGGTACGGCCAAACTTTCAGGAAGCATTCCTCACACACAAAGAAAGAAAATATGTTATGTGGACATGTGTCCGGAAACGCTTACTTTCCATGTCAGAGCTCATTTTATTACTTCTCTTCAAATCACATTAACTATGGAATGGAAACACACAGCAACGCAACGTACCAGCGTGACGGCAAACTCTTTGTTACAGGAAATGTTCAAAATGTTCTCCGTTAGCGAGGATACATGCAACCACCCTCCGTCGCATGGAATCCCTTATGCGCTGATGCAGCCCTGGAGAATGGCGTATTGTATCACAGCCGTCCACAGTACGAGCACAAAGAGTCTCTGCATTTGGTACCGGGGTTGCGTAGACAAGAGCTTTCAAATGCCCCCATAAATGAAAGTCAAGAGGGTTGAGGTCAGGAGAGCGTGGAGGCCATGGAATTGGTCCGCCTCTACCAATCCATCGGACACCTAATGTGTTGTTGAGAAGCGAACGAAAACTTCGACTGAAATGTGCAGGAGCTCCATCGTGCATGAACCACATGTTGTGTCGTACTTGAAAAGGCACATGTTCTAGCAGCACAGATAGAGTATCCCGTACGGAATCATGATAACGTGCTCCATTGCGCGTAGGTGGAAGAACATACTGACGAAACTAAAATGAGCTCTAACATGGAAATTAAGCGTTTCCGGACACATGTCCACATAACATCTTTTCTTTATTTGTGTGTGAGGAATGTTTCCTGAAAGTTTGGCCGTACCTTTTTGTAGGTTAGGTTAGGTTAGTGTTGTTTAACGTCCCGTCGACAACGAGGTCATTAGAGACGGAGCGCAAGCTCGGGTTAGGGAAGGATGGGGAAGGAAATCGGCCGTGCCCTTTCAAAGGAACCATCCCGGCATTTGCCTGAAACGATTTAGGGAAATCACGGAAAACCTAAATCAGGATGGCTGGAGACGGGATTGAACCGTCGTCCTCCCGAATGAGTCCGCAGCTCGTGGTCGTGCGGGTTCGATTCCCGGCTGGGTCAGGGATTTTCTCTGCCTCGTGATGACTGGGTGTTGTGTGATGTCCTTAGGTTAGTTAGGTTTAAGTAGTTCTAAGTTATAGTGCTCAGAGCCGTTTGAACCATTTTTTTTCCTCCCGAATGCGAGTCCAGTGTGCTAACCACTGCGCCACCTCACTCGGTTATACCTTTTTGTAACACCCTGTATATATGAAAAGACAATTTAAATAAAAAGAAATAAATCAGTTTACATTTGGACATTTATTTTAACATTGATTATTGTTCCGTTAAAATTTCAGCATATTAAACTTGATTCATAACTAAACTGGTGCCTTATTTAAGATTGTGAAAATGTGAGTTTGTAATCTTACGGAACACATCAAATATGGAGCCAAGATTGGGAGACTGCATACAACACTGCATTCATAAAATAACACACGAAGAACGTTGAAACATATGCAAGAGGAAATTAACCACAACCAACCGATTCAATTTTCACCCAAAGAAGTTACGTTCGTAGTGCAATCCTGTCCGTCATGAAATTACCACACACTGGTATACTAAATTCATACTAACTCTCTGTGAAATCTTCCCGAAAAGAATAGCTGAGGGCTACTTTGATGATTACACTACATGCTTCACATGGTCAACTTGGTTTACAAAAAGAGTGTAACTCCACAATAATTTTGATTATTAAAATAAATTACATCGAAACACAAATCACAAAAGAAAAACCTCGAACTGGTTACAATCATCTTACTATTAACCTGATGGGTCAAATAATTGTATAAGCACGTGGTACTGGTTTCACAAAGTACACCCCACGTGGGTTGAACATAAAGAAAACTTGCTATATTGAAAAATATTGTCAAGACGAGACAATATAATCTCACGCACATTCGCATTTAAGATTGATGATATTAGTTAGAGTTACTGATCAACACGTGGTTCCACTTTACTCACAAAGCAGTGACAAAGCAACTACTGGAAGATATTCTGAACTTCACACTCGAAATACACTGTGTTGCAGTTTAAGATAACATTAGATATTTTAGATCTAAACCTGAAATAAAGGTGATTAAATTTTTAGTTAGGCTGAACTTAAGAAATCCATTGTCCTACGGACTTAACAGAGACGCGCTTAGCCAGAGATCTTACCACTTCAGACGCTCGCCACGGACAGACTGACCTGGGCTCCTACCGAGCGTGCTTCACAAATACGAACGGAAGTGACCAGAGAGGCAGCTCCCTATACCAACATGAGAAGGGACGTGCAGGACCATACTAAGAATAGAAACCTCTTTGCTTCTAGAAAGCGTAGCTACCTGTTCCGACGTTGGTCCTACTGCTCTCTAGCAGACAGGCTTGTCTGCTACCATCAAGCATGCAACTAGAAATACATTTGCTCATTCATCCTTTCACACAGAAGGGAAGGGAGATGACAGTATATAAAAGAAAGCGAATGTAGGTTCCGTATGAGACTGTGTGACATGAATTACATATAAACTGTGTTTTAAAGTGTAGTAGTGTGACAGATCGTTCTTGATTATGTCTAAAAGTAACACGTTCCACTGCTCAGTCCTCCCAGATAGTCAGAAACACCACAGTAAATTTATAAGTGGAATGTATGCCGTAAATGACAACAGTTTTAAAAAATTAACATGAAAGGAATCCAACAGAGACCTTTCAACACTGCACCTAATACTTTGGGTAATTACTTAGATGTCATAATTTACGACAGCCTTCATATTTCTGATCACTAGCGTTCCGCAGTAACTAAAAAATTTCCAGTAGGACGCCACACATCGTTTACCGGTAGCAGCGGGCAATAAAGCAGTGCAGATATTTATTACGTCGCCAGACACCTATAATTTTGTCTCTTTTTCCCGTTCGGTGTTACTATAAGTCCTTTTTGTCGTTGACTACTGACCTGCAATGTGACGTGGCGTAACTTCAACCAGTATCAATAATTTGCACCCGTAATTGCAGAGGTTCCGGCTTAAATACATGTACGTCGGGAGGGTATACGTTTTTAGGCCTACACACATGGCACTTTCTGTACTCTTTTACCCCTTTTCTTCCACTGGAACGGGAAAAATGTGGTTAATCAACGGATTACTGTACATCCTGTGTAAGTAGGGTCAAACACAGCCTCAGGAAGTTGTCGTCTAGTCCCGCGTTTCTCAACCTTTTTACCTTTGGGGAACACCAAAGTACGTTTCAAACTTTCGCGTCACCCCTAAGTGTGATTTTTTCCTAGAAACAAAAAAACAAACACATAATGTACATACAATATATTCTATACATTACTTGACGTCTGTTGACAGTCGCCTTCCAATAATATTTTCTATTATTGAAAGGCTATGAGATACAGATTTTACAAATTTATTGCTCCAAGAAACGATTTGGCGATAAATTTTTTGTGGTCTACATATTTTTGGTGCGGAAGAATAGAAGATTAAAAACCTCACGACACATCTGACACGTATTAGTGACACACCAATGTGTAACAGTATGTTGTAGACCAGAGAGCTATAGGCGCCTGTGCCAAGGACACTCGCTATCACCGCTCTCACATTCCCTAGTCCCATGAGGCACTTCGGGCTCTTTGGGTCTACTTAAAAAATATGGCGATCAGGAAGTATTAATACAACGAGGCACGTGCCACTGCGATCAATATTAGAGGAAAGAAGTCTTGCATTATTTCGTAAATAAATTATTTACTACACAGTTTGTGATTCCAAGAGATGCCTTGTACGTCTATATGTGAATTAGTTTATGTTTTGAAATAGCATCAAGCGTCGTTACAAAACTAGATCTGGTGAGTACTTTTGATTTGCCAGGCATGTTTATTTCTTCACATACTTGTGTAAGGAAAAGAACGACTGGAAAAAAAAAATCTGGGTTACAGCTAAACTAGTCTGCGCCACATCTTTTTCCCCCCGGTTGATGGTCCATCGAAGTATCCAGAAGAATTTGCGTTGTTGGGAAAAATGGGAACGAGGAAACTGCCAGATAGAAACTTCGAGTCTGGAATTGTTTATACGAGCCTTGAAAATATCGTAAGTCAGTTCAAGACCACTACGTTTGCTTCATATAACTGAGGGGATGCCGCGACGTTTCTTTCATTTCTCTTGTACGGAAGACCTGACCTTGAGCCTTTCATGTTGTGGTTGGCAAACCACCAAGAAGGAAAATGTTTCGAGCATTTTTGTTGTTCTGATTTTCAGTTCGATGACTGGTTTTATGCTGTTCCCCACCCTACTATGTCCTGCGCAAGCCTCATCATTACGCGTAGCTTCTACAAACTTCGTCTACATTGCGCAACAGAATTACAGGATCACTTTTTCGAAACCCATTTCCATTGTGACGCATAATTTTGGAATCTCGCTCAAAGGTGCCTACAACCTTCCTCTGTAATGGTGCAAAGGCGTGTCGCCCAGCGACTTTATCCTCGTGATCGACGACGTTTCAAGCAACAAAGTTGTAGAAAAATTCGAAAAAAAGTTCAGAGCTCAGAAGTTCATGTGACGTGTGAAGTGGGTTAATGCTGTCAGACTTACACCAAATTTCACTACAGTTCTGCTCTACACCACCGTGGTCGTGTCTCAATGAGACGGTCCTCACACACCCCCTCCCCTACCCACATTTCACCCCTTCTTTTGTCACCTCTGCGATGGAGATCCGAACCGCGAATCCCTGCGTTGAAATCACGCGGTTTTCTTATGGGTGGGCGGGGAAAACATTTGAGACACATCGCCTCTCAGAATCGAGACGAAAAGGGAAGGGGTAGCATAAAGAGCGTTAACGAAATGACCCCTTTCCTTGGAATGTTGATTCCCACACATTTCGCGGTCGGAAACGGCAGTTCGCAGTGCGATGAACAACAAGAAGACGTTCTTGACAACCTTTGGCACTGTTGGCACCGTCTGCGCGTTTCAGTCATTCTCGAAGGACATCTGGGGGCTGCAACCTCACTGAAGGTGATCTCATCCCTTTGGAGTGCCCCGAAACCGCAGTTTTTGCTGTGATGTTCAGGATGGAACCACTAGGGACCATTGAGAACCATTCCACGAAATTTGAACGTGATCCGAAGTGTGGCGTCGATAGTTACAATGCCACAACGTAGGTGCACGCTCTCCTAAGTTGGCACTACGAGGGAAGACTACCTACGCCGACCACAGCGCCCTCTGGCCGACGCTGTGGACCTCAGCGAGTGCCGTCTTGATTTCGCCCCATTTCATCAAGAGCAGACTGCCTGCAAATATCTCTTCTACTACCGAGTGGGCTAGTTTACTATTGAGACTTTGTATTAGTTACGTTCAGCTGAAGATTGGACAGCAACGAGTATTTCTTAGTTTTGAGATTATACAGAACAGTCGTCCTAACTTCACAGGATTAGACATGGACTACGGCTTCACACCTACGTGCTCATCCTAGCCAAAGTTATGTATGCATTTGACATTTACTAGTGGTTTTGATTCTATTAAAAGTGTAAAGCTACATGCAGTACCGAAGTGCTTCACCACTCCTACTCTTCCTCGCTTCCTTCACTCTCGGTCTATATTACAGAAGCAGTTCACAGGAGCAGACCCACGCACCGCCCATCCAGGCGGGATACAAAACGAAGCAATATAGGGTCCTTGTACTTTTTCAGTGCACCTGTTTCACGCACTCTCTGGTGTGATCTAAGAAGAGTTACAACAGTGACGCATGCGTGACTAAAGCGGCAAAGAGTCTCCTACCAGTTCGGCAAAACCCTCAATGACACTAGCCCAAATTATTGGGTATTTTAAAAATGTACACATTACAAAGAAAATCTTTGAAGTAGCCCAAAGTTCCTGCAGGTAGGTAAGCACTTGACGCACCTCCGAGGCCAGTTGTCTGCCTGTAGGGGCCTTGGCATATTTCTCAGGTTTTCTCTGTAAAGGTACGTTTTTAAAATAATACACGTGGGATAAATAACTTTGCTGTTCTGAATTCCCCACCGATATTTGATCGAGAAGTTCTGACCCTCTTCGAATCCACATGTTTCACTGTCCTGTCATCGCTATCTCGCAATGAATAAAAGCCATATGTGGCCAATATTCAAAGTGCATTCTGACCATAAGAGATTTGGAACTTAAGTATTGGCACCTATTTATTTACAACTTATTCAAAATAGATAAATGTTTCAAAGTTTTACTGTATTTCATTTGTGGAACACAGCCTGGATCAGTTTAGAGAAAGAAGCGGCGACGTTTCCTGCACGACCGCCCATTATTTTGCAGGGCAATGTTCGGGCGCATATGGTGCAAGTTGTGACAGATTTGAAACTTCCTGGCAGACTAAAACGGTGTGCCTGATCGGGACTCGAGCTCGGGGCCTTTGCAAAGGCAAAGGTCCCCAGTTCGAGTCTCGGTCTGGCACACAGTTTTAGTCTGCCAGAAAATTTCATATCAGCGCATGCTCCGCTGCATAGTGAAAATTTCATTCTGTGATAGATTTGTTCGATCGATGGGGTTGGGAAGTGCTGTACCATGCACCATTCTCCCCGTACTTAAGCTTGTGTAACTTCAGCTTGATTATTAAACTGAAGGGAGCATTGCATGGTAGTCGCTTCAGAATTGTGACACAGGTTGGCCAAGCAGTAAACCGCTCCACACGATTTATCAACACAAATGGCACTGCTAAGGGTATGCTACGATTCTCACGTCCTTGTCAACGGGTAATGCACAATGCTGGTGACTTGTTTGAAGGACAGTAAGACTTTCAGACCTGTAACTATAAGAGGCGATGAGAAAATTTCAGTTTGAGGGCATTGCTACAGAAGATATGCAACGTAGAATGACTCCGGTGCAGGTATGTAAGGGCTGGCATGAAGGCAAGGGATTAGTGTAACATTCGCGTCTTTCAAACGTGAGTGCCGTAAATGCAGAAACGAGAACTATGGCGACGTTATTACCAACTGTGTTCAAACAGCACCAGAATGCTCTTATTGTTATACTGGTTGCCGAATCACAATCACCGGCAGATATCCATCAGACAATGAAGAATGTGTATGGGGCAGTATATCTATCGAAAACCACCGTTGTGAATGTTGTGCCAGTTTCAATGCTGGTCGCGATTCAAAGCAAGAAGCCAGTCGATCTGAGAGGCCAGTCGTACTCAAGTGGAAGACACGCGAGCTCCCTCCCTACAGCCCTCCCCTCTTCCCATGTGATTATCACGCTTTCGGTCCCTTAAAAAAGGCCTCGATGGCTCGACGATTGCTGTCGGACCAGGACGTGCAGCAGTTACTTACGGACATCTTCATGGTGTTTTACGAAGCAGATACGTTCGACCTGGTGCGTCTGTGGGGTGATTGCCTCAACGCTCAGGACGATTTTTCCATATTGGCATTACCACTAGTAAAGATCCTTACGCTGCACAAAAGCTGAATTCACAGCTCTTTTGGTTCAAAAACAGTAAAATTTTTGGAGCACATGAGGTCAAATGTTGGATTGACTAAACCGTGCAATCATCGCTGCCGAAATGGGAGCAGGGGGAGGGTGCGGGGGGGGGGGGGGGGTGGAGAAAGTAAACCAGGCAGGCAATTCCGCAAGCCGTATTTCAGAGATTTACATCAAAATCGGAACACGTTTGGCGTCTCGTACTCGATGTTATTCGTTTCACATGGCGATGACGTGAAAACAGAGTTATGTCATTACCAGAAACGTAGGACTCGACGCGCCACAACAGAGTAAAACTGTTTTCATAAACCGTTTACGCCTGTTAACTCAGCCGCTTTCGGATGGCAGATCATTTAAAATACACTGCCCGTACGATACGTTATTGCCTTCATTTTATTTACCGGCGCTTCGTAACTGGCTTTATTTTTCGTTATGGAAATCGGGAAACTCGGCGGCGTATTTATTTGACAGCTCGGGTCGCAACGTTGCTCAGTTGGCGGACAAGGAAGACCGGTTCTGGCTGCCGACGAGGCGTGGCCGGAGGAATTAGGCGAGTGATGGAGCGCTTTTAGCGAGGCTAATCAAGAGCGGAATGCGATGAAAGTAATTATTTACGTTATTTGCATGCCTCGTGTCGGTCGCGACGCGAGCAAAAAGAGGGGTCCCAGATACGCGCCTCGTTGGTCGGCAGCTGGGCCGCACAGTAGTCGCGTGCTTGTTTCTCTTTCACTTTTTTCCCCGAATGTGAGCCGAGGTTAGCCGAGGGGACCCGATGCCAGTCAGAGCAGGCAGCTGCCACCGTCCGAGAGCGAATGCAGTGATCTCGACTAGCGACTCATAATGCAAATGACGGTTGAGTCAGTGCTGCGTTAGCGTCGCGAGAGGGGATCCAGAGCAGTCCGGCGTCTTCGTCGCGTGTTCTCGTGCGGGTGGAATGCCCGAGGCGCGGGACCAACAGGTCGCGGACGGGCCATTATCATACGGCCAGTCACTGCTCCACTCGCCTCCTGGAGGAACCGGTTTTTCAACTGGCGAGAGACCGCGTCGGCGGTCCGGGGTCCCCGTAATCCAGTTCTGCTGCGGTACAGGTCCGTCGGGAGACCGAGAAACTGGAACAAGGCTAGCAGACACGCGTGAATTACGGTTTAGCTCTGCGAACCCGAAAAAGGAGCGACGTTAAGACTCATTCGAGTTATACAACCGGTGGAAACGGTAAGAGAACTGCGAAATGAAACTCGGTGCTACCTAGTAATATGGAGACTGTAATCGGAAGAGTGAGATAAATGGCCTTTCCTGGAAGGATTCTACAACTGTCGCACACTAGGAATTTGCTACCTGTCTAGCAGTACAGTGCAGCTTGTGATGGTTTACGCAGAGTCTGTTCTCGTTCATAGAATTCTTCGAATATTAGCGACAGCGAAGTACCAACAAGTGCTAGTCAGAAAATAAGGAACGATCGGCCGTGAAATTGAAAACACAGTGAAAATCCGACGAATCTCTGCACAGATGTGTTCGACCGCGTCTTTAGCGTGCCTGTAGATAGCTCACGACGCTCTTCTCAGTTCTGAGAGCACAGTGAGCACGTAAAGACGCCTGGAACTAATGTATGGATGCCCGCTGTGAGGTTTCGCCTGATTTCATGCAACCCCACATACAGTAACCGTCATGCATTTCCTTCTTAATGACAGTTCTCGGTCGCACACAGCAGGGCATCGAGGACGCTCCTGCAGAGTTTTTGATGGGAAGTGTTTGATCGTACACCATACAGCCCGGTGTTGGCTACCTCTGAGTTTCATCTGCTCACGTAAACCGCTGGCTATAAAGATAACATTTTGGTGTTGACAACGAGCTGCAGATCAGTGTAGAGAATTGGCGAAAAGGACAGGCGGCTGCGTTCTCTGACGAGGGTATTGGAAATTCTTTACAGCGCTATGACGGATGTCTATGTAGGAGTGGTGACTAAGGAGAGAAGCAACTGGAAAACATAACTAACTGTTGAGAATAAAACAGTTTCGATTTTCACTGTGGTTTCCATTTCGCGACGAATCATTTCTTACTTCTAGAATAGTCCTCGTACAACAGGCAGGCAAGGATTATCTAAGAGGAAACTGAAGTAAGATAGTTCGTCTTCTGTATGGTGTGAGATAAGTGCATACTTTAAACATTGTTCTCTCAAGTAACAACGGAGAGAGGGATAGATAAGATCTCCGTAAGAATAACATTGTAAATGGTAACGCCAGAGGGGTTTGGAAGATGTGCGGTATTAGATAAGGAAACAATTTAGCACAGAAGCTTAGATAACAACGAACAAAAATAACACAAAATGAATAATGAAAATTCTAAAGGGAATAGTTGGAAAATATATAAGAGGCAGTGAAACGAAAGCGTGACA
Organism: Schistocerca cancellata; assembly: GCF_023864275.1. Lineage (NCBI taxonomy): Eukaryota > Metazoa > Arthropoda > Insecta > Orthoptera > Acrididae > Schistocerca > Schistocerca cancellata. The sequence continues at coordinate 512,218,077 of NC_064627.1, read as the reverse complement.
TGTAACCCACTATGAGACAAGACCGTCGATGTCTTCAAGGAAAAATGTTTGCAGTTGCCTACGGAACCATGATTGTAGCCAGCCGTGCACCTTTTCATTAGAAGGAAATAGACGGCCGCGAGGGCTCCAAAAATATCTAAATCGCATGGGGAGAGAATGGAAATCTATGGAGGATGTGTATGAGTGTTCCACTGAAACTTATGCAGCGTAATGGAAACAATTTACGAACCATATGGGCGCAGCCGAACAATTCCGATGAGATATCCATGTTTTTGGAGCCCTGAATAAAGACATTCGTGGCTGTCGATTTACTTCGGACGAAGAGGAAAACGTCTGGGTTCAACCATGGTTACATGGGAAACTACAAAGATTTTTCCGTGAAGGCACTGACTTTCTTGTATCATGTTGGAATAATTGTATTAACAGTTATGGTGATAACTTTTGAAATAATAAACAGTTGATTGGTTTTTATCCAGTTGTCTCGTTTTCATTTGAGTGCTTGAGTTACTAGCGTCAACAGTTAGACAATTTTGTTTCACGTCATGAGAAATCAACTGTAATCAAATATCCACGTTAATATGCAGAAGAAATTTCTGAGAATGTACGCTTGGAGAACAGCATTGTATGTCAGTCAAACATGGTCTGCAGGACGACTGGGAAAAAAGAGAGTCGAACCTTTAGAGAGGCAGCGTTATAGAAGAATACTGAGAATTAGGTGGAATGATAAGGTAAGAAATTACAAGGATTTCCGTAGCAGCGTCGAAGAAACAAACATAGGGAAAAACTGACAAAAAATGGACAGGATGTTAGGACTTGTGTTAAAGTATTAGGAAATAAACTTCATTGTACTAGAGGGTGCTGTTGAGAGTAAAAATTGTAAAGAAAGGCAGAGATTGGAATACATCCAACAAATAGCTGACGACCTTAGGTGTAGTGACTACTTGGGTATAAACTCCCGTCCCATCGATCCTTCCCTCACTCGGTTTTCGTAACTGCGTTTTTACCACCAGGATATAGCAAAATCTGGGAGGATTTCTGATGAGCTCAACTGCGAAGAGTACTCTGCACTATTGGACGGACGCCTCCATTCGTATGTTGCTGGGTAAGAGTGAACTGCCTACAGCCGGGACGCCTCGCTGTCCGCGGTGTTTTATTGCAGCGCGGTGGGGGGAGGGGGGGGGGCTAAACTCTGTTGTCGGCGAACAAAAAGGCCAGCCGGCGCTGGAGGAAGAAGGCACGGTGCGGCTCGCCGTTTGACCCGCGGCCGCTCAAGACTGGGAAGAGCCGAGGAAGACGCTTGCTGGCTGGCTGGCTGGCTGCCTGACTGGCGGACTGAGCTGGCCGCGCCGCTGCGCGGTATTTACCGAGCGGATCCACTCGGCGCGGGCCGCACCGCGCCGCAATCGTTATACAAAGGAAGGAGAGGGTTTTATCTTGCGGCCGCCAATCGAAGAAATAAGAGCGCCCTCTCGCGGGCTCTTGTCTTGGGCACACAATGGGGAAAACAGAGGGGCGGCCGGGTCACCGGACCGGGAGTGCGCGCTCGGCCTAAAGCCGCAGTCGCAGCCGCAGCCCCAGCCGCCGCAAGGCGGGGGGATCTGCGACCTGCCGCACACTGCAGCATCACTCAAGTCTGCACGGTTATTGAAGAAGCTCCCTTTTCGGACACAGTCTAGTAGATCGTTCACTTTTCTTTTCTTTTTTTTTTTCGTTAGGTAATGTTGACTTAAAGAGGTGAAGTTGTTCACTAGGAGTATCGCTTCTTCCTCAGAAAGTGCAAGGAACTTGCGTACGTCTCTTTTACTAATATTGGCATATCGAAACCGAAAACGCAGGTACTGCCTCAGCGTACGGGCACTGTGCTGAGCTATTGTGTTGCGATCAAACGCACACTTTAGCAAAGCGCCACGCTAAAGTGCAGCTGCTCCTCATTCACCAATGATTTGCAGCGACAATTCTCTTGACCTGTTTACACTCACTTTCATTTCTTTATATTCTAAGAAAGCCTCTGTACATGTATCCAATATTTGAGGCATCTCCTTCAATCACTGACGAGTACTACTCGTTTCCTCCGTTACACTCTCCTCCTACCGTCTCCTCTGATCATTCACCTTATTAGCTACTCTTTTCGTTATTGAAATAGTTCTTTTTTTGTTTTAGTCACCTATCGTCTGACTGATTTGGTGCTGCCCCTTAACAGTTCGTGTCCTGTGCCAACCTTCCATCTCAGAGCAGCACTTGCAACCCACGCCCTCAATTATTTGGGGGATATATTTCAGTCTCTGTCTTTCTCTGCAATTCATACCCTCAGTAAGTCCCTCTACAACCATGGAAGTTATTCCCTGACGTCTTGACAGAAGTCCTGTCATCCTGTCCCATTTTATTATCAGTATTTTTTGTTTTTGATTTTTGCCGATTCTGCAGAGAACCACCTCATTCCTGACTTCATCAGTGCACCTACTTTTCAACATACCAAATACAAACTAGTCGATCGTTCACGTGTTGCTTCGTGAGGTAAAATGGGCTTACAGTGGTGCGGCTTGTGGCTACACAGTTCAGTATGGCACTGCAATAATAAGTGTATTCCGCAGTTCTGTTTTCCTAACTTTGCTGGAGGGAAATACATAGCTAGTGGCTCCTGGAGTAAAAAAAATGGTTCAAATGGTTCTGAGCATTATGGGACTTACCTTCTGAGGTCATCAGTTCCCTAGAACTTAGAACTACTTAAACCTAACTAACCTAAGGGCAGCACACACATCTATGCCCGGAGTAGGATTCGAACCTGCGACCGTAGCGTTCGCGCGGTTCCAGACTGTAGCGCCTAGAATCGCTCGGCCACTACGGCCGGCTGGAGCAAAATTCTTAAATTTTTCTTCCCTGAGGCACGCCAGAACGGATGTTTTCCGAAAAGCGTGGGTTGTCTCGGTGCTGTGAATACGAAACGGTTTCGATCCCTCTGTTTGGCTATAGGTTGCACAGAATTACTCTGCCGAAAGCTGTCCTGGTTCCGTTGTCCGCAAGTCGGCATGTGCCTTCGAAATTCGAGCGTAGCGACCGCCTGTCTCCTGAATATTACTACCTAGACGAATCTGTGCATCCTGATGCAGACGTGTGAAGTCGCTATTTTGCCGGTTCCAGTGTGGGCACATTTCTGAATCTTACACTCCGAATGTCGTTAGCCAATCAGAGGGGTCAGCATCATTGGCGTTGTGACGCCGGTAGGGGAAATGGGACATTCAAGCCGACCAGGCCTAATCAATAAATATGACCGATTTATCTTTTGCGTAACTGAGTGGTGTTCACACTGTGACAGCATTCCGTTGCATAATAGGAGCCCGTATGTGGAACATTTCTTGGATAGCGACATTTTGCCAGTCAGGGTATATTTTAATCACGCCGGTACGAGAACAGTTTACAAAGTAAGCCCTTTTCGGAAATGCTTCCATCCTTGGCCCGAAAGCCAATTATCATGACCTTTTGCGCGTCAGGTAAAGGGCTCCGTTTCCGCATTACGTCAACGACTGCACTGTTTTCCGTGTCCCCCTCGAGACGCTTCATATATCCTCGACTGCTGGCGCTGCGTTGTTATTGCACGCTGACGCAGAACATAGACAGTGGTCATATTAACGTGACTGGACTGAGTATGTATTTCCTTCTGATACGGTAAATAACTAAATAAATGTATTGAGTAATTCGCCTCTGAAATGAAAAAAAAAAGAACGAGTGAACTGGTCACGTGTGCTGGCAAATGCGTGGTGTGCAGCCAGAGCAGCCGCGCGATGCGCCGGACAGCGGTCGGACGCGTCACAGAGCGCCCCTTTGTGCAGGCTACCCGCCGAGCGGCTATTAATCAGCGCGCTATCTGGGACGCCCGCACAGCACCGCGCTGTGCGGCGCACCCTCCGCCCCGCACCTCGCAGCCGCGTGGCCCAGGCAGAGGCGCCGGCACCTGGGAACGCCTCGCTTATCTGAGCAGACTCCCAGATTGCGCCATTGGCGAGCTCCACTTGTTTGGCGGGCGCATTAATTGGCCGTGGAAATGCTCGCGCCGGCACAGTCGTTTATTGCTGTTTCAGATTCGTCTCCGGGGGGCAGGAGGAGAATGGGGAGGTGGGTGGTGGGTGGAGGACGGTGTTCCCATTCTCTGCAGACTTAGCCCCTGCTCTCAGAGGAGGAAACGGTGGGCGTCGAAGAACACGGGCGTAGCTCGCGGACGCAGCATAAAACAATGGGAGCACTGGGTAACGGTGTTGGGTAAATTGCTGTAATTAACGCTGCTCCGCCCGGCCGGCCGCTCGGGTAATTTCTGCCGTAAGAAGATAAACAGCTGGGCCCGGTCTGGGCGCCCGGGCTGCGCGCGGCCCTCCTCATTTATTCAGGGACAAAACTTTGCTGCGGAGCGCTCGAGCGATTTTTCTTTAACGATGTTTGGGAAGGCAGGTGGGCGATGCAGTCTGTTTGTGACGAGATCACAGCCGCTGCAGCTTCTGCCGTCATCGAGAGCCAGTTCTTTTTGTCTTTTTTTTGTTTTTTGTTTTTACTTGTCTGGCGTGGCCTTTTTTGTACCTGTTACTGCGATGACGTAAATTGCCAGCCTCATTAACGTTGGCACGGTCGTGATTAATTGCCGAAATTGATTTACAATTATCGCTCCCCAATGTCAGCTAACGAGTATTTGAAGACGGTGAGAAGAGGAAACCCACACGCAGTATAATTTAACTAGGTAAATCACGTTGGATCCTTATCTTCGTTACCTTTACTATTGCATCTTGTAGAGATATAGAAGTTCCCTAGTATGACAGAGATATTTCCCTCCTAAATGATGTATTTATCCTATATAGACTGACAGAAAACAAATTAAAACACAAAATTAATGTAGAGTAATGCAATTTCAGGAACACGTTTGTCTAGGTAACATATTTAAGTGAATAACACTGCAAGATCACAGGTAATTGTGAGCATGAGATAAATCACGGCAAAAGTGAAATGCTGGTAGACTAATCACTAGAATGTTGAATGCAAGCACGAAAACGTCCATGCATTGTGTTGTAGAGCACATGTCAGTTTCAGGGTTGGAGTTCCATGCCTGTTGCACTTGGTCGGTCCATAGAGGGACGGTTTACGCTGCTCGTGGATCACACTGGAGCTGTCGTCCGATGATGTCCCCTACGTGCTCATTGAAGACAGATCTGGTGATCGAACAGGGCGCGGCAACATGTCGGCACGCTAAAGCATCCTGGGTTACAAAAGCAGTACGTGACCGAGGGTTATCCTGTTGGAAAACGCCCCTAGAATGCTGTTTGAAACTGGCAGCACAAAGGTGGAATCACCAGACTGACGTGCAGTCTTGCAGTCATGGTGCGTGGGATTGCCGGCCGCGGTGGCCGAATGGTTCTAGGCGCTTCAGTCCGGAGCCGCGCGACTCCTACGCTCGCAGGTTCCAATCCTGCCTCGGGCATGGATGTGTGTGATGTCCTTATGTTAGTTAGGTTTAAGTACGAGGGCAGTTCAATAAGTAATGCAACACATTTTTTTTCTGAAACAGGGGTTGTTTTATTCAGCATTGAAATACACCAGGGTATTCCCCAATCTTTTAGCTACACAACACTATTTTTCAACCTAATCTCCATTCAATACTACGGCCTTACGCCACCTTGAAATGAGGGCCTGTATGCCTGCACGGTACCATTCCACTGGTCGATGTCGGAGCCAACGTCGTACTGCATCAATAACTTCTTCATCATCCGCGTAGTGCCTCCCACGGATTGCGTCCTTCATTGGGCCAAACATATGGAAATCCGACGGTGCGAGATCGGGGCTGTAGGGTGCATGAGGAAGAACAGTCCACTGAAGTTTTGTGAGCTCCTCTCGGGTGCGAAGACTTGTGTGAGGTCTTGCGTTGTCATGAAGAAGGAGAAGTTCGTTCAGATTTTTGTGCCTACGAACACGCTGAAGTCGTTTCTTCAATTTCTGAAGAGTAGCACAATACACTTCAGAGTTGATCGTTTGACCATGGGGAAGGACATCGAACAGAATAACCCCTTCAATGTCCCAGAAGACTGTAACCATGACTTTACCGGCTGAGGGTATGGCTTTAAACTTTTTCTTGGTAGGGGAGTGGGTGTGGCGCCACTCCATTGATTGCCGTTTTGTTTCAGGTTCGAAGTGATGAACCCATGTTTCATCGCCTGTAACAATCTTTGACAAGAAATTGTCACCCTCAGCCACATGACGAGCAAGCAATTCCGCACAGATGGTTCTTCTTTGCTCTTTATGGTGTTCGGTTAGACAACGAGGGACCCAGCGGGAACAAACCTTTGAATATCCCAACTGGTGAACAATTGTGACAGCACTACCAACAGAGATGTCAAGTTGAGCACTGAGTTGTTTGATGGTGATCCGTCGATCATCTCGAACGAGTGTGTTCGCACGCTCCGCCATCGCAGGAGTCACAGCTGTGCACGGCCGGCCCGCACGCGGGAGATCAGACAGTCTTGCTTGACCTTGCAGCGATGTTGACACACGCTTTGCCCAACGACTCACCGTGCTTTTGTCCACTGCCAGATCACCGTAGACATTCTGCAAGCGCCTATGAATATCTGAGATGCCCTGGTTTTCCGCCAAAAGAAACTCGATCACTGCCCGTTGTTTGCAACGCACATCCGTTACAGACACCATTTTAACAGCTCCGTACAGCGTTGCCACCTGTCGGAAGTCAATGAAACTATACGAGACGAAGCGGGAATGTTTGAAAATATTCCACAAGAAAATTCCGGTTTTTTCAACCAAAATTGGCCGAGAAAAAAAAAAGTGTTGCATTACTTATTGAACTGCCCTCGTAGTTCTAAGTTCTAGGGGACTCATGACCTCAGATGTTAAGTCCCATAGTGCTCAGAGCCATTTGAACCATTTTTTTTTGCTTGCGATAACCACGACAGTGCTCCTTCTGTCATACGAACGCATACTCCAGACCATAGCTCCCGGTGTAGATCCAGTCTGTCTATCAGGCAGACAGGATGGTTGAGGCCCTTAACTAGCCTCCTTCTAACCAAGACAGCCATCACTACCACCGAGGTAGAACCAGCTTTCAATAGAAAACACAACAGCCTTCCACCCTACCGTCCATTGAGATCTCGCTCTTCACCAGTGAAGTCGCAATTAGCAGTGGTTTTGGGTCAGTGGAAAGCACGCCAGAGGGCGTCTCACTCTGAACTATCCTTGAAGTAACCGATTTGTATCAGTTCGTTGTGTCGCTATGGTGCCAGCCGCTGCTCAGATCGGTGCTACAGATGCAGTGCGACGCGCCAGAGGCTTACGCCGACCACTACGGTCCTCCCTCTTGGTAGCGCCAAGTGGCTTCCGAAGCCCGGTCCTGCCACCGTACGTTCTCGTAATCGCCACCGCCACCAAACATGCCCAGTCGCTACATTCCCGCCAAGTCTTTCTGCGATATCGCAGGAGTAACATCCAGCGTCTCATAGCCCTATTACGCCACCACCACTTTCAAACTGAGTGAGGGGATGGTAATGGTGACTTTGTCGCCTTAAAGGCGTTTTTGACCAACATCAACTCACCACGTCCAATCTCAAAGGTAGCTAATGCTTATGACTGTTACAGCGTGCATTTTGCGCAAGCCTCATTTGCAGCCCCGTAGTGTGCTAACTAGCGACACTCTTATGCCTCTGGTGCTAAATCTGAGTAGACATCATCTTTCAGATGTAGAAACATGCCTGCCAACTTCCGTTTATGTCGCCCAGCTCCTTCTTGGTGTTGCGATTTTTGTTTTCTTGTCGGTGAAGTTAACAAACGCGTTTATTACAATGATGTTTTCGTTTAATGTAGACCACAAATATTTTGTCAATTTTTATTTGTTATATTTACGTCTACGCTTCGCGCGTCACGTGTTTATCACGTCCTCGGATACAGTACCCAGGTGGTCGACAACTGTCTCTCGCAACAAGAAGCCTGAAGCTATACCAAACCTTCTGTGAATATTACGATCATATAACAAAATGGATAAGTATTGTTTGCCTTTAAAAATGTATTCTATGCATTTCTGATCACTCTCGAATCAACTTCTTTTATAAGAAGTAAATTCAGCTATTTTATTACTTGGCCATCCTTTATACATATCGTTAGAAGAAATAAATCATATGAAAGTGCCTTATAGAAATAACTAATATTCACTAATCGATGGTCACTGTCTTGTATACCATAAATGAAGATTATTAAAGTTGAATAATACAAATTTCACCAACTTCGTTGAGTGTCTGCTTTGACGGCACCGCTGGTTCTGTGGGCAATGGAAAAACCAAAAGCTGAATTTTGCAAATATTTCTCCCTCAAACGAGTCGAATCTGCAGATAAGCAAGAAACTAAGGAAATACACTGAAATTGTATGAAGTGTCACACGCAGCTGTGTTGTTGATTGGACAGTACCAGGTCGGAAGATTACAAAATATATTCATTATAAACGTTTTGTATTTAATAGGGTCCGTTTAGTCCACATGCTGTCTCTCTGATTTTTCTCTTTTCTTTTCTGTTATTGTAACATCTGTCTTATACGTGAAACGTATTATACGTCTTATACGTGAAACCAATCTCAGATACTGAAGAATTCGGTACAATAGTGCTTCAGCAGAAGAAGTTCTATGACTATTATGTTCTTGCTGATCATTGTAAGTGTATGTAGTGAAGGTGAGAGAAAGACATTACAGCAGTGATCTGAAGGAAGAAGTGTGCTTAACGTTTAACGTTCCGTCGGCAAGGAGTTCATTATAGATGAAACACAAGCTGGGATTGTGAACGGATGAGGGAGAGAATCGGCCATGTCCTGTCAAAGAAATCGTCCAGGCATTTGCCGTAAGCGGCAAACCTATGTTTGGATGGACAGACGGGGATTTTAACCGTCGCCCTCCCGAACGCGAGCTCAAGTAATGATTTAGATGACAGTGAAACGAAATTTGTCTTATTAGGTGTGAAAGTGTTAAACGAGATCACTTAGGAGGAGGAGGAGGAGGAGGAGGAGGAGGAGAGAAGAGACAAAAAGTAATGAATATGGTAATTAAAATAAGTACGCGGAGGAATTTTTGTGTACTTCTGAACTACAACGCTGTTGTTGATGCGGCCTTCAGTCAGAAGAACGATTTGATAAGCACTCCGCGCTAGTTTATCTTGAACACCCCTCTTCACCTCCGATTAACCTGCTTACTACACTCAAGCCTTGGTCTCCCTTTATAAATTTCACCATCTACACATCCCTCCATTACAAAATTGACGATACGTCGATCCTGCAGGATGTGTACTATTAACCAACCCATGTTTCTGGTGAAGTTGTGACACAAACTTCTTTTTCCCCATTTTGATTGCGCACCTACTAACACCTTATTCCATCTACCCACCTAACCGCCAACATTTTTCTGTATGCCACATTTCAAAATTTTCTGTTCCCTTCTTGTATAAATTATATATCATCCACGTAACACTCCCGTGCAAGGTTGCACTCCAGACAAAGTACTTCAAAAAAGAATTCCAACACTTAAATTTACATTACTATATTAAAGTATTTTCTTCTTTCAGAAGTATGTTTCGTGCAATGAATAGTCTGGATATTATATCCGCTCTATTACGGACTTTGCTGTTTTGCTGCCCAAACAGCAAAACTTATCTGCTACTCTTAGTGTTTCATCTCCTAATCTAATTCGCTTTCCATCTACTGATTTAAGTAGGCACTGAGAACCATAAGGGCTCAAAGTACACTAAGTTCTAACAAAATATGATGTTTATGAAAATCAAATTTGTACACAAGTCACCGGCCACATAGGTCTGAATTCCTTTTTATCTAATTCTGAAAATTCTGTATTTCCTACAAAAGACAATGTACCAACTTTGTCTTGTGAAATATTAATTAAAATTTGAGAGATAATTTTTATTATCGACGTTAATTCACACAGTTTGTGAGTAAAGATGTAATTGCTACGAACAGTCTCCATTTCAACTCAACCAAACGCGAATATTGTCCGCGTAGAACACATGGGCAGTGGTGTTACATTCTCCACAGCTATTTTGCACACTCTGTCAATCTCATTATTTTTATGTGTGTATTCCCTTCATTCTGCTTCATTTGCTGCAGTTTTGTGTTTTGTTCTTTCGTCAATTAAATTCAATATCTTGCTTTTTATCAAATGATTTCAACTGGGCATTGTGTTTTTGCCTATTTGATCTACTGCTGACGTCACTATTTCATCTCTCACTCAAAGGTAGCCATTCGTCTTCTACGGTATTTCTCTCCTCTATTTCTATGAATCTCTTCCTAATGTTCCCTATTAATCTCTCTACAAATTTTGGTCCTTTTTGTTTGTGCAGGGTTCCATCTCCTTAATTTCCTATATTGTTTACAATTTCTCCCGTATTAATCTGCAGTTCATAGCCAATAAATTGTGGTCGAGTCAATGTCTGATCCTGTAAAGATTTAACAGTTTAAAATCTGGTTTTGAATTGCCTGTCTTACCAATAGGTTGTCTATCTGAACCCTTGGGAAATTCATGGTCTCTTGCACTTACACAACTTTCTTTCAAAATTCTTAAACCAAGAATTAGCAGTGGTTAAATTGTCACTATGTATGAAGAATTATCCAGAGGGCATACACTTACATTTCTTCCCCCTTCCATGTTTAGGGACTTTTTTATTCTTCTCTTCCTTTTCCCATACTCGAAGTGCATTCCCCATAACTATTAAATTTCCACCTGCCTTAACTTTCTGAGTAATTTCTGAAAAGTAAGAAATTACATATATGGAACCTGGGTAAGTTGAAATATTCAGTAGGTGCAAAGAGTTTCAGAACTAATATCAGCCAGCAGTTGAATGAAACGGGGGAAAGCTATAAACGAAAGGATTAATGAGTATCTTTAGAAGATGTTATAGTAGTAGCATTCTCAGCGTTTGCCGTATTTTCTGTTGTTATAATAAACTTACGCCATTTGTTTGTTTTTGCGGAAATAACATGCATTATGTTGAAGACATTGAGATATTTCCATGCGCACTGGGCTATGTATTCGGTCAACCAGTACTACAGACACAACATTTGATTGTCAATATTTTAACTTATAGTTGAAATACGAGACCGTGCTGCAATGTAACGCCTGTGAAGTTTGTATTCTGTTCACAAAATAGTTTGAGGTATTACATCTTTTGCACATTGCTCGGCTGACTGTCCCGCTTTGCTGGCGCAAGTTGCAACCCTCTGCCGCTAGAGGGCTCTGAATTGTAGCCTTTAACGTGGCGGTGTGTAACGTAACTATATGGATGCTTGAGAAAGAGCGTACGGTGATCGAGTTTCTAACTTCAAAAAACGTGCCGCCAATTGAAATCCATAGTTGAGTTAGAGCTGTGTACGGTGATGATTATCTTGACATTAGTGATGTGCGATGTCTGGCTGCTCGTGTTCGTAATGAAGGAAACAGTCGTGCTAATGTTGACGTGTGTGGCGGAGCTTGGAGCGTTTCCAGGACTTACCGAACACCTTGGAAGACTCCAGTTTAGTAGTGTTGAAGCGGTGCAATAAGAGGTGAGGTTGTTGCTCCGTCAACGAAGTCAAGCATTCTACAGTGACGATGTGTACAAAATAGTCTTTCATTGGGAGAAGTATGTTCGTCGGCAGGGTGACGAAGTTGCGGAACAAATATGTAGACATGAAGAATAAAGATGTAGAATGTTAATTAAGTTTATTTTACTTGAAAAGCTTTTCTAGTTTTCACAGAAAAAAATTGGAGGCATTACTAGCACGACCTCGTGGATGCTAGCTAGATTATTGTCAGGGAGGCACATGACTAGGGTTAAGATCACGTTTGATACTACATGTTGTGTTTCGAAAACTCATGTGAGAGTCATTCAAAGAGTGTTGTGTTTTTACCTAAGATTTTGTAGCCATAATTCTGAGAAGAAAATAATGAGTATCGGAGGCATTACATTGGACCTCCAGTTTCCATTAAGTTGTTTAAATCTAGATGTGCAGCCTCGATAGATGTCTGTGAATACAACAAAAACTGATAGTGGATAGTGAACATAATTACAAATCGTAAATATTGATTGGATGTTGCACATCCTTCCTAATCAAGATGAAGTCGACGCCCTAAGCGCGGCTGCCAGCGTAACTGTACGGTGCTTCCGGTTGTAGGAAGTTAGGCGCTTGCAACACATATCTCGGATACTAGGGAAAGATATTTCTTTCGACCCTCTGCACGTAGTTTCCTCCTGAGTACAGTTTATTCTCGAAAAAAGTAAAAGGTTAAGGTTTCTAGGTTTCTTGCTTATCGAATTCTTTAGTCTCAAATGCGGTAGAACACTACGCAAACCTCGCCACTCAGGAGAGAGTAAATTCCACGTAGGTATACGACACTAAAGTATTGTCGCTGTTTCAATTTGGGCTCGCTCAGACATTTCAGATCACATTCTTGCTAGCGAACTTAAGTAGCCTGCCAAGAATTAGAAGTAGAATTGTTATTTGTCGGTGTTGGTGTTTTCCAAACCAACACGTTTCATGTTTACTTCTAAATGCGATCGAGGTCAATGTCTAACGGAACAGGAGAGTTGCCAAGGAAAACAGCTGCTGCAGATAGCGACCAGTATAAAACTTCTGGGAATTTCGATCTGCTGCTGCCACAGCAGACTGTAATAAGTGTACGACTTGACAATGACAGCAGTAGAGCGTCAATACGGCCTTTCACCTAGTATTTCTAATTTATCAAATCGAATCAGTCTTTTTATTAAGAATTCCAATTGTCTACTGAGCTTTTGTTATATTGTAGAATAGTTTTTCATTGTACACAGAATTTGCCGGATAACCATGTTAGTGTCTACAGAGTTCGAAGAAATGTGAAAAAAAGTCTCCGAAAATGATATGAAGAACTTGTGCTTCGTAAAAAACTACTCTTCAGCTCAACTAAACAGATTAATGCTTTTTTTGTTGGAGTACAGTTCAAATTTGTTCTGTGGGTTCGCTGCTTTTCCTTATTTTTGAGTCATTAAACGTCATTTCTCTCTTAATAGCATAGGTGATATATTTAAACGTCGGTGGGAAATAGTCTTTCAGACGAGGTTCTTGATCGACTCACGTCGTTCCCGACAGACCTGAACGTTATTGAAACAGACGAAATTTTTCTGCCCGGGAAACAATTTCAAACTTATCAAACTATATTCCGAAAACTATAGAATTCACTGAAGCACTTTCTTTCGTTAATTATCAAGAGTCATAGCTCGGCAACGGAACTTTCTCAAGATACATACCGCATTGCGTTTATTTCGTGTAAATCAGAAGTTAAAAAAAAAATTGAAAGCAACTGAAACTCACTTTTATAGGTGTCTACAATGACGTGATACATAACAAATATTTGTTCTTTATTTTCATTAGGGTTATAGTTACGTTTCTTGCTGAATTAGATGACATTCTTGAGTCTGGAAAAGTTTCCTGCTTGAGAAGTATCAGGCACAATCTTTTGAGCAACGGAGGTGCCGATACAACGGAACCTGAGAATGCCAGGCTGCCATTGGTGCATCGGCGGCGGCAGCAGTCAAGCCTGCTCAATGTCTGATACCAGCTTATTTAAAACATGACTTACATTCGTCATGATCTCTACAAATTCTTTCCTCATCTGATGTGCGCGTGCCGTTTTTTAACAGAAGTCGTAAAGCAATACATGTCTTTTTATCACTGTGAGTCAAACAGTGTTAAAGGACCCAGTGAAGAGGGAAACAAATATCTCAGCAACTTTGATTCAGAGAGCATCATAAATGAAAGACAAACTGGTCCCAAAAACCTGGCGGATGCCCTGCTGAGCTCGACGATGGTAATGCGACTACTGGTGAACCAACCACTGCGCGGGTACGCCACGCTGTGGGTGGGCAGCGCCTCTGCAACAGCTGCTGCTGCTGCAGCGACACACGCACGCACAAGCGCGCGCGCGCGCACACACACACTCACACACACACACACACACACACACACGGCGACATTGATGGAGCGGACGGCGCGTGGAGGGCTCGCAGGGGCGGGAATATCGCCGATCGCAGAGCGGGCGCGCGCGTCCCGCGATGAATGGGACCCCGTTGACACCACATTAATTAAAACAACTGCAACAAAGTTTCGCCCGGCGCCGCCCTAACTTGATTTCACGCCCGCTTCCAGCCGGACAAACAAAACGCCATCGCATCCAGCAGCTAGCGCACTGGCTACTTGGGCCACCTGCGCTCGTATTTGTCCGGTATTGTCTCTCTAGTTTTACCATGTCTCCCCTGTCCTGTTGTGTTTATGTGGTCTTATGGATGCCAGAAGTCTTTTCACAAGCTTTTACACGGTGTCGTCTTCTTGCTCGGAGGCGTACGTGTGTTATCAGTGATCCAAAATACCGGCGATCTGTAATGATGCCACTGAAATTCGGTAATATGCGCAATGTACACTGAGGTAACCTCACAATATCGTGTCGGACATCATCTACCCGGTGTAGTGCAGCAGCTCGACGTGACATGGACTCAAAAAATCGTTGGATGTCCCCTTCAGAAATACTGAGGGATGCTGCCTCTGCAGCCGTCCATAGCTGCGAAAGTGTTGCCGGTCCTGGATTTTGTGCACGGCCTGACCTTCTCGATTATGTCCCATAAGTGTTCGATGGGATTCATGTCGGGAAATTCGCTACCATTGCCCATAATCATCATAAAACCAATGCCGAACAATTGTGGCCCAGCGATATGGCCGACTTCGGTGACCGAGCGGTTCTAGGCGCTTCAGTCGGGAACCGCGCGACTGCTACAGTCCCAGGTTCGAATCCTGCCTCGGGCATGGATGTGTGTGATGTCCTTAGGTTAGTTAGGTTTAAGTAGTTCTAGGGGACTTATGACCTCAGATGTTAAGTCCCATAGTGCTCAGAGCCATTTGAACCCAGCGATCTGGGGTATTGTCATCCGCAAGAATTCCATCGTTGTTTTGGGAACATGAAGTCTATGAATGGTTGCAAATGGTCTGTAAATAGTCGAACATAATGATTTACAGTCAACGATCGGTTCAGCTGGACCAGAGTACACAGTCTATCCCCTGTAACACAGCCCACAACATGGAGCCACCTGCAACGTGCATAGTGCCTTGTTGACATCTTGGCTCCATGGCTTCGTGGGGTCTGCGCCACACTCGAACCGTATCATCAACTCTTAATAACTGAAATCGGGACTCATCTGAACAGGCCACGGTTTTTCAGTCGTCTAGAGTCCAATCGATGTGGTCACGAGTCCAGCAGAGGCACTGCAGGCGATTTCGTCCTGTTAGCAAAGGCACAGGCATCGGCCGTCTGCTGCCGTAGCCCAAATTTCGCAGAACTGTCCTGTAAGCATTCGTTCGAAGTATGTCCCACATTTATTCATGCGGTTGTTTCACGCAATGTTGCTTCTCTGTTAGCACTAACAACTCTACACAAACGCCGCTGCTCTCGGTCGTTAAGTGAAGGTTGTTGGCCACTGCGTTGTCCAAAATGAGAGGTAATGCTTGAAATTCGGTATTCTCGATGCGCTCTCGGAAAACTGAATTCCCTAACGATTCCCGAAATGGAATGTCCGGTGCGTCTAGCTCCAACTACCATTCCGCCTTCAAAGTCTGTTAATTCCCGTCGTGTGGACACAGTCGCGTCGGAATCTCTTTCACATGAATCATTTGAGCACAGATGACAGCTCCACAAATGCACTACTGTTCTATACCTTGTGCACGTGGTTCTGCAGCTGCCTTTAATGTGCATATCGCCATCCGACGGCTTTTGTCACCTCAGTGCATACTGAGGCTGGTGCAAGAGAAGCCGGCCTTGACGACTAGATTTCTGACTGTCGCCCGTCAATTGCCATCTATTGTTTCGAAGCTGTTGCTTGCATTAGCTTATTTGTTACTTCTATATTATCTAGTTATTCTAAGTTTTTCTAATTGTTTTGTTTCTACTCACGGCGGGCAACAATTCGTCCGTAATTGGTGAGCAGTCTGTACTGGGGCCTGTTCTCGTGCTCCATCCTGTATATGTTGTCTGAGGATGGATTCAGTTTCTAAAGCGCTCATGCGAAAATAAATCTTTTTGTTTTAAGGATTTTGCCACTGATCTCTGCAATTTTTCTCGTAATTACAGTCTGACTCTCCTTAATATAGCGGCTGATCTAGGAGGGGTTAGGGGTTAAGTTGGTCATGACATCCCCCTTCCTATCCATTTCCCAAAACCGTTTTACTAATAGCATTTATTCACCGGTTCGTGGGTTTACAGGTGGGACAGAGAAACCACATGGAATAAAGAAGACTGTGATCAAAGATCTTTGACGTATATGTTTCGTTGATTGAAAGCATACATAAGAACACATCAAGCGGGTGAGAAAATTCTGTCTCTACTGGTGTTTTACTGATATGCCGGCGCCGAACAATCAGCACCAGTGCAGCCTAAATCTGTGAGAGGGTATTAAAGCGACCACTTCGTGGGAACAATCATTCTTCCAAACACTTCACAGGCGAGGAAGAACTCCACCACCTGCGGGTGACACTTCCTCCCCCGCCGGAAGAAGTGCCTTTGGAGGTACGTAGGATACTGTGGCTACTATATGATAGTGCTACAGCTCACTTCCAGATTCCCATGCGAAGTCATTTCGACATCTACTCCGATCACACATTGAGGCCGAACTGATGCCGATGGTTCGCTGCCAGCATGCTGTTAAAACACCAGTACAAAAAGTACATTGCCACTTTTCTGACGTGTTCTCGTCTGTGCTTTAAATTACTGAAATTTACTGTCAAAGATCTCCTATCTCCATCATCAA
Organism: Schistocerca cancellata; assembly: GCF_023864275.1. Taxonomy (NCBI): domain Eukaryota; kingdom Metazoa; phylum Arthropoda; class Insecta; order Orthoptera; family Acrididae; genus Schistocerca; species Schistocerca cancellata. The sequence continues at coordinate 512,201,250 of NC_064627.1, read as the reverse complement.
GTTAGTGTACCTCCCTTGGATCGCATTTCCGACCATATATCATTTGACCATCTTTGGTCTTTATCCTGTGCAGTTTGTCCCCATTTAGTAAAATCACACTGTATTTGTAGAGGGGTGGGGTCAATCAGTAACAGACTGTGAATATCCAGCCCATCCTGAAGAAACGACAGGTTAGTGGGTCACTTCAACTGCAGTCAGGAATAATTCAAAGAAGTAAGAGCATAGGAGCAAAATAGTATCGTATAAAAGGTTGAATACGCAAGACAGATTGTAGAGATTGTTGGATGTAGTAGTTAAGCAGAGATGAAAAACTTATCACAGGACAGGAAAAGATGAAGGATCACAGGAATCGGTCCGAAGAAAAACCGAAAAGATGTGATACACAGCACCATACGACGCTGTCTTTTTCTCTCAGCCATTCAACATCCAACGATGGCTAAAGAACATCCAATAATGAGTAAACGCTGTCCACTAGCCGACAAAAGCCATCCACTAATGGACAAAGAGCATCCACTAATATATAAAGGGCACGTACAGATTTCTCCGCACATTACGATCCCCGGCAATATGCGTCCACCCTGCTCATGTGTGTTTTCCTATGCCACCTACAGGGTGTTTCAAAAATGACGGGTATATTTGAAACGGCAATAAAAACTAAACGAGCAGCGATAGAAATACATCGTTTGTTGCAATATGCTTGGGACAACAGTACATTTTCAGGCGGACAAACTTTCGAAATTACAGTAGTTACAATTTTCAACAACAGATGGCGCTGCAAGTGATGTGAAAGATACAGAAGACAACGCAGTCTGTGGGTGCGCCATTCTGTACGTCGTCTTTCTGCTGTAAGCGTGTGCTGTTCACAACGTGCAAGTGTGCTGTGGACAACATGGTTTATTCCTTAGAACAGAGGATTTTTATGGTGTTGGAATTCCACCGCCTAGAACACAGTGTTGTTGCAACAAGACGAAGTTTTCAACGGAGGTTTAATGTAACCAAAGGACCGAAAAGCGATACAATAAAGGATCTGTTTGAAAAATTTCAACGGACTGGGAACGTGACGGATGAACGTGCTGGAAATGTAGGGCGACCGCGTACGGCAACCACAGAGGGCAACGCGCAGCTAGTGCAGCAGGTGATCCAACAGCGGCCTCGGGTTTCCGTTCGCCGTGTTGCAGCTGCGGTCCAAATGACGCCAACGTCCACGTATCGTCTCATGCGCCAGAGTTTACACCTCTATCCATACAAAATTCAAAGGCGGCAACCCCTCAGCGCCGCTACCATTGCTGCACGAGAGACATTCGCTAACGATATAGTGCACAGGATTGATGACGGCGATATACATGTGGGCAGCATTTGGTTTATTGACGAAGCTTATTTTTACCTGGACGGCTTCGTCAATAAACAGAACTGGCGCATATGGGGAACCGAAAAGCCCCATGTTGCAGTCCCATCGTCCCTGCATCCTCAAAAAGTACTGGTCTGGGCCGCCATTTCTTCCAAAGGAATCATTGGCCCATTTTTCAGATCCGAAACGATTACTGCATCTCGCTATCTGGACATTGTTCGTGAATTTGTGGCGGTACAAACTGCCTTAGACGACACTGCGAACACCTCGTGGTTTATGCAAGATGGTGCCCGGCCACATCGCACGGCCAACGTCTTTAATTTCCTGAATGAATATCTCGATGATCGTGTGATTGCTTTGGGCTATCCGAAACATACAGGAGGCGGCGTGGATTGGCCTCCCTATTCGCCAGACATGAACCCCTGTGACTTCTTTCTGTGGGGACACGTGAAAGACCAGGTGTACCGCCAGAATCCAGAAACAATTGAACAGCTGAAGCAGTACATCTCATCTGCATGTGAAGCCATTCCGCCAGACACGTTGTCAAAGGTTTCGGGTAATTTCATTCAGAGACTACGCCATATTATTGCTACGCATGGTGGATATGTGGAAAATATCGTACTATAGAGTTTCCCAGACCGCAGCGCCATCTGTTGTTGATAATTGTAACTACTGTAATTTCGAAAGTTTATCTGCCTGAAAATGTACTGTTGTCCCAAGCATATTGCAACAAACGGTGTATTTCTATCGCTGCTCGTTTAGTTTGTATTGCCGTTTCAAATATACCGGTCATTTTTGAAACACCCTGTACGTACCTTACAGCAACTATTCGCCTTGGCCTTATCTTATCTACTTTAATCCAGCAAAAAAATCTTATTTAGTCAATCTTCCATGCATTCGCTTTGCTGTATGTTGCGCACATCTCAATTTCATTTTTGTCACAGACAAAATTACTTTTCTCGCGTCAGTTAATTCTGCGACCCATCTATTTATTTTTCCCATCTTCCCTATAAACGCCAGTCATGCTTCGCTCCTAAGTTCTCTACGTAAGCCCTAATTTTTGGACACTTTCTCCGTTCAAAGTCAGTCTCTCATGGCCATATGTCAAGATTAGTAGCTGTAAGGTTTTAGTCTCAGACACATTAGAAACATAGTTTTGTATACTTGGTTCATCAAAAGCTTTTCGCAGTGCTAGGGCTAGATATCTGTTGATGTTACCAAGTACAGCGACAGTTCAGTAAATCTATACTTAATGTGTCTATCAGGTCTTTTCCTCCTGCTGGTGTACATTATTTTGTACATAACAGCATTGACCAGGTTTTCTCTCTTTAGACCGACCAGTCATTGTGTTTGAGTCTGAAATTCTCTGCATTTATTCAGGGATGTAGCTAACTATCTATACATCTATGTTGTCAACAAGTTGACTTAGGATGCTGCTCCCAACGCCTGACAAGTCATTAATATGTAGATTACGCGAGCCTGTGACGCTCTCTCGGGTCGCTTCCGATTTCGTCTTCGTTTTGATGAGCATTTGCCGTTCAGGAAAACACAGTGGTTTATTAAGTTTGGACCTTGCAAAGTTTAAAAGACAATAGCGTGCCTGTGTAGATAATCGTAGTTAAATTTGTAAACGTAGGCTTCCGCGGTCGTTGTCACAGTCAGTAAAATTCTTGACCGCATTGTCAACTATAAAATTTCAACGTTTCGGCGACTATTGCAAGACGCCTTCCTCAGGGTGTATTGCTAACTGCTTAATGGGCGCTAGTTTAATTACTTATATACTATGGAGGAGTGCTGTTATTGGATATGAGAGTGAGAAGAAAGGGTATTAAGTGTTCTTTTATTGGTCTTTGCATTGGGTCTTGTCGTTGGCGGAAATAGACGTTTTCCATTGGAGTCTCCTTTTTATTGCTTGCCACTGGTGTAAATCTGAGTATAGGAAATTGAGCGGCGACTGCAGCGTAGCGCTGTTTACTAACTGCCTAGAATCGCTTAGGGAGAGTCATCACTCTGTGTACCCTCCGCCGCTGTGTGTGTGTAGGCGAGTCTGGGCGTCCAATAAGCACAAGTTTATCTGAACACGAGAGGTATATCGTCTCAAACCATACAACGTATCAGCGGTGGCAGAACACCAGGAACAGTGCAGCATGAAGATTGAATTTCGAGAGGCCCGTCTACTGGCGAAACAACCGTTTATAGCTTGAGAAGGAAGATCAGAGGGGCTATGTAAATAGCCAAGCCACCCAACGACATGAATAGAGAAGACGGGTACCGACTCCCAGCGTCTTGGTTGCCAGCAGTGACAGCTTTGCGGAAGGGCAGCTCTCGCAAAGCAACAAGCGCGCAGGAAGCCACAGCGGCGGAGGATACACAGTGCTGACGCGCCCTAGCCGATTCTAGGCGGTTAGTAAACAGCGCTACGCTGCAGTCGCCGCTCAGTTTCCTATACCCCGATTTCCACCAATGGCAAGCAATAAAGGAAACTCCAATGGAAAACGCCTATTTCCGCCAATGACAAGACGCAATGCAAAGACCAATAATAGAACACCTAATACCCTTCCTCCTCACCCTCATCTCCAATGACAGCACTCCTCAATAGTATATAAGTAATTAAACTAGCGCGCAATCAGCAGTTAGCAATATATCCTGAGGCAGGTGTCTTGTATTAGTTGCTGAAACGTCTTAATTTGATAGCTGACAATGCGGCTACACACCCAGAAAAATTTTATTGACTGTAATTAAGTTTCTTTATGCAGAGTCGTATTAGAGTACACCGCCAGTTAATTATTCCGTCTATATATGTTTGCTACGAACATATATGAGCTTTCAATCAATGGTGTAAGTATTTTTTAAGACATTGATAAAATATTCATTGATACGCGGTTTGAAAAACCTGATACTTTTTGTTTATCTAAAGACTTTGAGTACCTTATCAAAGTGAAGCGCACACTGAATAGCACACTAGCGAAACAAACCAAGTAATTTGGTGGAAGAAGAATGCGATATTCTTCTTGCGAGAACTTCCTCCAAGGATTTTGACAATTAACAACCGAAGGGCGGCTCTAAATGTATGGTGATTTTTTTGTCAATACTCCGTTCTAGTGACTCGGACGATTAGAGTTATTGTCAACCACAAGGAACGCTGTTTTCCCAGTGTTCACAATAAATACAATAAAGTGAGAGTGAGTAACGTTGGTGCTGAGTATGTCACACCATGTTTTCGAGATCCGCATAGACGCAGCAGCAGATGTACGCGTAAAAACTTAGTCTTGCTTTCAGATTTAAATTACAGCATAAACGGAGCTCAATGAGTCAAGGTCTGCCTAGCACCATACACACTATCAAGTGAGGACGCATATGAAATTAAATGATTAGAGAAGACCCAACCACCGAAATGTACCAAATAAAGTGATACGCTTCTGACATGGGCTGAAATATGGTTATTCTAAACAACTACATTGGCAACACGGTACACTTACACTTAATCAGTTACAAACCGCTATCATGTACACTAATTTCATTTTCTCCTGTCATGGACTGCTAACTGCTTTATGAATCCATAATGAAGAATTAGGTGCCATTTCGTCTATTTTAAAGTAGCTAGATCACTTGGGCGCTCTCTGGTAAATATTTTACTCATTATAATTCTATTACTTAGAGTGAAAGAAATTCCAATAATTATTATTTGTAATGTGAAGTAACATTAAAAGCATTCGAAACCAAGCAAGTCTATTTTTTTGGAAATTTACTTACAGAAATCCTGCCGCCGGAAGAAACTGCAATTTTGGAGCCAAACGTACCTGCGAAATAATAGATAATGATTAAACGCACATTCAGTGAAAAGCAAGTAAATTAAGAACTGTAAACTAAAGAATCTACACAAGTGAAACACAAAAATGATCCACACCGTTACTCCTAAATTTTCATCAGATAAATAGGTGTTTTCCACCAGATTTGATTATATTACGTAAGAGTTATGGAAATGGTGTGTTTTTTTAAACAAATTACAGTGAAATACGTGTAAGTTCGTTACACTCAATTTACTGTTGCATTATTTCTGTTCTTTTTTATTTTTTTTTAAATCAACAGTTCTCTGCTCAAGTTTCGCTGTTTAAAACTTGTGGAAAATTATGAAACATACGGAACTCATTTTCTTTTACCAAACTTTTTGAGACTGGATAAAATTATGTTTCATGTCAAGGATTCGATCGTAATAAAGTCGTGACAGACATTGAAATTATTGAACTACGGTCTCCCAGGAGAAAAGAATAAACATTTATGATAACTGTAACACTAGGAACGATTGGCATGAAAGAATCCGAACTCTGAGCACGCGTGAGGCAGTGTACCGATATGTAACTTATTTACGTTCGTCAGTTGCTTACACGTAATCTCATAAAAGCGATCATGCATGACTGAGTAGCTAAGTGATACGAAAATCTGTCAGTGAAAAGCTGCAAAACAAGGAGATATATTTATCTGTGAGGAAAGGGCGGGACGACCGTTGTGGCCTAGCGGTTCTTTAAGGAGTTCTAAGTTCTAGGGGAATGATGACCTCAGATGTTAAGTCCCATAGTGCTCAGAGCCATTTGAGCCATTTAGAAGAGGGCGTGCCATACCGTGACGCCCTCGCTCGAACAGACCGTACTGTTACGACAGTGAACCGTGTGTAAAAACAGTTGACAGAAGAGCTTCGTGCCCAGCGTGATAGACCACACCACGTCTTTGCAGCAGGGGCTGGCCGCGGTGCGGAGTGCTCTAACAAGTACGAACCGTCTGCGACGACGATCAAACACCGTCGTTTGCAGATGGCTGGACTTGTGGTGCTTGCGTCATTGTGGCACGTTAGGTTCTCCAGTGATCAAAAGCACTTTAGACTGTAATGTGCACGAGAATGTGTTAGTGGTATATTAAGTAGCTAAATGGAGGGAAAGCAGCAACAAAAATGTAATGCTCTGCGGTGACGGGCGGCCTCCAGTTACTTAGCTGGTCAGATAGTTACTTGGTTAGTTCCATGTGTCACAAATAATATTCTCGATAAACGGGATGGTGTGGAATATGACAGGTCATGAAATGATTGCTTAGAGAATTAAATAAAGCAGTTGGACAAAAATATGGAAACAAAGCGAAAAATATATACTTGACATAAATGAAAATGCGAGCCAAGACTGCTGGTTGCGCTGCTGTGTTTGACTACGAATGGCACCTGTGAAGTGTCCTCACTAAGTTCCAAGTGTGAGTCGTGGTCAGAACAGTGTAGTTGCGAGTGCATTACGCCGGAGCTCAGTGAATTTCAACGTGTTGGAGCTCGTACGATGGGTGCTTCGCAAACCCAGGCAGCCGAAGTGTTTGCTGTTTCAGGAGGCACCGTATCGAAGACTTGTACCTCATACAGGGAAAGCGGATAAGCGTCATCCGCTACGTCACAACGTGTTGAGTGATCGTGACGGACTGCAATTGAAGAGATTGTGACTAAAAACAAGAGGACGACAGCTGCCGAACATAATGTCCCACTCGTGAACCCTGTCAGCACCAAACCAACATTTTCTAAGCTGCTTAAGCTGGGAATTGCATTTGAGCTGGAACTAGAAATGCAAATGCTCTGAACAGGAAAACATGTTGCGTAAGCCATAAATCCCGCATTACGCAGCAATAAAATAATGCCATTTTATCGGGTAGGAGGCACAAGAGAGCCAACCATTTCTAGTTTTTCAGTATTTTCGTGAAGCTCTCTCGTCGGTCAGAAAAACCTACATTCGTGCTGATCTACTTTGTATGCGTTCAGTACTCGCTGTTATTCTGTCGTTAGGAGTCCTGCACATCTGAGCTATAGTCTATGAGCGGAAGCACGGGTGTTTTGCAGGTTATCTACTTTTCACACGGACTCTACTTTTTCAATATCCTAACCACGACCCGAAGTCAGTCACCTGCTTTACCTAACATTGATTCTATGTTCACACCACGGAAATACGTCCCACTCAGATATTTGTATGAGGTAACTGATTCCACTCGTTACTCTCTGCTTTTGTACTAACAGGATACTATTGTACTGCTTTTTCTGCGCTATACAGCTATACATGTCTTAACACTTGAAGGAAATTATCAGTATTTTAATATCCAAGATAAAATTCAGTCGTCAGTTGCAAACATATTTTTAAGTAACTTTACCGGTTTCGACAAGTTAATTTGTCCCCTTCGTAAGTCTACAAAATTTGGAATGTTATAAATCTTTAGGCCTTGGTTACACATGTGTATAAAATATAAGAAGTATATGCTTTTATATATGTTCCTTGCTGCTGGCATTATACCGTGATATATCTGTGGCTGTGATTCAGTTATGCAAATTATCAATCTGTGACTACAATAATCAGATACTGTATGTACATTGGTGGACATATCATGGCATTATGCTTTTGTTGTTGTTTTTGTGGTCTTCAGTGCGGAGACTGGTCTGATGCAGCTCTCATGCTACTCTATCCTGTACAAGCTCCTTCATCTCCCAGTACATACTGCAACCTACATCCTTCTGAATCTGCTTAGTGTATTCATCTCTTGGTCTCCCTCTACGATTTTTACCCTCCACGCTGCCCTCCAATACTAAACTGGTGATTCCTTGATGCCTCATAACTTGTCCTACCAACCAATCCCTTCTTCTAGTCAAGTTGTGCCACAAATTTCTCTTCTCCCCAATTCCATTCAGTACCTCCACATTAGTTATGTGATATATCCATCTGATCTTCAGCATTCTTCTGTGGCACCACATTTCGAAAGCTTCTATTCTATTCTTGTCGAAATTATTTATCGTTCATGTTTCACTTCCATACATGGCTACACTCAATACAAATAGCTTCAGAAACGACTTCCTGACGCTTAAAGCTATTTTCGATGATAACAAATTTATCTTCTTCAGAAACGCCTTCCTTGCCGTTGCCAGTCTACATTTTATATCCTCTCTTCTTCGACCATAATCAGTTATTTTGCTCCCCAAATAGCAAAACTCCTTTACTACTTTAAGTGTCTCATTACCTAATCTAATTTCCTCAGCATCACCCGACTTAATTCGACTACATTTAATTATGGTCGTTTTGCTTTTGTTGAATTTCATCTTATATCCTCATTTCAAGATACTGTCCATTCCGTTCAGCTGTTCTTTCAGGTCCATTGCTGGTTCTGACAGAATTACAATATCATTGGCAAACCTCAAAGGTTTTGTTTCTTCGCCGTGGATTTTAATTCTACTCCGAATATTTCTTTTGTTTCTTTTACTGCATGCTCAATATACAGATTGAATAACATCAGGGAGAGGTTACAACCCTGTCTCACTCCCTTCCCTACCACTGCTTCCCTTTCATGCCCCTCGGCTCTTATAACTGCCATCCGATTTCTGTACAAATTGTAAATAGCCTTTCTCTCCCTGTATTTGACTCCTGCCACCTTCAGAATTTGAAAGTGAATATTCCAGTCAACATTGTCAAAAACATTCTCTATACAAATGCTAGAAACGTAGGTTTGCTTTTCCTTAATCTATCTCCTAAGATAAATCGTAGGGTCAGTATTGTCTCACGTGTTCCAACAGTTCTATGGAATCCAAACTGATCTTCCCCGAGGTCGGCTTCTACCATTTTTGCCATTCGTCTGTAAAGAATTCGTGTTAATATTTAGCAGCCGTGAGTTATTAAACTGATGGTTCGGTAATTTTCACATCTGTCTACACCTGCTTTCTTTGGGATTGGAATTATTATATTCTTCTTGCAGCCTGAGGGTATTTCGCCTGTCTCATACATCTTGCTCACCAGATGGTAGAGTTTTGTCAGGAAAGGCTCTCCCAAGGCTATCAGTAGTTCTAACGGAATATTATATACTCACGGGGCCTTGTTTCGACTTAGGTCTTTCAGTGCTCTGTCAAACTCTTCACGCAGTATCATATCTCCCATTTCATCTTCATCTACGTCCTCTTCCATTTCCATAATATTGCCCTCAAGTACATCGCCCTTTATAGACCTTCTATATACTCCTTCCAACTTTCTGCTTTCCCTTCTTTGCTTAGAACTCCTTTCCCATCTGATCTCTTGATATTCTACAAAGGTCTCTCTAATTTTCCTGTAAGCAGTATCTATCTTACCCATAGTGACATATGCCTCTACATCCTTACATTTGTCCTCTAGCCATCCCCTCTTAGCCATTTTGCATTTCCTGTCGATCTAATTTTTGAGACGTTTATATTCCTTTTTGCCTGCTTCATTTGCTGCGTTTTTATATTTTCTCCATTCATGAGTTGAATTCAATATTTCTTCTGTTACCTAAGGATATCTACTAGCATTCGTCTTTTTACCTACTTGATCCTCTGCTGCCGTCACTATTTCATCTCTCAAAGCTACCCACTCTTCTTCTACTGTATTTCTTTCCCCCATTCTTGTCAATCGTTCTGTAATGCTCTCCCTGAAACTCCCTACAACCTCTGGTTCTTTCAGTTTATTCAGGTCCCATCTCCTTAAATTCTCACAATTTTGCAATTTCTTTAGTTTTAGTCTATAGTTCATAACCAACAGATTGTGTTCAGAGACCACATCTGCCCCTGGAAATGTCTTAAATTTAAAATCTGGTTCCTAAATCTCTGTCTTACGACTATGTAATCTATCTGAAACCTTCCAGTGTCTCCAGGCCTCGTCCATGTACGCAACCTTCTTTCATGATTCTTGGACCAAGTGTTAGCTATGATTATGTTATGCTCTGCGCAAAATTCTACCAGGCGGCTTCGTCTTTCATTCTTTACTCCCAGTTCATATTCACCTACTACTTCTCTTCCTTTTCCTACTATCGAATTCCAGTCCGCAGTGACCATTAAATTTACGTCTCCCTTCACTACCTGAATAATTCCTTTTATCTCATCATACATTTCATCAATCTCTTCGTCATCTGTCTAACTAGTTGGCATATAAACTTGTATTACTGTGGTAGGCGTGGGCTTTGTGTCTGTCTTGGCTACAATAGTGCGTTCACTGTGCTGTTCGTAATAGCTTACCAGCACTCCCATTTTTTTTATTAAATATGAAACCTACTGCTGCATTACCACTACTGGATTTTGTATTTATAACCCCGTATTCACCTGACTAGTAGTCTTGTTCCTCCTGCCACCGAACTTCAATTATTCCCACTATATCTAGCTTTAACCTATCCTTTTCCCTTTTTAAATTTTCAGACCTACCTGCCCGATTAAGAAATCTGACATTCCACTCTCCGATCCGTAGAAAACGTCACCCTGAATAGGCCCTGCCCGGAGATCCGAATGGGGGACTACTTTACCTCCGGAATATTTTACCCATGAGGACGCCATCATCATTTAACCATACAGTAAAGCTGCATGGTCTCGGGAAAAATTACGGCTGTAGTTTCTCCTTGCTTTCAGCCGTTCGCAGTACCAGCACAGCAAGACCGTTTTAGTTAATGTTACAAGGGCAGATCAGTCAATCATCCAGACTGTTGTCCCTGAAACTTCTGAAAATGCTGCCCTCTTCAGGAACCACAAGTTTTTCTGGCCTCTCAACATATACTCCTCCATTGCGGTTGCACCTACGGTACGGCTATCTCTATCGCTGAGGCACGCTAGCCTCCCCGCCAACGGAAAGGTCCATGGTCCATGTGGGGAATTTTATGATGAAGATACTGACTTAGATTTATTATATCCTCAATTCTGTATGCTTCTAAGCCTGACAAATTAATTTGTCGAAACAGATAAAGCGAAATAAAAATGCATTCGCAACTGACGACTGAATTTTATTCTGAAATATACACACATCAAAAAAAGCTTTGGATCACCTCGGTTCCGAGAGTTCCGGAACCTGTACAGAAAATTGGAATTGCGATCAACATAAACATCATTTCTGCCGTTTTTATTGCTCATGAAAACTACACATTGCGGGTTGCACCACCATACAACGAGACGTTCAGTCGTGGCGGTCCAGAGTACTGCACACACCGGTACCTCTAATACCCGATCTCACGTCCTACTGCATTTATGTATGCCTGTATTCGTCGTGGCATACTATCCACAAGTTCATGAAGGCACTGTTGGTCCAGATTGTCCCACTCCTCCACGACGATTCGTCGTAGATCCCTCAGAGCGGTCGGTGGTTCATGTCGTCCATAAACAGCCCATTTCAATATATCCCGGGCATGTTCGATAGGGATCATGTCTGGAGACCATGCTGGCCACTCAAGTCGAGCGATGTCGTTATTCTGAAGGAAGTCATTCTCAAGATGTGCACGAAGGGGGTTCGAATTGTCGTCCACGAAGACGAATTCCTCGCCAATGTGCTGCCGATATGGTTGCTCTCTCGATCGGAAGATGGCATTCACGTATCGTACAGCCGTTATGGCTATTTCCATGACCACCAACGGCGTACGTCGGTCCCACATAATGCCACCTCAAAACAGCGGGGAACCTCCACATTCCTGCACTCGCTGGGCAGTGTGTCTAAGGTGTTCATGCCGACTGGTTTGCCTCCAAACACGTCTCCAACGATTGTCTGCTTGGAGGCATATGCGACACTCATCGGCGAAGAGAACGTGATGTTAGCCCTGAGCGGTCCATTCGGCATGTTGTTGGGCGCATCTGTACCGCGGTGCATGGTGTCGTGGTTGCAACCTTGGACCTCGCCACTGACGTCGGGAGTGAAGTTGCGCATCATGCAGCCTATTGCGCACATTTTGAGTCGTAACACGACGTCCTGTGGCTGCGGCAAAAGCATTGTTCAACATGGTGGCGTTGCTGTCAGGGTTCCTCCGAGCCATAATCCGTAGGTAGCGGCCACCCACTGCAGTAGTAGACTTTGGGTGGCCTGAGCGAGGCATGTCATCGACAGTTGCTGTCTCTCTGTATCTCCTCCATGTCCGAACAGCATCGCTTTGGTTCACTCCGAGACGCCTTGTTGAGAGCCCTTACTGGCACAAAGTAACAAGGCGGACGCGATCGAATAGTGGGATTAACTGGAACTGATCGGCAATCGGACTCCCTCGGTCTACTAGGTGCTGCTCTTGCATGGTTGTTTACATCTTTAGGCAGGTTTAGTGACATCTCTGAACAGTCAAAGGGACAGTTTCTGTAATGCAATATCCACAGTCAACGTCTATCTTCAGGAGTTCTGTGAACCAGGGTGATAACAATTTTTGTGGGTGTGTGTATATGTAACAGTTGCTGAAAAATAACAGGTATGAATGAAATAATATTTCAAGATGTGACTGGGTAATTGTGCAGCTTGTTTAAAATAAAATTTAATTACAGATAAGTGCATCATCAACAAAATGCCTCCCAGGTCATTAATATGCTCTGTGGACACCAAGGGTCGCAACACACTTTACTTCTCTGGAGCACTCATGATTTTAGATCTCCGTCTGTCGATCACATTCTGTTCAAGGTAACAGGGTGCGCGTCCTTCATGCCTGGGAATCCTAAACTTAGTCATAAATTTCGTTTAAAACCCAATATGAGCGTAGTTATTTTCGGCAATATAGTTTCACGTTCGTCATTTACAGGTTTGTACTCGTAACTGACTACTTATTTATATTCAACAATTCCTCACTATTATAGTAGGAACTGATAAGGAAAAATGACTTTGATCTTCAACTGACAACTCTTCTATTTTCTGACAGACATTTCGCTTCCATATTGATGTGGACAAATTACCGGAGAGTTTATCTGAGTGGCTCGATCTGTACGCCAGATCTTGCCACTGAGGCAGTTTAAAATGTTGTTTTCCTACATACACATACAGTTTGAGTCACGTAGGCGAAAGATGAGCTCCGAGAAATTTCTGAAGTTTTGGTATTAAGAATGGAACTCCTCGTCCGAAGTTTTGGTGAATTCAAAGAACGACGTGTGTGATTAAATCATACACATTTTTTTCTTTTATTATTGTAGAGAACTGCATTTTTGAAGGCCCTTTAGTGTCAAAACTCTTGTTGGTCGCGGTTCTTTAGAAAACTTTGTTTGTGGTGTGTGGCTTCGCACACAAACTGGGAAAATGGAGATCCTCGACGGATATACTAGATGTAATAGAATTATACCAATGAGCTTGTAGGGGTTTTACAGTGTGCCTCGAGGAGCAAATTGGGACACATGGCGTCTAGTGCATCATCGCCTGTGAGAACATCTCTGCCCACATTCCGTCGCTGAACGGGCTCGTGTTTGTTGCCAAATGGTTGTTACTACGACAGGAGTAGAATCCTATAATTTCGATGCTTTGTTGCGTCGTTGGTTGTGGTGCCGAGTATTGGTTTTTACTCTCAATTTGTTCTTCTAAACACACACTGGAACACCTCGTAATTTGTCGGTATTATGTTTTTATACACTGTATATGTATGTATCTCTGCTGGTCACACTCCACTAGCGTAGACGCTATAATTACAACACATGAGGCCTTTGCACCATAATGAATTCTCAAATTCACGTGTCATTTCTATGTTGTCATGTATATAATGTCTGTCACACAGTTCACTTCAGCCACTTGTGTTCTTCCTGGAGTTTCGTATTTCCACAAACTTTAATTCAAATAAATAAATGTGAAGTAGATCGAAAATCGGCGGGTGTTAAGATTCGAGATGAGAAGCGTAAAATAAATTAATAATTTTACAAAACTAACAATCCATAAACTGAAGAAACGTAAAAGGTAATAGAAATCCGCACATCTGCACTGAATTTGTTTTCTTTTTTTGCGAGACAGTAAACAAATTTGTCAGAACATGGAAAACTCGTTAAATGAAGCATGAAAGGAGAGGCCGCTATTAATTTTATTGCTGTGTTGTAATTAACTCGGCGGCGGAGAGAAAAAAAGCGTGTTAAATTATGCAAAGCTTACAGGCTTTCTCTGACATATGCGGACGCTATTTGTCAGGCATCAAATGAAACTCTGACAGTCGGTTTAAATTACAGCGCCATTCGCAAGAACAAAAGCCGCCCCTAAACCGCGGACTTAATTTACAGAATACGTGGAAACAACATTTTCTCATTTCGTACTTAATGGACGCTCGGATTTTTTGATGAAATGATACCACGGAGACAATACGATGATCGAGGAATTAGTGCCACTGCGGGACCACATCTGACGTCAGGCAGTCCAGGATTTCGAAAGCACCCAGTGTTACTGACGTGACGTTCCTGAACCTGAAAGCGTAATTTATAGTGTGTTCTATATGCCACATCTCTGAAAATCGAAATTTCTATAGTAGAATGGATATTAACTGTTGACAATAAAGTTACTGGTTTGCAAAGTAAATGGACGCTAATGGCGAGCATACCTTTGTAAGTAATGGTCACCTGAGTCTCAGCATCTAGATACCTATCATTAACGGGCAGAAACGTCTTATTATTCCAGTTATTATGAAGTACACCTGTAGGTGGATAGTTTACTCACACAGAACGCGGAAGTTATAGGGTTTGATCATATTGAAGTAACAAGTTAATTCTCTTTTTTCTAAGTTAAAATGTGCCTCTTAATTAGAACCAAAGCACTTTTCCAATAAACGAAATGTTGCAGGTAACTCTACTGGCTACAGATTTCAGTTTGCTCTTTTTAATCAAACACTGCGGATTTGAACATAGATAGATAACACATATAGATGTATATACTGATCGTACCGCCTCAATTTTGAAAGATTTTTCGCCTTTGATGTTGAAATCATGTTCGCTGGAGCGCGCTATTGGGAAGCAACCTATTGAACAGTATTTAATATAAAATGAATCGAAACCCCTCTACTGAAGTACACTGAAGTCAAAATGTCAGCAGTATTAAGATAATACGGAGAAACGGCGCGTTAGGTTTGGTATATATAACCACTGTTTCTTCGAGTTACTCCACTCATAGTATTGCACCCTCCTCCTTCATCTATGCCATATGGTGTATACTTATTTCTTGATCGGAAACTGATTTTAAATTTATATTTTAAAAAGTGTGCTGCAATTTTTTTTGTACTGTACATAACCTCTATTACCGAAGGTGCACCTTGGGAAGAACGACTTTTTGCATACATAGTATTCACAGTTGCTACGTGAGTCGTAATGGCCGTCTGAAGAATAATCATCGATTCTGCAATGAATGCGGCTGCTTTTAATGCTCTAAGTGGGTTTTCAGAACATATTTGGTTTTTTAATTCGTCTGGTAGTTCACATTTTTTTAGCATTTCTGTAACAGTCTAGTTACTCAAACAAGCCTGCCACTATACTTCGTATTCTTTATTTGTATGTCCTCTGTATCAGCTACTGATTCACCATGCCATGGTGCCCACGGACGAGAGCATTATTCCATTATTGGGGTTGTGGTTGTTGATCCCGAATAATGTAAAGTCAAATCAAAGTTTGCCATTTTCTCAACTTCCGCTGAATGAAAACCGCCATCCCGCTTCGCATCCCTAAGAATTGTTAGTGACAAATATTAGTATGAGGCGTTAACTTTGATTGTATAATTACCCATTCACCTCTTTACGTTTGTGAATTCGCAACTTTAAATTTCTGTGCCTAAAGAGCTTGTTCTCTATAACTGCAGAAAACAAATATTATTAAGATGTGACTGAGTGCTGTCATAACATACATCGAATAACTGTATCCCATAGATAATCACCATAGCAGGTTTAGACTGCAATAAACACTATTAATTTAGTGGTATACATTTGTATCGAAAGTGGTAAGCAGTATACTGGAAATAGGTTTACTCATGTAAAAATAAAAAGTTATATTTCTATTAATATAGTTCATGACAATATATAAGCTGGCACTGGCCATCATATTTCACTTTATTTGGTATAATCAGTCTTCTGGCTTGTTTTGTTCGATACGGCTCTCCACGAATTCCTCTCGTATGCCAACGTCTTCATTTCTTAATGGTACTTACACTCAGGTACTTAAAAATTGTAGGAACATACAGTGACTGGAGTATGTCCAACAAATAATTGTCTTCTACACCTTCGTCACGTGCTGTGTAAATTTTTCATTGATATATTAACACAAGTCCTGTTGTCTTCTCTTCTTGTCAACAGGTTCCTCTCGTTGCCGATTCTGCGGAGATCTCCTCAAACTTAACTTTTCAGTTCATCTAATTTTCAAAATTCTTGTATCGCACTACATTTACGAAAGCTTCAATTACATTTTTTTATGTTCCGCAGTCCATGATTGACTTGCAAAAATTCTGTGTTCCAAATAAACATACTCTGAAGGTTTGTCCTCAAATTAAGACCGACGTTTGGTACTAGAAGATGTTATTTGGCTACGAATCTCCTGTTTACCTGTGCTAGTTTTAACTTCATGCCCTCCTTGCTTCGGATATTATGCGCTATTTTACTTCCAAGATACCAGAATTCCTTCACTTCGTTTGGTTCATGTTCTGTAATTTTGATGTAATGTTTCTCACTAATCTCGTTTCGGCTAGTCTTCATTTTATTTTTTTCTGTTTACTCTCAACCCATAGCGAGTGCACAATAGATTTTTCATTTCATTCATTAGATTCTGCAATCCTTCTTCACTTTCACTGAGGAAAGCAATATCACCAGCGAATCTTTCGATTCTTACCACTGAAATTCTTTCGCCCTGAATTTGAATCCCATTCCTGACCCTTTCTTGTACTTCCGTGATTGCATTGACGTTACACAGAACGGACGAAGGACTACATTCCTGTCTTACACCTATCTAATTCGAGCTCTTGTTTCTTGGTTTCCCATTCTTACTGTTTCCTTTTGGTTTTTGTACATACTGCATATTATCAGTCTTTCCTTGTAGCTTGTACCAATAATTCTGAAAATTTCGGTCATTTTGTACCGTTTTACGTTCTCGATCGCATTTTCTAGACCATACGAAAGTATCTTGATGTTTCTCAAGTCCTGAATCACTTAACGAGCGCAACGTCTGAATTACCTTCCTGATGCATTTACCTTTCCAAAAGTCAAATTGATTGTCATCTAGCACACGGTCAGTTCTATTTTCAGTTCTTCTGTTTATAATTCTTGCCGCCAATTTGGATGCATGAGATGTAAGCTGATTGTGCGGTAGTTCTCGAACTTATCTGCACATGCTCGTAGGTAGCGCACCGCGCCTTGTACACGACCACCGCGGCGCTTGGGGTTCACAGCAACAAGTTACGACACCTGAAGATGGGCCTGTAAGAGCCGGAAACCGGTCGTGTCATAACGAAAAGAACTCTACAACTGTAGCAGTATTTTCAATCTCTGGTATAGCCTAAACGTCTGGTTTATTATCTTATGAATGAAAGATATTTCACAACATCTACACCCAGAAAATTGAACAGAATCTGGTCACGGAGGCGTACGCATTATATATACTACATTTGCATCCAGAAGTTAAGCGTAATCACGAGTACATGAAAATTAAAAGAGAAAAGATAACCCATTACCCCATATTGCAGTAAATATTTCCTTACTAACCCTGCTTGTTCACTCTACATGCCGACCGTTGTGGCCGAGGGGTTCTAGGCGCTACAGTCTGGAACCGCGCGACCGCTACGGTCGCAGGTTCGAATCCTGCCTCGGGCACGGATGTGTGTGATGTCCTTAGGTTATTTAGGTTTAAGTAGTTCTAAGTTCTAGGGGACTGATGACCTCATCAGTTAAGTCCCATAGTGCTCAGAGCCATTTGAGCTATTCACTCTACATAGGAAAGAAATACGCCGTACTGTGAACAGCGACGTAACCGAAAGAAAAACGCATACAGTGCATGAGACTACTCATACCGCAGTCTTGTTTGTCTGTTCATGGTGAATAAACTATATTCTCTTGGTGAAGTTGACAACAAAATTCCTGTTTTCCAGGATAGAATAGTCGGCCTCCTGGAAGCAGCCTAGACACAGACTGAAGTCTCATTATCCTTGTATGTGCCACAAACTGCCACTTCGAGGCTTTGGCGACGGTTTCGAGACACGGGAGATGTTCGTCGTAGGCCTGTACAAGAATAACGATCCCACGCAGGATCGATAACTGACCGTAACCGCCGGCCGAAGTGGCCGTGCGGTTAAAGGCGCTGCAGTCTGGAACCGCAAGACCGCTACGGTCGCAGGTTCGAATCCTGGGTCGGGCATGGATGTGTGTGATGTTCTTAGGTTAGTTAGGTTTAAGTAGTTCTAAGTTCTAGGGGACTGATGACCTCAGATGTTAAATCCCACAGTGCTCAGAGCCATTTGAACCATTTGGCTGTAACTGCCCCATGAAATCGCAGTACACCGGCTACACAGTTGGCTGCAGAGCTTGCAGTTGCCGCAGGAATTGCTGTTTTCCGACAAACTGAGCATCGGAGGTACAGAACAGCGGAATTGTTTACAGCCAGATGTCCGACCGTGTGCTTACCGCTAACACCAGAACAGACAGTCCTGCGTATTGTCGAGTTGGTAACATCAAAATTGGACCATGAATGACTGGAGAAAGGTGCTACTCGCAGATGAACCACAATTCAGTTTGCAAACCGTTTCTCGTCACACATTGCTTTGAAGAGAACGTGGTAGCCAATACAACTCCAGGAACATTGTGAAAAAATATCGGTTTGATGGTGATGGCGTCATTATGATGAATGGCCGTACGGAGTTGGACATCGTTGGTGGTCGGAGGAATTCCGTAAACGCTCAGAGGAACAGAGATAAGATAGTGCTACAACATCTTCGCCTTCTCAGAGGTGCAGGTGGCCCACACTCCTCATTATTGACGTCCGCATTCGAGCTGCTCTGGTCGGTGACTTTTTTAAAGGTGAAGATATCTGTCGTATGGACTGGCCCATAGGGTCACTGCGTCTGAATCCCATAGAACATGCCTGGGACGCGTTAAGGAGGCGAACTGCATCCAGTCAGCCTCCACCAAGGACACTTCTAGACCTCCGCACCACTCTTGCAGAGGAATCGGATCGACTGCCGTCTCGTAGAGAGCATGCCACGTTGCCGTGCAGCATGTGTGGCTGTTAGGGGTAATCATATCCCCTATTAAAACTTATTTTGTTGTGGAAGAGGCTTACCAGTTGTGTTATTTTCTTGCAGATGTGTATCTTAGCTATTAGAACTTTTCTGACATTATGTTCCTGCCAATGTTGTACGCCAAATATCTTGCGATTAAGCTGTAGCTTTTCAGAAGTCCTTCCGACACCCTGATAAGGCAATGTGTTCTCTTTTCGGGGTCGTGCTTAACGTTTGGATAGTATTGTAGTTAAGGATTATATATATACAGTTAAACGCAAAGTGGAGTGGATGTATTTATCCTCTTCGTTCCTTCGGTCTACACAAGTGGACATTCACTCAGTTTTTTCTCGGTAAATAGGTGTATTTTTCCGCTTATAGACCAATGCTCCGAGAGTGAGGACAGTCTAGTTCTTAGTTTAAAAACCAGGATGCAAGACCTCGTGTGGAACGATTCGTGTGTTAGTGTGAAGTTGGTCGTACGCAGGAAATGGTTACTTCTGCGAATCGGAAATGTATGTAAAGAATTATAGTGCCTAATGATTTGACTAAGACTATGTGTTTTTGCCTAATGCTCGCTAACTATTCTAGATGTTGAAAATGAGTTCAGATTTATATAAATTTTGTTCGTTACTATGAAATAACCTATTTTCCGTATGTTCTCTCACGTGGACCTCAAGTGATAATGCGCATTTGCTAATTTCAATGAGGTCTTCGGTAATGTAGTACTGGAATAATCGCTATTTCTACATTCTACAGCAATGCATGAAATATTAACTGATTAGAAGCTCTTCTTAATGCCAGAAATGCGGAATTATCTGATTGGGAAGAAGTTCAGTTCTCATTTGTGACTGAAGATTGTTCTGTTGAGGTTCATGAAACTGACTGATAAGCAATAAGAGCCTTAAGATATCGCGCCAGTAGCTAAAGAAAGA
This sequence comes from Schistocerca cancellata, assembly GCF_023864275.1. Classification (NCBI taxonomy): domain Eukaryota; kingdom Metazoa; phylum Arthropoda; class Insecta; order Orthoptera; family Acrididae; genus Schistocerca; species Schistocerca cancellata. The sequence continues at coordinate 512,181,034 of NC_064627.1, read as the reverse complement.
GAACATCTTTGTACAGTCAATTCCTCAGACAGCGATGATGTACAGGAGGCAGAAAACGTGAATAAAAAGCTAATAACAGCAGTGTTGGAACCAAGTTCAGAAGTTAGGTTTTATAATGTTGGCTAAATACCAAAATTTGTTGGGGCAAGGAATGCCTGAAAATTCATGAAACGTGGCTGGAATTCCAAAAAAAGACATGAGCGTCAAATTTGGTATGCATTTATGTACTGTGAAAAATAATTATTTGGAAGCCTATAATAAACCGTAGCGTAAAGATGTGTTTACTGGCAGTAGAAAATTACTACATTGTAGTGACGAAAGTCATGGGACAGCGATATCCACATACACAGATTGCTGTAGTATCTCGTACGAAAGGTATAAACCGGCAGTGAATTAGGGGAACTGTCACTTGTACTCAGGTAATTCATGTGATTATGGCCGCACGGCGGGAATTACAGACTTCGAACGCGGAGTGGCAGTTGCAGCTAGACGCATGGGACATTACATTTCACAGATCGTTAGGAAATTCAATATTTCGAGATACACAGTGTGAGGACTGTGCCGAGAACAGCAAATTTCAGTCATTACCTCTCATTACGGACAAGACTGTGGCCGACGGCCTTCGTTTAAAGTCGGGGAGCAGCGACGTTTGTATAGAATTGTCAGTGCCAACAGACAAAGAACAATGTGTAAAACGACAGCAGAAATGAATGAGAGACGTACGACGAATATATCCATTACTACAAGTCAGCGAAATTTGGTGTTAATGGGCTATGGAGCAGACGATCAACGCGAGTGCCTTCGCAAGGAGCACGCCATCGCCTGCAGCGCCTCCCCTGGGCTCACGAATATATCGGTTGGACCCTAGACTACTGGAAAACCGTGGACCGGTCAGATGAGTCCTGATTTCAGTTGGTAAGAACTGGTGGCAGGGTTCGAGTGTGGCGTAGGCCCCACGAAGCCATGGAGCCAAGTTGTCAACAAGGCAGTGTGCAAGCTGGTGGGGGCTCCATAACGAGGTGGGCTGTGTTTACATGGAATGGACTGGGTTGTCTTGTCCAACTGAATCGATGATTGACTGCAAATGGCTATTTTCGGCTATTTGGAGACCATTTGCAGCCATTTGCGAACCTCTTGTTCCCAAAAAAAGGTGGTATTCTAACGGATGACAGTGTACCATGTGGCCAGTCCACTGTTCTTCTCGACTGGTTTGAGAGACATTCTGGACAGTTCGATAGATTGATTTCGCTACCCAAATCGCTCGACATGAATCCCATCAAACATTTATGGGACATAATCGAGAGGTCAGCTCGTGCACAAAATCCTACGCCGGGAACTCTTTCGCATGCATGGACGTCTACAGAGGCAGCATGGGTCAATATTTCTCCAGGGGGCTTCCAACAGCTTCTTGAGTCCATGCAACACAAAGGTGCTGCGCCGCTGTGGGCAAATGGAAGCCCGACACGATGAATATTATTTTCTTGCATATATAAATTTGTTTTAGAGCATCATCAGGAACATGTATTGGAAACTGTTAAAATATAATTAAAAAAATAAATGTAAATAAGTTATACACAACCGCAACCAGTCACTTTTTTGAATATTAATGCTTTATTCCATAAACCGGTTTTCAAACCTTTTCAGGTTCATCTTCAGATGGTATCGGGAGGATCCGGGAAGTTACATCATTACTGGTAGTAGCATAATGCTGGGTGCTGGTTTGTGACAGTATAGACGGCTTTTTTCGGATCTGTCTGCCTCCATTTTGATGTCCAGAACACTTTCACACGAACTATATTAGTTTACACTTTACCAGCATCCAGCATGCGCTTTGCAACTGTTGCTTGTAACAAAGATCTTGACAGAAAGATATGGCATAACCTACTTTGTACAGAGATGTAATTTGTTGTTCTTTACATGCGTTAAAGTAGATACAAGGGGGGCAAGTATTTTAATGGCGATAACATGAGAGCACGAGATAAAATAAATAAATTACTACAAGAACAAATTTCAGGTGATCTGATATCTTATTTCTACTTCTATATTACAGGCAGGTTTTTTAATAGCAATTATCATGTTTGGCATTAACATGAATCCCAAGGAATCAATAATACAGGGTTATTGTATCTGCAGTGAGATGCAGCTGTCTGTATGACTAGGGCCTGTGTATTTAAATTAATAATAAATCTTCAGATGAACTGTTGGCTTATTTCTGTTGTTACGTTAACATGATCAGGGGTATTATCGAGAGCATATTCTTTTCATTTTAGCTAAAGGTACATGTATAAGAGTTATAGTGATTCTAATGGACTAAAGCTGTTTGTCTGGCTGTACATTTAATATTTAAAAAATCATGAACAAAAATTCTTTAACTGTTGACTTATTTTTATTCAAACATTAGAGTGATATGGGATATTGGTAGAGGCAGCTTCTGTTTGTTCCAGCTAGAATTAATATGTATAAAGTACTGATTTATGTTAGCAATGGAGAGCTTTAACATTTAGAGATATGGTACAGGTCTTATTTTGTGGTAGTATATAACATTGACACCGGTGTGGTTAGAATGTAAGGAGAGTAAGGAGAGGGACGGGCTGGATCATTGGGAGCGGGGGGGGGGGGGGGTTGGGGAGGAGCTGGTGTGCGGTTCGTTGGGTGGTTCTTGTTTTGAGCTAGTAGATCTTCAAAGTTATGAAGGAAAAATTTGTTTCTCAGTTCAGTTTGATCATTGAGTAGGTAGTCAGGTGCTGTATTTGTGTAGATAAATATTTCAATTTCTTCAAGAAGGTCAAGTATTGTGCCTTTGTTGGCAAAATGTAGTATTCGGAGATTCTGTTCTACATTGTTTGCAGAATGATTGTGTTGGGCAAGATGTGAAGCAAAGCTGGACTTGTTCAGGTTGTTGAGACGGAGTGCACTCAATGTGTTCTTTAAATCTTGTTGTGAAGCTTCTTCCAGTTTGTCCAATGTAGAAGCTTGGACATGAGTTGCAAGTGAGCTTGTACACACCTGACTTTTGATATTGTCGTATAGTGGTTTTGGTGCTGTGTATGATTTTATTTTGTATTTTGTTGTTGGTGAAGAAACTTATTTTTATGTTGTATGTCTTGAAGAGGTTGGCAATTTGGTGAGAAATCTTCCCTAGGAAAGGCAGGCTAACAAATGTGGTTTTCTTGTTTGTGGGTGGTTGTTCAGCAGTTGGTTGATTTAGTTTTGTTGTATGGATTAGTTTATCTATTATTGCAGGGTTGTACCCATTGGTGGCGGCAATTGATTTAATAATTTCTATTTCTTTTTGTCTTTCACTTGTGTCCATTACGATTTTCAGCATGCGATTAACCATTGTTCTGAAGAATGCTTTTTTATGTTGGTCTGGATGGCAAGAGGATTTGTGTATGGTAGCATTGGTGGTTGTTGGCTTTCTGAAAATTTGAAATTTATGCTTCTGATTTTTATTTGAGATTGTTAGATCAAGATAGTTAATGCCTTTTGGTGTTTCATGTTCTACTGTGAATTGGATTTTATTGTGTATTTTATTCAGTTCTTTGGCTAGATTATCTGTTTCTTCAGTTGCTCCATTGAACAGAATGAGTGTGTCATCAACATACCGTTTGTAATAAAACAGCTTATCTTTCGGTTCGGTTTGGGATCTGAAAAAGTTATTTTCAAGGTTATTGATACATATGTCTGCTAGCAAGCCTGCAAGACTACTACCCATTGCCAGTCAATCTTCTTGAATGTAAAACGTGTTGTTGAACAGGAAGTAGTTGTGTGATAAGTTCCAGGTTCTCTATGAGTTCATAGATTTCAGCTCTACCCATTGTCCCATGTTTGAGTAAGTTATTCCTTATTAAACTAATTGTTTCCTTGACAGGTATGTTTGTATATAGGTTTACTATGTCAAGAGATGCAAATTTGGCTGTGACTGGGATGGGGATATCTTTTATACTATAGATGAGCTCATAACTGTTTTTAATGGAGTAGTTATTTTCAAATACATATGCCTTGCGGATAATATCATTAAGTTTTTTGGTGATTTTATAGCTTGGGCTATTGATAGAGTTCACAATGGGACGTATCGGACCTTCTGGTTTGTGGATCTTAGGCTGTGATCTCAGTTTTGGTGCTGACGGGTTCATCACTATACAGTGCTTTACTTCTAATGGTGTCATTAAGAAGTTGCAGTTTTTAAGTAACTTTTTAATTTTATCATGGAATTTGGGAGTAAGGTCACATGCTATTTATTTTATCTCGTGCTCTCATGTTATCGCCATTAAAATACTTGCCCTTATATCGACTTTAACGCATGTAAAGAACAACAAATTACATCTCTGTACAAAGTAGGCTATGCCATATCTTTCTGTCAAGATCTTTGTTACATGCAACAGTTGTAAAGCGCATGCTGGATGTTGGTAAAGTGTAAACTAATATAGTTCGTGTGAAAGTGTTCTGGACATCAAAATGGAGGCAGACAGATCCGAAAAAGCCGCCTATACTGTCACAAACGAGCACCCAGCATTATGCTACTACCAGTAATGATGTAACTTCCCGGATCCTCCCGAAACCATCTGAAGATGAACCTGAAAAGGTTTGAAAACCGGTTTATGGAATAAAGCATTATTATTCAAAAAAGTGACTGGTTTCAGTTGTTATATAACTTATTTACATTCAATATACAGTCACGGTTCTAAAATATCCGTAATGGATAAGCATAAAAATAAACATTAACCATAGCATTTTAAGTGTCCATTGGCAAATAGAGTTTACTGTTTCAAACAAAAAATGTATATTGCTAGATAAAACGCTGTTATTGAAGAAAGGGGAATGAAAATACAAAGCAAAAACTTACATGAAACTTCCTGGCAGATTAAAACTGTGTGCCGGACCGAGGCTCGAACGCTGGACCATTGCCTTTCGCGGGCAAGTGCTCTACCAACTTTTTTTTTTTTAATGTCATTTTTGTACTATATTGTTCATTGAATTTGTTCGTGGCGGTCGTCCGTTGACACCCGTTCAGGTTGTTCATTGATCCGTTCACTCAGTTTTTTTATTACAGAGGGTAGCTAAACCCTCTGACCAAGCACGCAAGCACGTCTCACACCCCGTCCTCACAGCTTTACTTCTGCCAGTACCTCGTCTTCTACCTTCCAAACTTTACAGAAGCTCTCCTGCGAACCTTGCAGAACTAGCACTCCCGAAAGAAAGGATGTTGCGGAGACATGGCTTAGCCACAGCCTGGGTGATGTTTCCAGAATGAGATTTTCACTCTGCAGTTGGAGTGTGCGCTGATATGAAACTTCCTGGCAGATTAAAACTGTGCGCCGGACCGAGACAAGAACTCTCATTCCCAAAAACTTACATTTTCACCGCAAGTGAGAACTGAGGTTCACATACGTGGACTTCCATTTATGCCGTAATGAATCATAAAAAATGTATTTATTTTGGATTTGTGTTGTTTCTGTTTATTAGTTTGCTGGAAAATATGTAAAAGAAACATTTCCTGCGAAAGTTTTTTTTTAGTTCAGGTGTGAAGAGGTGAAATGGGAGCCGCTGAATGCCAGATATGGTATTTCCGCTGTCGCTCCAGCAGCCGAGTTGTGAAGAACGGTCGGGCGCCGCCGGTGCAGCGCTGGTCGCGGCCTCTGGGTTGGCGCCGTTTCCGGCTGGCGGCCGCCCGCGGCGCAGAAATACTCCGCCTATTTTCAGAGCGAAGCCCACGAGCCAGATTCATAATATTCACTGACGCACCTGCTCATGCCTCGTAATTACCTCCGGGAGAGCGGGGCCAAGGCACGCTAAACTGGCAGGCGACGCGATGCGTCGCGACGGGCAATGCCGCGGCTGCGTGGGACGCCGCGTCGCAGCCGCGCCTGCTGGTCACTGACCAACACGGGTATTTCAGGCGGTCATTTGCGTCCTCTCGTTACGAGGAAGTCCGCTGCGTTGCAGGTACTTAACGATGAGGAGTGGAATTTAACGTCCCGTTACGAAGATGCCATTAGAGACGAAACCGAGCTCAGACTAGGAAAGGTTGGGAAGGGGAGGCAGCCGCGACATTTCAGTGGGACCAAACCGCCATTTTCCTTTAGCGATTTAGGTAAAATACGGAAAATATAAGTCTCTGTATGTCCATCTTTATAGAGAAGGTTTCCGGGCTCGGATGTTCGATACAGGATGTCAAATCAAACACCTTCCAGCCGCCTACTTTCCAAACTTATTTTATTTGGCTACCAGTTTCAGCGTTTTACTTCGCCAACTTCAGGCCCCTGACCGTCGTGTAGGAAGATTCTACCTCGGTTCTGATCTAGCGAGGGACCAGCAATACTTGTGCTAGTAGATTTCTGCTATAGCGATCGCTTCAGTTGAATGTTTGTCTGACAGTCGGCAGATGATGGTTGAAGTGATCGCTAGAGCAAATATCTTGTAACACCAGTATTGCTCGCCCCTGTTTCTATCAGAACCGAGGTAGAACATTCCTACACGTCGGTCAGGGATGATGGCGCATAAAACTCTGAAAATGGAAGCCAAATAAAATAAGTTTGGTGTGGGTTCCTGTAGTCATGTCCTAGTTCATGAACCACGGGCAACGTATGAGTGGCCAAGTAAGTAGTCCCGACAGTCCGGATACCAGTTACTTTGGAATAAGGCTGGGCATCTCTGACATATTCTGAGTCGTGGTCACCTTTGGGCTCATACGGCAAAGACTACTAAATCCACCGGTTAGTCCCTCAACCGTTAGGGGTAATACCCAATGGGACTCGGGGCAAGTAAGGCTAGCAACCTGCTTCCCTGGTACTTTAAATATGATGCTGGCGACAATCAGAGCAAAATGCCCTGGACCTTTGGAGGTGACGGAGTTCCACCTCTAACTGACAAACCAGGGACTCCTTAGATACGACTTGGCAAACAAATGGTAATGAGATGGGGAGCTATTAATATCAATGGGGGCTACTCTGGGAAGAAGGTAGAGCTGTCAGAGGCTGCAAGTAAGATGTGGCTGGACGTTTTAGCTGTTAGTGACATTCGGGTAAGGGGTGAGAAAGAAGAGGAAGTTGGAGAATACAAGGTCTACCTGTCAGGAGTCAAAGCTGGAATAGCATAATGGGGTGTCGGGCTTTACATCAGGAAAGAAATGGAACCCAGCGTAGTTGCAATAAGGTATGTAAACGAACGACTGATGTGGATAGATTTGACAGTGTCTAGCAAGAAAATTAGGATTGTGTTAGCGTATTCGCATTGTGAAGGACAGATCAAGATAAGATGGATCGTTTTTATGATGCACTCAGTGATGTAGTTGTTAGAGTAAAGGACAAGGACAGTGTGCTGCTCATGGGTGATTTTAACGCCAGGATTGGAAATCGAACAGAAGGGTATGAAAAGGTTATGGGTAAATTTGGAGAGGATATGGAGGCCAACAGGAACGGGAAACAATTCTTAGATTTCTGTGCCAGTATGGGCTTAGTAATCTCAAACTCTTTTTTTAAACATAAGAACATTCACCGGTATACTTGGGAAGGCAGGGGAACCAGATCTGTCATTGACTATATAATAACAGATCAGGAATTCAGGAAGGCTGTGGGGGACACACGTGTATTCAGGGGATTCTTTGATGACACTGATCATTATTTAATCTGCAGTGAAATTGAGATTGTGAGGCCGAAAGTGCAAGAGGTCAGGTCCATATGTAGGAGGATAGTAGTGGAGAAACTTCAGGATAAGGAAATCAGGCACAAGTACATAACAGCGATCTCAGAAAGCTACCAGTTAGTTGAATGTAGTCAATTACAGTTATTGGAAAAGAATGGACAAGGTACAGGGACACAGTACTAGAAGTGGCTAGAGAATGTCTTGGAACAGTAGTGTGTAAAAGTGGGATGAAGCAAACTGATTGGTGGAATGACACAGTCAAGGCAGCCTGTAAAAGGAAAAAGAAGGCGTATCAAAAATGGCTACATACTAGAACTCAGGTAGACAGGGAAAGTTATGTTGAAGAAAGAAACAAAGCCAAACAGATAATTGCAGAATCCAAGAAGAAATCTTGGGAAGACTTTGGAAACATGTTGCAGACTATGGGTCAAGCTGCTGGAAAACCATTCTGGAGTGTAATTAGCAGTCTTCGAAAGGGAGGTAAGAAGGAAATGACAAGTATTTTGGACAGGTCAGGAAAACTGCTGGTGAATCCTGTGGATGCCTTGGGCAGATGGAGGGAATATTTTGAAGAGTTGCTCAATGTAGGTGAAAATACGATCAGTAATGTTTTAGATTTCGAGGTAGAATGGGGTAGGAATGATAAAGGAAATAGGATCACATTTGAAGAAGCGGAGAAAATGGTCAATAGATTGCAGTGCAATAAAGCAGCTGGGGTGGATGAAATTAAGTCGGAACTCATCAAATATAGTGGAATGTCAGGTCTACACAGGATAACTGAAATGGCCTGGGAGTCGGGACAGGTTCCATCAGACTGGACAAAAGCAGTAATCACACCAATCTTTAAACATGGAAACAGAAAAGATTGTAACAACTACAGAGGTATCTCTTTAATCAGCGTTGAGGATAAAATCTTCTCAGGTATTGTTGAAAGGAAAGTGCGAGTATTAGTTGAAGACCAATTGGATGAAAATCAGTGTAGGTTTAGGCCTCTTCGAGGTTGTCAGGACCAGATCTTTAGCTTACGGCAAATAATGGAGAAGTGTTATGAGTGGAACAGGGAACTGTATCTATGCTTTATAGATCTAGAAAAGGCATATGACCGGGTTCCTAGGAGGAAGTTATTGTCTGTTCTACGAGATTATGGAACAGGAGGCAAACTTTTGGAAGCAATTAAAGGTCTTTATATGGATAGTCAGGCAGGAGTTAGAGTTGACGGTAAATTGAGTTCATGTTTCAGAGTAGTTTCAGGGGTAAGACAAGGCTGCAACCTGTCTCCACTGTTGTTCATATTATTTATGGATCATATGTTGAAAACAATAGACTGACTGGGTGACATTAAGATATGTGAACACAAAATAAGCAGTCTTGCATATGCGGATGACTTAGTTGTGATGGCAGATTCGATTGAAAGTTTGCAAAGTAATATTTCAGAGCTAGATCAGAAATGTAAGGACTATGGTATGAAGATTAGCATCTCCAAAACGAAAGTAATGTCAGTGGGCGAGAGATATAAACGGATTGAGTGCCAAATAGGAGGAACAAAGTTAGAACATGTGGACGGTTTCAAGTACTTAGGATGCATATTCTCACAGAATGGCAACATAGTGAAAGAACTGGAAGCGAAGTGTAGCAAAGCTAATGCAGTGAGCGCTCAGCTACGATCTACTCTCTTTCGCAAGAATGATGTCAGTACCAAGACTAAGTTATCTGTGCACCGTTCAATCTTTCGACCAACTTTGTTGTATGGGAGCGAAAGCTGGGTGGATTCAGGTTACCTTATCAACAAGGTTGAGGTTACGGATATGAAAGTAGCTAGGATGATTGCAGGTACTAGTAGATGGGAACAATGGAAGGAGGGTGTCCACAATGAGGAAATCAAAGAAAAACTGGGAATGAACGCTATAGATGTAGCAGTCAGGGCGAACAGGCTTAGATGGTGCGGTCATGTTACACGCATGGGAGAATCAAGGTTACCTAAGAGACTCATGGGTTCAGCAGTAGAAGGTAGGAGGAGTCAGGGCAGACCAAGGAGAAGGTACCTGGATTCGGTTAAGAACGATTTTCAAGTAATAGGTTTAACATCAGAAGAGGCACCAATGTTAGCACTGAATAGGGGACCATGGAGGAATTTTATAAGGGAGCTATGCTCCAGACTGAACGCTGAAAGGCATAATCACTCTTAAATGATGATGATGATGATGGTGGTGGAAACTAGACGATTGAAAGGTGTTTAATTTGACATCCTTCACGGAAAACTTGAGTCTGGTTGGATGTTCTGGGATCTGAATCGCCCTCCTCTCGACTCCGAGTCACAGCACCCCAATTGTGGGTCGGACATGGAGTGTGGAGGAAGCAGATACGCTTCTTGACCAAAAATAGTGAAGCAGCCAAAAACATGGTGGGATGCCCGTGTAACTTTGTACGTGTACAGAATGTCAGTGGATGTATAACTCATTAGAGACGTAACTCACTGTGACAGGTAGAATGGCAACCAAAGTGCGTTAGTGTTATGTGTTTATGCTTCTACCAGGCCTGTTAAGATATATAAGGAATACCAACAGAATCAAATGTTGTGTGAGCCCTGATTTCTCTTATTTTATCCTGATGATAATTTCTTTCTATGTAGGTGGGTGCCAACAGAATGTTTTCGTAATCGGAGGAGAAAACTGGTGATTGAAATTTCATGAGAAGATCCCGTCGCAACGAGAAACGCCTTTGTTTTAATGATTGCCACTCCAATTCACGTATCATTTCTGTGACACTATTCCCTTATTTCGCGATAATGAAAACGAGCTGCCCTTCTTTGTACTTTTTCGATGTCATCCGTCAGTCCCACCTGATATGGATCCCACACCGCACAGCAGTACTCCAGAAGAGGGCGGGCAAGCATAGTGTAAGTAGTCTCTTTGGTAGACCTGTTGCACCTTCAAAGTTTTCTGCCAATGAATCGCAGTCTTTGGTTTGCTCTATCCACAATATTATCTACGTGATTGTTCCAATTTAGGTTATTTGTAATTGTAATCCCTAAGTATTTAGTTGAATTTACAGCCCTCAGATTTTTGTGACTTATCGTGTAATCGAAATTTAGCTGATTTCTTTTAGTACTCATGTGATTAACTTCGCACTTTTCTTTATTCAGGGTTAATTGCCACTTTTCGCACCATACAGATATCTATATCATTTTGCAAGTCTTTTTGATCATCTGATGACACCTGACCGAGTTCTAAAGGTGCGTCATTGCGATTCTCCTTTTGGTTGCATCATCGAATCATATACTATCCGGATTTGTGCGGCATTTGGATGTGACAGTGGCCTTATGTTGGACAGCTTGGGAATGTGAGCACAGCCATGGTGTGAAGGTTCCGACTGACCACATCTGATCAACACAAAGGAGGATCGTCATATTGTGCACATAGCACATTATAACCTATCTCATCTGCGGGGGCTATCCATGAACAAGTACTGGACTCACTGTACCAGTGGTAGGAGACCAGCAGCAGCTGGACTAAGGAATTACCATCCCATACATAGGCTACCGTTAACACAGAAACAGAAGTGGCTGCGTTTGGAGTGGTGTCGGACCAGGAAGGATGGACTGCTGAAGAATGACACCGAGCTGTGTTCTACCATGAATCGTGTCTCTGCACGGATGCCCGTCATCAGGGTGTATGTCGGTGATCTCGGGAGAGAGCCCATTCTTGCAATGTTTTGAAGAGGCACAGCGGTGTCACCCTTGGCGTCAAGGTGTAGCGAGCTACCCGGCCTGACTTCAGGTCGAGGCTGCTAGTGGTTGACGAACGCTGGTGGCACAGTGATACCTCACAGACATCCTGCTTCCTCTTGTGCTATCTCTCATGTGACAGTAACGAGGCGCAATTTTACAACAGGACAGTGCTCACCCGTACATGGCAATTGCCTGCATGGACATTTTTGGTTGACGCTCGAATACTCCCATGACAAACAAGGTCCCCAGATCAGCCCTGATTTAACTTATGTGGGAGAAACTCTGACGTCAACTTAGCCCCAGCGCCAGTAGCCATGATATCAAGGACCAGTTAAAACAGTTGTGGATTTGATTGTCTCAAGACAGCATGCAATGGCTCTATGAGACACTCCCAGCAGAATCATTGTATGCAGTCAGTATAAAAGAGGTGCGACGTCATACTGACAAGTGGACTCGTACTTCCAAGTTCTTTCTAAATCTAAGTGATTTTGTGATCACCGAAATTACATAACATACCCTCACAACCCGTGAAGTTTCATTTTTATTTCCTCCTCTTCTTCTAGACTGCATAGAAAAGTCGGTGTCACGTAGAAACTGAGATGACATTTCTCAGCAGATTAAAACTGTAGGTCAGCTCGTGACTTGAACCAGCAACCTTGCCTTTCGTCTGAATGCTCTTGCCAGCTGAGCCACCCAGACACGACTCACAACGCGCCCTCACAGCTTCACTTCTGACCGCCCCCTCTCCTTTCTTCCACGAGTGCTAACAGAGCAGGTATGAGCAGAGATCCTGTCAAGTTTCAGAAGAGATACCTGTAACTATGAAGGTGAGTCGTTACTCGTATCTGCATACCTCATATGGTAAGAGCATTGAGGGCGAAAGGCAGAGTTCCTGTTTCTAATCCCGGATAGAGATGGCTATGGTGATTTGGTTACTCTTTTGAAATGTTTGTCAGCTGACAAAAGCACACGATTTTTGCACTGAATTTCACTTTTGGCAGCAATCGTTCGGAGGTAATATTACTGGCATCGCATTATAGTGACAAATGATTACCTCTTAAAATACATGCAACCTCTACACTTGCATACATGCCAAATGAAGGGAAATTTACAGTGGACTGGCCAATCTAAATCTCATTCATATTCCGTTATTTTCTACGCCTCAACATTGGTGACGACCAGTTTCTGGCAAGCACAGCACTGGAGACTTTAAATTCTTCTTCCACTAACACTCCGGACAATATCCACGATGAAACTGATAAACACCCAAGTTTTCATCTATGTCGAGCTCAAACTAAGAGTTGCTCGTATTGCGAAATGCCTAGCGCGGTGGCTTTCGAGACTAGGAGGTGAACCCGACCTGAATTGGACCCGCCTGGCGGATTAATGACCGTTGACTGGCGCACTGGCCAGCCTGAGTGTGGTTTTTAGGCGGTTTCCCTCGCTCGTGTAGGCAAATGTTGTGCTGGCTCCTCCTCAGAATGCGGTCCACAAACAGTTAAGATACGATCACACAGCACAAAATTTACACGATTCACAGATGGCACCCGCGACTTCTCTTCATTAGGTCACTTAGACGACCGTGGCATCAGGAACTGCATGAATCACAAAGTTAAATTGTAAAATAAAATTTGTCAAATACTGAGAAGTGGACCCCGTACTACACAAGATAAACGCTAGGGAGAAGAAGAGGCCAAAGTGACAATTTCTGGCTCTGGCGCTTAAAGTACGTTATGTAGATCCTGTAGATTTAGAATGCAGTTATTTTCTTGGTGTGCGGCAATACCTATCTAGGTAAATGCACTTTGCCCGATGTCTTTCCGCTGACCAGATTTCATCCTCGAAGAACGGTCTTTCAAGATTCGTTAAATACCCTGTAGAGGTTACTAACAGCTTTCCATTGGACACATTTCTCTAGATTTTGGAATAGGAAGACGTCAGAAGACACCAAATCTATGAATACGATGGATTTTGCAACAACCTGTACTTCAAAATTCCCAGCTTGCCCATTGCCAAATAAAGTTTTTGGGCGGATGAACTGTTACTGTACTACCACCATAAGCGTTCTTTATTTGCCTATAAATTTCAATAAACCACACATTTTGTGCATTTAGAAAACGAGTGACCCTACGCACTTTGCAGTTGGCGGGATTTTCAATGGACACTGGTCTTTCTAAAGGTTACACAACAAAGAGGCGTAATTGCTCGCGAAGAAAACTGGGCTCACACTGAGATGAGGGAAGGAGCTAACTGGCACGCTTGGAATCGCGTTAGTGGGGGCGATCTGCGCTGGATGTGGTACGCAGCCGTTCTTCACCTTCTGGATGACCCTCGTATAACCAATCCCAAACATGTTTAGCAATTGATTGCGAAGCTTTGCGGTGTTCGCCAGTCCCTTATAAATTTCCGAACCCCAGTCATAAATCTAGTCCGAAAATCGGTAAGATCATATTTTGTTCGTTGTATATTGCAAAGCAAAGAAGAAAGTAAATGTAGAAGGTGCATAACCGCGTGGCCATTCCCTTCCGGCACTCTCATCTCGAGTGCGCTACAAAAGCAAGTGTTTGCCGTAACATATGAAACCTGCTTTCAAGATAAAGCTGCAGTATAAAATTTCTCGTGTATCTTCCGCCAAACAGCTTTCCTTCGTCTCGGAGATGGCGAGGAGTTCTGCAGTGCGCCGCCGAGACGTCACGTGTGTGTGTGTACACGGGTCCTCGCCTTTGCTCGTTGCCTTAAACGAAGCTTGGCTCCAGCGGGGATCAGCTACAAACTGGTGTGTCAGCGCCGCAGCCGCGCTGCCCAGGATTCCGGGTCACGTGCGCGCCGTCGGCAGCCGGGCACAGTGGCTGCCATCGGAGGGACAGCGTCGCCGTGCTGGCGCCGTCGACGTGTGTGTTCGCGAGATGGGGCGCTGCGGCGACTGTGTGCTCAACCGGGGACTCGCCAGCCGTCGTCAGCACAGCCTCCCGTCCTCGCACGAGACAGCCAAGACGTGCCGACTCTAAAACTGGCTCTCTCCTAATGAATTACCGCCCACCCGCGTCGCGGTCCTACGTGTTCGGAGCGTAAATTTACTCAGGGAATGCCAGCCCAGTCTGCACTCACTCAGAGTAAACATTTTCCACTGAATCTGAGCACAGAGGCACTAGCATCCTTGCATAATCGCTCGGGTATTCTTCGCTCTTCAGCCGCATTTAAATCGTTATTTTACACTTCAGGCGCGTATGTGGGCGGCAGAGAAGTTTTGAAAAAGTGTCACATTCCAACAACAAACATACTGATCACTCAGAAAAGTATAGTTTTCTCCATTTTATCGGAATTAGACAGCAATTACCATAAATCAGTGTACCTTCACTTAGAGAAAATCTTTTGAGTGTCTAGCGTACATAGATCTTTTGTGTATCGGGATTTACGAATGGAACGATTATTTCGTTATAGGAGGAATACATGACATAGCCTTCAATAGTCATATACAGCGTCATTCACCTGCTAATACCTACGGGATTTATGCATCCCAAAAGGCCTTCAAAACCCACGTGCGAGATTTTCATGTTGTCTCTCACACTATGTGCAACCTATTAGTCTTTTCGAGTTATTACAGAAAAATGCGTTTGTAGGTCGCTTTTTAGGTTTTTTTTTAATAATACGAGAACTACCACCTCTAGAGAAAACGTATCCCACTACAAAATATAACTACATTAAATTTTCTACAAAAACTTTTTATTCATTCCCTCTGCAGAAAAAGTAGCTTGCGCATAGCGAGCGAGAGATTATGAAAATCGTTCGGTTCCCGGCGGGGTCAGGGATTTTCTCTGCCTCGTGATGACTGGGTATTGTGTGATGTCCTTAGGTTAGTTAGGTTTAAGTAGTTCTAAGTTCTAGGGGACTGATGACCATATATGTTAAGTCCCATAGTGCTCAGAGCCATTTTTTAGATTATGAAAATCTAGCACGTGGATTTTGAAGGTGTTGAGTGTTGTATAAGACCCATAGGTACGGGCAGCTGAATTACCTGTGTAGCTCCTGAAGTACATCGGAGGGTATACGTGCTATACACTAGTGCCTAAGCGCCTAATATTATTTGCAGTGTCAGACTTTTCCCAAATTTTTCAATAATAAAAAATAAAATTATCCAACCTTGGTAGGTGATCGGCTCTCTGTTAAAATGTATGTGAGGATATAAGAGAAGGAAAGTGGAAACTAGTGCCATCGCCTCTACAGAAAATATTCCGACACGTATTTCAGAATAACAGACAGGGACTGTGTAACAGCTAACGACGATTGCACTAGCAGGCCAAATGGGTGAGTCTTTGAGGAAAATATCGGAAACGTTTAATTTGCGTTTTATGCCAAGTCATTACCGCCGCAGCATCCTAGGGCACCAAAATACATACACCACCAACAAAAGTGCGTGTTCCTGCGCACCATACGAGAATGTATGTTGTTTTCTTGTCATCGCACTTAAGCAAACATGTGGGTCAGTACAATAATATTAAAACAACTTTTGAAAGAGCAAATTCAGTTTTTGTTTTAATAAAAAGTATTTCATCTGTTTTTGCACTTCCGTCCATCTCTTTCTGCTTTGTACTATGGTTCAAATGGCTCTGAGCACTATGGGACTTAAAATGTGAGGTCATCAGACCCCTAGAACTTAGTACTACTTAAACCTAACCAACCTAAGGACATCACACACATCCATGCCCGAGGCAGGATTCGAACCTACGACCCTAGCGGTGCGCGGTTCCAGACTGTAATGCCTAGAATCGTTCTTTTGTACTATCCTTCTCGGTTCTGCACACCTACTGTACGTAACATTTCCAGTAATCAATTTTACGTATATAATCTCCGATTGTATTTACAACTGTTAATCTTGTTAACTATTCTTGGATACTATCCACTTAAACCTATCAGTTCTTTCTGGTAAGGATGTTCCAAAAATGTCTTCCCTCGTCTGTTACTTTTCTAATACCTCTTATATAAGACCACTTAAACATATTTTTCCAGCAACACATTTGATAAGCGTTTTTTCCTCTCCAGTTGTTCCACGTGTAAGTTTCTGCTCTGCTGCCGATGTGCTGTTTTAAAAACATATTCCTCAAGTCTACTTCAACATTATCAGTCTAGCTTGCTGATGATGGCTATCAGTCAATCCTCTGCACATGTACCCTTGTCTTAGGTCATCCTGTGTAATCTTGATTCTAAGAACAGTGATTTATCTCCATTCCTCTACAATACTTCCGAAATTTTGCTGCTTCTGCGATTCTTTATCACTCACTTCTAGGTTTCGTTTATCTTCTGGCCTAAATGCGTAATAAGTGGGTGAACTACGAACCCTAGAGATCTTATCCCCTTGAACTTACTCGCGTCATGACATTTCGTTTTACTTCACTCGTTATATCTTTGATGTTCAACCGAGGCACAATCTTTGACGCTAATATTCACAACGCGATCAGGTCGTTCTTATTACTTAAAGGAATACAGCAACTAGTTATTTTTACACAGCTGTATTAATGTCACGACGTGCTTCGGGCTACCACACTTCTTCAATTGGTACTGGCCACACATGCAACAGTGTACGGAAAAGCACTTATATTGTGCACATAAAGGTGGTAAAAGGAGCTACAATGTATAAAACAAAAAACCACAGCAGCGTTCAAAATGAAGCCGACACAAACATTGCAGATATGAAGATAAATTTGTTACGCCAACTAAAGATGGGTAATGTCCGAAATTTATATAAATAATGCGTATAAAAATTGGCTGGTTGCTGTATTACTTCAATAAATTTAATCCGCAGCCTTGCAGCTCAACGGCCAGTAAAGTAGATAAATTACTATATTCCTTGTTTGTCCCGTTTTTTCTCTCACTTGGTTCTGAATACTGCCAATAGATAACCTAGTGATTTTCTTCCTCATTCAGTTTAGTTTCTCGTGTTGAATACTCAGCATGCAAGTAGGTCAGTAGGTAAATGAAATAAAAATATGTTAACCAGCACTTCTGCTGTAAACAGTTTAGATTTGTGCTTTGACTGACGAGCATTAGAATTTGTAAACTACATTCTGAGTGAGCTCAGGGTAATCAAAATCGATGAAGAAGAAAACTGCTTTTTACCAAACAACTGAACCACTTGTGTACGTCCCAACATACAATGACCTCATTACTGCTTAGCCAAGGCCTTGCAGCAGTGGGAACTTCGGTTTCCGTCAGATCACCGATGTTAAGCGCTGTTGGGCTTGGCTAACACTTGGATGGGTGACCGTCCTGGTCTGCCGAGAGCTGTTGGCCAAAGGAATCTACTCAGCGCTTCTGAGGCCAACTAAGCAGCTACTTGACTGATGAGTAGCGGCCCCAGTCACGAAAACGGCCTCCGTATCCGCATCCAGTGACGCCCGTTGGCGGTTGCTCGGTACCGTTAGGTCATCCGAGGCCTGCTCGGACTTGTTTTAGTCAGTTTTTTTTTCTTTTTTTCTTTTTAAACAGATTAAGTTGTCTCAAAGAGCTGAACACATTTTTCGGACCAGTATTAATTTTGCCATCCTTTGTATTGATATTCACTTTGCATCTAGTGTGATAGCTCTTGTTACTACATCACATAAGCACCTATATTCACATCACTGTGAAGTGCATGGCGGAGAGTATGGGGCCACATGGTAGCATTTCCTCTCGTTCCATTCGCTTTGGGAGCGTGGGAAGAATGAATGCTTGAATGCATAAATTTACTGTTCTGTCGATTCTTGGTGGAATATTTTATACGTTGTGAATAAAAAAGCAGACGATTCTGGGGTAATATTGTGTAATATTTTTTATTTTACAACATGTTTTCGCTGTTAACCATCTTCGAATAAAAGATAAATATCTTTTTTTTTCATTCAGAATGAAGGCTTATTAAAGTCTATATGTGTGCCTTAATTAATCTAATTTTGTCTTCATGGTGTCCATGGGACCTCAACGCAGGGTGGTCTTCGAACTTTGTAAGCAGATTTTCGTGGGATAATTCATGTCCATCTTCGAGACACTGCAGATTCAGGTTTATCAGCATTTCGATGGTGGTCTCCGGAGAGTAAAAAGAAGAGCAGTATTCTAAGATTGACACACAAGTGTTTTGTAACCAATGTCCTTTGTCGACTGACTGCATTTCTCCAGTACCTTCCTAATGAGCCGAAGCCGGTCACCTGGCTTACCTTCTATTAACCTTATATCATCATTACATTACATATTCCCATACATGTTTTTACTCAGGTGTTTGTATGACACATACCAAATGTCACCACTGATGATGTAGTCATATGAAACTAACTTTCTGCGTCTTTGAAATTGTTTGCAAATTTTATGTTTATTAACAATTAAAACAAGTTGTCAATCTTTTTAACGATTTGAAATGTTAGCAAGATCGGACTTTCAAAGCAAATATTCCAAAGAATACAGCCGGCAAATATATACGATGGGCGTTCAATAAGTACTGTAACACATTTTTTCTCGGTCAGTTGCTGTTAGTTGCTGTCGGAAAATGTGGAATTTGTTATGGGACTTCGTGGAATATTCCCCCTTCATCCTCTACGGTTTCATGAAATGCCGATGGATCGCGGAGCTATACCTAGCCTCCGAAGTGGCATCTGTAACGGAAGTACATTTGAAACACAGAAGCAGGAAACTGTCATTGAGTTTCTTTTGGCGGAAAACTAGAGCGTCGCAGATATTCATAGGCGCTTAGAGAATGTGTATGGAGACCTGGCAGTGAACAAAAGCATGGAGACTCGTTGGACGAGGCGTCTCCCATCATCGCAACAAGATCGTGCAGACCTATAGGGTCTGCTGCATGCTGGTCGGCAGCACACAGTTCTGACTCGTGCAGTGTTGGAACGTGCGGACACTCTCATTCGAGCTGATCAACGGATCAAAATCAAACATCCCGCTGCTCAACTGGACCTCTCCTTCAGTGGTGCTGACACGGTTGTCCATCAGTTGGGATAATTAGAGATGTGTGCCCACTACGATCCTCGCCGCCTAGCAGAAGACCTTCGACTTCGAGTTGTTTGGCCCAATGAAGGACAAACACTACGGGAAGCAGTACGTGAAGGAAGACGTTGGTTCCGATTTTGACCAGTAGACTGGTACCATGGGGGCATACAAGACCTATTAGTAAGACTTAGTATGGCCATCGCATTGAACGGAAATAAAGTTGAAAAATAGGATTTCGTAGGCAAAAGATGGAGGATTAATGTGGTGTATCGGTATCATGAATAAAACCAACCTGCTTTCAGAAAAAAAAGTTTTCCATTACATATTGAACTACCCTCGTATCTGTACGCTATAATAGGTATATGTGATTTTATTAATTTTGACTAAATTTAATTTTTTGTATCTGATTCAAACTCTAGAAGTGTAAGCAGGCTGTTTAGGTTTTTATGTTGCTAACGTCACCTAGCGCTCTGTATGAAAATCACTGGCTGTGCTGTGTGCAGTCTGTGGCTGGTTGGCATTGTTGGAATATTCGCCATTGTTGTGTTGGGCAGCTGGATGTGAACAGCGCGTAGCGTTGCGCAGTTGGAGGTGAGCCGCTAGCAGTGGTGGATGTGGGGAGAGAGATGGAGGAGTTTTGAGAGCGGATGATCTGGACGTGTGTCCACCAGAAAGAGTAAATTTGTAAGACTGGATGTCATGAACTGATAAATATATATATATAATGACTTTTGAACACTATTAAGGTAAATACATTGTTTGTTCTCTATCAAAATCTTTCATTTGCTGACTATGCCTATCAGTAGTTAGTGACTTCAGTAGTTAGAATCTTTTTTAACTGACAGTATTGGCGCTCGCTGTATTGCAGTATTTCAAGTAACGAAGATTTTTGTGAGGTAAGTGCTTCATGAAAGGTATAGGTCAGGGCCATTCTTTTGTAGGGATTTTTGAAAGTCAGATTGCGTTGCGCTAAAATATCGTGTGTCAGTTTAGTGATGATCAGAATAAGGAAAGAGAGAAATGTCTGAGTACGTTCAGTTTTGCTCAGCTGTTTGAATATCAAATAACGTAAGGGGTTTGCCCGCACAGTAACTCATAAATTTTTCTAAGGGGACGTTTCAGAAGCGATAGTGAAAAATCGGACCGTCAGTTACTGCTGTGGTTCTTGAGCTTTGTGTGACTTTCGTGTTGGTTGCGCATGTTGCTTGGGAACTGAGAGAGATTAGTGCGGTCGTCTGAGCGCGTTGTTTGCGACAGCGCTGAAAGACGTTGGTTGGGTGGGGAGGGAGGGAGGGAGGGAGGGAGGAACGGTGACGGCGATCGCGTGTCGCGGCTGTCCGCGCCGTCTGCGCTAATGATGCCGCGACTCGGCCGTAATTAGCCGCGTCCATTGTGCGGGACGGGCTGGCCGTCTGCTCCCAGCGGGCGCCTCGCCGCGACGCGCAGCGTCCCTGCTCTCCCAAGGACGCGGCCACGGCAGGGACGGCTAGAAGTAGAGTACGCCGATGACGGCGTGGAAACACCCTGTACTGTAAAGTCGTCGCACACGGGACGAGTTAGCTAGCGTTGACGTGGCGCTCTACGAATTTTGTGACGTCACTTGATGCTATTTCACTTTCAGGAGCCATTTCCTCGCTTGAAACATAAAATGAGTTCTGCAATATTTCCTCTATATGTTAGGTGAAGTAGAGCCAGTAGGAAGCAATAACGCCCCCTACGTGATAGGGGGAAGGTGTCAGGCCCTCAAAATGCAAGACGCCATATTCTACTCGTCTTGTTCAGTAGAAGCCCATATTCGGTGCGTTTTATCTTGTACTCCATGAATATATGCTGTTTCTAAATACCAGCACACTGAAAGTCTCGAGAACTAATCATTATTGATACTATTCGCTGTAATAAAACTACGGGAAACGTCTTATTGATGGTTACAGAATTTTCGTATTTAGTTATTATCGCCTTATAACTCGCGTTTTATCAGAGAAAGGCGTTTCAAGACAACCACACATTGAAGATTCATGAAAAACGTGTCGTTCTTGTTGGGGTTTGTTGTAATTAAATGTAAATTAATAACATACCAGTGATTAACCTATAGAAGACTGTAAGATGAAATCCAAAGAAGAAGCTACAAAAATGGCTCTGAGCTCTATGAGACTTAACTTCTGAGGTCATCAGTCCCCTAGAACCTAGAACTACTTAAACCTAACTAACCTAAGGACATCACACACATCCATGCCCAAGGCAGGATTCGAACCTGCGACCGTAGCGGTAGCGCGGTTCCAGACTGTTGTGCCTAGAACCGTTCGGCCACCCCGGCCGGCGAAGAAGCTACAGCCCATAAAGTTTGGCTTTAGCGGCTGTCCAGAGAGGACGCGCCCGAGGCCCACGAGAAAGACAGGGCGCGGCGCGTACGTCACGAAGGTAGTCCTGAACACCCTCGCTCGCTCAGCTAAGCAGACAAAATGCGTTTCTAAACCTGTTAACCCACAGCTGGGCGTGTACGTACTAACGAGAATTGCATCTTCCACTTGAATCTGCTATTATGAAGTCTTACTTATTAACAGTACTATAGCAAAATTTAATTAAGATCAATACTCGATCGGTTTGTCTATAGCATTTAGTCTCTTCTGCTTAACAGTACTCATTACATGCTGGAAGTGGTGCCTTATGTAACTGATAATCATTTTAGCATCATTTTATTGTAAGCCAGTACAGCCGTAACAAATTATAAGCAGGCCCATGGACTTCCCATCATTATAGGACTAATAACAGTAAGATTCCATAATAGCGGATTCCAGTAGAAGATTCAGTTTTCATTTGTACGGACGAGACTAGTTACGAGTGAACAGGTGTAGAAACGTAGTATGTCTGCTGAATTGAGTGAGCGAGCGCAGGATTACCTTCGTGACGTACGCGCCGCGGCCTGTCGTTCTCGTGGGCCTCGGGACGCGCCGTACTTGCGCCTGCGGAGTATTTGTTTACATTGCGACTTAGCCTGTTCGCGAGCTTCGCGCGCTGACATCACGGCAAACAAATACAGAAAATCGACTCTTCGTTTCAGCTATTGTCCACAATATGCAAGACCAACATCTTTAGACGTGGAACGTTTCCTCCGCGAGGGGGCAAAGACCCCGCCATCGGAACTTCCGGGTATTCTCCTATCGATTGTCGGTAACACAGTTTACGTTGAAATGATCAATGATGCTGCGTGCGGGCACATTTTAAACGCGACCAAACAGGGATTCTGGTAACGGCAGTGTTGTCAAAGTGGAACATGCGGGATTACATCTACATGGATACTCTGCAAATCACATTCAAGTGCCTGGCAGAGGGTTCATCGAACCACCTTCACAATTCTCAATTATTCCAATCTCGTATAGCGCGGGGAAAGAATGAACATCTATATCTTTCCGTATGAGCTCTGAATTCCCTTATTTTATCGTGGTGATCGTTTCTCCCTATGTAGGTCAGTGTCAACAAAATATTTTCGCATTCGGAGGCGCAAGTTGGTGATTGTAATTTCGTGAGAAGACTCCGTCGCAATGAAAAACGCCTTTCTTTTAATGATGTCCAGCCCAAATCCTGCATCATTTCTGTGACACTCTCTCCCATATTTCGGGATAATACTAGGCATAGGCGATAATATTAGGCATGAGAACTATTCCCGTGTTTGAACTGCCATTCGAGGTAAGGATGTCATAGCGGCATTCCGGCCATACGGCACTGTTCATGATCATAAGACAGATCTTAACGGGGTGCTTCAGATCACAATTAATCTGCGCAGCCATGTACCGTCTTATCTGACCAGCAGTGGATGTCAGGACATATTTACGACGGACAGCCGCGTAGTTGTGCTGAGTATGGAAAAGAGGGCCACATCACATCTGAATGTCTGCAGCGACAAATTTGTTTTTTCCCAAATTTGTGAAACATACATAACCCACTTTCTGACACTTTTGAGTGGGTGTATTAAGGTTAGCTATCTCTGTTATTAGTGCTACAGAAGTGGTTTATTAATGCATGCACACTATCTATTTATTCCGCAACATTGTACTCTATATGAATGATCGGCCTCTTAGCCTCTCTGGAATCTTGCCAGAGAGTTGCCCGTCCCTAGCCACGTGGAGGCGGGCCGCTACTACTAGAAGAAACCACTCCATTTATACTACTCTTTTATTCCCCCCACCACCATACTGATCTAACTACAACTACTAGCTACTACAATTCAAAGACTTAAACAAACGTACTATTTACATATTTACAATTGCGCATTAGATCTGAAGCGCATTTACCCTCTCCCAAGGTAGGCTCGCTGGGCCTCCCTTGAGACTTTATTCACTAATTTTGCGAAATTGCTAAACAATTCGCCATTTGTTAGTATATCATTTATATCCCTTGTCTGCAGAAGCTGTCTCTCAACTGAGACAGCCTGTTCGTATATTGGACACTCAAACACTGTGTGTTCTGGCGATCCTACGTGGGCACCACAGTCACACTCCGGTGTTGGCCTTTTACCTATTTTATGAAGGTACGTGGGGTAGGGACCGTGGCCTGTAAGGAAGTGGACTAGGCCCTGTGAGGGCGTCATTATCTTGTTCTTTAGTCTTTCCCTAACTGTGGGTAGAAACCCATGGACTCCACGGCGTGTACTGGACCCATCCCATTCGTCCTGCCAAATGTCGAGCATTATTTCTCGGATGGATTTGACGCTTACCAGAGGAGTGCCCATTATATTTTGCACCATGTCGATGTTTTGTTTGCACAGGCAGTAGGAGGCTGCGTGCTGCCTTATTATCAGGCCTAGTGGACATAGACCCATAATTACCAACAGTGCATCTGTTGGACTTGTGTTGAATGCACCAATGCATCTCAACAGAACGTTCCTCTGTATTCGCCTGACAGCAGCGGCAGGCCGCACCAGAGCTAACCTGTGGGCCCACACACTGGATGCGTGCCCTACTGTAGGAGCCAATATAGTGTTGTGATAGATATTTATTGCCTTTGACGGCAGATGAAACCTTCTTTGTCCAATTGATATTATCTTGTTGAACAGAGCTAAGGACTTTGTCGTTATTTGCTCAATATGCGGAATGAAACTCCAATTCTCATCTAAATATACCCCAAGGTAGCAGGCATATCTCTGTCGCGACACTGCCTGGCCATTAATTATGACTGTTGGGTCCCTATTTAACTTGCCTTATAAGAGCATATATAGCGATTTTTGTGGTGCAATAGACATTTTAGTCTTCTCACACCAGTTGGTTAACAGTTCAATAGCCAGTCGTGATCAGTCTTCGATCACATTGCGAGTGTCACCTTCCACTAGAATTGCGAGATCATGTCTGCAGCGACAGATAACGCAACTACAAAATGGAGGAGTGGTACTTTTCTCGTCGTCTACGATACTTCCGATCACATACGCGACGGCGCTCGCCGCCGCCGGCCGCCCGATGGCTCTCGGAATCACCTGAACAGCTGATGGATGGGTAGTCGCCGGCCGCGGTGGTCTCGCGGTTCTAGGCGCTCAGTCCGGAGCCGCGCGACTGCTACGGTCGCAGGTTCGAATCCTGCCTCGGGCCTGGATGTGTGTGATGTCCTTAGGTTAGTTAGGTTTAAGTAGTTCTAAGTTCTAGGGGACTGATGACCACAGATGTTAAGTCCCATAGTGCTCAGAGCCATTTGAACCATTTTTTGATGGGTAGTCTTCCGTCCTTCCTGAACCGGTTGCGAACGAGGTGACTGACGATATGTCTACACTATTCTCCTCAGTTACGATTGCTGCTCCGGCTGCGCCAGTGGCCGACGCTGGTGTTGGACGACTCTTTCTTTCCTTCCTGATCGGCGCGACTCCCTCCCGCTTTCTGACGCGGAAGGACGACCGCACGAACAACGCTCCCCTAAACGAGGAAAGGAGGCGCCGTGCGACGTCGGACGGCACTCCTCTCCCTCTCCAGATGATACATTCTCTATTGAGAAAATCAACGTTTCAGCGTCTCAGACCGTTAACGAAGGCGTCGTGGTGCGTCTGTGGACCGGCACCACTCACTGGCTCTCACATCGACGGAACGAGATGTTCCTGCCTCTGAAGTCCCTACGGAAGAAGGAACGATACCACCCAATCTGGCGATGTCAGCAGGCGTCGAATATGTGGATTCCGTGGCCACGAACTCACCGCTGGCCTGGAGCGAAGGTTTTGAAGAAACAGCAGATCCCGTACAGGAGTCTCCGCCGTTAGGGGACGCGACATGCTGACGTCAGTCAACTTTTTCGCTGAGCGAGGGGTGCCAGCGCCTGTCGTCGGGTGATCCCGTATCCTCACAGCAGCGAATGGTGGGCCCTACTCCGGTAGCTCCGCGCATACTGTATCGCGACACTAAATACCAACGGCGTCCGCACTGCCATCAAGATCCATCTCCTGAAAGAAATGATATGGGCTTCGGAAGTAGACGTTCCACCGTCACAGGAGTTTCATATAGCAGTGCTACTACGGATATCAGGATATGACTTCTATGACTGTCACGTTGAGCATCTTCGCCGTGGAGTGGCTGTGTATGTAACCGACATCATGTTTCTCCTGTCTACCAGCGGTATAGCGTTTACGATTCTCTCCACTCGTCTCAATAATATCTATGCGTCTTCTGGTACCAGCCATTGACATGAAAGGACTCGATTTTATGCGGAGAAGAGTGCCCCAACGTTCTTAGGTTGACATGAACATCTTCTCTTTGGAGGGGACTGAACTCGGTTTGCCGTGGATGCCTCCTGTAAATGGACTTTTGTGCGGTGGCGATAGAGCCGCTCATAGGCCTGCTGACGGCGCAGTTGTTCTCGGCCGGAAAGATCAATACCAGAATTTTACAACGTGCCAGGAGTTGCACCTCATTGTTTTCGATCGAGCCCTACGGGATACATGGGACGTACGGCGCGCACACAACCCGAGATTCACGTTTCACACGAGACATTCGGCAAGTTTGTTGATACAATGGCCGATGAAGAGCGCTGGCCTTTGGTGTTCTCTGACCACTGCGCGCGTACATGTGTACACTGCTCCTCCGCGTCAGAAGGTTTGGAGGAGTCGGCCGTCATGGAAACTGAACACACAGCATCTGACGTTTCACTGAGACGTGGACAAAGTGTGAACGGCGTCTCCGATACAGTGCATCACTGGTGAACTGGCACCTGGAATGTCCGTGGCAGGTTCATCACTTACAGCAGGGAGGTGGCCACTTGGCACAGGCACACTACAGGATTGTACTTCAGAGCCCTCCGCGACCTTGATGGCCAGCCACCATTCCGAGAAGTGCAAACTGGACGCCGCATGATTAATGCGAAGCCACTGGCGACTACTCGCCGTAAACTACAGGGCAATGTGGCACGTGCTCGCAGACCTGATGTGGTGTCGCGGGAGAATCCCACCATACAGTATTGTACACGATTGCAGATACTGCAGATAAAGCTTCGTCACCGAACTCGTAGATCATCATACGCAGCCAGTCACCTGTCAAGAGGACATAGTCGATTTCTTCGTCGAATGTCATCGCCGAGTCTACCGTGCCGATGATGGGCCGTCCTGGACTACGATGCTATCGCCGTGAATGTTCCACGAGCCCTCACGCCTGAGGAGGGGGTTATGTTAATGGAACAATCCACTTCCAAGGAGGTCACTGTCACTATCAATATCTTCAAGAGAGCATTGTACAAGTCGCTAGGCATCAAAGGACTCGCTACTGAAATTTATGGTACGTTTTGTGCCCTCGTGTCTACACGATGTTCGGAGAAGTATAATGAACGGATCACGTCTGCAACTGCAATTCCGCAAGCTTCTGTCGCGGGCATAAACAGGCACCGAGTATTACTATGGCCCACTACCACCCTACTACCTTATTCAATACTAATCACAAGATTTTTGCGTGGTTACTGGCGGCGCGCTACAGGCCCCTCTCACCACATGTCCTGAGCCAGGTAGCACAGTTATCATCCAAGAAACCACTAGAGACGTGATGTGGTTGAGTTGGAAGAGGCGTGAAGACATCTTGCGGCGATCGTAGCGTAGACTTCGACAGCGCGTTTGATAGAGGGCGCCACGTGTTTCTATATCTGTCTTCGAAGGGATTGGCTTCCGTCCCCGGTTCAAAAATGGTTCAGATGGGTCTATCACTATGGGACTTAACATCTGAGATCATCAGTCCCCTAGACTTAGGAACTACTTACACCTAACTAAACTAAGGACATCACACACATTCATGCTCGAGGCAGGATTCGAAACTGCGACCGTAGCAGCAGCGCGGTTCCAGACTGAAGCGCCTAGAACCGCACGGCCACAGAGATCGGCCCTCCTCGGTTCATCAGCGTGCTTCGGCGATTCTTTATCAGCGCACGTTCGTTGGTCCAAGACAAGGGGCGTGTTGCAGATCCGATACCGACCCAACGCCGAGGATGCCCCCTATAAATGAACTTTTGTGCAGTGGTGCTAGCGCCGCTCATATGCCTGCTGACGGCCCTCTTGTCTGGACTCTTCCTACGCGGTTACATCTTCCGCTGCCGCGCATACGCAGATGACCTCGTGCTGTTGGTTCTTTCTCGAGAGGAGGTCGTACAAATCCTCGAGGCAATTCAGGCTCATAAGAGGGTGGCTAGAAGTGTGACGAATGCGCGCAATTCGACAGCGCTGTCTATTGGCTGCGCGCTACCTCCGGAAGATCCGGCGGCCCTGCCCTGTGTCCAACGCCCCCGCTATCTTGGGACCACCTTAGCATCATCAGTGCGCTGTACAGCGGCGGTCAACTTTCGTTAAGTTATGAGAATTACCTTTATGATGATCAGTCACAACTCCCTATGCCGCCTCGATCCTTTGCAGCGTATTGTCTTCTTGAATGCCTGTGTCGCATCCAGAATGATTTAAACTGCGCAGATTCTACCAAAGCCGATTATCATAGTGCTTGTATTCAAGCGGCGTTATGATATTATATTCTCTGACTGGTGGATCCATCTAGAAAGTACTCTGTGACACAATTATTCGCACTCCGCGTGCAGGAGGACTTGGCCTTACAAACATACGCCATCGTGCTGCGGCACTTTATACAGCCACGATGTGCAAACAATGGCGCAGTATCCAGACCTCCATTACGCACCATTTACTCGTCGTCCCTATGCAAGTGGACCTTTCTCTGGCGGTCCCCTTCGGTAGCATCATGCCCTCGTTTGCACACATCAGGTTCGGACGTCTGATTATTCGGGGTTACAAATGGCCGCATGTTTTCTACGAGGGCCACCGCATATTATTGGCAAGAGTCTTTTCTTTACCTAGGGGTAAAACATTTTCCTGGCACTAAGTCGCGGGTGGTTCTCTGGATAGACGGCTGTTCGCACATCGGTATGGAGATGCTCATCACTCCCACTTTGCAGTACTTGCGGACTGCACATTCTAGGGTTGAGTGCTGTTCCCGTTATCGCACGTATTTCGCTAATTATCTTAACAGCTTTTTTACCACTCCCTCCATCTCTCCCTCCCCCCTCCTCCCGCCCACTAAGTTGGCGTGTTTCCGGCTTGGCAGACACCAGCCCTATTCGGAACGAAACATGTCGTGCCTATAATATGGACTGGGCTCACTTACTGTCCTTTACCACCTTGTGGGGTTTCAAGGGCTGCGGATGGGTGAACTAGTTTTAATTTGGGTTTCAACTTTTTTTTGAGTCGTCTGTCTTCTAACTGGTTTGATGCGGTCCGCGACTAATTCTTGTCCTGTGCCAAACCTGTACTCATTGGATTCGAAGTCCCTTTCATCTTGCCACCGAACTTAATCGCCACTGTATCCAACTTTAATGTATCCAATTCGTTTCTAAATGTTCTAACATACCTATGCGATTAAGGGATCCAGCATTCCACGCTCCGATCCGTAGAACGCCAGTGTTGTTTTTCCTGATGCCAACATCCTCCTGAGTAGTTTCCACATGGAGATCGACAGTGGGGACTATTTTACTTCTGGAACATTTTATCCAAGAGAATGCCATTATCATTTACCAGTATAGCCGCATGTCCTCTGGAAAAATACTACTATAGTTTCCCCTTGCTTTCATAAGTTCGCAGCACAGCCAAGTAAGGTTGACTGATATTACAAGACCTGATCAGTCAATCACACAGACTGTTGGCCCTGCAACTACTGGAAAGGCTACTGCCCCTCTTTAGTAACCACGTATTTGTCTAGCTTCTCCATAGGTACCCCTCCATTATGGTTAAACATCATACTGCTATCTGTATCACTGAAGAACTCGAGCCACCCCCACGTCAGTAATGTCTGTGGTTCATGATACATAAAGTCACTTAAATTAGCCCTAAGATATTAGCTATTTACTACGCCGTATTACATGTTATTCAGCACATACAGCGACTCTGCGTTGTATGATAATTCGAATTAGTTCTTTGTGGGACTTTTCTTCAATTGACGCATTCCCTTTCTCATCCCTAGCAATTACTAATAAATAAATACGTAAAAAAGGTCAAGTAAGTGTAATCAAAACGCAAAAAACAGTTTTATACACAATTCGGGTGACAGTTTCCATTTGGTGTTGGCAACATGCACAAAACAAAATGCTTACACCAGAGATATTACTGTTCAATATCACGCGCAAACGCTGCGGCCACCGGTAAACAGGCGACGGATGCAACGAAGCGAGGAGGGCGTGGTCGCGGGGTGGGTGTGCAGTTTGCCGAGGAAGACGTAATCTTGTGATGGAATTTGGTGTGGCGGGAGATGGGGAAGACGACACTAATCCGACGACGCTCGGTCCGCTTTATTACGGCTGGTCCCGAGGGAGACCGCGGCCGCCTATCGGAACTTCACTGCCGCTGCTTCAGTTACTCGATTCGACCCGTGTTATACGAGGGCCGCGCTACAAAAGGACCTCAGACCTTTCACTGTAACCAGATCGCATAAAAGAAAGGAGCCGTTAAATAGAAACGGCGGCTGCCCTCCAACTGCGGCCTCGCGGATTCGCCGGCAGGAGGACGAGAAGAACTTCTTTGAGGCTAATTTGCCTGCAAGACACTACGTAATGAGAGCTCCAAGATGGAAGTGCAGTTTATAGGTTAGTGATCGAGAGTTTGGGATTCTCATCAATTCGAGATCTAACTGATGGTAAATATTTCACCTAAGCTGGTATCCATAATTTCTATCACTATCATGAGGTAGAGAAACAAGACGTGAAACATATCGTGCACTCACGGAAGCTCCGCCTCAGAAGAGCAACATTTGTGCCAAGGAAAGGGCCGCACTACGAAAGTTACAAAGTTACGAGAAGATCCTCAAAGTTGGTCATACCAGCTCATAAGGGAGACGCCATCTCGCTGTTTCCATGTGAGGTTTATAAACAGAAGATTTATAACTTGTTGATTGAACCAATGTATCGGAAGATTGACAAAGACCCAGCAGGGAAAGTGGAAAGGAAAACGTCAGCGCTGCTAAATTCTTCTTCTATTCCGCAATAAGTGGCCAAAAGACTATGGCCTCATAGTTCCGTGTCACACAGGTTAAATGGTCTTCAGAAGACTCATAAAAAAGAGATTCCGTCAGTAGCATCGACGACCCAACGTAGGATTTGGCTATACATCTTGCCTCTCTGCTGAGACATTATGTGGGGAAGTGCGCGTGTCTTGTTCGAAATTATGCTGACTTTATCAATAGACTTAGGTCAACTCAAATCAATGAAACTGACTTATTGGTGATCTTCGATGTTTCGATGTTCAAAAAATGTTAAAATGTGTGTGAAATATTATGAGACTTAACTGCTAAGGTCATCAGTCCCTAAGCTGACACACTACTTAACCTAAATCATCCTAAGGAGAAACACATACACCCATGCCCGAGGGAGGACTCGAACCTCCCCCGGGACCAACCGCACAGTCCATGACTGCAGTGCCCTAGACCGCTCGGCTAATCCCGCGCGGCGATCTTAGATGTCATCTCAGTTTTCACTAAGGTTCCTCTTATGGACTCTGTCACTCATCAGCAATAAGTTCACGACCGATATAACGGCACTTTTTCATCACGTCCTTTTCTCAACCTACTTCTTATTTAATAGTGAATATTTTGAGCAAACGGATGGTGTTGCCATGGGCAGTCTTCTCTTCCATCTGGTAGCAAAACGTTTTATGGAAGACTTTGACGAAAGGGCGCTTGATTCGACAGAGATAAACCGAGAGGCTTCTGGTGATATGTAGATGACACTTTTTTGCAGTGTGGCCCCAGGGTAAAGAAGAACTGTCACGTTTCTTGCAACGTCTGAATTCAATCCACAAGAACATCCAATTTACGATGGAAACAGTGAAGGATGGTTACTTACAGTTGTTGGACGTCTTTGTTAGTGGGGAAGTGGATGGGTAATTAGGGCGTTTCACCCACCGTAAGCCCACACATACGGACCTCTATCTGCAAGCGTCGAGTTGCCGTGACACTTAACAAACTATCGGCGAGCTTAGAACGTTGGTTCACCGAGCGCCTGTTGTTTCTGATGGAGAGTGCCTTACAAAGGAGCTTGAACACCTACGGCCTGTGTTAAAAAGATAATGGTTACTCTCCACATCAGATTAGTACTGTGCTCAGAAGGAAGAAACGTGACCACTCACAACACCAAGAAGATGAGAAACTATTCAAGTCCATTGCATTCCTTCATACATTTAGTTAAAGTTATCTTCCGGCAAGATTAGTGGTCTTCTCGGTTCGGTAAAGGACGATCTGGGACTGCGGAAGGTCGGAATTTATAAAACCTTGCCAGTGTGGCAAAGCTTACATGGGTCAGACGACACACACAGTACATGAAAGGTGCATTGAACATGAGCGCCACACTCGCCTTTCGCAGCCTAATAAGTCGGCCGTAGCTAGGCATTGTATTACTGCAGGACACTCTGCGGATTACTCTGCCACAAAAACTCTGGTCCAGGCGAGATCCTTTTGGGATTCAGCAATTAAAGAACCTATGGAAATACGTCTAGAATGAGATCTTATAAATCGTGACAGCGGCTTTCAACGAGACGAGCCTTGGGACTCATTGATCTCTTTAATTTCTTATGAGAGAAAACATTTTATTCGTAATGAGACATCTGGCGAAATCTGACGTTTGCTTTTAGCGCCGCGAGCGCATTTTGCGACAGAAGACTGACATGTAGTTTCACCTCTACGTATGCACCTGCTTGCCACGGATGTGACAGTATTTGCAGAAGGTGCGGATTGTCATAGAGGACACTCCAGTGACAGCCGCCAATGTTCATGCGTCTCCGCGCCAGTTTTTGCTATGAAGCCGACACCGTGGACCAAAATTTTAAGCTACCTGTATCCGATAACCTATAGATGGTCCTACACAATCAATCACACACTAATAAGTAAGCTTCAGATTAATGCTCCACAAATTAAACAGAAAATCCATGAGCAAACTGGACTACATACAGGAGGTAAATAAAATAAAAGAAATAGCACTGGGAAATGGTTATATACCAATATTATCGAGTGTATATATATAGATATACTTTGCACAACAACACGGAAGAGCATATCACACTTACAATGGTCACGCGAAAGACAAAACAGAGCAAGAACTCACACAAAACAAAGTGACATATACCTACATACAATAATAAAGCTTGTTAAAGAAACTGGGACTGCAAGTAGAATACAAAATAGGAAACTCAATAAAGAAAAAGTTAAGAACACAGGGAACGCCCACAGACAAATTCAAGAGCACAGATATACATAAACTCTTGTCAGTCAGTATCTCGTATAAGCCGAACATGCAGATATATAAAGGAAGATATTCAGAACACCTGACAGCTCTAAAAAGTAAGCGCACCCATGGCACATTTGCTGACCACCTAATAGCTCACAACCTTTCACAATCAAAATAGAAAGAGATTTAAAAGTACGAAAATAGAATCAACGGCCTATATCACAAATTTAAAATAGAAGAGGACTTCCACATACAAAAGTCTTTAGAAGAAAGAAAACAGATTAAGAAAATCTGTACTACATTATGCAAAGGCAGACTAGTTAATATATTAAAGGAACTTCACAAAAAATACAAGACAAACAGCTACACAGAAAGAGAGAGAGAGAGAGGGAGAGAAAGAGAGAAGGGGGAGGGGGAAGGGACAAAGTAAATAAAATTCAAATTTGGTGCCACATTGACCTGATAAAAAGTGAACCACTGAGGCTGGAAACACAGCGTCAACATTAACACTACAATTTGGTAAAACTAAGAAGTGTAATTTAAGAACAAAATTTCGCGAATTATGTTTAGTATTTGTGTATGCTTCTCTGAAGCAAAAAGATTTTCGGAAGCTAATCGTAAGTAATCGAAAATAAAGTCGAGAAGCTTTTTCACGCAAAAAATACGTTTTGTTATAAAATGACGAGTTAACTGGCCAACCAAACTCATATTAACATCATTTAGTTACAGATGACAACCTACCAGTGTACGATAACGTACAGAGGTTCCTGCATAACCCACGTATTTAAAAAAATTTAAGGTTATGTTAACGACAGCTTTTGCCTGGAATTGCAGAGATTTTTAATATAACACAGAAACCGAAAAGTAAGTGAAACGTGAACGACTAAGCAAGGAATATCAAAACTGAGAAAAAGTTAGGCAAAGAAATACCTTATCATCAGAATTACGCTCAGAAATTCAAGAAAACGTTTTGAGATGAACTGGAAAATGAAGGAGGTTCGGCGCTACTGGAATACAGCTAAATACTTTCGTTTTGCTGACAACTTTTTATGTTAGCCTCTAGTACAGATAAACTTCATTAAGGTATTTTACAACTTAATGACACAAATTTGAAATAAGGTCTGAAAATCAGTTATAAGAAGACTAAAATAGTATGTGAGAAATACCAAAAAAAAAACAAGATAAGTTACAAATTAACAAGAATGTCAAGAACTAGCAGATGAGGTTTGTATTTTTGACAGTTAGAGTTAACATTTAGACGGATAGAAAAATAAATAAACTTGGAATCTGTTTGTGAGATCTTGTTTCTGTGTCATACAGTCTAGTTCCTTATTTTAAGAACTTATAATGCATATTCTCCATAAACAGGCAACCGACTGTACTAAATTAATTTTTTAGAGCAACTAGGGAACCGGCAAACTGCAATGAATTTCAATCAGAGTACCAGTGCCTACTGTGGTTTCAGATTATTATTTCTCACCAACCTTAACTGCAAACCTTTTTTCACCTGTGTGACACCGCTATTGGAGATCCGGCATGTATCGGAGAGATTGTAGCAGTGTCAAGTACGGCCTGCAGCTCTTTGGTATCTCTTCCAGAGTTACCACGAAGGTGACGCATCAGTCAGTCTACGGTGCCATTCGAAACGCTCCATGCACCCTCTTAAATCTTGCGCACAATAACGTGGTGTTTCTACAAACATCCATTCTCGTCCACAGTGATGGGCGAGTTCATCCTCTTATCTTGAAGGGGCAGCTACTCACGGGAGAGCTGCATACTATGACCGTTCTCGTTGCTGTCTCTTTACAGCATAACGTGGCGCACAGTCTTCACACACCACAGGTGTGTGGAAAGTTCTGCCTGATCAGACACTTGTGATTTTAGGTGGTGCCATTGAGTTTCTGTCAACAAAATGCTATCAGAAACTGTACTTGGGAACCACTAGCTACTCCAATCGCACAACTAAGAGATTAAAGAAGGATGGGAAAGCATAGCTTGAAGTACGTGCCAAATCTTCACTACTTCAGGAAAGATTTTTTGGTAGTGCGAAGATCACGTTGTCAGGGGTTTTCCACACGGACCAACTCAGTATCGCAATAAGCGGCGTTGATGCTACGCTCCATCCCCTTATTTATTGGTCAAATATTTGAGCAGATCAAAAACAACACATTCTAGAAATCAAACTATAGATTTTTGTACGAATTTCCATAGCCAAATGAAGTGTGGAAAATTGACAAATGAGCTATGAAATTGACCAATATGAGGTCTAGTTTAACAAAAAGCCTTAGTTGTGATAAGGTAATCAAAGTAATGACAAAAACTTAATTAGTGAACTGAAGGAACATTTAACATTTTACAAACAGCTGCTGCTAGCTGTTTTGCGGATAAAAAGCTACAATGGTGAGATAACTGTCAATAAGCAACTTTAAATAACGAAGAACGACGAGTAAAAAGGAAATCAAATGTTTTGTAAAATGACTTAGCTAAAGTAATAAATGGAGTATTAGAGAAATATCTAATATGCCTTTGAGTGCTGCTCAAAATAATCAATGACAAAGGAGGTGGTGACTGAGAATTTAACTCCGAATTTTTAAGAGAACTGGAGGATATTTGTCAGGTGGATCATGTAGACCGTGCAGTCTCGTTTTCTGTACGTAACATCGAACATAATTCGAAGGCACATCACTTGTTTCTCTAATCTGTCATATTTCTTGCTTTTATACAAAACACTTCACAAAACATTTGACCAACTTTTTAAAAATATTCTTATTTCACTTTTTATGAGATTTCCTACACTGTTTGATTTGGTTGCTTTTGTTAATATTTTGTTTATGTGAATGCTAGTCGGAGAATCCAGAGTTTACCCCAATCTTCTATTTGTCCATATCCTCCTCCACACTGATTGTCTCCTCCTCCCTTTTCTCTGTACATCTTCTTCTCCCCCCTCTTTGCCCATCTCCTCCTCCTCCCTATCTGCATCCATCGCCTCCTCGAACGTCTGCCTCTACTTCTCCTCCTGCTCATCTTTCTTACCATCTCCTCTTCCTCTCCTCCCTCCTCCTCCACATTATCTTTTCATTCACTCTTCGTCTAACTCTATCTTGGTCTCTTCCTTCCCCTTCTCTCTGTCGATCCCCTCCTCGCCCCCATGCCCCTCTCCAATTCTCTTCTTCTTCTGCCTCTCTTTCACCATCTTCCTCTATCTTCTGTTCTTCCTTTTCTCAGTCCATCACCTCTTCCGCTCTATATCCATCCTCATCTCCCCCTCTCTTTTCCCATCTCCTACTCCCCCAATCCGTGTCTATTTTCTACTTCCATCTCCCTGTCCATAACGTCTTTCCTCCTTTTCCTGTCCATTTCCTCCTCCATCCTCTCTGTCCATCTCCTTCTGCTCCTCTGTATCATATCCTCCTCCCCCTTCTCTCTGTACATCTGCTCCTCCCCCTTTGTCTGTCTCTTACTTCCCCTTCTCTCTGCCTATTTACTCCTCCCCCTATCTGTGTTCATCTGCAGCCAGCAGCGGTGGTCTCGTGGTTCTAGGCGCTCAGTCCGGAACCGCGAGACTGCTATGGTCGCAGGTTCGAATCCTGCCTCGGGCATGGATGTGTGTGATGTCCTTAGGTTAGTTAGGTTTAAGTAGTTCTAAGTTCTAGGGGACTGATGACCACAGATGTTAAGTCCCGTAGTGCTCAGAGCCATTTGAACCATTTTGTTCATCTGCCTGTTCCCACCCTCTGTGTGTCCATCACCTTCGATCCCTGTTCTCTGTCCACTATCACGTTATCAAACATACCACAGTAGGAGATTTATTGTTACTGCCGCCACAGCATTTCTTTTCGGATAGTAAGTAATATTTATACCAATTGAATCGATTCAGGGGTTGAGGAGGAGCTTTTTATGGGTGGCTTAGCTATGCACGTACAGGTCACATATATTTCACGCATATTTTAGCCTGTATCTCTAGCGAATTTCACCCTATTGTTTCATTTTCATACATCTCTGTTTATGGTGACATCTTTGCTGATCTTTGCCTCGTATGATGATGTAATTTTGCACGTAGATTCAGTGGTTTATGCGACAATTGCCAAAAAAATGTGATGCAAATAAAAGTAATAGTAAAGAAGTACTAAATTAAAGCTTCGTGCCTGCTGCTAAACGAAGAACGAAAATATGTTCAGCTATAAACTTTTTCCTTACATCATTTTGTGGGGGTGTCAGCGAGAAAAATTTCGTAAAGGCCTGATCCAACAGTGCTCCTTTCCAGGCAGTAGGCCTAAGTAATATGTGTAGCAAGTTTGGTTGAAATCGTTCCAGTGGTTTAGAAGGGGGTGTGGAACGCACACACACATATATGTGGATTTCTTTTTCGGTACTGTAGCGAAAAATTTATTGGTTTTGAATGTCTGCTTTTATCGAATTATATCTCGTAATGACATAACCTGATCGTTTGCAAAGTTAGTAGTTATAGCATGCAAGTTACGCGAAATATGCGTTTGTGCCTGAGTTTCATATGTTCAGCTGCACCTCCGCTACCACCGCTATCTCGTTGCCACCCCCCACCACCCCTCCCTTCTTTTGCCAATCCACCATGCCGTCGTCTGCGCAGGCCACCTTATTTTGTGTGGAGTCTACTTCTCATATCATAGTCAATTAAATACACTGAGGCGATAAAAGTTGTAAGTAGGCTGTTTATGTTTTCTTATTGGCAACGTTACGTAGCGCTCTGTATGAAAATCACTGGCTGTGCTGTGTGCAGTCTGTTGCTAGTTTGCATTGTTGTCTGCCATTGTAGTGTTGGGCAGCTGGATGTTAACAGCGCGTAGCATTGCGCAGTTGGAGGTGAGCCGCCAGCAGTGGTGGATGTGGGGAGAGAAATGGCGGAGTTTTGAAATTTGTAAGACTGGATGTCATGAACTGCTATATATATTATGACTTTTGATGACTATTAAGGTAAATACATTGTTTGTTCTCTATTAAATTCTTTCATTTGCTAACTATGCCTATCAGTAGTTAGTGCCTTCCGTAGTTTGAATCTTTTATTTAACTGGCAGTAGTGGCGCTCGCTGTATTGCAGTAGTTCGAGTAACCAAGATTTTTGTGAGGTAAGTGATTTGTGAAACAAATAGGTTAATGTTAGTCAGGGCCATTCTTTTGTAGGGATTTTTGAAAGTTAGATTGCGTTGCGCTAAAAATATGGTATGTCAGTTTAAGCACAGTCTGTACAATTGTTCTGAGGGGACGTTTCAAAGTCATGGGATACTTCGTGATATCCTGTCGGCCAACCTTTTGCCTGGCGTAGTGCAGCAAAGAGACGTGGCATGGACTCTGCAAGTCGTTGGAAGTCCCCTTTGCAAACACTGAACCATGCTGCCTCTACAGCCGTCCACAACTGCGAAAGTGTTGCCGGTATAGGATTTTGTGTACGAACTAACCTTTCTATTATGCCCCATAAATGTTTGATGGTATTCGTGTCGGGGGATCTGGTAGTACAAATCATTCGCTGCAATTGTCTAGAATGTTCTTCAAACCAACGGCAAACAAGTGTGGCCCGGTGATGTGACGCCTTGTCGTTGTTTGGCGGCGAATGGTCTCCAGGTAGCCGAATATAACGATTTCCAGTCAATGATCGGTTCTGTTTGACCAGAGGACCCAGACAATTGCACGTAAACACAGACCACACCACTATGGAGCCACCACCAGTGGCTTGTTGACAAATTCGGTCCATAGATTCTTGGGGTTTGCGCCGCACTCGAAACCTCCCATCGGCTCTTATCAACTGAAATCGGGACTCATCTGACCAGGCCACAGATTTCCAGTCGTCTAAGAGGCCACTAGCCCAGGAGAAGTACTGCAGGCGATGGCGTGCTGTTAGCAAAGGCGCTCGCGCTGGTCGTCCGCTGCCATAACCCATTAACGCGAAATTTCGCCGCAATGTCGTAACGCATACGTTGGTACGACGTCCCACATCGATTTCTACAGTTATTTCACACAGTGTTGCTTGCCTGTTAGTGCTGACAAGACTACGCATACGCCGGTCGTTAAGCGAAAGCCTGAAAGCCGTCGGTCACTGCACACCCATGGTGAGGTAATACCAGAAAATCTCGGCGGACTCTGGACCCCGTAGATCTCGGAATATTGAATTCCGTAACGATATCCGAAATGAAATATCCCATGCATCTAGCTCTAACTGCAATATCGTGTTCAAATTCTGGTAGTTCCTGTCGTGCGGCCATAATCACGCCGGAAACCTTTTCACATGAATCGCTTGAGTACAAATGACAGGTCCGCCAATACTCTGGGTTTTTGTACAGTGCGTACGCGATATTACCGCCATCGCTATCCCATTTTTCACTTCAGTGTATTGTCGTTACACAATATGTGACAGCTCTCTTTACAATTTAATCTCTTGGCCAGACTAGTTCAAATAAAGTTCAGTGCCTGGTCCAACCACAGGAGTGAATGGCGCTGTGCGCTGCAGCCCACACGCAGAATAGCTGAGTCCGGCGTCCGTCAGGTGAGACGTTAATAAGCAGTACACGTGCGCGCGATCGCACGATGGCCACGGGCGCCGCCTGTGACGAACAAGTGGCCAGAGCGAGTGGGCGGCGCGGGGTGGGGGCGTCATTAGCAGTCACGTGGCAGTCAGAGTCGCAGTCAGAGTGTCAACCGGAGGCGGCTATTGACGGCCGCTGACAGGCGGCGCCCTAATGGCTGCGCTGCCCGCGGCCCTCATTCACGGACTCGCTTCGCCAAATCCAGCCGCCCGACAGCCGAGCGAAAAATCCTGCCGCTCGCTCCCCCTACCGGGAACAAAAAACAAGCGCCCAAGGACGGCGGATCGGCGGATGAAAGCTATTTGACGTGTATGGTTGCTCGTCACTAGACTGTTGCAGTTTGGTTGTGGACTTTCGTGCGGTGGACAACAATTTATAAACGGATTTTCTGTCATTTTTTATTTTTAACTTTATTTAATTGATTTTATTCGTTATCTGTCGATCCAGGGAAGTATTTACAAACTGTCAGTATACCGTATACTGAACACAGATGTTTTTAAATTAAACCATATCTGCTTCGTGATATACTTTTTTTACAACGGAAATAGCACAAGTCAAAGTATTATAACTGTTTACTATGTAGAACATCACAGTAGCAACTGGGAATCATTGTTCGCAGGCGATGAAGACATTCCTCCGTATACATTGAACATCGAGACTGCAGCAGCATATAGCTGTTCATCCTACGAAATTGGAAATCTGTCGTAAGGTCTTATGGAACCAAACTGCTGAGGTCATCTGTCCCTAAGCCTACACACTACTTAATCTAACTTAAACTAACTTGCGCTATGGACAACACAAATACCCATGCCCGAGGTAGGACTCGAGCCTCCGACGGGGGGAGCCGCAGGGACCATGACAAGGCGCCCTAGACTGCGCGGCTATCCTACGGCATGAAGAGCGTAATGTACGTTATCCCGCTTACTTAGTGCTAGTTCTTCAGCCCCGTCCATATGTCGCAACTTTTATGGTCGCTTCTAATTGATAGGGAAAGAATTTATCAGGTAGCGCGTTGAGTCTGAAGACCTCTCTGGAGTTAAGTTCCCTCTACCTTTGCGTTTGCTTTATATCTGGATATCGGCCCCTTTCTGAAACCGGTCAATACTGACACAGTCCATCGCGTATAGTTTCCTAAACAATTCTGTCAGACGTACTTTGAGAAATCTTGTTCTTATTGAATCCTTGAGTAAGTTATGTCGTTATTTCTGATATCGCGGACACTTTAATATCAAACGGTTTCGGTCTGCCGTCTCACTTGGCAGGCCCGAAGCTAGTGGTTGGGGGCGTGGGGTGGGGGCGATGCCGGGGGGGGGGGGGGAAGGGAAGTAGCGGTAAACCGGGGTATCTGGCCCAAGCCACAATTTCATTTCAGGTGGCGCCAAATTAATGTTCTTGAAGAAAAAAAAAACCTAGTTTCACAAAGCGCCTAGAATTCAGAGCACGTTGGTCTATCGACCACTCATATGATTTTGAAACGTGTCTCAGTTTGTTTTGAACATTTTTGAACACATTCTAAATTAATTTATAAACGAACCATAAGTTGATTTTTAAATGCGTGCTTAGGGTACGTGATGTCTCTGCCAGGGGAATCCCCGTCGCATCAAGAAATAAAAAACATGGCCGCAAACAGCTGAGCTGAGTAAACCCAAACGGGTAATGCCAATCGCTGTTTGTTTATGTGGTTGATTGGCTGTTCGAATGATCAGCATTGTTATAATAATTAGCGAAAACCATGGACTGAGACTAACAGAGTGGAAATAAACGACTAACGCCAACAACAGGTAAGAAAGATTACATATTATCTTCTTGGTGTATCCAAGAAAATTAAATTTTGACAGAAAATCTTTGCCAGATCGCTACACCACTAAAGACCAGCTGTACAGTTCCTGGTTAGCAGCCGCTAAGGTTCTATACTCGGAATAGTGCGGAAAACTCGTTTTACGAACGCGTAATAATGCCTAACTGGAGAATAAATGCGGGATGACTGAACTAGTGATTCTGGTAGGTTTGGCTGAATTAACCGGAGAATAAGGTTTGGTAGGGGCAGGAATAGTTACAGAACTAGTGATGACAAGATTGTTTGTTAGAACGAGGAAGGAAAAAGAAGACGGACATCACATAAATTATGTAGCAGAATATGACGATTCCAAAATTATAAAAAAATTTCGTACTACTATTACTTTTCGATCTCATTGTTGAAAAACTGGAGCGGACGATCGAAATGTGAAACTATTTCCTAACATGAAACTTTTTGCTTGTAGTGGGTGCAATAGGCGTTTGATGTTGGTACTTTATCAATTATATTCTGTCGTGTTGTTATGTACATGAGGTAGTTAAAAAATGACAATTTGTGCCAAAACAGTCTCGCTTATTTGACGTATGTTACAATTGCTGCAATATTAGGAAGGCCTGTTCCGTAGTATCTAGCAGACAGTGACAGAACAGACGTAATCAAATAGAAACCACACCAGCCTTGGGTACTATACGTATTAACAGGTTTTTCAGAATTAGACAACGACATTTTGAATTTTCATGTAGCAAAACGTTTGACGAACTTTGATGAGGTAATAGATTCTTTCGCAAAAAAGAAAGCATGAAGGTGTAAAGCTGTAACAACATTAGAGAGGAAAAAATGCTGGGACCTAAGGATTGAAGAAAGTGTACTGTTTTGTCTCTGGCTTTTACTGGTTTTATGTTCCCTATATTTAATTTTATGTCACACAAAAAAGAAGATGATACGCTAATAGCCGGCCGTAGTGGCCGTGCGGTTCTAGGCGCCACAGGCTGGAACCGAGCGACCGCTACGGTCGCAGGTTCGAATCCTGCCTCTGGCATGGATGTGTGTGATGTCCTTAGGTTAGCTAAGTTTAATTAGTTCTAAGTTCTAGGCGACTGATGACACAGAAGTTAAGTCGCATAGTGCTGAGAGCCATTTGAACCATATAGGCTAATAGGCGATAAAGAGATAAAATTTTGTGATGAGTTCTTACCCTCCCGGTCACAAATAATGACGATAATGACTAGAGGTCCTAATCAATCAAATATTACTGTCTCGACTATTTTGCAGTATCGCGATTAGTAGTGACAGCTCACATGGTATCACGTTGACAAACAAGCGAGCTGGACTTAGGGCAAAGTGAGCGCGCGTGCTGCTGAGGACTTCAGTATAAAATTGATAGGTCCTACAATGCCAGAGCCGCAAAATACTTTACCAATCCTGAAATTTGTAGCAGGGCGTCGGTAGGCAGCTTTCTGATGATGTAGGCACCAACTTCTGGCGTGCAGCAAGTCTGTTTCAACCCCTGGCCTCGAAGGCTTTCCGAGAATTCTAAGTTCGGCCGAAAAAAGTGCGACTAAAGTCGCAAGACCGTCCGACTCCGACGATCAGATACCGAATCCCCTGCGCCCGCGCGACGCAAGAGCGAAGCCAATGTTGCTCAGATGCCTACTCTCCTCGAAAACCGCGAATCAGCATTCAGTGCTGATTCCAAAATTCCCCCACATTGTCTCAGATCGTCATTCGCGCCAATAGCGACCGTTCCCTCCAATTTAGAGCAGGACATTATGACGTCAACTAGCCCCAGTTTAGTTGACCAGTCATGCCTCTGCAATTCAGCTGAGGCACTGAAATTGCCATTCGACCGGCTACGAAAACAACCTGCCTAAACCACCGGCCATCCGGCGCCAGACGGTCGCACAACTATTCTGAGAATCAAGAGGACAATGCAGTCAGTCGGTGCCAGGAGTCTTCGTTCCAGACGCGCCGGAACGGTAAACACATAAACTGCGGCGACACTCAGACGTCTCGCCCTGCATACAATACGCGAAACTCGACCGACGTCAGTCGTTCCGCCAGGTGCTTAAGCCCATTGTACGAACCCCTCAGAATTCGGGGAAGTGCAGCCCCCAACCGGAAATGCAGTGTGCTGCAACCTCCGATGCTCGCCTCACACAGGCCACGCAGGGAAGTATCCCAACATGCATAGGAATCAAGTGAAAAGTATTTTTGAGCTCTCGGTACAAATACTCTCATTACAATAACCTTGGTTCAAATGGTCTGAGCCCTATGGGACTTAACATCTGAGGCCATCAGTCCACTAGAACTTAGAACTACTTAAACCTAACTAACCTAAGGACATCACACACATCCATGCCCGAGGCAGGATTCGAACCTGCG
This sequence comes from Schistocerca cancellata, assembly GCF_023864275.1. Lineage (NCBI taxonomy): Eukaryota > Metazoa > Arthropoda > Insecta > Orthoptera > Acrididae > Schistocerca > Schistocerca cancellata. Next base: position 512,137,257 of record NC_064627.1, on the reverse strand, counting down.
ACTGTAGGGGTCGCGCGATTCCAGACTGAAGAGCATAGAACCGCTTGACCACAACGGCCGGCTACAATAACCTTATTCGGTCTGTTGCCAACGTGCAATGACATAAAACATTAATAAAATTGATGCAAATGAGAGGCGACATGCAAAAGAGAGCATGGAACCTCTCAGTAGTACTATTGATACACCCTCCAGGATAGCCGTACGTGTTAAAGCGCCGCTTCCGGCCCTGATCGATTCCGCTCGGCGGGTTAATGGAGAGCGCCGATGTGCTAGCCTACCTGGATGTGGATTCTAGGCTGTTTCCCATATCCGATTAGGCGAATACTGGGCTAGTAACCAAGTCCTGCCTTAGTTACACGATTCACAAACATTTAGAAAACGTTCGCAATGTTTCACATGAGTAATACTGCACGCAGACTGCTGGGGTACACATATTCCGTTCCGGGGTAACGGTGTGGCGACGGGAAGGGGACCCACTAAATTAACTACACCAAATCCGATGGTAACGATGCCAACCCCGAGTAGATGTGGGATAGAGGCAGAAGAAAAAGAAGGAAGATAGTACTCATGATATACAACTGAAACAAACATTTAACAACGAAGTAACCATTTCTCTCTACTAAACTGCATAAGCTACTAGAGTTTAATTAAATATTCATTTAGCGAAAAGAAGGATTTGCCAGAAAGAAATAATCTCGGACTTGAAATAAAATTATCTTTGTTACCAGTCAGATAGTGTGATTGGGAAAATGACGAAAAATTTTTGTGGCTGTATATTGAACTTGTTTCTTCGACTGCAACAGATTTAATAATAAGTAAGGATAGTTATTTCGTCTGATATTGCGGAGGACTGCGGTCAAGAATATATAATGAGTGACTTCTCGCTGCTTAAGAAGAGTTTACAGACAAACTGCAGACCAAAGTGTCTCCTCCATATCTGTTGTTTGGCCAGAGGATCAGTCAGTAATTATCGTCAAAGTTTCTTGCTTACAGGTACGACTTTGGAAAATGTCTGCGGTCGTAAAAGGCAGCCTTCGCGTAAAGGCAGCCTAAGAATTCTCACACACTGTGCAAGTGCTAGAAAAGTGCTGATGGCCGAGCCCGCACCAAGTACGGTGTTTACAGAATTACGACGCTCTTTTGTCTGGTTCACGACTCAAAGTTCGCAGGGATTTTTCGACGAACGTGGTTCGTTTATGCAAAGCAGCTTTGTGAAATATCTATAATGACAGTTTCGACAACAATAAGTGGGCGTAGAAACAATTAGACAAATTGTTTCTCTGATATGTATTCTTTCTTTTAAACATAAATTGTATACACAGGAGTATGATTTTTTGATTTCTTCCTCGCCGTCGGTGTTGCAGAAAGCAGGAACGTTGTATTTATGGCTTATCGGCTGTGGTCCGCAGTAGGCTGTAAGGCGATTTTTTTATCGCACGATTAGCTAATTTCGATTACTTGTCATTGTCAAGCACCTGTGAAACCAACTTGGAAATACGCTAATTAGTCTACATACATCGTCATGTATAAATAGCACTTTCACACTTCACATTAAGATAAAAAAACATTACTGCACTGAGGTGTGAAAGTGTTATTTATACACTCCTGGAAATGGAAAAAAGAACACATTGACACCGGTGTGTCAGACCCACCATACTTGCTCCGGACACTGCGAGAGGGCTGTACAAGCAATGATCACACGCACGGCACAGCGGACACACCAGGAACCGCGGTGTTGGCCGTCGAATGGCGCTAGCTGCGCAGCATTTGTGCACCGCCGCCGTCGGTGTCAGCCAGTTTGCCGTGGCATACGGAGCTCCATCGCAGTCTTTAACACTGGTAGCATGCCGCGACAGCGTGGACGTGAACCGTATGTGCAGTTGACGGACTTTGAGCGAGGGCATATAGTGGGCATGCGGGAGGCCGGGTGGACGTACCGCCGAATTGCTCAACACGTGGGGCGTGAGGTCTCCACAGTACATCGATGTTGTCGCCAGTGGTCGGCGGAAGGTGCACGTGCCCGTCGACCTGGGACCGGACCGCAGCGACGCACGGATGCACGCCAAGACCGTAGGATCCTACGCAGTGCCGTAGGGGACCGCACCGCCACTTCCCAGCAAATTAGGGACACTGTTGCTCCTGGGGTATCGGCGAGGACCATTCGCAACCGTCTCCATCAAGCTGGGCTACGGTCCCGCACACCGTTAGGCCGTCTTCCGCTCACGCCCCAACATCGTGCAGCCCGCCTCCAGTGGTGTCGCGACAGGCGTGGATGGAGGGACGAATGGAGACGTGTCGTCTTCAGCGATGAGAGTCGCTTCTGCCTTGGTGCCAATGATGGTCGTATGCGTGTTTGGCGCCGTTCAGGTGAGCGCCACAATCAGGACTGCATACGACCGAGGCACACAGGGCCAACACCCGGCATCATGGTGTGGGGAGCGATCTCCTACACTGGCCGTACACCACTGGTGATCGTCGAGGGGACACTAAATAGTGCACGGTACATCCAAACCGTCATCGAACCCATCGTTCTACCATTCCTAGACCGGCAAGGGAACTTGCTGTTCCAACAGGGCAATGCACGTCCGCATGTATCCCATGCCACCCTACGTGCTCTAGAAGGTGTAAGTCAACTACCCTGGCCAGCAAGATCTCCGGATCTGTCCCCCATTGAGCATGTTTGGGACTGGATGAAGCGTCGTCTCACGCGGTTTGCACGTCCAGCACGAACGCTGGTCCAACTGAGGCTCCAGGTGGAAATGGCATGGCAAGCCGTTCCACAGGACTACATCCAGCATCTCTACGATCGTCTCCATGGGAGAATAGCAACCTGCATTGCTGCGAAAGGTGGATATACACTGTACTAGTGCCGACATTGTGCATGCTCTGTTGCCTGTCTCTATGTGCCTGTGGTAGTGTCAGTGTGATCATGTGATGTATCTGACCCCAGGAATGTGTCAATAAAGTTTCCCCTTCCTGGGACAATGAATTCACGGTGTTCTTATTTCAATTTCCAGGAGTGTACGTGGCGATGTATGCAGACAATGTAGTGAGTTTCCAAGTTGGTTTTACAGGTGCTTGACAGTGACAAGTAGTCGAAATTAGCTAATCACATGATTAAAAAATCACATTATAGTCTGCTACGGACCATGTTTACGTTTATTAAACATCTGGAGACTGTGGATCGTCATAAATACAAAAAAATATCGGCTTATGATTAGCTACTCCTACGGAGTATGAATCGTCTGATACTTTGTAACCCTATCCATTCACAACTTAAAACTGTGTGAAATACTGTCATTGAAGCTACTATCCTCACACACCCAAGAGTTGTGGAGGTGTCTGTCATTCTTCGTATGCCAGTGATCCCAACCGATTTACCGAATTCCCAATTCAGATTTCGTTTGCAGTAACAGTAAATAATGATGAAGATCAGAGAGAGGGGTAACAGGACAGAGGGGAGAGGGGTGGAAATGGGCGTACAGAGGTGGGAGGTGAAGATGGACAGAGAGAGGGGGTAGGAGGTGAGCACAGAGAAAGGGGGGATCGAGGAAGATATCGATAAAGAGAGGGAAGAGGAGGGGATGGGGAGGAGAAGGGAGGGGGTAGGAATTCATGTTGCATAAACAAGTCCCATACATACAACTCCGAAGCAACGCCGCGTTCGCTCGTACAAAAATAAAATCTAAGATAGTATCAAACTTCTGGAACATTTCAGCTGAAAAAAAGATCTGAAGAAATCGTCAAGAAAAAATCGCAAATAGCTCTTGATTCGTAGCCAACAGTTGGACATATCGATGGACATCATTTACTCTCGCGTCTGTCTTCTGCAGAGATGCTGCTGGAAATGACAACCAGCTTGGCAGAGTATCGGAGCAGGGTCGATCATGAGGCTTCCATGTGTTCGCTGACGGACTGAGAGCGGTCAGGCTTCCTTCTTAGAGTAGGTAACAATATCGATAGGCATTATTCATTCATACGTTCGGATTGTTCAGAACGGTTATAAGAAATCACAACCGGCGCGGTCTAGTATCGGAGAAGGGACAAATAGGGGACTGCGAAATGTTCGTTGACTGACTGACAGCGGTCAGGTTTCTTTCGTGGACCTTAGACGGTTATATTGATGGACACTGTCCTTTCATACGCTTAACCTGTACAGAACGTCTATTGGAAATGACAACCAGTGTGGTCGAGTATCGGAGCAGGGTAGATTACGGGACTGCGATGCGTCAGCTGACGGACTGAGGGCTGTGTGGTTTTTCCGCGCTGGCACGCAGTCCGGCGCTTTTTTCTAGCCAGTGTTTGCTTTGATTCGGCCGCAAAAGCCGGTGCGCCCGCGGAAAGCCGCAGCGGCTGTTTTTGTTCTCGCTCCATAAATTAGCATAGTTTTTGTGGCGCCAGTACTTCGTGCAGCCGCGCCGCCAATTTGCGGCCACGGGAAACAGGTGAGCGCGCGGCCCACAACTCCCCTTTACGACTGGCCACGTCGCCCGCCTGTTGACTGCCCGCCAGTGAAACGTTTCATTGCTCTCTGTCTGCCCCACTCCTACACAGCACTACAAGCTTTCCAATACAGCTAGTGTAGCCCAGTATACCCATGAACTTCACATACCTTACTGAGAAATTAACAGGCCAACAATTCTAGAAAATTTACGCCTATTTCTTTTACTTTTCTTACTTATTATTCTACGGCTAAATAGCTACGCACAATTTTCTACAGAATGAACCCCAAAACTTTTAATTAGGTCTGCCAGCAGGGAGCTATTACTAAGACTCATTACTACGCAACCTGATGAGTAGGTATCGCATTTTCATGCAGTCATTTTTCTTTGTAGTCAAAAGGTAAATTTCCTTCGATCTGTCTTTAAACTACTTCTCATATTTTTGAAATGTTTTATAGTGCAAATAAAAACATGTCTTAGGTGAAGTGGGTAAGTGTAACAATTTCCAAAAATATCCAGCTATACTGTGCAAAATTCATGACAAATGCGAATCTTTATGATGGCAACCATGAATGTATTTTTAATTATTTTTGGAAATTTGTGGTAAGCTCTTATGGGATCAAACTACTGAGGTCACCGGTCCCTAAGCTTACACACTACATAATCGAACTTAAACTAACTTACGCTAAGGACGACACACACACACGTGCCCGAGGGAGGACTCGAACCTCCGACGGGCGAGCCGCGCGGGCCGTGACAAAACGCCTCAAACATCACGCATAACCCGCGCGGCTTTTAATTATTGTCCGTGGAGCTTCTATTCCTCCAGATCCGCCCGAGACTCACTACGTTTTACGGAACTGGGAATAGCCGGCCGGTGTGGCCGTGCGGTTCTAAGCGCTTCAGTTTGGAACCACGTGACCGCTACGGTCGCAGGTTCGAATCCTGCCTCGGGCATGGATGTGTGTGCCGTCCTTAGGTTGGTTAGGTTTAAGTAGTTCTAAGTTCTAGGGGACTGATGACCTGAGTAGTTAAGTCCCATAGTGCTCAGGGCCATTTGAACCATTTTTTGAACTGGGAAAGCAGAGAGGAAATTACACACATCAAAAAAAGTTTTGCATTACCTCGGTTCCGAGAGTACCGTTACCTGTACAGAAATTTGGAATAGAGATCAACATAAACATCATTTGCCGCGCGCAGTGGCCGCACGGTTAGGGGCGCCATGTCACGAACTGCGCGGCCCCTCCCGCCCGAGCTACGGAGGTTCGAGTCCCCCCTCGGGCATGGGTGTATGTCTGTTGTTCTTAGCATAAGTTAGTTTAAGTTTGTTTAAGTACTGTGTCAGTCTAGAGACCGCTGACCTCAGCAGTTTGGTCCCTTAGGAATTCACACACATCCGAAACATCATTTCGGCCATTTTTGTTGCTCATGAAAACCACACATTGCATTTTGTACCACCATACAGCGAGGCCTTCAGAAGTGGTGGTCCAGATTGCTGTACACACCGGTACTTCTAATACCCAGTAGCACGTTCTCTCGCATTGATGCATGCCTCCATTCGTAGTGGTTTACTGTCCACAAGGTCATCAAGGCGCTGATGCTCTAGATTGTCCCACTCCTCAACAGCGATTTGGCGTAGAGCCCTCAGAGTGGCTGATGGGTCACAACGTCCATCAACAGTCCTTTTCAATCCATTCTAGCCATTTCCGATAGGGTTCTAGTCTGGAGAACATGCAGGCCATTCTAGCCGAACGATGTCGTTGTCCTAAAGGAAGTCATTCACAAGATGTGCACGATGGGGGAGCGAATTGTCATCCATGAAGACGAATGCTTTGCTAATATGCTGCCGATATGATTGCACTAACGGTCAGAGGATGGAATTCACTTATCGTGCAGCCGCTACGGCGCCTTCCATGACCACCAGCGGCTTACGTCGGCCCCACATAATGCCACCCCAAAACAACAGGGAACCTCCACTTTGCTGCACTCGCTGGACAGCGTGTCTAAGGCGTTCAACGTGATCGTGTTGGCTCCGAACGCGTCTACGACATCGAAATAAGTGTCCAAGGAATAGAAAAGCAACTGGAATCACTCAACAGAGGAAAGTCCACTGGACCTGACGGGATACCAATTCGATTCTACACAGAGTACGTGAAACAACTTGCCCTCCTTCTAACAGCCGTGTACCGCAGGTCTCTAGAGGAACGGAAGGTTCCAAATGATTGGAAAAGAGCACAGGTAGTCCCAGTCATCAAGAAGGGTCATGGAGCAGATGCGCAAAACTATAGACCTATATCTCTGACGTCGATCTGTTGTAGAATTTTAGAACATGTTTTTTGCTCGAGTATCATGTCGTTTTTCGAAACCAAGAATCTACTATGTAGGAATCAATATGGATTCCGGAAACAGCGATCGTGTGAGACCCAACTCGCTTTATTTGTTCATGAGACCCAGAAAATATTAGATACAGGCTCCCAGGTAGATGCTATTTTTCTTGACTTCCGGAAGGCGTTCGATACAGTTCCGCACTGTCGCCTGATAAACCAGCTGTGTGGCTGGATTGAAGAGTTTTTAGCAAACAGAACACAGCATGTTGTTGTCAATGGAGAAACGTCTACAGACGTTAAAGTAACCTCTGGCGTGCCACAGGGGAGTGTTATGGGACCATTGCTTTTCACAATATATATATAAATGACCTAGTCGATAGTGTCGGAAGTTCCATGCGGCTTTTCGCGGATGATGCTGTAGTATACAGAGAAGTTGCAGCATTAGAAAATTGTAGCGAAATGCAGGAAGATCTGCAGCGGATAGGCACTTGGTGCAGGGAGTGGCATCTGACCCTTAACATAGACAAATGTAATGTATTGCGAATACATAGAAAGAAGGATCCTTTATTGTATGATTATATGATAGCGGAACAAACACTGGTAGCAGTTACTTCTGTAAAATATCTGGGAGTATGCGTGCGGAACGATTTGAAGTGGAATGATCATATAAAATTAATTGTTGGTAAGGCGGGTACCAGGTTGAGATTCATTGGGAGAGTCCTTAGAAAATGTAGTCCATCAACAAAGGAGGTGGCTTACAAAGCACTCGTTCGACCTATACTTGAGTATTGCTCATCAGTGTGGGGTCCGTACCAGATCGGGTTGACGGAGGAGATAGAGAAGATCCAAAGAAGAGCGGCGCGTTTCGTCACAGGGTTATTTGGTAACCGTGATAGCGTTACGGAGATGTTTAACAAACTCAAGTGGCAGACTCTGCAAGAGAGGCGCTCTGCATCGCGGTGTAGCTTGCTCGTCAGGTTTCGAGAGGGTGCGTTCCTGGATGAGGTATCGAATATATTGCTTCGCCCTACTTATATCTCCCGAGGAGATCACGAATGTAAAATTAGAGAGATTAGAGCGCGCACGGAGGCTTTCAGACAGTCGTTCTTCCCGCGTACCATACGCCACTGGAACAGGAAAGGGAGGTAATGACAGTGGCACGTAAAGTGTCCTCCGCCACACACCGTTAGGTGGCTTGCGGAGTATATATGTAGATGTAGATGTAGATTGTATGGTTGAAGGCATATGCGACACTCATCGCTGAAGAGAACGTGATGCCAATCCTGAGCGGTCCATTGGGCATGTCGTTGGGCTCATCTGTACCACGGTGCATGGTGTCGTGGTTGCAAAGATGAACCTCGCCATGGTCGTCGGAGAGAAGTGTCGCGTCATGCAGCCTACTGCGCACAATTTGAGTCGCAACAGTACCCCCTGTAACTGCACGAAAAGCAATTTTTCCACATTGTGACGTTGCTGTCAGGGTTCCTCCGAGCCATAATCAGTAGGTAGCGGTCATCAACTGTAGTAGTAGCCCTCTACTACGGCCTGAGCGAGGCATGGCATCGACAGTTCCTGTCTCTCTGTATCTCCTCCACGTCCGAAAAACATCGCTTTGATTCACTCCGACACGCCTGGACACTTGTTGAGAGCCCTTCCTGGCACAAAGTAACAGTGCGGACGTGATCAAACCGCGGTATTGACCGTCTAGGCCAGGTTGATCTACAGACAACACGAGCCGTGTACCTCCTTCCTGGTGGAATGACTGGAACTGGTCGGTTGTCGGACCCCTTCCGTCTAATAGGCGCTGCTCATGCATGGTTGTTAACATCTTTGGGTGAGTTTAGCGACATATCTGAACAGTAAAAGGGAATGTGCTGTGATACAATGTCCACAGTAAACATTTTACTTAATGGGTTCTGGAACCCGCGTGATGAAAACTTTTTTCAATGTGTGTTCAAAAATCGTTCAAATGGCTCTGAGCACTATGGGACTTAACATCTGAGGTCATCAGTCCCCTAGAACATAGAACTATTTAAAGCTAACTAACGTAAGGACATCGCAATTCCTTGTCCGATAGGAATCCTCGACTCTTCAAGGTAGTTTTTAAGAGGCCGAAGGCATGATAATCGCATTTATAGAGATTAGGACTATAGAATGGGTTCTCTAGAAATTTTTCGTAACTTATGCGTTATGACATTGCGATATCAGGACGTACATTGTCATGTAGCAGCAACACCGTTCCACAGCGGTGGTTTCCGACGGACATGCTGCCCCATACACATACGTCATTTACCGACGGGTGTGTCCTGGTGTTTCTCCTTTGGCACCTAAGACAAGGCTAACAACACGTTGATCTTGATTAGGTGCATTCGCTAATAACGACGCCATAGTTCACGTTTCTGCATTTACCACACGTACGTCTGAAGGACACGAACATTAAACCATTGCCTAAATGTCAGTGCTTATATACACACATCGAGGTCGTGCTGCGTTGCGTATACTTTGCAGCAGCGCCCTCAAACTGATCCTTTTTGATCGACCTTATATACAAGGCCATGCTGTAGTTTTAACTTCATTTTCAATACCATGCACAACTGTCGTTTCAATATAAGTAGTGTTTTTGAAAATGCTTACTGTTTAATTACTCGCACTGATACGCACAATACTGATGAATGCACTTCTTCACGTTTTAGAAGGTTTCCATAGAAGAATTTTATTAATTAATAATGTGACGTCTTCGGATTGATAGTTACTAGCATTTGCTGCTTGGACTATATTTGTTTTGATTGTTGGTGACACCTAAACAGAAAACGAGTGAAAGACCTAAATTACTACAATATTAAAGGCATGTAAAACATTTACTCAATTCCTTAACCATCTGAATAACAGTAAATAAAATAGAACATGAATATAAAATCTGAGGAAAAGTGTAGTTATTGTAGAATGATTATGTGAAATTTCTAACAAGTATATAATTATATTACATCGATTTCCATTCTAATATTGGACTGTGGGTTAGATTCGCTGCCTCTATATGGCAGGGTCCAGGGTTACACTCCCGGTTGGGTCGGATATTTTCTTCGCTCCTCAACTAGGTGTTCGTGTTTTCCTAAACATTTCCAGTTATTATACGTACTTATTTTAGAGTTTTTGGACAATGAGTGCGTGAGTAGTAGGGGATTATTACTTCATAAAGTAATGTTACTAGCGATGCAAAAGACTGGTTTGTTAAGCTAATATTTATAGGTTTTTTTCTGGTTACATATGTCGGCTCCAGTGGGGAGAAAGGAGGAAATCAATGTAAGCGCAAGCAAAAGGTGCGACACATTTTTTACCAAGCCATTCTTACCATAATGTATTTATCAGCAGCCAGGAAACGTGTTACATCGTAATCAGAATGAAATTCCAGTTGGGAATTTTCTCAGCTCTTCAGTCCCTCCGTGATAACCTGCAACGTGCTTAATGTTAGATGTTTGACTTCCCGTATCTTTCCAATCTAGTTCAGAGGGGAAATAAGTACGATGTATGTAACAAAAAGAATGGACTTCATATGTCTGAACGGCTGAATAGACAACCTGTGGCGTTCCAAACTTTTCGGCGCACTACGTTTCTGGAAAGCTGAGTGACGTTATTTTTAAGCATTGCCTTTTCTATATAACGGCCAAAGCAGTACATGTAACTGCATAGCTCTGTTTCATTTTTCTGCTGAGTGTCACAGGGCGAGGGCAGCAGTGACCTGTACGGTATACTTCTTTGCCAACGGGTCTGTTTAGCGTCCATCGAGGAGGCAGCAGCAGCTGGCAGTCAGCCGCAGAAGAAGATGCCGCTGGATTCGCCAGTGTCGCTGATATTTGACTATCATACGTTGTCAAGGAAAAAAATAACTGTATTATTCTAAATGGATCAAATTTTACGAGACTATAAACCAACTGGTCTGTGATCATTTGCCGAAATATAAAGTCTGTTCGATTAGCCTAACTGTTAGTAGTACTTAAAGTATTACATTTGAGTTGTCTGCGTGCTTAAGTCTAAAGAATATAAGGAAATTGAGTCACAAGACTTTTTCCGTACAGGGATACAGCGTGTTAGAAAAAGGGTCGAATATTTTCCGAGTTCGTAGTAGCCAAGAATATAAGTCCAGTGAACACAAGCTGTAAAACGCATACCTTACGAGTTACCAGCATTTGTTCAATAGAACAGAGGCGTTTCACAATAGCAAAGGTGAACAAGTGCTCATAGCTCTTAAGGTATGCATGTTAGAGCCAATAGTTATTTGACTTTTTTGTCTTGGTTGGTACTACCACGTCTCAAAATATTCGGCACTTTTTTTAATGTTCTGTTTAAGACGTGTGAAAGTTGTGTTGCAAAATTAGAAAAAAAAGTCAGCGAAAATGCAGGAAAACTGTTAATGACTATCGTTTGAGAAGTGAATTTACATAAAGTGACATACCAGTGAAATAATTTTGCAGCGATTGAAGCTCTTTTAACAAAACGTAGGAAGTGACTAATCCTAGTTATATATTTTTAACTATCCATTTTTCACGAACAAATCAATCTGAAATCAGGAAACAAATTTGCATAGGCAAAAGTTCGGTAATAATAAGTTGGCATCAGTACACCATCTATGGACTGACTTTGAAACGGCAAAGCCAGAAATTCACTGTACGTTTCCATAACCTGGAGAAAACTTCAGCAGACAAAAATAAATGATTTAACAGCAAGAGACCATTTAATTCTACGAACTTTTACAATTGATTACAAGTTTTAACTGTTTCGCTTTTAATACTGAGTTACATATTTAAAACAATGATTTAGCCATGGGGACTTGTAACAGTATTCCCTCCATATGATACAATGATAACACTCTTTCGTCACTGTCAGAGAGGAGTAATCGGGGTAAATTACAGCCAGAGAAGAGGATTCTTTAAATGTCAGTGACAGCCGGAATAGTTAAGTAAACAATGCTTCCGTTAGTTTTCTTCGTCATCAACTCTGACATTACTGTGTCCCAGCTGACACTGAGGTCGGAGGAACGTTAAACTCTAACAGTTCTTCCTTTTCTTTCGTCTCATACTGTCTCTGACGAATCTGTGCAGTCGAGTTAGGGACAACATCGTAACAAATCTAAACGTGGGTTCTCTTGCAAGGCCGATCGAATGCGGATGACGTTCCTGTCACGTCAATCCCAGAATATAGCCAGCAAAGTGTTCGTCGGCTCAGCACGCATCCCGCAGACAATAGTGACAACTATATCGAGGGACACAGCAGCCGGCTCCTAGCAGCAACGGCTTTTTGTCGCCGATGAACGACTCCAGCCGGGCGGATGACGCAGTTCTGTCCCAGTGGAGGAAATGCATAAAAATTGCCCCGTTAAATTTTTTAATGTTGTCCTCTTTTGTGCTGCGAACAATACCGTGGGTTCTCTGCGTTCGTATTATTTGCGTTCTTCTCCGGCAGCTGGCGGTACATTTGAGTCGCGTAATTACGTCGGCAATTTTACTTATTGCCATTCAGTAGCGCCTCGGCCATGAAGCGAGTACACGCTTCTAGCCGAATATAGGCGTGGCTGAAACTCACGGCTCGGTGTAGCGATAATCATGTGCGCTATTACACAAATGGAGGAAAAGTCCAGAGAAAAGTCCAGAGCGAACTGTCGCTGATGCAAAGTGAATAGAATATTTGACAATGTGCTGACGTTGTCACATGCTAATCATTCAGGCTTTCGAAGAAGTGATACCGCTTTTTATTTTTTAGCGTATCAGATATAGTTGCTGTATTTCGACGGAGCGAAACTTAAAGGTTAGTTCAATAATAATCGCTGGTAGCAGTCAACTGTAATGTTCGTCCTACAGACAGCTCAACAACGCGTTTCGAAACACAATGCTCTCCTCGTCAGGTTGTAAAACTTAGTTCATTGTGGTTAAAGCGCTAGAAAGTCTATAGCACAATTGTGGCGTTCAGGAAATAAAATGAAATAAAAACATTTTGGACTATGGCCCCGTCTTACATTAAAATCGACGACTTTTCTCCGCAGCCGTCTCATCTCACATCTCACACTGCACTAGGCCATGGCCTGGTGTCCTCTGTGGACTCCAAGAGCGTCGAATTGACGCTGAGGCAGAGCTCCAGGGGTTGTTGTGAACTGACATATTCGCAGTGTTACTGCGTAGGCGCAGCTATTGGCTCAACCGTAATGCTGTTCTATTGGTCGTGAATTTCCCCCATTTTCTAAGTGTAGGTCGTTACCTTCAAGCTACTTCGTCAAAGTGGCACTGCGAATTTATAACTGCGCATCTGTGTTAAAATAATTGTACACAAGCGTTAAGAAATCTCATTCCGTTTTCATTAACTTGTGCATTCAGAATATTGC